>NC_067229.1:3290000-4490000 GCF_019924925.1 Ctenopharyngodon idella
GACAGATAGATAGATCGATAGATAGAGCCAAAAATTTGATAGACAGAGAGACAGACAGATAGACAGACAGACAGACAGACAGACAGATAGATAGATAGATAGATAGATAGATAGATAGATAGACAGACAGACAGACAGATAGATTGATAGATATTAAAATTTGACAGATACGAAAATTTGACAGACAAATAGATAGATATGAAAATTTGACAGATAGATAGATCGATAGATAGAGCCAAAAATTTGATAGACAGAGAGACAGACAGACAGATAGATAGATAGATAAATACAAAAATTTGACATAGATAGAAAATTTGATAGATAAGATAGACAGAGAGACAGATTGATAGATAGATACGAAAATTTGACAGACAGATGATAGATAGATAGATAGATAGATAGATAGATAGATAGATAGACAGAACTGAAAATTTGACAGACAGACAGACAGACAGACAGATAGATAGATAGATAGATATTAAAATTTGACAGACACGAAAATTTGACAAATAGATAGATCGATAGATAGATAGAGCCAAAAATTTGATAGACAGACAGACAGACAGATAGATAGATAGATAGATAGATAGATAGATAGATAGATAGATAGATAGATAGAGCCAAAAATTTGATAGACAGACAGACAGACAGATAGATAGATAGATAGATAGATAGATAGATAGATAGATAGATAGAGCTGAAAAGTTGATAGACAGACAGACAGAGGAGGTCAGGCACAGAGCCAGGTGAGGAGAACACCTGGAAGTGTCTTCACACACTCACACTCAGTCATGCTTCTGTCCACCTGTCTCTCCATATGGCTGATCAGTCAGGCCTGTCTGCAGTGTGACACTCTGTGTGTGTTATTCATTCAACAGTGGTTGAGTGCGACAGTCTTGTGTTCACGCTCAGATTTACTGCAGTGTGCACAAATGTACTCATCTTCCATATGGAATCACTGAAACAGTTTACTAAACTTTGAAAAAAGAAAGTTTATTTTAAGTTATTAAACATAGTTCTGTGGATGTCTTCTGATTGGTCCATTCAGTGCTCCCATAGAGACCGATGCAAACAATGCTTTGGTGTTGTGGGTGGTTGCCAATAAAACACATGATTTGAGGAATCATTCACGTCAGTAGCATGAGTTTTGTGCTAAAGTTTTAAACTTGGTTTTTTAGGGGTTTGTTCAAATCACTAACCCTAATATGAGCAACTATAGCAGTGATGTCTCACTTAGCATACATGGAGAGTGTGCCAGCTGACTCGAGCTGATACCCACCAGAGAAAATCTCAATTTCACACTCCTCACGGCAGAAAATCTTTGGACAGCTTTGTCCTTCTCTTTGTCTTACACGCACACACCGGAAACGGGCCACTGCGGTGGAAGCACTGTTAGCGAGCTAGCAGGTGAACTAAAAATAAAACTATTTTCAGGCACATTAATTCCCAGGTGTCGTGTAAAAATTGGATACACACTACTGCAAAACACGTCCACGGCCGCGAGATGGACTGAAACATCAATGGAATTGTTAAAGCTGACAAAACTAATCAACAAATATAAGGTAAACATCAAGAGGGAGTGGTAGGTGCAGAGGAAATGACGCACGATAATTAGCCCTAAAAGCTGTTATTCACACCACTTTACACTTCTAACTGCCGGTTTGACAATCAAGTAATTTTTGTGAATTAAATAACTGTCTAGAGGCTGAGTCATACCAAGAGACTGAACCAATATGAATCTGTCATCACAGAACAACAAATATTCAGTGCGTTTGTTGCACCATTTACAGGTGCAACGTGTAATTTTTGCACCACTAGCGGCAGCAAATAGAATTGCAAAAATAAAAAGTTTCAAACCCTAGAAATACGTAGTTCCACTCCAAACACAAGGTATTGTTTGGATGAATGTTAATTTCGTTACATCAAGCCACTCAAACAAAAAGACTGCAATTACATTTGGTGATGCTAGTAGAAATTACACACTATAGATCCTGAATTCATTTCTAATCCAAAATATAATTTGACCAATTTTTTCTTTCGGAATTGAATCAAGCCAAATCATTGTCAGAGGAAATATTTAGACAAATGACACGTACTTGACTCATTTTCAGTTGTAAAAATGCATCCAAGTTCCATTCATAACAGAATAAAGTCCAAACATTGTCATAGCGTATATTTACATGACAAATACTTGACAGATTTTCGATGGTAATAGTGTGACCAAATTTAATTTCAAGTCAAATCATTGTTGGAGAGTATATTTAGACCACCAGTTGACATATGAGACTCATGACGTCAGATGAAAAAGGAAAGTTGTATCTTTTGAGTCTTTGAACATTTACAAAAACAAACCTGATGACTTAGTAACGTGCATTTATGAATCATGTTTGGAGACATTGCTTTTACTCACCATTCACAGCACTTGGGTCAGCACCACTGTCTTTGTTATTGGCGTGAGCGTTCTTGCCATCCTCGCTGTCTTCGCTGAAGAACCCAGAGCTCTCCTGAGAACTCTCCATGAATCCGGGTTTATGACCCCTTGAGACCTCATGTTCCTCAAAGCTTATGGGAACACCCAGAACTGGCCCATGGGAGCGGAGAGGATTGGGGAGGAGTGATGGACCGGCACTCAGAACCTCGGCACACACGAGAACCAGAAATACTGAACCTGAATGAAAGAAAAAGATTTAAATAGTTCACTTTATGGTTCTGGGCTGAGTGAATAGTACACAAACAAACTATGTAACAATCTACTTCACCACAAATTAATCTTTTTCTAAACAGTGACAAATTGTTTCAAGGATGTATAGATCCATCAAACACTGACTGGAGATATCTCGAGTCCCGGCCTCAATGGGCTTCAGCCACAGATGGCTCCGAATCATGGTGGCTTAGCATTGTCTCTCAAACCAGCCGGTCTTATCTTTCCTCATCCTACCAGGTCACCACAGGATTAGCGTTGGTTTTAGCTCTGGACAGCCGATAAAGGCAACAACTGGGCTGAAATCTGCAACTACCCTTCTGTTGGAGCCAAGATGGAGTTTCAAAGCCAATTACACAGTTCTCTAAGTCTGACACGGCTTTAGTTTTTATTCATGGAGCTGTTTAATGAAATATATTCTCAAGCGAGACTTGGTTTAATTAAGGAGACCAGCAGGCTGATGTTTCTGGTATTATATTTAGCAAGTGTGTGATTGTGCTGTAATTAACAGGGTGGGAAAAAATGGGCACTTCCTGCTCCAATTTATGAATTGATCAACTTTGCTTTCTGGAAATGTTCCAGAGACCCCGTGGACAGCCAGCGAACTTGAGCCATGTGATGCTGCAGAAACTTCCAAACCAGAAGGCTGTTGGAGAGTATAATCCCAAATAACCAAATGACATTTACTGAGTAAATGTGTTGATTATAAGCCAAAGACATGCTTTAGACCACTTTGTCCAAAAACATATTACATTTATGATGCTACATTCCATTCAACTTGGGAAATCAGAATATCCGACGTCCTACTTAAAAAAAAAAAAGCACAACTGAATGGTACTTGGAATTAAATGTCCAACTCAAATATGTGTATGCCTGTAGAATAAATGCTAGTATACAATTCTCCAAAATTTGTTCCCTAGACAAACCCTTTGCTGCCATGGCGCTTTCTCTCCAAATCTTATTTGCGTTCAAAATGACCTGAAAACACAATGATGCTGAATACCATTGGTTCTTGAGTGTCAGGTGACATTTCTTGACAAGTCCACATAAGATTTCAGAGCTAAGATTATCAGTAAATAATGACTTAAATTTGTGTCTGATCTTAAAACAAAAGTATCAAATGGCTTCTAAAGATTTGGAACACAATGCACAAGCCATATGGACTACTTTCATTGTGCCTTTTTTGGAGCTTGACCGTCCTTATATGGTCAAAAAATCTCCTTTTGTGTTCCACATTGAAAAGAAAGCCATACTTCTGTAGAACAAAAAATTGAAATAAATATAGCTACGAGCAGCAATTATCAGAGTTCAAGCACTTTAAGGCCATGTGTAAAAAGGTATTTTGTTTTATTTAACAAGCCTGTAACCATCTCGATCACAGCCAATACAGGCAATTTACCATAGGAAATATAAGGTTTATAATACTTTTTAACAGTTATCAAGGTTGAGCCAAAAACTTAGGACTAGTTAGCCAAGATAGGTTTTTGAAATATTCTCCAATATTTAACAAAACGTTTCGATGGACAGCAGCAGTCCTAGAGGCAAAGTTGCTCAGAATGAGGAGTTCTACCACATGGTACGAATGTTGTGGGCATGTGCCTCCGTTAACCTTGACTGATAGCTGCTCAAACTTCATTGGCCGGTGCCAGACGCATTTTTAGAGATATGCGAATGTCCTCAAAGGTAGTCTTGGCACCTTGGACAAAGACACCGCATGCCAATTTTCAAGTCAATCAG
Source organism: Ctenopharyngodon idella (assembly GCF_019924925.1). NCBI lineage: Eukaryota > Metazoa > Chordata > Actinopteri > Cypriniformes > Xenocyprididae > Ctenopharyngodon > Ctenopharyngodon idella. Next base: position 3,294,439 of record NC_067229.1, read on the forward strand.
ACTTAGGGTTGCATAGTTTAACATGTTATATCCCCATCAAGTGGCATCGCCACATCCTTTTTCATGCAACCATAGAATGAGCTCTTACATAGCCTACTATGTATGTGCCGAGTTTGGTGAAAATATCTCATTCTGCTAACAAGTTATAGCCATTTTAGTAAAATTGGCTCCACCCACTTCAAACGGTTTGGCAGCCCTTATGATTGACAAACAGACTCCAGACAATATTGCTGTACATGTTGGTTCCGATTGGGCCAAAAACCTATGAGTAGTTTGAAAAACTAGGTTTTTCAAAAAATCCAAAATACCCGAAAATTTCGAAGACGATCAAATCTTAGCCAAGGATTCCAACAATATAAGACACTTGAGCCTACGCCTAACGGTTTAGGAGTTATGAGCGAATTCGTACTTTCCACCGCTGTAGCGCCCCCGTCAGGTCGATCGGGGCTGGCTTTAGTGACATTGTAGACTGTGTGAGTACTACCAGCCCTCAAAGTGTCAAGTCTCTAAGGCTTACGGTTTGGTCTGCCCGATCACTTTTAGGGGAGAATGCTGATCCTTGGAAGTTTTAACAATTACAATAGGGTTTCAGCGCTACACGCTTTAACCCCTAATTACAAAGAGCTTGAACCTCTAATTACATTTTGGGGGGTGAAACTAATGTATTTTCCTATTCTAAGAATACTGGACTATTCTACTAAACATCTACCAATCATTAAACTGTCCCGAAAGTGCAGTAGCATACACAGAGTCACCTTATCTCTGTGGTGTATGTCCTTAGAAAGCGTCAATGTCTCACCACAGTAGATCACATTAATTATGGTTGACGCAATCTTATTTTGCCTCAGTGGACTCCGGTTTCTGCAAGGCTACTTCTGACCTCGCTTGAACAGCGAATGAAAAATGTGAATTTGCTGACGGCTAAACCCAAACACGTCTATCTCAGAGGAACGCTCCTTGGCCTTCTGCCCCAGAGATGCTCTCAAAGTTTGGGCACGCGTTAGATGGTACATTAATCATAAAAGCTAATACCTCGTTTACAGAGGCTCTGCGGCAACAAACCCTGCCCGGGATATTTACACTTGGGAGAGAGTTGGATAAACCGAATGAAACTCGAGAAGATAAAACATTTGTGCATAACCTAGAAGAGCTATCTTGCTAAAGATGTGAAATATGAATCAGAGATGTTCTTGACATCTTTTACACTGTGGCTTCATATCATAGCAGTCGCAAACATGTCCGGCGCCCACCTGTTTCTGTCTGACTGATTTCAGATGTCTTAATATAGTGCACATTCATCCGTTCAGACCAAGACGCCACAATCCTTTGCCATCTGATACGAACACAGATCCGTCACATAGCAGCTATTGTTCTAAATATATGAGCAGTTCAGTCAGCGCCAGTATCAGACTGTGAAAGAGGCGAGGAACCTGAACACAGAATAAGGTGATTCATTAATCCTCAAACCCACCAAAGCCTGGCCCCATTTAAAGTGTGAGGCACCTAGACACACTGTGAATACATGCAGTTGTCAATTAATTCTTGGCCCCACATCTTTCTAAAACCTTCCTGTCCCTTTTCTTTTCTTCTCAGACATAAAGCCATGTCTCAAATGAGCAGCTCAAGTCAAGATGGGCTGCGTGGCGAGATAAATGCTGATGTCACCTGACCTGAATGGGTTTCTGGGCTGTGCCAGCTTACATTGCAGCAGAGCCTGTGGGTGTAGGTGGCATCGAGCATTAGGAGTCAGATTTATAGTCTACAGACTGGCAGCTGCAGGTCTGCAGTTGCTGTTACTGCTAAAGCGGGCATGAGTAGCACCGTAGTACTGAACCATATTCGTATACCACGGTATTTAATTGCATCCAAATGGTATGTGTCAATTAAAGATGGTATAAACATGATACTGTACTTTGACTATGATTTCAAATGTTTACTTTATGGTACACCAAGGTACTTCAAAGAATAAGTTCAAAAAGCATTGTATTACCATAGTAATACCACAAAAAAGCAGGGAAAATTTTGATATGTATTCCAAATATATTCCATGAGATCAAATATCTACTATATGGTATGAAAAGGTGCTTCAAAGACCATGACATAAGGTCAAAAATCATTGTCTCACCATAGAAATACAACAAAAACAGGGCAGTACTTTGATATATATATATATAGTGGATTAGGAGATTACTGTGGTATTTACATGGTTCTCCAAGGAATTGCAAAAAACACAATGGTAAAACATGATACCATGACTTTAACCTAAATGAAATGACAATACAGCATTTTGACATATTCCATGACATGAAATGTTTACTGTATATGCCAAGGTATTTCAAAGAATACCATGGTATACATTCAAAAGACATTGTATTACAATAGTAATACAACAAAAATCTGTAATGCTTTTATAAAAATCATGGTATTGGGTGATTACCATGGTATTTACATCATACACTGTAAAAAAAATGTTTTGTAAGAAAATACTACAGTATTTCAGTCTTTCTACTTAAAAGTTTAACATTTAATTCAATGTGTTACTTGCCATTTCTTTGAAATTATTTCTGAAATTGACCAGCAATTTCTGAATGAAAACTGCTTTAAAGTAATCCTACGATTACTTTCCTATGATTAGTTTCCTACGATTAAGTATATGAAAGAATATCAATGTACATGTCCCCAAAACACAGTAAAACCATGGTATTTACATGGTACTCCAATGTACTTCTCAGAATACTAAGATATTAACTATGTATGTTAAAAAATACATGGTACTACCACAATAGCTTAGAAAAGGGAGAGCAAAGACTCACAAATGCACATTAAATCTGGACATGAACAAATGCCAGTTGAGTTCAGTGTAAAACGTGTTGTTGAACAGGCACTTGGCTTAAGTCTGAATCTGTGCTGCTCATTAGACTAAACAATCCTGACCTGTCATTGTTGTGTCTGGTCATCGGTCTGTCTGGACGCAGCAGCACAGAGCGGCTTTTGACCGGCACAATCTGTCAGCCGTGGCCTCATGGGCATGACAAGCCATCACACACAGCGTGCCAAAAACAATCAGTGTCCACAACAGCTGCAAAATGTTCTTTTCTCAGTTACATGATGAATCATGCTGAAAATCCTGACTGGACCTGAATATATCAGCTCTGTCTCTAGATAGGGAGGAAAAAGGGGCGTGTGCCGTAATCTGCACTTTCAGATCAATAACGCAAATATTTGAATGATTTGAGTGACTGGACTATTCATATAAGATATTGGAGAGGATGACAAGCACATCACATCAACAAACCACAAATGATCATCTTAGAAAACAACAATGCCTTTTTTTCCACCACTCATGGCGACAATGAAAAGTCTTAGTGATGATGCAAATTGGTCTCAGACACAATACTGAACAGCACATTAAATCAAACCTTGTGATGACTGTACCACATTATCAGACATTTGACGTTTATCAATCATGAAATGATCATCAGTAGGTTGATTTTCAACCAACAATAACATTATAAATATATCTAAAAACAAAAATAAACATTTATATGTAAAATAGATTAACAATAATGATTATTTTAAATAATAAAACTAGTATTTTATACTTTATAAAAAACATAATATACATTTTGTTATATATTTACATATTACAAGCAAACATTCATTCACTCCACACAGTATCCAAAAAAAATAAACAAAAAAATAAAATAAATTGAACTCACCAAACATCAGGCACTGGAAGGACACGACTGACATCTCTGCAGCTTTAAATGATCGCAGTAAAAAATAATCGTGTCAGTATTACAGCTCGTTCATATGTTCATCATATGTGACTTACTGACCTCAATGTGCGCTACCGACACTGCGCGAGAAGAGACGCACTAACACAAATTAAGCATCGGAATTAAAAACAAAAGGTCAGTTGATAGTTTCGCGCTTCATCTGCCTAACTAATATCTGGAAAAGCGTGAAATACTGTGCAGAACAGCAGGCGTGAATGCGAAGAAAACTAGACAGCAGTTCTGTCTGCTGCTCTTCTTGCAGTCAATGAATTTGCAGGGATATGATGAGTATTTTGGAGGGTTTGATTCCTGGCGCAGTGGCTGCAGGCGACCCGCTGCAGCGACGCAAGGTCCTAAACACCGCCGAACTTATTTTAGCGACGGTACGAAACTAGAATTAAACGTCCAGCGATGGAATCCTGACGTCGACCAATCAGAACGCTCTTATTATAATAACGCTATTTGTTCCAGTTTCACATAGTGCATATTCAGCATATGGAAAAAATAAAAGGTTTTTTTTTTTTTTTTTTTTTTCAGAATTGTAAGTTTTTACCTCACAATTCTGTTTTTATAATGCGCAATTTCGAGTTTAACAAAATTCTGAGGAAAAAAACTTGCGAGGTAACCCCGGAATTGCAACAAATCAAGTAAGAATTGCAAGGTATAAACTCAGAATTGATGAAATAGTCAGATTTTAGTTTATGTCTCACAATTAGATTTACATGAATTGCGTGAATAACCTAAGAATTGCAAGAAATTAGGTCAGAATTTATAAACTCAATTGTGAGGAAAAAGTCAGAATTTAGTTTATATCTCACAATTCTGACTTTCTCAGAATTGAGAGATATAAACTTGCAATTGCGAGTCAGTCTGAATTGCAAGATATAAACTCACAATTGCGAGAAAAAAAGTCAGAAATGTGAGGTTACAACCTTTTTATTTCTTTCTCGGCAGAATTGTAGTTTAGTAAACTCTACTTTAGAAATGTATACTAGCGTGTTTTATTTTTCTACATTTCCTGGCAGCAAACAGATTACACTAGCATAATAATTTAAACAAACGGTCCATTACATACACAACTCAAGTTTATTTTTCAAAACAAATAGTACAAAAGGTTTTTTTTTCCTCTTCATTTTTACAACATTCAAATAATTTGACAACAGGGAAAATTCAAGATGTCACATGCAGCCAATAAACCACATGAGCCAAGAAGATCACTACAACCGTAATGACTACGGTAATAAGTTCATGAATGGACAAAAAACAATTTTCAATCCATGTAACGGCTGGTCCAACAACCATGACGGAATTATATACAAGTCCGGGAGATTCTACACAACTCCTTGTGACCAAATCCAGGAGGATTGCCTAGAACTGCTGAACGATGAGCTTTTTCTTGGCATCGTGGGAGAATTTGTTAGAGCGGAACAGGTCACTGTCGTAAAATGCAGACAGGCTGTGGATGTTAATCTGTCGGGCCTGAGGACAAAAAAAAAAAAAAAAAAAAACTGTTACAACTCAAATTCACAAATGACTATTTCAGTGCTTAAGGGGACATTTTTATTTAAACGCATCTGTTAGTTACCTTGTCCACCAGGTCCTTCTCTGCAATCTCGATGTTGTCCTGTTGGGCTCCGTAACGATTGCGCTGATATGCGACTTGCTCAGAAACCAGCTGCTTCAAGATGAAGAGCAACAGCTCGTTGTTGTCTCGCCTGAAGGCCAGATACCGTGCGAACGTCTGTGGAAATGCGATAAATGCAACTTCGGTTACCAACTTAACGAGACCGAAACTTCGGAATCGCACGACTTGCAGAGTTACCGCAAATGGAAATCTGATCCCGGATCGGTACAATCAGCTCACTCACCTTCCGCATGCTCCTCATCACGCTGAACTTCTGCGTGTCAATGAAGCTTTCCAGCATAACACGGATGGCCATGTTCACGTCGTCCTCAAGCACGTAGTCCCGCAGGTGCATGCGGGCGTGTGCCTCGGCCATGCGGATCATAGACTCTATGTGACGCACGGTGATCGGGATACTTCCCGTAGCCTGCGAAACAACATATATTATTAAAATGAGAAGTACAAACTAGGGCTGGAACAATACATCGATTCTTCATTCAATGATTCTGGATCGATTCTGATATTTTCTCTCTCGAACCAATAATGAGCTTATTTTTAAGAGCAGATGGCGCTCTAGGCTAGTTATTAACTGCATACTCAAGTGCTCATGAAGAAGAGTGCTGGAGAGCGCTCATGCGTTCTGCTGAGTCATGTAAATATACTTGCACCTCTGCTCAGAACGCTTTTATGATGTGAGATTAATGTAAACAGCCCACTGCAAACACCCTTGTAATTCGCTTTAACCTTTCAAACTTTATGAATGATTATTTTAGGTTTAAGTGGTGTGTGTAAAGGAACTGGAAACAAGCAGAGTACGGCTGTTTCTAAAGCATGTAGCGCCATCTGCTGTTAAAAACTAAGATCACAATCGATTTGAGAGAGAATCGCGATACATCAGAATCGCTCCAGATTCTTTGTATCGAGAATCGAAGTCCCAGACCTAGTACAAACATTTAGTGGTAAATAGGCCCAGATGGGTGCAATTTCAGTCAAGATTCTGGCTAAAAATTGAAGAATGTATTGAAACAAGTAAAAAAGTATGGCTGCACAATTTGTAGAAATAATGCAGAATTGTGTTTTTTCTGAAAATTTAGGAAAAAAAATATTCCAGGTTTTGGCCTTTCATTCACACCAAGGCAAAAACAGCATTTTGGAGACACAAAGTGGGTAAATTTGAAAATGCAGTTTTTGCTTTGAAGTGTGGACTGTGACAATGGAGGTATTTTAAAATGACAATTTTTCTGATAAAAACAATTGTGATTTATTTTTTTAAATTCATGTTTGCTGTGCTTTTGCTTTAAGGACTGCACAATTTGGCCGTCATTTTGTGATTATTTATCAATATGCTATGAATAATAATAATAATAATAATAATAATAATAATAATAAACTAAATAAAGAGACAAATTTCACTCTTAAAAAAAAAAAAAAAAAAAAAAAAAAAAATACTATTCACGTTTAAGACTATTGCTGCGATTCAATCTTAAACATGCAGCGCATATATTTATGTAACTATATCACAGCCTATTGAAGCCATATCGAAATTTCATTATGGTTTTATTTTGATTAATCGTGCAGCTCTAGTAAAACAACTTCTTCAACCTCAAGAGCAACTCTCACCATAGACTCTTTTCGAAGATCGCTGTAAATTCGGGCCACCTTGTCCTGGTCCATCTGATTGAGTTTCGGTCGCACTCGCTCTTTTGCGTACATTATGTACTTCCTGAGCAGCTCCTGAGGGATGGGCGGGGCATCTGAGGTGTTTGGCAGCAACACTTCCTCTAGACCAGCCACACCCCCTTCTTTGTTGCTTGGGTGATGTTTGATGTGGCTACCCACCACAAAGCGAGCCAGCATTTCATCCTACACACAAAGAGAATTATGGGTAATGCATTTGGCAAAGCTTGGGTGAGTGTTCGTCAGTGCTTTGGACAACAAACTAACCTGCACAGGGTCGACGGTGTCTCTTACGACGCACAGAACGTCAAATCGAGAAATGATGGGCTCCGTCAGGTCCACGTTTTCGGAGAACGTGAGAGACGGATCGTAGCGCCCACCTTTTAAAAGAAAGAAAAGATTCATAAGAAAAATGAATGCTGCCAAAACACTGCTGCAACGTTTATAGCCCAGCAGGAAGTAATTTAGAACCTGACTGCGCTATAGATTAACATGCGACTCAAAGTGCCGATGGCAAAATTGAAGTTATGACCCTCATTTAGACTTTCATTAAACAGTTCCGTCAAGTCCCAGAACGCACCGATAGGATTGGCGGCAGCGATGACAGTGCAGCGAGCCTGCAGCGATGTGACGATCCCAGCTTTAGAAATGGAGATGCTCTGCTGCTCCATGGCCTCATGGATGCTGGTCCTGTCCTGATCATTCATCTAAAGAGCACACTTACAAGTTCACTTGGGTATTCACCAAAAAACATTGTAATATGGACTCAAAAATTGGTGGAACAGTGCATCAAAAACCTCTTTAAAGCTACAAACTGCTAACTCAAACTTCGCAAAAATCGCACCTTATCGAACTCGTCAATGAGACAGACTCCTCGGTCCGCCAACACCAGAGCTCCCGCCTCAAGCGTCCACTCTCGACTCACGGGATGGCGTTGCACGTAAGCCGTCAGACCCACAGCGGATGCACCCTGCCCTGTAGTGAAAACCGCCCGGCTCGCAATCTTTTCTACGTACTTTAGGAACTGGGACTTGGCTGTGCCTGGATCTCCACACAGGAGAACGTTAATATCGCCACGCACCTTGTGCTTCCCGCCTGTTGAGAGACAAATTAATTACTTGAACGAAGCCAATTTTCATCAGCTAGAATATATAGTTCTGGACATGTAAATGCAAGTTAACAGTTGTGAAAGGTGCATGAGATACCTGGATTCTTGGCTTCGCCGCCAAACAAAGCAAGCGCCAGACCGCGTTTAATGTCCTCGTGCCCATAGATGGAAGGCCCGATACTTGCGAAAATCTGTACGAGGAAAATTAAGCTTAGTCTGGAGAAACTTTCAAAAATTAGAAATCTCAAAACTGTGATGCGTGACCATCACGCACCCGTTCTCCGATGCGCTCGTCTTTAGACAGAGCCATGATGGCTTTGATGTCTTCATCTGTGAGCTCTGCCACGGCCACGCCCTCATCCTTACGGGCAATGTGATTGGCCAGGATTACGGTGGCAAAGACGGGGAAGCCGTTAGCCATGTTGAGAGAGCCGTCGTAGTTGTTGTGGTAGATTCCTGTGAGCTCCTGCAAAAATAATACATTTTTGAAGGGTTTATTTTATTTAAAATATATACTTTTATATAGTGAAAAATATATAAATACATATTTAAAGGGGGCATATTTTACTTGAACATTATTTGATATAGTTATAGTGATATAAACAAAGTCATTGTGGTAGATTCCTGTGAGCTCCTGCAAAAATAATACATTTTTGGATGGTATATTTTATTTAAATATATATTGATGTATTACTTAAAATGTTAAGTGTTATAGTGAAATAAAATATGTAAATACACATTCAGAGACATGTATTTTACTTAATATAACTACAGCGATATAAATATAGCAAAGAAAACTTTTTTTAAAATCAAATCAGGTCCAAATTAAAATATTTGGGTGCATGTTTTATTTACATAGTTATTTGAATTTTGTTCAATATTGTGCAGTTTTAATATACAGTGTTTTATTTATATTTTAGGACAAATCAAGTTGTTAGATGTCTGAAAAGGTTGAATATAGTTCAATATTGTGCAGTTTTAATAGAAGTCCAAATTTAACAGTGAAAAATTTTATTTCATGCCACAAATCTGTCATCTCTAGTGGCAGTGGAGGATTGTTGGAGTTCAGCTCTTTTATTAAAGAGGATTTGAGAAATATTGCAGTCATCAGGGTCTGTTGACTCACAATCTCATCTCCAGGTTTGCAGGTGTCCACCAAGTCGGCCAGCAGGATGGCGTCTTTGGAGCGAGGCAGGCGGCCCGCCGCAACTTTCCCAGGACTCTCCTGAATGGTGATTCGCTGGTAGTTCTGATACACAGTCTGTTAAAGGCAAGAACGTCAGTTAACATGAGAAGAAAAAATAAACAGCTGCTTCCTGCTGCTATGGCAACAACTGGCAAAATTGAGATTACCGCTGGTCTCATTATCAACACATTTACATAAAGAGAGAAGCAAGGATCTTAGACAAAGCATTTTATTTCTAATATATATTAGCTTATTATTGAATAATAAAGAAAAGTTAAACTATACATAAAACAGAAAATTTTTAAATAACCAACCACTAAATTTGGACCAGGTTAAATAACTTGAATGTGGATGAACCTCATGAAAACGGTAAAGAACATACGGCCTAGATATTTTTGGTTCATGACATCCACCCAAATACATTTCATCTTTATGGGAAATTTGGCACAGAATCCTCCTCCTCACGCACCTGCTCCATGTTTATCTCGAAAGGACCAAGTGACTGACACTCCGGACAGGAGCCTGGCTTCACCTCCTGGTTCTGGGACTGGAAGAACGGACCCAAGATGAAGTTACACTTATTACAGTTGTATTTCACCATACCGAGCTGCGGCAGAACTCCAGTGCAGCTGGTCACGACCCCACTAGTGCGGATCAACTGGTTCAGATGAAGCTGCCTGGAAAAAACACACATGTATATATAAATATTTCTGAAAGTAAGTGTGCTACGACCTTAAACGAAGTGGAGTTGATTGTACCTGAGCGATCGAAGTTCTTCCACCAGCGGCAGGTTGCCGACGCGGACGTGGATTTCATGTGCGATTCGGTCATATTTGGGGTACATGGCCAGCACCACCTCTTTCGCAGCTTCATCAAAGATCTTCAGCATCTCGGCGGGAGCCTCCGGCAGAAAATACGCCAGCACGTGCTCCCTGGATGCCAGCTCCTCGTAGTTCACCAGCAAACTCTCCTTATTTTCTGAAGAGATCGAAAAGTATCAAGTCAAACGCCTAGATTATATAATAGGGTTTTCCCAGATGACCGTCCACCACCCACCTTTGCACATGTCACTGATGCGCTCTTTGAAGACGTTGTGTCCGTGCTCATCCACATGCGTGCGCAGGAAGTTCTTGAAGCGGTGGTAGATCTCAAGTCGCGGGGCGGCCATTGAGACCCACTCTCTGACCGTGTGGCCCTTCATGTCCTCCAGGTTCTCAATGCTTTCGATCATCTCTTCATCCTCGCCTTCCATCGCCACGCCATCGGCTGCTCTCTCTGCAAGAGTCCGCTGCCTCTTTGTGGGCCGTTTGTCATCCTCGTCCTCACTGTCTGTACATCACAAAAACATAAACTGCAGTTAGACTATGGTTTAATAAAATTTTCGAACTGAGCACAATTTCAAATCGAACCGCTAGGAGAAGCCGAAAACACCAGTGGATCATGAGCTGCTCTCGTGTAAATGAACACAGTGTTGCGCTTCACTCATGATGTGATAAATCGCACTAAGCCATATCACGATTTTGGTTTTATATCAATTAAACGTGCAGCCCCACACTGAACAGTGGTTTGTGGTAAATTTAAATTATTATTTTACAATGACTAAAACACTCACCGTAGAGCAGTCCGCGTCCGATGCGGCCCAGGCCAAGGCCCTGTTCTCGGTCCCGCCGTCTCATGGCCGCTTCTGCTTCCGCCCGAGCGCCGGGCGAGAGTTCACTGAGATCTTCATCCTCATCCAGACCCTCCGCTTCATAACGGTCCAGTTCCGGGATGACGCGGTAGTCTCTGTGAACAGTAAGTTAACCATGTTTCCATACAAAGTTTTGAATTTAACTTGTGCAGAAAATTGGAATATCACTTAAAACATTTGTGAATAAAGCATCATTCCATCCCATGTGATTAAGAGCACAAAATCATCACTTCCTGGTGAATTTATGCAAAGTATTAATAATAAAAATGGAAGTTGTTGCTGTCGGGGAAGCCACTGCGGCTCTTTTTTCCCCCCATTTAATAAATGACTTAGCACGCAGACGAAGTGCAATAATGCTGTTATTTTATCTTGTGTTCGGATGCCTGGTGTTTGGGAACTCAATTGTATGAGATGCTTCTAGGAGGGAATTAAACTAAATGATTTTGATGTAAGACATTGGCTGTTTTGGCATTTCAGAACGACTAAAATGGTGTGCGATAAGATTGGTCCACTGGTTAGTTCAGTTATCTAATCACAAAGTCACACGAGTTTTTTTGTTGTGCTCAAAGTTATGAGCATCGTGCTCTTTTCATCTAGCATTTTTTAATGTGACATCCCAAAAAATATTTATTATTTTTTAATGCCATGTTAGCAGCAAGGCTAACTTCGTGATGATTAACAAAAAACACTTTTTTTTCACACAGTTAAACATATCTCTGAATAAAAACATTGCCTATTAAATTAAAAACAGACCAGTAAAATGTTTAACAGTTACTGGAGCTTGACAAAACAGGCATGATGGTGGTTCTTCCCCATTTCAATAAATAACCATGTGTAAATCTTGAATTACCTAAATGGTACCTAATAAAAACAACTTGATCATAACTAGACTTAAAATGATTAAAAAAACCTTCTTAAACTAATTTTACTTCTATATAAAAATATGTTAATGGAAACATAGCTTTTGATAAACTGGTCACTAAACATTTTACAATTTTATATCACTGCATTAGGATCACAATTTTTACTGATAGCCTATGAATTACATTTTATTATTATTTTGGGATGAAATACTTGGATATGTTCTTGACAGGTTTCATGAGATTCCTTCTATAAGAATCACCCCGTTTATCTGCAAATCATCATAAGCACATTCTCTCTCACCTCTCCATCCCATCTCCGATCAGCTCCTCTCCATCTGCGTCCTCCTCATCAGGAATATTGTCTCCCAGAATCCCCTCAGACTCATCCTCAAATGGGGGCAGATCTCTGCCAGGGCTGGAGGTCAGGTCACCCCGCCGAGAGCCGCGACTGGGGCTGGTGGCCATGTGAAATGACTCTGATGAATCCTGTTTTGAAGAAGAAAAAAAAATGTCAATGTTACATAAAACAAACATTTTTCCACTAGAATTTGATGTTAAAAGACAGACTGAAAGTGTCAATGTGGAAAATACACATATGTGGCAACTAGATCAGGCTGCTGTAATAATACTGAATCTAACTCAAAGTCATTACTGCTGAAAAAACAGACCTGTCAATCTGCCAACACGTAAAAAACTGATGCTCTAGTATCATACAACTCAAGAAGAGTCACTCACTTGAAACCACAACTGTTAAACAAAGAAACTAGCTTTACCCACGTGGGGCCTTTTTCAGACCGGCTTAACTCTTAACAAGACAATAAAAAATTTCAATTAAATATTTGACATGTCAGTTCAGAAACTTTCCAGTAAAGTTAAAAACAAAGTGTTTTGTACTTGTATAAATTGGTTGGCTTTTTAATAAACTAAATGATTTGACAATTATGGTTATGCATACAAAATTCGAAACAAAATCACGACTTTCGTGTTACTAAATGTAAATACACATTTGTTGTTGACTGCATATTAAATTTAGTTTAGAATATCTAGATCATTAAATTGCATCATTGACCTACTAAATCACACTTTATGTGCCGTGCACATTTTACACATAATCGTGAACACGTTTGCAAAGGTCAAATACTTCAAAACACATTTAAACTTTTTAAATTATATATTTACATATACATAGATTTTATACAGAAAAACACTCACCGCCATCTTCTCACGTCTGTCTTCAACAGCAGCTCGACTGTAGACTAGTTTTTCCCGGGAAGACTGAGTTTTCGCGCGAAATGGTCCACGTGACCACAAAGCGCGCGCGAAAGGCTATGAATATGAATTGAGGAAGCGAGTCAGAGCACTGTGATTGGTCCGGTGGCAACCGCGTCGCTCCAATCTGAACGGTCATTGGTTCGATGCGTGAAAAGGGACGGACATGTTAGGGGGGGAAAAATATACAAAGCATACTGACAGCGAACCTTCACATTTTGCTTCAAAATAAGCACTTGGATCAACAGTGAAGGGACAGATAAGAGCCTCTTTGACTCCTCAGATGGTTCTTTAGTCCACAGTTTATAACTTTATAATAAAACTAACTAGATTTTTACATTTTCTAAAATGGCGTTTCTTTGTGGAAAGGACTTGTGATAATATATTATTTACATTTTTAAAAATTAAACACATTCTGAAGTATTGTATTCTAGTATGAGGAAAGAATAAAAAGAACACAAAAAATGTACACAAACCAATGATTCTTAGTATTGGCAATATTTAATCTTTCACAACCTTGGACAATAATTGTACTCTTTAGTTACATTATTCACTAGTGTATTAATTGGCCCCTCAAGTGCACACTGTCTGCATACTTTTCAAGTACCTCTCAACATTATGTACAGAACTGGCACAGTCACAGCAAACGCAGCACATGTCAGGACTGTATTGTATAGACTTGTTTTGTTGATGTGCGCCTCCAGTCTTTTCTCTGTTTGACCAAGGCCTTGAACGACTACCTCTGTATCACAAACAAAGAGCTGAGTGTCTCGGGTTTGAATGACTGGCTTCTCCAAGTGACGAGACTGCAGGGTCGTTTTCACCGCATGTAGCTCCGTCCCGACCTTCCCGACGTTCTCCTCCAGCTGCTCCAGCTGTGGTTTGAGGCTTTCAATGAGCCCTTGGGCTCTTTGGCTGTGTTGGAGAATCTCTCTAATCGCTTCTTCTGAGGCATTAGATGCAGAAGTTGGGACAACGGCAGCCGCTGGTGGGACGAACACTGGTTTTACTGTTTTCGCATCTTCTACACCGCCTTTCACAGTCGCCCTGAGTGAGTTGATGAGGTTGCTGAGTTCATCTTGTTGCGTTTTGTGCATGCTGGCCTGGACCTTAATCGCTTCCTGAAGACTCACCGGTCCCTTCTGGGCCTCCAGCAACAAGTTCTTGAGTTCTTGCAAACGTACCCGGTTTATGTAAGTGGAGCCCATCACCCCAATGAGGGCGCCTAACACTGAACCAATGACGGACCAGTTTTTGGTACGTTCGGCCCTGGTCCTTTCTTTCTCGTGGCTTGCTCGCACTGCGGCTGAGAAGAGCGCAAACTTCTCTCGCTCGCCTTCTTCTGCATTCTCATAGGCCATTCTGAAGCGCCGTTCTTCCTGTAAACAATAAAAACGTTAAAGGGAAGGTGCGATGGTGCAATCTATCTAGGTACATTACCAGGTGCACCTCACCTGCAGTAGCTTGTGTTCCAGTGTGGCTAACTCTAAGTAATGTGCCTCTTCGCGTGACACGCGGTCCAAACGGTCCCTCACTTCCTTCAGCCGAACTTGTAGAGCCTCCAGGCTGGTGTGAGCTTCTCTGACGATTCCCCTGGCGACCATGAAGGCCTTTTCAGCCTAATAGCAATACATAATTCAAATTATATTGACATATGAATTAATCTAAGAGTGAAAAGAGCATCTTTTGTGGGTCATTTGTCAAACGTTACCTCTGTGACATTGGACTGAGCATCTCGGACTTCATTAAGCCCGACAAACTCTTCATAGCGCTCCCACCAGTAGTTGACGGTCACTGTTGTGGTTTTCACCAAATTTCGGCCCCACTGTTTCCCTAGCTCTCCAGCATACGTTAACGCAGATGCTGTGCGGTCTTTAACGGACATAATTTTATTCGGTTCATCTTTTGGGCTTTGTTGCTGGGTGCAATAAGTTCTGTGGAGGTTCCACTGGACCGGGACAGACAGCTGGTGTCGGTAGAGACATGTGGAGACATAGCTGCTCGGAAATACAGTTTTCCCTCTGAACCTCATTGAAGAGCCTCATATGTGGAGCTGCCACACGTCAAATATAGAACCTGCAAGCATAGTAAAATAAATACATGGACTTTATGAGATGATCCACAAGGTTGAATCAGTGATCCTTTAAAATAATGATGTTTTCTAGCTCAAAAATGGAGTTTATTTGCATTTGCACTAAGCTACAAGAATGGATAAAACAAAAACACTGGAGCAAATACATAACACAAACAGGCTAGCAATGATAAAATACGAATGATAGATTTGGCTTAGTTCTGAGGTCAGTAACACAACAAATAGGCGAAAGTTTCTAGGTTGGTAATTCAAAAGTTAAATACACAGCTAAAATATGTCCAATGTAACTATGACGCTGCTATATGCTGTTATTACATACACACATTGTATTTACTTAAATTTGAACTGATTTTCTAGCTAATGAATGAATGAATAGGTAAATAATGTTTACAGTTCTAACTGAATTCATTTCAGGATATAAACCAACAAACCGCATACCAGCGATTCTCCGTTCAGTCCCGTTTCTGCTTAGGTCAATAATTTCTCATGTTTACAGACTGTATAGTACATAAAATATCTGTCTAATTTCCTGAAATGTCATCCTACTGCATGAGCGCATTTCTTTCAGGCACTAGCTGGTGCTCTTTTGAACAGATTAATTTGTTAATGATTCAGTTGAATCGATTCTCACAGTATTTATAAGTCACTCGACTGTAATTTTACATTTCATTAACCTATAATTTAAAACAAACATGAGAATTTCGTTTTGAAACACAACTGTGAGGCTGACATATTTGGATAATAAACAACACAACACTTAACACAATCTAATTTTCTGGGAACACTACGAATCAAATGAATCAAATGAGGTTTTGAACCAGTTCAGTTACACGAACCGATTCGCCAAATTGAATCGGACTCACCTCTCTTTCAGGCAAACGAAGGGCGCACTACATCCGGGTAACCGCTGGGGTCCTGACAGCGCGGAAAAAAGCATTAGCTATAATCTGAGCAACATGTCTGGAAGAGAAGGTAAATTTAATTAAAATAAAAACGCTAAACATGAGAGTTTGAGTGTGTAAAACGTCGTAGGTTATAAAATCGCCATTTTCCGATCATTCCAGGTCTTCACAGATTGTAAACATGTAGATTTTAAAATCTTTTTTACATACGAACGATACTATTTGCATTAGCTGTATTAAAACATTGCGTTTTAATGAATCAATATTGGGCCTTTCTTTTATTGTAATCATACAGTTTTTTAAAATCCATTTATATTTTTATTAAAATGTATACCTATTACATTTTTTTTGTCAAAATTTGAGTTTATTTTTGATGTTATTATGGTATCAAATTCCTAAATTGTTTATACTTTATGCAGGAGGTAAAAAGAAACCCCTCAAGGCTCCCAAGAAGCAGTCAAAGGAGGTGGATGATGTAAGTTAAGTCATACAGTGAGGTTTCGGTTGATGTGTTTATATATAAACACTGAGATAGTGGTTTGTGGACAGATAAGCTGCCTTTAGAGTAAAGTAATGATTACAGAACATTATCTAAGTTTGGAAATTTCAAAATAATGTTTTGTACATTTTGACCCGTTGAATTGCACACACTCATTCCATGTTTTATTTACAAACTACAGGAGGACATGGCTTTCAAACAGAAGCAGAAAGAGGAGCAGAAAGCATTGGAACAATTGAAAGCCAAGGCTGCTGGAAAAGGACCTTTAAGTAAGAGACACATAAAGCCACTTGTCATTCTTATATAAATGCATTTTATTATTATTATTAATAATCTAATTTAGAAAATCTTTCTATAAAGCTTCTGAGTTGTTCATTTGGTCAACAAACGTTTCTTCTTTGTTTTATTTCCATAGCTGGAGGTGGAATCAAGAAGTCCGGGAAGAAATGAGTGTGATTTAGTGTATATTTGCTTGCTGTTCAAATCACCAACTTATGATTTGGGTCCACAATGGCAATGTCAAATGATTTTTTTTTAGTTACTTTATATTTCTCTTGTAAAGAAAAAGTTAAAGGAATAAAGTTTGTAATGACTGTAAATTAAAATTTCAGATTTTAATGTCTTTGATTGTGAAACATATTCATATGACATTCAAAGTTCATGACAGATCAAATGTACAATATCCAAACATTTCAAGTTTAACTTCTCATGTAAACAACTCTTATCCATCTTTATATTCAGATCTCCAGTCACACTTTTCATGCCTCCACATTTTCCATCCTCTTTGTTTAACCTAAACAAAAATGTCATGTGTGACTGTTTCTTTTCATCCTGTGGTTTAGTTAATTTGCTGGTGCTGGTGTGTTTTGTTTATGTTTAAGCTGCTTATGTTTATTCTTCAGTTCCACCTCTACTGGATAGTGGTCACTCACTTTCAGTGTCTGTAAAGACATTAAATCTGTTTTAGTAACATACGAAACAGTCCTCAAAAAATAAAAAAAACTAAGTTAAATGTACAGTAACTCATGTCTTTATGATAAGTGTGATTAATGTCGAAAACCCAGTAATGGGTCTGGAATTACGTAATTATGAGCATCCTTTAATATTTTAAAGTCCTGATGAAACATTTACGGTCTTATCATTACAAAGCTTAGACTTTACACACAAAACCTTTGTTTTAAAATGTATTTTACATATAGCAGCATTTGAATGTTTACTGCAACTAAAAAGTATGTATGACCGAATGAACATTGGCAAACCACATATATTAAACAAAAGCTTTCATTCTCAAGATTATGACAATGTAGTTTATTTTGTTGACAATACAACAGATCAAATGATTCTCGAAATGCAATTTGATGATTAGAAAAATTGCATTTCAGCTTTGATTGCCTTATCTTTGGGCTAAAATGAGCCAAAATTGTACATATACTTTTAGCTTAGGTTGCTATCTTCAAAAATGATTCTGTGATTTTCCCTGGGTAAATAATCCAAATTTGCCTCATGAATCCAGTATAGCGCGGTAAGTTCGGCAAAAATCGGCCAAGATCGTAAAAACGTACTCTCGGATACCCGAAGCGCGAACCAATGGAAGCTGAGGATCTTAGTATTACATATACGTCGATCTTGCCTCTAGACGAATCAGAGAGAGGCCGCGCGCACAAACAAGGAGAGCGGAAGAAAATGGGGAAGAATGGTGATTTAAGTGACTTTGAACGTGGAATGGTTGTTGGTGCCAGAAGGGCTGGTCTGAGTGTTTCAGAAACTGCTGATCTACTGGGATTTTCACGCACAACCATCTCTAGGGTTTACAGAGAATGGTCCGAAAAAGAGAAAATCTCCAGTGAGCGGCAGTTCTGTGGGCGAAAATGCCTTGTTGATGCCAGAGGTCAGAGGAGAATGGCTAGACTGGTTCAATCTGACAGAAAAGCAACAGTGACTCAGATAACCACCCGTTACAACCAAGGTGTGCAGAAGAGCATCTCTGAACGCACAGCACGTCGAACCTTAAAGCAGATGGGTTACAGTAAACGGTCCGCACGGGCTCAACAAAATAGTACAGTAAATGATGGGGAAAACGTTGCCTCGTCGGAGTCTCAATTTTTGCAGCAACAGTCAGATGGTAGGGTCAGAATTTATATATTCTACATTTATATATTAAACATATCGTGGAGAGATAAGCTGCGTTTAGACTAGCATTATCAGCCAAAGTTTGATATTCTAATGTTTTTTACATTTTAATAACTTGATGAATTGCAAACATCCATCCCTTGTTTTATTTAGAAACTACAGAAGGACATAGTGTTCCAACAGAAACAGGAGCAGAAAGCAATGGAACAAGTGAAAGCCAAGGCTGCTTTGAAGGACCTTTAAGAGAGACATAAAACCACCTGTCATTCATTCTTATTTAAATACTGGGTTTCTTTTCTTTCTTGTCCTGAGTTTATTAATCCAATGTGAATCTTTCTATAAAGCTTTTGAGTTGCTCCTTTTGTCAACAAATGTTTCTCCTTTGTTTTCTTTCCTTAGCTTGAGGTGGAATCAAGAAGTCTGGGAAGAAATGAATGTTTTAGCGTATATTTGCTTGCTGTTCAAACCATCAACTTTTAAAGGGTTAGTTCACCCAAAAATGAAATGTCTGTCATTAATTACTCACCCTCATGTCGTTCCACACCCATAAGACCTTCGTTCATCTTCAGAACACAAATTAAGATATTTTTGATGAAATCTGAGAGGTATATGACTCGTCCATTGATAGCAATCACCACTTTCAAAGTCCAGAAAGGTACTAAAGACACTGTTAAATCAGTCTACGTGACTAGTTCAACCTTAATTTTATAAAGCGACGAAAATACTTTTTGTTCACAAAAACAAAACAAAAATAACTTTATTCAACAGTATCTTCTCTTCCCTGTCATTATCTTTACGCAGTTGCTGCAGTAAAGCACAGTGCAGCGCTTCCGTGTTTACGTCCGAATGCCGGCTCAGTATTGGCTGAAGCTGATCACGTGATCAGCACAACACATATGTGTGATGTTGACGCAGGAGCCGGCCAATAATGAGTCGGCGTTCTGGCGTAGAACCTGGAAGTGCTGAACGTAAACAATGTATGAGAATTACACAGAAGAGAAGATATTATTGAATAAAGTCGTTATTTTTGTTTTGTTTTTGCGCACAAAAAGTATTCTCGTCGCTTCATAACATTAAGTTGAACCACTGCAGTCACGTCGACTGTTTTAACAATGTCTTTAGTACCTTTCCGGACCTTGAAAGCGTTGAGTATATTGCTGTCTACGGACGAGTCATACACCTCTCGGATTTCATCAAAAATATCTTAATTTGTGTTCTGAAGATGAATGAAGGTCTTACGGGTGTGAAATGACATAATTTTCATTTTTGGGTGAACTAACCCTTTAAAGTCCACAATGGCAAAGTCAAATGATTTTTAGTCACTTTATATTTCTCTTGTAAATAAAACATTAAAGGAATAAAGTTTGTATAAATTTCAATTTCAGATGTTTAATGTATTTGATTGTGAGACATATTCATATCACATTCAAAGTTCACGACAAAACAATTGTACAATATTCAGACATTTCAAGTTTAAATTCTCATGTAAACAACTCGTGTTTGTTCAAGCTTATCCGTCTTTATATATTTAGATCTCCAGTCACACTTTTCATATCCGCAAATGTTCCATCCTCTTTGTTTAACCTAAACAAAAAATGTCTTGTTATTGTTTCTTTTCATCATGTAGTTTTGGTCATTTTGCTGCTGTTTGTGTGTCTTATGTTTACGTTTAAGCTGCTTACGTTTATTCTTCAGTTCCACCTCTACTGGATAGTGGTCACTCACTTTCAGTGCCTGTGAAGACATTAAATCTGTTTTACTAACATACTAACAAACTGTCTTTATGGTATGTGTGATTAAATACGCTGTGGTGTAAGTTCAAATGAAAAATGATTCTTGTTTACATCCTCATCTTTCAGTTTGTAGGCCTTCTGGAAGTTGAACGGATTTGCAGAATTTGGAACAACAGCGTTCAGCATATCATCTCCATACACCACAATCCTGTGCGTAAACATGTCCTATTAATGACAATGATGTCTTTGTTTGTTATTGTTTTGTACAGTGTAATCATTTACCGGTCATAAGTGTTGTCGTTGTTTGTGCTGGCTGTGGTGTCCTCGTCATCCGTGATCAGCCAATGGAAGTTTTTGTCACTGCGGATGCGGATTTTTTTCATGTCTTTATCAGACACATAACTACCATCTGCATTGAAGTCCCCCAAAATCATGATGTTCTGTATGGATAAGCATATGTTTGAAATATCTTTTTGTTATATAAACCACTCTTTATATATATTACAAACTTTGTATTATGTTGTGTAACCATTTTATAAAAACAGTAATGCACAGCTTCTAGTGTCTCATTGCTTAAAATATAGTATATTGAGTGCATTATGTTTTACATCCGTCTTCCATTTCTTCTTGACATCCTGAAACACGTCGTACAGTTCATCAAGTTCCTTCACTGAATCCTCAGGCTTTGTGTGGACAGGCATCAGCACCAAATCTTCCAATACTGCCAAGACACGAGCACAGTTAATAATAATTATATTAATTTGTATCCATATACACACCCTCTGTCAATGCCCATCCCAGAGATTAATGCAATTCAGCCAGTGACATTTCAGTTGTTTGGACTGTCAACTGCATAAATTGGGAATTAAGTGATTACACAATACAAGGATTAGGATAAATGTGTTTCCTAGCCTGAATTTATAACCAGTGCTATAAAATACATTGCGTTGTGCACTATTGAGCCAAAATCATGAGATTCACACTCGTCAAACTGAGATAATATGTTGTACTTTACCTGTTTTATGACATTTGAATCGCAGAACATAAGGTTCTCTGGCGAAAGCATCTTCATCTCCTGGCTGGTTATCTTTGTATTGGTAGGACCCAATCAAATCCACCAGGTCGTCCCTTTATATTTAAAACAGTCCATGTAGGTTAGTGTGGTTATTAGTTTTTGTGCTACAGTCATAAAATCTTTTTTCTTTTTTGTTTGTTTACTGTTTAATCAACCTCTGTTTGATCTTGAAATTTAAACAGCGTTTTTTGGGGGGTTGCTGTGTCTTTAAGACAACGCAAACGCCGCCAAAGTCTCTGACGCCTCTCAGCGTGAATGGGCGGGGCCAAGTTTTGAATTCAAAACAACCGCCATTGACGGGTAAATAGCGAAGTTATGTGATCAAATGTCCGAACGTGTTTATCTATCGGACATTATAAAGTTGTAGACATATCGCCACCTTGGAATAATAAGGTTCTATCTGTATTCTGAGTGGTTTTGAGATATTAAACTTCAAAGTTTTTGCATTCCATTCGACTTCGTAGAGAACTTTTTTGTTTTCTAAATGCCCCAAAATGTACACAACTTATTAAAAAAAAACAAAACACACAATGTAAATAAGTTGTCACAGAATAAGAATATGTGAATAACTAAATTTTGACAAAAATGGCAGATAGAATCTAATTATAATTCCAAGGTGACGATATAGACATTCTGGATAGCGCCATTCCGCCATATTTAATTTTTTGACATTAATTATGATGAAAACAAGGTTGTCAGGAAAGTACAGTGTGTTCAACCGTCATTTAGGCTACCAATATGCCAATTGTTCATCTTAGGCGTCTTACGTTAAAAAAAAAAAAAAAAAACAATTTTGAGATCTGAAAAGGTTAGTTTTTGGTTATCTAAAAGAACCTTCCTAGAAAATTCATATTTGTTTCCCAAAACAACCAGTGCTGGGTGGATTACTTACAAATTGTATTCTGTTGATTCCAAATTACATGAAAATATTTGTAGTTAGTAACAATCTATTACATTACACATTTTACTGACTATTTTTTGATTACTTTGAGATTACTTTTGAACTAACTTATCACATTGGATTGAATAGGATAATCTTTGATCATGTTGATATAAAAATACACAAAGTAAGAAAAAAAAAATATTCCATTCTTTATCAACAACATGAAGTGCATTAAACATAGGGTGTCAGGGTTTCCCAGGGGGTTTGTGCAGTTAAATGAAAAGCTGATAAATAATTAAATCATAAAAATTTTAAATTAAAATAATTTTAAAATATTTTCAAAAATGTGTTTGAAAGACAAAGACATAGCAATACATGGTTAAACAACTTAGTGACGAGTTTGTCAGGAGGTGAGTAGATATGTTGCAATGCTGAGGAAACACTCTGTAAATCCAATGATCAAATGCTTGTAATTTGATGTAAAGTAATTATAGGTCTGGTCTGTGTGTGCAATTCCACAAAACCAGAAGACTTTCTCAGCGTATATAAGCAATAGGCTTTTTTAGAAAGGCAAATGTAAAAGACGAAATAGAAGAATCAGGGAGAATCAATAAATTATGAATGATTTACTGCTTTTGTGTGAATAATATGTAATCATGTAAGTGTAGTCTGATTATGAGTATTTTAACATGTAATATAATCTAATTTCAAGTACTTCATTTTTGGAATCTGATTATGTAATCCAGATCACATGTAATCAGCACTGAAAACAACCAAACGAGAACCAGATGGAAGCGTTGTTAGGGGAACGTTTGTTTTTGTTATGCAACTGCATTTTAATCCGCATAAAAATTAATAAGGCGTCCACCCTGACTAATGGTCTATTACAACTTCAAAATGACGCCATTACCTGTAAAGGAACATGAACTGTTCTTTGTAATTTCCTCTTCCCAGGCGTGTGCTGATCTCCATGGTGTAATGATGAGTCTTGTTGAACCTGTTGAAGAGCGGCCAGTCATGGTTATTATAGTCATGTAATAATGTGTTTGTTTTTTTCATGAAAAAACACACCTGTTTGACTCACTTATTCAGTTCTTTGAGAAAATTATCCACAGCAGCTCCACTAGAATCCACCACCTCTAGAATGACAATAATGTCATAGCGTGACACTATCTGGAGAAATACAAGCCATTATTTCATACATGCTGCTCCTCTCATGAAGGATTATCAGACATTAAGATAAATAACATGTTATATAGACTCTTTCAAGAGGAAGTTGTCAAATGGGATGTTTCACATGTATTTTATGTGAATTCCTGTAGGTGTGGACAGGCCTCACCTTGATCAGGATTATTATTGTTAACTAAAACTAAAACCAAAACCAAAACCATCTGTCATTAAAACAAAATAAACATTCAAATTGTTTTAAATCAGTGATACTCAAAAAAAAAAAAAAAAAAAAAAAAAAAAATCACACTGCCTTGATCAGGGTTTTCAGCACGAACGGATCAGAGAGTTTTGACTTCCCAAATCTCTGGACATTGAAAGAAGCGACCTTCATGATGCCTGTTAAACATGAAATGAAAGAAACCAAATTAGAGATATGCAACATTAGTGGACAATCCAGTGAATTATATTCATAATGACACTTTCTTTAAAACCAATGATCATTAATACAAATGAATGAAAAATCATGACTTTAGACTGTCTTTATCACACAGTTGTCAACAAATGCTGTGAAAAATCCTGTTCGTTCTGTTCTTAGAAAGCTGTTGTGATCACTTTACTCTTTTAAAATGAATGACATGTGAAGGAACCTGTTTTAGGAGCCATTTACAAAGAGTTTGAGATCACCAGATCTCCTTTAAATGATCGAAAAACACCTTAGAATGTGTTTAATGCTGTCTAAATAAAAAGAAAATTGATCAGTTTGAGAAGAAAAAAGAAGGAAAAGAACGAATCACATTCACAAATGCAACTGGATGACTTCACCACAGTTTGCAGGACAAGAAAGAGCAGATCTGTGTGAAACTATTTCAGTGCTGGGGAGCTGATGCATGGGGTCTTTTGTGACCAGAGGGGCTCTCTGAATGGGGCAGAAATTATTTCCTGCACTCAAGACATTGCTGAGTGACACTTCAAAGAAGAAAAACCGCCATTAAATTCAATCTTCACTCTGGCAACCATCTGTCATGGACATTACACCACCACCCAAAGCCTAATTAATGACAATGATGGCTTTGTAGATTCCAGTCATACATTTGAAAGATAAGAAACAATTAAAGGAAGTGTTTTCACATTCTAAATTATTGAATGTAAAACTGAAGCAAGTCTAGGGGCTTCATTATCATGACTGCCATTTATGGGTGTGGGTCAAGAAATCAAGAAAAAAGCAAATATTTTTAGAATATTTTAAATTTAAATGTCAAACAACATAGTAGAAATATAAAAGCAGTCATATTTTGAAACACAAGAATTCTGAGATGCTGAGATTAGATTCCCCAGTTATTTTTAAACAATTAAAAAATTAAATAAGTTTAGGATTTAAGGAGCCCAAGAACAACACTTAACTTACCCAAGCTGAAGATGCACTGAAGAAATTGACTGTAGTAATTCACAAAAACAGCAGCATTACTTATATTAGACACCTGTGACCTGATTGGCTGGATGCAGGAACCAGTAGAGTAATTTGGCCCAGCCCCAACCTGGACATCCCTCGAAACAACAAAACAGTTCCTCCCCCTGGGCAAACACTCACTCGGAAGTAGAAAGCTAAAGAGTACAGGTGAGTTCAGACAATACACTCATCCCCATTACAGGCGCAAAGGGTTTAAAATTCCACTTGAAGGTGGAGAAATAATTGCCAGGTAGGTCTGAATGAGCGATTTGACAGCAGAGTTAATCTACTAAGTACGAAAATGCCAAACAGGATGCTTCAGTCAGTCAGGTGTATCAGGAAGTTGCTTCCTAAAGGATGCAATGTGCTTGTTTTTGGAAATATACAGAAACTGCACTACAAATTCTGCAGTTGAATGTCCTTCGATAAAGGGGGACATTGGTTAAAGTGGATGTTGGGTTAAATTATAATGTAATGTTAATTATTTCTCTACATAGAGAAACTGAACAGGTTCTTTGTGTTCATAACTGTGGTTGGGATGGATTTCATGCCCAGACAATCCAGGCGCTGTGTTGTTTTTTCCGCTTGAAATGCAGTCAGTGCCTCCATAGCAAAGTGAAATATGAATACAGTAAAGATCAGTGAGCCAAAAACAACATTTACACTACAACAGACTTTCAAGATGATGTCTGTTTACTGTTAAAAAAATGGTGTCAGGGAAATGGCGGGGGAAATTTTGTTTATTCAGGATAGATAGATAGATAGATATTTAATGTAAATGTACTGCAAATTTCTCACATGAAACAATTTCATTTCTTAAATACAGCAGATGTTGCATTCTAGGAAATCGAGGTTAAATTCATTGTAAAGTGGGGAAATGTTATATGGGAAATCAAATGGTCCTGAGGACAAAGCTAGGGACATTTTACAATATGTTTTAAAGATAAAAATTCGTAGACCACACACTTTCAGCAAGTGCTTCTGCTGGTTTGACTGCACCATTATCTTTCAAGATGATATCTGTTTACCGTTAAAAATGGTGTCAGGGAAATGGCGGGAAATGTTGTTTATTCAGGTTAGAACAACAGATAGATAGATAGATGGATAGATAGATAGATCGTTATGTAATGTAAATGTACTGCAAAATTCTCACAACAAACAATTTTCTTTCTTAAATACAATAGATTGCCGCCAAAATATTGCATTCTAGGAAATTGAGGTTAAATTCATCGTGAAGTGGGAAAATGTTATTTGCAAAGTGTAAAAGGAAATCACATGGTTCTTAGGACAAAGCTAGTGACATCTTACAGCATGTTTTAAAGATAAAATTCGTCAAAGTGGTAGACCACAAACTTTTGGCATGTGCTTCTGCCGCCGGTTTGAGTTTGGACTGCACCATTATCTTGAAGGGTGGGGTTTCACAAAATGCAAATTCATTCAAAAAGCACTTGCATTGACTGTTAAAAACAAAAGGCTATGCGGTTACCTCCATTCAAGCCTGCTATAAATGTTTATAGACACGAATCTACCAAAGAAACGTGCTGAAAATAGTCAGCAGGGCCTCTACAAAGTCTCTATTTTACGAGACATCTGTGCGACAGAAACCCTATCTGATTTAAAAGAGGAAGTAGGCATGGACTGTTTTTAAATGAGCAGTCATTCATTAATCACTAGCTGTTTAACGGCGAACACAGGACGACAAGACAAGAATTCACAGTAAACAAAGCAGCATTGGTAAGAGCTGATTATCAGTTTGTTTATTTGTATTAAAATAAAAGTATATATATATATATATATATATATAAATAAAACACTTTACTTGTATTTCATAGATATATAACAGATTTAAAAAAAAAAGTTGTGCTAGATCCTCAAATGTGTTAATACGGTGTTTTTAATTTTATACTGGTGCACGGGAGCTACTTTTAATTCTTAGATGAATTTATTTAATCAAAATGAAACCTTGTGTTGTTTGGAGTGCATTTTGTTTTCAAACTCTCAAAATGAAACTCACTGTGGTTTTCCTCTCTGTCTAATCTGCTGTGTTCCTGCATAAACTGACATGTCAGCACTTTATAAACTATAAGTCTTTCCTGTGTACGAACAATGTATCCTTGAATTGTCTTTTAAACTTCCTTTGACGATTTACGACAGGAAAACAGTATAGAAATGTATAGGAGTATAGTTCGCATGACGGACCGAACAGACCTGAAAACATGCAGCCGGTCTGAAGAGTTTGTGGTCATGAAACTCATTTCACTTTAACACTTTCATGCATGAATTATGATAACCTCAGTCTCAGTTTTTATTGAAACAAGCATGAAAAACAAGATTTGAAATGTCATTTTTTTGCACATATTTTTTAAAGACATTTCCAGATGTCCACTTGAGTAGACAGCATGCGTTTATGGTTTAAACTGAAGAGATACTGTATTAAACATAATACAGTAATAACACAGCAATAGTGTGTGTATTTAACAAACCCAGTGGCGTGTTTAGGTTATTGGGGGCCCTAAGCAAATCTCCAGGAGGGGGCCCGTGATCGCGTTCCCGGGGGTTTATCAGCTGACAATTTTCAATGCACATTTAAGAGTGCAGGTTGCAACTATTATTAACAATAATGAAAAGATGTACTGATATCAGTATGTCACAATATCACCCTGTTTGGACTTTGTTTTCTGTTTTGCATAATTTCCTGCCAGTCTGTCATCATTATGCATTTTGATTCACAAGCTTGCAATTCAATTCAGTATCTGTTATTTTGGATATACTGTATATCAGGTACAGTACATGGCAAATTTTCTCAAGAAAAAAAAATCTCTCAACTAATGCTGCATATACATGGGAATCAGTTGGTACTACATTAATATTGAAGGTTAAAATGAACTGATTTGTACACAAACTTAAATTACACTTTTATAAGAAATAAAGTTGGTAGGCCTACTAACTTTAAAATTATTTCTACTCCAATTCGTTTTTTGAAACATAAACATTTAAATGGTGGCTATCAACTTGATGGATTTATTCAAACATGCATTATATATTAAAGAACATTAAAAAGATAATTAATATGTAGGCCTAATATGGTACATATATTAAGGTAAATGCTCCTCTCTAGAGTTAATTTTTCTAGCTTACTAACGAGTTTATGATCACTGAATATGTTTGTTCTGAGGTAAATGTGACGTTACGTTTGTTTGTTTACCAGCGTTTTTATTTCCGCGTATGAAACTATTGAGCGCGATTACACGAGACATGGTATGGATTTTGATAAGTTGAACTATCTTTTAACATACCTTTAGTTGTTCATTCATGTTTATTTCGCACTGTTACTGGTATTAAAGCGGAGGAGAGGATCAGTTGACGTGCGCGTCAGGATTAATTTTTGATGTAAGGAGTAAAGTAACACATTACAAGTAACATGCATAACACAATCAGATTACTTTTTGATGTAAGGAGTAAAGTAATGTATTACAAGTAACGTGCATTATGTAATCAAATTACTTTTTTGATGTTACAAGTAAAGTAACGCATTACAAGTAACATGCATTACGTAATCAGATTACTTTTCTGATGTAACGAATATAGTAACGCATTACAAGTAACATGCATTATGTAATCAGATTACTTTTTGATGTTATGAGTAAAGTAACACATTACAAGTCATGCATTATGTAATCACATTACTTTTTTGATGTTAATGCAAATTACATTCTAATAACACAAATACATTTATTTACAGTAAAAAAAAAAAAAAAAAAAAAAAAAAAAAAAAAAAAAACTGCAGATGAAGTATTTTCAAAAACAGCAGTCACAGTAATAGTATGAATTGTAGCTGAAATATAGCTATTGATGCATGATGTCCACTATAGTGGACAGATGATTATCAGAATTTTCTTCCAATCTAAAATCAATACTTGAAAAATGTAACTATGATATGACTCATTAGATATTGCTTGATGCTACAACATTTTTTCTTACCTGCAAGAGTCTTCTAGGATAGAAGAAATGGATGAATATTCCGGAACAACTTGGAATTTCTGAATGGTCGTCGGCCATCTTGGTTTGGAGGGGGGGGGGGGAAATGGTTTGCCACTTGGTGGCAATGTATAGGATGATGCACACTGTAGAGGTTGATGTGCAACTATGCCATCAAAATCCATGCACATGCAAGAAAATGCTTTTTGAATAGCTGTCCACTGTAGTGACCTATATGCATGAAAGGGTTAAGTTGTTTTTCTGGTCTTCTGAAGGTCGACACCATGAAGATTGCATCTTTTAACATCAGACGTCTGGGTCCAAGCAAGCTGTCAGACAAAAACATCGTAAAATATCTCATTAAGGTTAGTTTATAATCTGACTGTTCAAGAAGATCACATAGTAAAAACTTGTTTTTCAAATAGACTTTTCCTGTAGATCTTCTCTCGGTACAGTGTAATCATTATGCTGGAGGTGGTGGACAAATCGGGCAAAGCTATAGACAAATTCCTGCAGGAGCTCAACAGCACTGGGTCTGTATAAACATTCAGAGATTCGCTTCATCATCAGAATCTCAAAGCCTGAATTCAGCCCATATTTAACTCACTGTTTCTCCCACAGCGCTAATAAGAAACGCCCCTTCACTATGGTGGGAAGCTCCAGGCTGGGACGGACTCTTTATAAGGAGCAGTTTGTCTGTTTTTACAGGTATAGTGCTTGGTAAATTACTGCAAATTATGTTATCAGAATAAAAATTGTGGTGAAAAGCTGAATTGTAGCATTTGGTGCATCTCCCTTTTGAAATGAAATGTATAATTGTGAACAGTCATTCATATACCACTAAAAAAACTATTTCATTCATATTTATTAGAGAAGATGAGGCTAAACTGGTCGACACGTACCAATATGAAGACAATCAAGAGGGTGACGAGGATGCTTTCTCTCGAGAGCCTTTCATTCTGCGCTTTGAGTGTAAACACACAGGTAATCAGCTTTGGTTAAAGTCACCCAAATATGAAAGTCCTGTCATCATTTACTCACCCTCATGTCGTTCCAAACCCATAAGACTTTTGTTCATATTTGAAACATGAAGATATTTTAATGAAATCTGAGCCTGGGAGTCTCAATCATTTTACGACAAACAGATTGAATTTAGGCTTTTATTCACATATAAATATTCACCAGTGCACATATCAGATATGGCAAACAGAAGCTCAAGCATGTTCGCTTGACGTGCGAGCGAGAACCAATGAGGTTCATTCTTGTGTTACACAGCATGTTTGAGCTTCTGCAAAAAAACCCAATGAGGTTCATTCTCATGTTACGCAGCACATTTGAGCTTCCACAAGATTCAATGAGGCTTGTTTTCATGCTGTCAAGCAGGTTCAGTTGAGCTTCTTTTGATGTTTGCTGATCAATGTTTATATGTGAATAAAAGATTAAAACTGTTAATCATATGAAACGATCATGTCTCTTCTGAAAATGTGGACCAAACCACTTAGTTCATATGGATTTATTTTATGATCTCTTTATCAACATTTTGAAGCATTGAAGTGGTAGTTGCGTAGCTGTCAATGGAGGGACAGAAATTTCTTAGATTTAATAAAAAAATATATTAATTTTTGTTCTGAAGATGAACGAAAGTCTTAAGGGTTTGGAACGACATGAGGGGGAGTAACCCAGATAGCAAGCAATGATCGAAATAATGTTAAAATCAATGTTAATGTGTCAACGTTAACTGCATTGAATCAATATCACTTTTGCACACGCAATTAATGTTGAAACAATGTTGAAATTTCAACAAAAAAATCAATGGTAATGGCATTGAATCAATGTTACAATGTAATGTTGGTTTTAACATCATGTTTGCACTCTCAGAAAATGAAACACAACTACAACTGACTTAAAGCCACACAGCCTGAAATCAACTGAAGATAAAAGAAGATAATAAATCTCTCAAGATCTCAGCAGAAGTTCTTTTTGAGAATTAACAGAGGTTGACATGTTGATGTTTTATTATGTTTGGTCACCATTTTGGTGATCAGTGTTTCCTTTAGTTGGGCAGTTTGACTCTTGGCTTTTTGTGTGAGTTTGTGGTCTTTGTAGCAGTGTTTACCAAAACACACAATTTGTTGCAAAAAATAAACAGAAACAAAATGTGTGAGTGATCATTATCATAATCATAAAGCAGAGTAGTTTACTAATCTTGCTCCTGACCAAAAGTACTTATTTGTTATTAAAATATTATATTCACGAACAATACTTTCTTGCCACAGATCATATTCTGATTTTTTTTTTTTTTTTTTTTTTTAAACACATTATGGGAAAAAATTATTTTGACACACACATACATCAAGAATCAGCATATGAATCTCAACAATGGTGACATCCTTCATGCCACAATGCATGCTGGGAGCCACCATAGTATACAACTCATGACTCCCAGCATGCATTGCGGCATGAAGGATGTCACCAACATCACATTGTAACATTGATTCAATGCCATTACCATTGATTTTTTTGTTGTAATTTCAACATTGTTTCAACATTAACTGAGGGTGCAAAAGTGATATTGATTCAATGCAGTTAACGCTGACACATTAACATTGATTTAACATTATTTCGATCATTGCTTGCTATCTTAGAAATGAGGCCAGAATTTTCATTTTTGGGTAAACTAACCCTTTGAATCTTTAACCAACACACTTTAATTTCCTGACCAACTCTAGTGCCTAGTTTAAAAAGTCTCCAGTGAGAGAAAGATTTAATCTAAGATTACATGCATTTTCACTGATAGTGAAATTTAAATTAATAATTCACCCAAAATAGAAATTCTGGCATAATTTATGTGGGAATGAATGGGAAATGCCGCTTTCAACAACAGATGTAAAGCCACCATAAAAGTGGTCCATACAACTTATTTGAGAAACAGACCAAACTGAATTCATTATAATTGCATATTCCTACATGACCATATATGTTTCAGGAATTGGATCGTATAAACAAGCTGCACTCACATTGCTAGTCAATTTTGTTTGCCTGTCTTTTCCAGAGCTGAAAGATCTGGTGCTGATTCCTGTTCACACAAAGCCCAAAGACTCACAGAAGGAACTGGATGAACTATATGATGTGTTCCTGCAAGTCAAAGATAAATGGAAAACAGATGTGAGTTTAGCACTATGCGACCATAACAAATTCCAGAAGGAAAGCATGTACTGATAAATTGTATAGTTGAATGTCCTGCAAGTTGTATTTGGATAAAGTGTCTGCCAAACGTTAATGTACACATTTCAAGGAAATTTATCTGATGTGGAGATAAAGCTAATCCTTGTATAAATAAAAGACACAAGTAAACTCTAGTTTAACCAAACATTGATTAGAGTTTGAGAGAAAACTCACACATACCATCCTACAGAACGTCATGATCCTTGGCGACTTCAATGCAGACGGCGCCTACGTCTCCAAGAAGAAGATGAAGGCCATCAGAATCCGCAGTGATCCTGATTTCCACTGGCTGATTGAGGATGATGTTGACACCACAGTCATACAGTCCAATGACCACACCTACGACAGGTTAGGCAGAGAAATATCAATAATTTACTCACCTTTCATCTGCTATCATGTTTAGAAATAAAGAATTCATAACCTCCATTCACCTTACACCTTGTCTGCACTAGTGGTACATTGCAATGTGACAAATTTCTAATGTTCCATTTCTAATGTACTCCACACACTTGCGCTACTTATGACAAAAGTACAAACACAACAATTAGAACTTGCACTTTGATGCATTCAGTGTAGACACAAACTGTTGCAGCACGTCAACGGTCACTCCCAGTTTAGACATGGTGTTAAGTTGCGGTCACATTTGCGTAATTTTAGCGAAAAGATCTGTTCTGTATCGTCAATAGTATAGAGATTGTATAAAGCACAGCTTACACAGAAGTCGCTTTCAAACCAAGCAACTTTCATGCGTATTTGCATGACAAACATGAACATGATCGAATTCTGTGTGGTGAAATCTATCACCCTCACACCAAATTCCTAATTGTTTCCTATTGAAATGACTGGATTTCGCCTGCAAAAACTCACTGAATAATGATGAATGTGGCCGCACCTTTAGAGTATGAATGTTAAATTATCACTATTAATTAAAAGATGAGCAAATCATAGCTTAGATGTAACTAGAAGACTAAATGCGTAAGGACAGGTGAATCTGCATGTCAAGCTTTGGAAAATATTGATGGCAAGTGTTTTTCTAGAATTGTGGTGTATAAAGACGACATGTTACAAGCTGTGGTGCCAAAATCTGCGAAGCCTTTTAACTTCCAGGAAGCCTACAAACTTTCAGAGGAAATGGTAAGAATGAGTATATTCATCACAATGCATGTCTGATTTTTTAATGTAGGTATAGAATAAATAATATACTGATTTGATTGATCTATGGCAGGCCCTGGAGATCAGTGATCATTATCCAGTGGAAGTGAGTCTGAAGAAGAAGAAGTCTGTGGCAAAGACTAGCGGCAAAACCAAAAAAAAGAAATGATAAGCATGATGGGATGCCAGTGCACACCGTATGGGATCTGAAACCTCATTCATCTGAAGGAGAGTTGCTACCTCTTCATAAGGAAAATCAGGGCTTAAAATAATTTTTTTTTTTAGTTTGTCGTGGTGAAAAGTCTTCTAAATCTTGCAAAAGTAGTGCTAGTTCCAGAAGTCAAAATAAGACTTAACTGGGCAAAGCCATAAAGCTGAGACCCCTGCAGGACCATCTCATTTGCAACTCACACTTTTATATACGGTTTTAACCAATGCAGGTGCTCTTCTCCCTTCCTCTATCTGGAATCTCCTCAGTACCCCAACACTTTCACCAGTTACTTCATTAATTGGCTATCTTGTTCTCTTTGTAAGGGTGGCCAAACAGTCTACATTTTTACCTCATTATTTTTTATCAAGAAAACATGTTCAAGGCCACGAAAACCAAAAAAAAAAAAAAAAAAGCAACACATTATCAGTGCAGATGCCAACTGCAAGCAACTTCAGTTAAAATCCCACTTTTCTTTCACAGTCATGTAGGCCATGAGGCCTTCAAAACATATCTGGCTTTTATAGTATGTTTTCTATTGGATAAATAAAATATTTCCTCAAGTTTTCTAGAATTAAATGCCAACAAGTTTGAAATGAACATTAAATCTCCAAATAAATTTTTTTTATTCAATGTCATTTTTTTTTTGCCAACAAAAGCGTATAAGGTCATGCCTAAAGAGTAAATAAATGTGTTAGTACATGTGTTTATTAAAATGCTAGCAGATGAAGGTCAACAAAAATGTTTTAACAAAGAGACAACTCATGTTCAAGCAATGAATTGGCAGGCAAACAAGCAATAGCAAATACCAGATAATAATCACCTCGAGCAAACTCTAATTGAAAAACTGAAAACAAAACTTTGCATATCTTTAGTCTTTAACATGGCTTGGGGCAACATCAGTTAGTGACATCAGCTTCAGCATAATGTCTGCATTACCAGATTAAGATCAGTTGCTGCAATCCACTTACCCTCACCAAGGAATCAAGCAAGCTTCCTAAGCAATCACAAATTAGATTAAATGTGCAAGAAATCTTAAAGAAGAACAATTTGGTAACAATGAATGTTTGTACCACCATTTTGTAGACCGTACTATAGGTGGTCAAAAAGTAGATGTGTGACATCCTCCAATTGTTCATCACCACTGACAGGAAAGGCTTCAAGTCTTTTATAAAACTGGCATGACTTCTTTCCATCCAGACATCCGGCCCCATATGTATGTTAACATGCTATAGTTGTATATATCGGACAGGAAACTGGAATTCAAAAAACTGCAGGGAACTGCAGTGGAGGCCAACTGCAGGCCAGGTGTTTGGACCGGTCTGAAGATCGGCTGAGGTGGTAGTATCAGGAAGATGCAAGGAGAGATGAAACATAAAAGAGAAAATGAACATTAATTTGGCATGCAAAAGCAGGGCCTCTCTTTGTATTAAAGGGATAGTTCACCCAAAAGTGAAAATTACCCCATGATTTACTCACCCTCAAGCCATCCTATGTGTATTTGACTTTCTTCTTTTAGCCAAACACAGTCGGAGGTATATTAAAAATATCCTGGCTTATCCAAGCTTTATAATGGAAGTGATTGGAGGATGAGATTTCGAAGCCCAAAAAAGTGCATCCATCTATGATAAAACGTACTCCACGCGATTCCAGGGGGTTAATAAAGGCCTTCTGAAACGAATCAATGCATGTGTACAAGACAAATATCCTTATTTAAAACATTATAAAGTAAAATAACGAGCTTCCGGAGCGACAGCCATACGCATTCAATGTACGTCCAAAAAGTGCTAACTTCAGCGACGTTGTACACAATGACATGACGTACTATGCATTATAACGTAGGACAGAGCATAGTACGTCATGGCGTATCGTAGAACGACATGGCATTGTGTACTATGATGCGGAAGTTAATGCTTTTTGGATGCAAGTCGAATGCTTCGCACAAGAAGCTCTTTATTTTACTTTATGTTTTAAATAAGGATATTTGTCTTACACAAACGCATCGATTCGCTTCAGGCATTTATTAACCCCCCGTAGCTGTGTGGAGTACATTTACGATCAATGTATGCACTTTTGCAAAAAAAAAAAAAAAAAAAAAAAAAAAAAAAAAAAGGGGGGGGGTGGTGGGGGTGTGGTGGGGGAGTGGGGGTGTGTGTGTGTGAGTGCTGCTTAAATATTGCGAGAGTGATGTGGTGCAGGTGTGTGCGTAATCAGTCCCAGGAATGAGGGCCTATGGGAATTGTAGTCCGAATAGTAAAAAGTCAATATTCCAGTGAAGGCTCCCTCCGGTGGTGCGGGGGAGGAAGTGCGGGAGCCTCACTTGTGACACACTCCCATTTTAAAGCTTGGACGAGCCAGGATATTTATTAATATATCTCCGATTGTGTTTGGCTGAAATAGAATGTCATATACACCTAGGATGGCTTGAGGGTGAGTAAATTATGGGATAATTTTCATTTTTTGGGTGAACTTAATAAAAGTTAGTAAAAATGTGTATAAACTCACCGAGGAGGGGATCAAGTCCATCGATGAACATCTCTGTTTCTTCATCAATGCTGTTTACAAACTCTTCTGAATTGTCACTAACCTTCCTTCCTTCTAAAAAACATAAATTCTAGCCTATAGCCTTCCTAGTGTTTTAATGATGTTTAATTTGCTGTAGTATAAACAGCGATGGAGAAATGTAAGCATGAGTAAGCTCTATTTACAACAGCTAAGATTAATATAAAGAGAATTAAGTACAATTAGGAGATTAAAGTGAATAAGGCAGAAATATTATGAGTGAAAAAGCTGTTACGAGAAATGGCATGATTTAAAAAAAAAAAGTTAAATGTTGCTTCTATTTCAAAACATTTTAAAAATTAGTATAGCAATTGGAATCGTAAAGAATTTAATGATTAATTTATCAATACTACTTTGTTAGAGATTTCATTACTGATTCTTCTATTACCTGAAAAAAAAGTTTGACCTAAATACTTCCCAGATAGCAACAGTGTGTCAGCCCAGATCCGGCCCACATCTGGCACATGCAGAATGATGATCTGGCCCACATTTGGCAGGAATGATGGCACTTGCGCGGACCGCTCCTGTTTGCCAGATCTGGGCCACAAGCAGGCCATAGACATGCCACATGTCAGCCAAGAGCAAAGAAATAAAACAGCCAACTAATGGAAACATCAATCACCATCATGGTAACCTCAAATGAAACAAACATGAGAGTTAAACTTCTGTTAATTCTTAATAAGAACTTCTGTAGACGTGTGACAGAAATAAAGTCAGTCTGGTTAGTAATAAGTGAAGCTGGTAATGCTGTTTGTGGAGTTTTTTAATCAGATCTTCAGAGATTTAATGTCATTTATCTTCAGTTGATTTCATCTAAGGCTGTGGCTGAAGTCAGTTGTAGTTCTTGTATTTCTGCTCGTCTCTTTTTTTTTCTTCTTTCCTTCAGCGATTCTGCTTGATAACAGGCTTGTTAATGCTGAGATGACTCTATAAATAATATATAAAGATTTTGTGGATCAGATAAGGTCCAGTTCTGGTTTATTTCTTTGCTCTTGGCTGACATGTGGCATTTCTATGGCCTAATTGTGGCCCAGATCTGGCAAACAGGAGCGGTCCGCCCAAGTGCCATCATTCCTGCCAAATGTGGGCCAGATCATCATTCCGCATGTGCCAGATGTGGGCCGGATGTGGGCCGACACAAAGTTGCTATCTGGGTTACCCAACAGTAGTATTATTTGTTGTTTAGTACATGTTATAAAAATATTTGCATGTTTTTAGCAAATTACCATGAATCATGTTAAAAAGTAACAGTTAGTCACTACACTGATTTAAGTCTCAGTACAGATAAATCAGTAACGGTTCCTAATTTGTTGGTTGCGCGGTATGTTTGCTGCTGCGTGCAAGGCAATAGAAAGATCGACTATGTATTATTCCTCTCATTTTTCTTTCTCTTCACACTTTTTTCACAGTATTATGCTACTTACATGCTGCACTTCAGAGTATTGTTTCTTCTTGTGTTTGATTTGGTACTCATCTGTCTTTTTTGAAAAGTGAATTGGACATAATGTGGTATCCCTAGTCCACACTACACTCAAAATCCCAGAACTTTACTCTTCCTCACTCTCACTACAACTAACTTGTTCATGCCAGCTAGTGAAACAGTCGCGTTTGGGAACGAAGCACAATGGCACATCACAAGTCGCACATTTGACTGGAGTTTTAAAGGTACACATTTTGCATTTTCGCCTTCCAATACTGCTGTCCCCGCTGATGTACTTGGGCAGGTGGGAGTCTGTCGAAGGAATCGGGCGTATTTGTGCAGGAGCAGATGGAGGACCTGTCCCTGCGAGCTCTGCAACAAGAGCCTCCCGGAAGGCCTTCTGGGTCAAAGGCTTCTGGTTCTTCATCTTGGCCATCTGCTGGTGCAAAATGAAGGCATTTACTACAGCGATGTC
Organism: Ctenopharyngodon idella; assembly: GCF_019924925.1. Lineage (NCBI taxonomy): Eukaryota > Metazoa > Chordata > Actinopteri > Cypriniformes > Xenocyprididae > Ctenopharyngodon > Ctenopharyngodon idella. The sequence continues at coordinate 3,332,586 of NC_067229.1, forward strand.
CACAAAGTGGTAAAAAAAGGACCGATACCATCTTCTAGTTTTATGTAGAACTGTGTAAAATGAAATAAGCGCATCAGACAGATCCACTCCTCCCATGTGCCTGGAATGAAAGTAAAATATATTATAAGATTTGTAATTTAAAAAAGGCACAAGCACACATTTTACACCACTGTTTAAAGTTTACTAACTTGTTGTAGTCCAACACTGCAGCTGGAACGGGGAAATCCTGAACGGCCCAAACTCCATCGGCTCCTTTCACATTCCTCTTTATGGTGTCACCATTAAAGGCTTTATGAAAGGTGGAGCACATCAGCACGTCCCTCTTGTCCTTCCACTCAACAAACAGCAGGTCATCTTCCCTAAACCAGCGAATATTGCCACGAGGAGCATGTTTCTTTGAGTGGCCAATGCGGTTTGCTCGAACAGTGCCACAAGCCCAGATCCTTTTAGCGAGCAAGTCTCTGAAAAGCTTGGGACTGGTGTAAAAGTTGTCAACAAACAGCTTGTAGCCAGTACCCAACAACCTTTCATCTGCCAGAATCATGACAGAATCATAGCTAATGCCTTTGCTCTCCTCTGAATTCACCTTTCCCTCATAAATGAAGAAGTCCCACGTGTATCCACAGAGGGAATCTGCTAGTACAAAGAGTTTGTACCCCCATTTTGTAGGTTTGTTTTTCATGTACTGTTTGAGTCCATGTCTAGCCTTTGATGCCACCATTCTTTCATCAATGGAGATATTCTGAAAGGGATGGAAAGTGGCTCTGCAGGCATCCCTAATGTTCTGGTACAGCGGTTTGATCTTACACAGGCGGTCATATTCAGGCGTTCCCTTCTTCTTGTCATTCTCTGCATCCACTTTGGGATCACTAAGATGGAGAGCTTTAGAGATGGTCATAAATTTCCTACTAGACATGATTTGAGCAGGATACGGCAGACTGTACATGTGAGACTTCCTCCAATAGTCTGTCAGTTGGAAGCATTTCAGCAAACCCATGTAAATCACCAGTGCCAGGAATGTCTTAAAATCTTTCATAGAAATGTCTTGCCATGGCTTCTTCATTCCTTCCTGACGCATGGCTCCATATGCATTTGAGTTTGCTAGAATTGTCCGCATGACAGATTTTGAAAAGAACAACTCAAAATACTGTAGAGGACTGCATGATGCATTGGAGACCAACTGTGGACCGGGCGTTTGTCTAGGTCTGAAGATTGGCTGAGTCGGCTCAGTATCGGGCTCATCTGCACTTTTCCACTTGTTTTCTGAGATGCTTAAGGAAAAAGGTAGAGATCGATTCACACTGCTTCTTTTAACTTTCCCTTTCTTACTTTGTACAGAGGCAGGTGAAGCAAATCTGCAAGACTTTGCTGGAGATGGTGAAATGGAAGACAGACCAGATCTCCTTTTCTTTCGTGGAGTGACCTCTGGATTCCAGTCATTATCAGAGGCATCATTAGAGGGATCATAATCTGAAAACCTGTTGAGGCAAGAAGAAAGAAAAAATTACAATTGATCATTCACTATGCAAGAAGTAATGCAACAATAAAAAAAGACTCTTGCTGAAATAATATTTTTATTTTCTAAAACTTAAAAAGAGTTACATTACATTTCTGAATGTATTTATATCTAGATTGTTCTACTTTTCTTTTTTTTAATTTATACATTTCTATATTTATTTAACTTATAATTTTCTTTCACAAAAAAGGTATAGCTCGTGTCTCTTAAGATAAATTATTTCAGGAATATATGTCAATACATTAAGATTAAGTCAATAATGTCAATACGATTAAGACATTTTGTATGTTTTTGTATGCATTAGAGCTCACAGCACTGATAATCGACTTTGAAATACAAATCACTTTATGGCCATGTGCGATTAAAAACACCGCCTACCCTCCGTCCTTAAAAGCGATAGGGCGGCGCTGTATAAAATATAAAAACCCGGTCCTGGAGTACAGCAAGGCCGTAACCATGTCTTGAACATTGGTGGGGACCTTTTTTTTCTTTTCTTCAATTTAGTGAATAAATACATTGATCCGCAACTAATATTCGAATGGCCCAGGGGTAGAATCTTTGTTAACAGTATCAAAGGTTGCGTGTTCTAATCCGCCCTCGCATAGTTTTTTTTTTAATTTTACCGGGAAAATAGAACCTCCGCAATGGCATTAAGCGATCGATTGACGCGCCCGTCTGTGCTCAGTGCTGTGAAGACTGTGTGCATGTGCAAAAAGAGAACGTAAACCCCGCCTACTTTTTAATTTCATTGGTCATCTCAATCATTTTGACATTGACGAGCGTTCTTAGACCGCTGAGGCAGACCAGACTAAAAATGTAACCTTTAAACCTTTTTGTCATCCTAACAACATGCAGAGTGCTGTAATGAAGTGCAGCAGAGCAGTGAAAAAAATTCACTGTAGGATCAGAAGAACGTATTTCCAACAAGCGCAGTAGTGTCTCGATGCACACAAACGCGCTTTTGTTTTTTTCTTGATTCCTTGATGCGGTAAAACCAACACGTTTCACTACTGAACGAGAACATCCACGCAGTTTTAAACATGTTTTTGCAAATCTAATTTAACTCTAAGATGATGACATTGACATAACTTCATAACAGGTCCGAAGGGCATATATAAAAACATTAAAAAAAAAATACACCCAACGCGGAAATTATAAATAACTGGATTGCAGTGCTGCGTGAAAATCAATAAACAATAAACATAACAAAAACACATTAATATTGCATAGTACAATTTCAGTATTCAATAATATTATTACCAATTAAACAAAAGTGGACATTGTTCCAAAACATAGACTAAAGTGCCTTCAGACCTCAACTAAAGTGAACTCATAAAAAAAAAAGCTTTCAAGAACAAGAACCGCGTCAAGTCAAGCTAAGCCAATTTTATTTATTGCGCTTTTAAAATTCATACGGTATAAATGCAAAGACAACTGTTAATATCTCAGTGCTCTATTAGTTCAATTGACAAGTAAATCTGTTTCTTATGTTAGAGCGCAGGGGGAAATGTGTTGCACGCAAGACATGGCGCAACAGTGTACATTAATATTTTAAAATAAATCAATTTAAAGGCTCAATTAACTTCTCATTCATTCATTAATACATTTGTGGTGTTGACCTGCAAAATAAGGGATTATTTTCGTGAAACATTAACGATCTTGTGAAAATATGCATTAACTTACTCATCCAGAACGGTTTCTAGACAATCGAGGGACATATCCTCTACTGCAGAGTCCACACATGAAGCGACACTCTCTTTATCAGATGAAGAATCCCATTCCCCAGTCTCGTCATGTTCTTCAGCGCTGTTGATACATTCCTCCGAGCTGTCCATAACAACCTTATCCTTATCGCATGGATCCATCGCTAAATGCAGCGCTGAATACAGTCGCAGATTGTACAGCAGATCGCTCCAGCAAGTGGAGCAAAAACACCATGCGGAGATTTCTTGCAGAATGCAATTAACCCGTTAACCACCGAGATCGCTCCTCTATTCGTTATTGCTCTTGTCTATCATTATTTTATTATCATGTCATTGGCCAGATACTTCCTTCTAAAACAACAGGTATACCTTGCCAAAACGTCACTGAAATTGATCGTCCTGATTGGATATTTTGAAATAAAGCGCTTGTTTTATAGCCCGAAGGCATGTTTTTCCTTCATGTGAGGGATTTTTGAAATGAACACGTCTACAGAAGAATAGCAAAATCTGCCAATACCACTTATGGGAAAGTCTTCACTATGAAAACATAGTATTATACGTTTGTACTTTGTATCTTATAATTGTGTGATTAAAAATAACTTGAGCTTGAGCTACAGCAATTACAAAACTTAAAACCAAGCCAATGCTGAAACACTCATGCTGATCCCTGTTCACAAAGTCCAAAGATGTATGATCCCAGCAAATGTCTTAAGTAAACATTATATCAATATTAAAAAATATTCTAATTGCTGTCACAACTTTGAGCAATTCAGTCAAGAAAAAACATCATTTAAAAATGAAATGTGTTAAAGAAAGGCTTATTTTCATGGCTGATAATTTCTGACTTACTCATTATGTCATATTATGCACAACAATATATAATGTAGTTTGAATGTCTCGAATGTTGTAATACTAATATTAAAGTGTTAGTTCACCCTAAAATTAAAATTCTGTCATTAATTACTCAACCTCATGTTGTTCTAAACCCGTAAGACTTTCATTCATCTTCATAACACAAAAAAGATATTTTAATGAAATCTGAGCGATTTCTGTACCTCCATTGACAGCTACGCAACTACCACTTTGACGCTTCTAAAAGTTCATGAAGAGATTGTAAAACTAAATCCATATGAATGGTTTAGTCCAAATTTCTCTGAACTTTTATGCACACAAACATTAATAAACACACACATCAGTTATGATAAACAGAAGCTCAAGCATGCTTGCTTGACGTGCAAGAACCAATGAGGTTCATTCTCGTGTTACGCAGCACGTTTGAGCTTCCGCAAGAACCAATGAGGTTCAGTCTGGTGTTATGCAGCACGTTTGAGCTTTCATTCACGTTATGCAACACGTTTGAGCTTCCGCAAGAACCAGTGAGGCTCATTCTCGTGTTACGCAGCACGTTTGAGCTTCAACAAGAACCAATGAGGTTCAGTCTGGTGTTACGCAGCACGTTTGAGCTTCCACTTCTGTCTATGTTAGCTGATCAATGTTTCTATGTGAATAAAAGCCTAAATTTAATCTGTTCATCAGATAAAGCTATCATATGTTTTCAGAAAATTTGGACCACTTGATTCATATGGATTAGTTTTATGATCTCTTCATGAACTTTTTGAAGTATCAAAGTGGTAGTTGTTCAGTGGAGGGACAGAACTGGCCCAGATTTTATTTAAAATATCTTCATTTGTTTTCCAAAGATGAACAAAAGTCTTATGGGTTTGGAACAACACAAGGGTGAGTAAATGACAGAATTTTCATTTTTGGGTGAACTAACCCTTTAAGCACTTTTTTCCCACCATCAGGTCAAATAGCAAGTCTAATGGTATGGCACCAATATCATTTCCATGAGAATGCGTTTTGGTACAATTACAAACCATTCCACACACTGATTTGTCAGCAAGGTGAGCTAACGGTCCTCAGGAAAGGAGAACTACAATGGTATATTGGCTTTATTTACCCACAACTGGCCACATATATTCTAATCCTGATTTTGCAGCACTACAGTGAACAAATATACCGTAACTGTGTTAAGCCTGGATTGGTATGAAATGGCACAATTCTGCAGGGGTTAATCTTTGGATGGATGGTGCAAAAGCCCTAAAAATATAGTTTCGGTGCAACAGAATAAAAGTGGAAAAAAAGAGACATTATTTTTCTTACAATAATGTCTATTGTCTTTGCTTGAATGCTGTTTGCAAATTCATCAGAATTGTCCCTAACTGTCCCCTAAACTTGTAAAAACAGCTATTCTAGATCATTTTTCATGTTTTAATGTTTAATGTACTATAGAATAAACAGCATTGGAGTGAGCTCTGTTGACAACAGACCTTTAGTGCTATGTTAGCATAAATTAATCTAAGACAGAATAATTTTAAGATTAATGTTATGAGAATAAAGTTGAATAAATAGAATAAAGAGAAAATTTTTTAAATTTAATCTGCTAGTACAAAGAGTTTGTACCCCCATTTTGTAGGTTTGTTTTTCATGTACTGTTTGAGTCCATGTCTAGCCTTTGATGCCACCATTCTTTCATCAATGGAGATGTTCTGAAAGGGATGGAAAGTGGCTCTGCAGGCATCCCTAATGTTCTGGTACAGCGGTTTGATCCTACACAGGCGGTCATATTCAGGCGTTCCCTTCTTCTTGTCATTCTCTGCATCCAATTTGGGATCACTAAGATGGAGAGCTGCACATATGCGAAAAAGTTTTCTACCAGACATGATTTATGCAGGATACGGCAGACTGTAGATATCTGACTTCCTCCAATAGTCAGTCAGTTTGAAGCATTTCAGCAAACCCATGTAAATCACCAGCGCTAAATATGTCTTGAAGTCTTTCACAGAAATTTCCTCCCATGGCTTATTCTTTCCTTCACGCATGGCCCCATATGTATTTGTATGTGATAAAATTGTCTTTATCACTGATTTTGAAAAGAACAACTCAAAATACTGTAGAGGACTGCATGATGCATTGGAGACCAACTGTGGACCGGGCATTTGTCTAGGTCTGAAGATTGGCTGAGTCGGCTCAATATCAGGCTCATCAATACTTTTCCACTTGTTTTCTGAGATGGAAAAAGGTAGGGATCTGCTCACACTGCTTTTCCTACCTTTCCCTTTCCTACTTTGTACAGAGGCAGGTGAAGCAGATCTGCAAGACTTTGCTGGAGATGGTGAAACAGAAGACAGATCAGATCTCTTCTTCTTTCGTGGAGTGACCTCTGGATTCCAGTCATCATCATCATCACCTTCATCAGAGGGATCTGAAAACCTGTTGCATGAGGCAAGAATACAAAACAGCATTAGTGGTGCACATGCAGGCAGATGTGCCACATTTAGAAATGACAAGTAACCAAATAAAATGTATTTTTTAACATTATATATATATATATGTAAACCTTTATTCATGTTCATATTCCATTATGCCACAGTGAGCACAGCTCTAATAAAAATCTCTAAATACAAAATAAACAGCTGTAATATAGTTACAGACATATGTTTATGCACATACTTAAAATGATTATCTGTTCAACAAACGTAAAACAACTGTATTTCCTAAAGTTACTAGTACAATAACAGCACAGGTAAATATCATGCTGTTTATGCATGAAAGAAATGTACTGCATTATGTGCATTAATAAAAATTAACAATACATTGATCCTTCATTTCTTCTTTCAATTTTTCAGGCATATCCCGTCTATCAATGGTTTGGAATAATAACCGTAAATATAGTTGGCCACTAAAGAGTTAAAATGTGTGTAAACTTACTGGTCCAACACTTGATCCAGATCATCGAGGAACTCTTCTGAGGAGTCCACGCTGGAATAGTCAGTCTCTTCAGACAATTCTCCCAATTCATCCGTCTCGTCGTGTTTCTCGTTGATAAAACTTAAAAACAAGTCAGTGGGCAGTTCTCGCACTGGCGTCCAAAGAGATATTGGCAGCGGAGAGCTTCTATCTATGGTATTATTAAAGGTGGAATGAATTTAAATCTAAGCGACAGGCGCACTTTACAGCGATAAGCAGCACTGTATGCGTTCAAGTCATTTTGAAAAGATCGTACGAGATGAACGCCACCCGTAAGATTGGGAAGCTTGGGATTTTTTTTGATAAGTGCCTATGTTTACAAGTTGGGGGTGTGTCAGTGAGAAACGTGGCTGAATTTTGTCAGGCAGGCTTATTTACAAAAAAGAAAAAATAAAAAAAATAAAAATAAAATGCTAATACTGTTCAAAATATGACATTGTAATATATCGATAAAATATGTATGTAACGATAACGTTTGTGGCTTCATAAGTTAAAAACATTAAAAAGCAAAACACATCTGATGCACATTCATCGCTTCACTTTATTAGGCCGTTATTACTCCCCCGGAGCCGTGTGGAGTACGTTTTGCTTTGGATGATTGCACTTTCTTGAGCTTTACTTGTTGGACCCGTTCACTGCCATTATAAAGCTTGCGTCAGGATATTTATTAATATAACTCTGATTGTGTTCATCTGAAAGAAGAAAGTCATATACACCTAGGATTGCTTGAGGGTGAGTAAAGATTGGGGTAATTTTCATTTTAAAGTGAACTAATCCTTTAAATATCCATGCCAAAACAATGTGGAGAGCAAAGCATCTATCAATACATTAAAATAAACCAAGCAAAAAAGCTTACCAGTACGACTTACCAGTAGGTGGAGTGCTCAACATGTCAAATACGACTGAGGAAAGAATAGCATGGTTTTGTTTGCATAGAAAAACGTTGTTGTTACATAATATACATCAGTTCAAAAAGGCAAAAGTTATTAATTGCAATATTACCAAATGTCTTTCTATAAAAAGAAAATGTGTATTTTGGGTGGAATTTCTTAGCAAAATAAAACAAAATGCAATAGCATCTGATAACAGAAGCACATGTATACAGCTAAACGTTATGACCATTTACAACATTTAAAGCTCTATATAACAACATTGTTTTTGACAATGAGATTCAAATATCTATGTGTCAAAACAATTAGGAGAGGAAAACATCTATTACAGTTTTCAAACAATTTACATGGACAACAAAGCAGGCAACAAAAAAGTCTCTTACCAGTAGGAGGAGCTCTCAACATGTCTTAGTTTAACTAGACGACTGCTGTAGGGACTAATAGCATGGTTTTGCTTGCATAGACATACATTGCTTTTTCTATTTGAAATGCACAAAAAAGGTCTTAACATGTTTAAGCAATGTTCTTTTCTTAATATTTGTCATCTTTCTGAAACTGTTGCACACAAATTCAAGATTATTGGATAATGAGACCCTAAAATATAAAATAATTTTAATAGAATGTATACATGCAATACATGATATTATGACTGCTTTTTTTGGAAAATGCATTTATTGTATTGAGTGCAGTTAGTTTGGGAAAGTTGTTGACATGGGCCACATTAAACATTTAGATGCTACATGAGCATGGTGAAACAGTAAGAGAGAGAGACTGAGAGGGCGAGTGTGTTCATTGCTGATCCGGGAGCTCAGATAAAGCCGACAGTGTGTGTGTCCAACCTGAAACAGGTTTTCCCACAATAGGAGCTCTCCACCCCATCCTGGTTGGACTTTAAAAGCCCAGCCCCTCCACAGAGAGACACCCGTTGCACTCAGGTCTGCTCACCTGTTCTCATCTGAAACATCTGCTATTGCAGTTCAGTTTCTCTCGTTATTATCCAACTATGAGTCTGAGAAACAAACGCATCAGTTCCAGCAGTTCCATGAGGAGCAGCGGGAAGATGGGAGGTTTTGGCTACAGCAGTCTCAGTGGGGTCTCCCTGGGCGCATCTGCTCCAAGCTTCAGCACCAGCTCGGCCTATCTGGGCCCTCCTATCACCAGCGTCTCCGTCAACAAGAGCCTGCTGGCACCCCTCAACCTGGAGATCGACCCCAACATCCAGATGGTGCGCACTAAGGAAAAGGAGCAGATCAAGTCGTTGAACAACCGCTTCGCCACCTTCATTGATAAGGTACAGTTCTTGTTCCAATAGAACGGTATAGTTTCAGTCAAAAGGTAGAGGTTAAAATGAGTGTTGATGGTGATGATATAGTGTTTATATGATCACCATCTCTTGCAGCACAAACTCCAAGCGTAAAGTAATTTGGTAGACTCGCATGAAAACGATAGTTCTGTAGCGTGACCCATTTCTCTGAAGCCTGAAACCTGATAAAAAGCAGGTCATATTTGACCAAGCCACTGAAGACAGCACTATCCCAGAGAGTATGAAGGAAGCTTTTGTGTGCCGGAGGACAATGCAACCAAATCCCAGGAGCCTGCCAGACTGAAATCGACACTTCAATCGCACTGCAGTACAACCAAGTCACTGTTGTGGGTCGGGGCAGGGCTGGGTCCTCCAACACGGGTCTCAGGTCGGCTTTTAAAGTGCTCGAAATTAAGGATTTATGCAGAACCCATCTAGGTCAGCCACTACTCTCCGGAGTGTTACAGTTCAGCTAATGGGGAGTCATATTGCTCTGTTAATGAGTCCATCCTGGCAGGGTGGGCATCAATTAAAGTGGACAAGCTTTCAGGATGTGCAGTGAACTGAAGAAGAGCTCTTAAAATGCTGAAATTCCACAGAAGTGGAACCTTTCTTCCCTGTTCTTGCAGAAACATGACAGGAAAACTTGTAGAGAATAACTTTGGTAACACAGCTCCAGTCCTACATTTTAATTGACCTACCTCATGTCGCTCGAGGAAGTTTACATTTAGGGTGAACCACATCTACATCAGCATCTCAATATGTTGTATACAAAGATATGGTCACATTTACTTCACAATCACAATGATATTATAAATGCCAGTAAGTGCTGCATAATATTGCATAAGGTTTCTTAAAACTTTAAATACCGAGATTCAGCATCCATACTGGACCCATTATTTCAACATCAAATGTAAATATTTTTTTAGACTTAAAGTTTTTATTGTATCTCTACAGGTGCGCTTCTTGGAGCAGCAGAACAAGATGCTGGAGACCAAGTGGGAGCTGCTGCATAACCAGACCCCGGGCCGGTCCAACGTCGAGCCCATGTTTGAGGCATACATGGCCAACCTGCGCAGACAGATGGACGTGGTCAACAATGACAGAACCAAGCTGGACGGAGAGCTGAGGAACATGCAGGGTCTGGTGGAGGACTTCAAACACAAGTAAAGTGTTTAGATCTATGCTAGCGCCAGTGTTAACTAACCTTTGACGAGAGCCTCTCTTGTATTTCTTTGAGAAACTGAATATGGAGCCCAACCTGATCTGACACAGCTCATTATCCATCATCAAAAACAACACTGTATTTACAATAAACTCACTCAAAATATCTTCAACACTTTCTTAAACTTAATCTTTGTCTACACTCACAGATATCAGAAACTTAAATATCGACTTTGTATTTTCTTTTGACTCAGATATGAAGATGAGATCAACAAAAGGAACAACCTGGAGAATGACTTTGTGATTCTGAAAAAGGTTTGTTTCCCATATGACTTTTGAGATCAGAAGTCAAAAATAGTTTTTTTTTTTGAAACACAAACCAAGAAGTATGACTTCATTGTGATGTGGGGTTAGGGCAGGTTACCAGGTAAAAAGCTGTACTTTTAGAACCAGGGAAAGTTAAACTTTCACAACACGTTCAATAAAAGCAGCCCAGGCGAGGGAACAATGCAATGTTCGGGAGGGGTAAACAGCTCTGAGCTGCTAGAGTTAAGACTGGAGGGATCAAATCACCACTGACAAAAGCCTGGGTGGGGATGCGGCATTATTTATACACTAGAGGAGATCTGTTTTCACTGGCCTACAGAGAGTAGCAAGAAGTCAAAGTTGCATACTAAATATCTACAAGATGTAGCTCTATTGAATATCAATGTGAGCATCCAATGCCTAAGGAAGACATACAAGTTATTCAAGGTTGCAATTGAGAAGAGGAAAAACTGTACTTTGTGTCCCCCAGGATGTAGACTCTGCGTATCTGGTGAAAGCTGATTTGGAAGATAAAGTTGGTGCCCTGACTGATGAAATCAACTTCCTGAGGACCATCTACGATGAGGTGACACACACACACATAATACATACCAAACTATTCGCACCTAGGGGCCGTTCACACAGAACATGTTTTTCCATTTCACTGCGCTACTTTTTCATTATTTTTCAATTTAAACATGTGCTAGATGGATGTCTTTAACTGTTGCGCTTGCATCTCGCGTCTTTTGCAGCATCTCGCGCATGACAAGGCATTCTAAAAGCACAGCGCTCAAGTTAAATTAAGTTCAGTTTTTAAAAAAACACTTCTCTAGACCTTCACGCATTTAGCAGCAAAAACACGTTCTATAAATTGCTTTGAGAGAAAAAAACGTCACATCGGTATATTATGCTGCCTTCACATGCAATTAGAATTATTGTAAATATGAGTTTCTTAGTTAAAAATTGGACATGAACGCCCTCTCAAATCGTATTTACCACTGGGAAGTTCTGAGATAATTTTGATACCTCCCGAGATGGGCAGGCCATAAACTTTAAACACGGTGTCCTCCAAGATTCCTGTTCTTTCCGACAACAAAGCACTTGAATGCGACAAGCTCATAATCACGACTTAAGAAGTGGGAAGTAGGAAATTTCTGATAGCATGTGAAGGTAGCATTAGTCACATTTTATTATTGCATTCAGACAAAATAAAACAAAATGTTTTCAAAGATTATAAACACTAATGAAGGAAAAATAGAAGTATAATACAAACAAATAAATTATAGTGGCATTAATTATGAACAACATTTATTATAAAAATGCCAAGCCTAAACAAATTTGTGAAACAAGTGTGGGAAATGCGCTGTACAAATAACATCCTTCATTCAGCACTAATCCAAATGTGTATGCCATGTTTGCCATACTTGACGTATGTAAGTCACTTTAGAATAGAAGTTGCAGCCCATTTCAGATGATAATAAAAACATGATGGAAAATACAATACATACTAAACAAAATAATAGTAATTTAATGTTTTGTCTTTGTTTTGTCATATTGCGATATAAGGAAATACTGGTCAAAGCAAATCAAATACCAAGACCAATTTGGCCTACAAGAAATATACAGTGTTTACATACCCTCCAAAGTAGTTTCCACAGAGCTAAAACTTCCTCAAACATACATAAACTTGCCTTGTCTCTCTGGATCAGGAACTGCGTGAGCTGCAGGCCAGCATTAAAGACACGTCCGTCATCGTGCAGATGGACAACTCGCGAAACCTTAACATGGATCATATTGTGGCCGAAGTCAAGGCTCAATACGAGGAGATCGCAGCCAAGAGCCGTGAAGAGGCTGAATCCTGGTACAAATCCAAGGTAGACACAAAACTTATTCCCTTGATAAATGCATTAGCCTCTAAGAGATTTGTCTCTTAAAGTCAACAAGAAGTATTTTCAACCTGTTTTTTCTTTAAAAAAAAAAAAAAAAAAGTAAACTCAATGTCATAAAATGTAGGGCGGGATTGATTTTATACATTTGGAATTGATTGGTTAGGGAAAGTCATTTCAAAGGCAAGTGATGAAGGATTTTTCATAATTTCTTCCCATTGGAATGAGGAATCATTCACAATGTGACCAGGAAGATGGATTAAGAAAGTAAACTTTTCATGTTGACCCTAGGTGTTTTTCTTCATAGAGCTTCATAAACATCTAGGAGTAAAATTAGTTTTGATAAAACATCTTTCTTTAGGGTACAGGACTACAGTAATTTGTGTACTGATCTGTTTTTCCTTCACGTTCTGGTCAGTTTGATCAGATGTCCTCTCAGGCCAGTCAGTACAACGATGAACTGCGAAACACTAAAGGAGAGATCGCAGATATCAACCGCATGATCAGCCGTCTGCAGAGCGAGATCGAGGTTATTAAATCGCAGGTGGGAAATGTGCTACATTAACCTTTTCTTTAACCAAAATATATGGTGGTCATTAACTCGCGAGGCTACAATCATTTTAGCGTGCGAACCTGGAGAACCAGATAGCGGAGGCCGAGGATCGTGGCGAGATGACTGTGAAGGATGCCAAAGGTCGTATCAAGGACTTGGAGGAGGCGCTACAGAGAGCAAAGCAGGACATGGCCCGCCAGCTCCGCGAGTACCAGGAGCTCATGAATGTCAAGTTGGCGCTGGACATCGAGATTGCCACCTACAGGAAGCTTCTGGAAGGCGAGGAGGACAGGTAATGTGTCGAGTCCTATTTTAGCACATTGTATTCTACCTAAGAAGGGTGGAACTGAAATGTTTACATTAATAAATATTGAATATGATCTCATTTTTACCTCTCACAGAATTGGGCAGCAGCCCATTGTGAACATCCAGGCTGTTCCCAACTACAGTAAGTCTAAATGGACAAGTGTGACATAATTCATTACAACAATGGCAACAGTAGACACACAAAACATTTGACTTCTACAAAAGTTCCCTCAATAGTGTTTGCCGGCCCATTCCTGTATGAAAAATCAAGCCTGTCTCAGATTTTGAAAGATGATATTCAACACCGTATTACAAAAGTAAAACAATCTGAAAGCTGAATAGTATTATTGTTTTTGTTTCACAGGTTCCAAAGGGGTGAATGGTGTTCAGCAGAACAGCTCTCCATCACCTAAAATCCTGATCAAGACTACTGAAACCAGAAACAGCACCAGATTTAGCACTCACTGAAGTGTTAACCATAATCAAAAATGCTATACTATAACTATGACAGTTAACCTTTAATATAGAAGTAGTTTTCTTTTGTCTTTCTGTGAATCAATGGGAGGCATCTGCAATGATTTATTCTGAAATAAAGATCTTGTGCCCGATTCAAATACTATATATAAACATATATTCAATATAAATACAAAAAAAAATAAATGACTATATAATATGAAATTCTGGAATTACTTATTCTATAGAATTAAAGTTTTATTATTCAATGAGATAAAACCTGTAAATGTGGTCAATTTCTCTTGCACAAACAAATCATAATCATGTGCAGTGTGAACAAAGCCTTAAAAGACCTAAAATAAAATCAACCAACAAACCATACAGAAGAATATACACTTACCTTCCTGAACAGGAAAGAAAGGAGAAGGTCTGAAAAATAACACCAAATATTCTCCAAGGAGCAATATGAGTATTTCTTCCTGTAAAACCTGTTCAAATGTAACAAATAATTTGTCATTTGGCTACAGGCAATGTGAACTCTGTGACTGTAAAACATGATATGAATTGTCTTTCACGTTCCCTAATCCCAATAGCTTGAGGCTTCAGAAAGAGACAAATTCACTAACAACATCCTTGGGAATAAATTGTGTTTGGAGTAACATATAACAGAAATAAAACCAGCTCAGACTCTCAGTTCGTTATGTAATCCCAACGATGAGAGTAATTTTAGAGGAAGAGAAGAGCTGTCTTCAGCACATTATGGTCAATGAGGGTTTAATATAATCTCCTATCAGACAAAATCCAAATTTTCTCAAAATTACATCCTGAAAAGCTTCTGGTGACGAAAAGCGTCAGGGTTGGAGACAGCCACATTGACCACTAAAGAGGAATGCCGCTATGAAGGCCATACACCTGATCTTCCCTAAATTGCTCCAAATAGTTGACATTTAAACAGTGGATTACCTCCACAGCTCTTACTAGAGCCACTAGGCCCGTTCGTCTGTTAGTTTTTGAATTCTGAGAGCGCGGGAAGACTTCTGTGGCGTGCAGGCAGGAAGCGCGCGACTATTTCTGATTTTTTTTTAAATTAATAATAACGATCCTTGGTTTAATTATAAGCAAGTATAGTGCGTTTTAGCGTTATAATCCACTGATTCTTGAGATAAGGGACAAAACATGTTTTAGATGTTAAAAAATAAAAACGAACACTACATTATTGAAAATTGATATTTTTGTAGACAAAGGTCTCTGATAATGAACCATGTATAGAACAGGTTTAAATATTTTTTCTAAAAAATATTTATTCACTTCATAACTTAATTTGTGTCAAATCCGTCAGACGCACTATGCTAATTTAATTTAATCCATTCAAAAACAGTGTAAAGTCTTCAGTTATGTAATATTGGTGTTCAGTAAAGGAGCTAAATCAAAAAATACATTCAGATTTTTTTCTGTTTTCACTCTAATATGAACAATCCAGTTCCTAAATTCCTTAATTCTCCTCCCTCCTTTTAATATTAAACATATTACCAATGTTCTTAGGTAAATGAAACATAATATCATGTATTTCCATTGATGTTTTAAACTTTTTACACAATGAATTGAAAAAAGAATGAACAAAAACCGGTGTTAAATACTGATGGAGTTGACAAATACTGACGGTGTTGACAAAGGTAAAGCGGAGGGCAAATATGTTAATAAAATCATGAAACAACATTAGAAGAATTGCAAAAAACAAAAACAAACAAACAAAAAAAACATTAAATCACATCATATAGACTTTTTGAGAGCACTTCAGACCATCAGACATAAAACCTGACAGAGTTGACAAAATTGATTTTTTTCCCACCTTAACCATGTATTGAACAGTGGAGCAATTTTTTTTTTTTTTTTCTTAGTTGTAGCTGCCTTAATAAACATATCAAAAATGTCAAGATTTATCCCACAACTATTTACAGAAACTATTACACTGTGTTGACGGAGTTGACATGTAAAAGGTGTAACCACAGAGACTTCAATATTGTTTGTTAAAAAAAATTAATAAATAAAATTATATATATATATATATATATATATATATATAAATAACTTTCAGGACTGTGTCCTACTGTGACATCCACAATGCACAGGAAATAGTAAGTGCTCCTCAGAGTTAAAGCTGCCCATGACACAGCCTGACATTCAGAATTATAAAAAATCCTGACGCAAAGTGAGGGCACAACTTTGATAGCCATTTTTTAATGGAAATTATAATTCAAGATTTAATTTTTGTATTGTTTGATAACTTAAAGTTCTCGGTCTTTTAATGTAACTGTGTACTTTTTAATTTGTTGCATTTTCAAACACTTTGTTTGGCAGTTTTACATTGTGACCTCACGCTGAGGACAGGTTAAATTACATGTGTTTCCAAGTATAGAGTGTGCTTTTACAATAATACTAAAGAAATTATTTAAAAGTATAAGCAATAAATGCCCAGTGTCGTGAATATGGCTCCCACGGCTCATCCTCCGGACCGCCGGAGGGAGCCATCTCCGGAATATTGACTCTTTTGCCATTCGGACTTCATTTCCCATAGGCCCTCATTCCTGGGACTGATTGCACTTTCACCTGCACCACATCACACACACACTATTTAAGACACGCACGCACATCACATCTTTGCGAAGTCTTGATTTGCTACGGTAGTCATTTCTGAGCGTTATTTCTGTGGACTGATCTCTTGTTATTACCCGGACTGTTTGTTATCTGTGAACCTCTGCCGCCTGCCCTGAACTTTGCTTGTACCTTGGACTGTGATTGTTTGCCGCCTGTCTTGATCTCTGCCTGTGACCCGTCTCCGATTTCTGCTGCCTGCCTCGACCCCTGCCTGTCCCTGACTGCGGTATTGCTCTGCCCTTTCCTGTATTGCTGCTGTGTTTAATAAAGCTGCTTATGGATCCACACACTGTTGACCCATCATTACACCCAGAGTATAAAAATGTCCTTTAGATTTAACTTAAAGTCTTTTTATTTTGTTGATATTCTTACTTTTTATCATAAATAGGAATTTTGTATTTAGGACATGTTTTGTCCCTTATCTCAAGAATCAGTGAATTATTTAGCTCACGTCGTATGGTGACTTAATGTGGTTAAGCACATTTTAACTTTATCCTGTAAAATGAGCAGTTAAATTATTGTAAATAGAAAAGATGAAATACTATTTATGTAGCGAACTGAGAAAACAGTACATTCACTAGACAAAAAATGTCGAGTATAGCGTTTATTAAATTAAAGTATTTATGCTAAAATAACTATTTTTAAGCTAACTTAATTATCCAAGTCTTAATTGCCACTGTATATCAGACATACAAAAAATAAAAAAACATTAAACTCATGGCAAAAGCAAAAATCACTAGTGCCCCCTTGTGTTCAGTAACTAGAATTACAGAGAGCGTCAGTCAGCATATACAGATGACTGTGGATTGATAGATATTTAAAATCAATCTGACTGTGTTGCTCTTTATTATCGTCTTCTGAAGAGGAGAAGACTTCTGTCCCATGTTGTATTACCGAAACTCTGCACCAGCTCCATGCTGCACTGCTTTTCCAAGTGCTCTCTAGCATGCGCAGCCATGTCCCCACGAATCTCAAGGGTCTTGAAGTGTTCAAAGTCGCTGCGGCCCAGTTTGCGTAAGCGGCGTGCAGCGGAGCGGTAACACTTCCACGGCTGCGCCTCCAGCAGCAGATACTCACAGAGAGACGCCAGTCTGGAGAGGAGAGACAGAAACGCAGCGTCTCCGTGATTCAGATGCACCCACATAGTCACCGCAAAACAGGTGCACAGGTGGAAACGGGGGCAGCCAAACTTTCCCAAATATGACTCTAGCACTGTCTGGCTCTTTTGATCATCCGTGATATCCAGGGGGATGAACTGGATATTCAGGGGAAAGGGGTTGGAGTTTTGTGCACGAAGGATTAAATCTTGGTCCAGGTCAAATCCAAGCAGATACAGTTCACTTTTTGGAGAGTCGCTTCCAGAGGCCTCCTCATGCAGAAAATGCTTGTACAGAGCAACGGACAAGTCCTGACAAACAGAGGGAATAATACAAAACACATATTGGTGATTAAAACTAAACGTTTTTTATGGAGTTGAGTATGACAGATTATTGCCTCTCGTTCCGATAAGGACAAAGAGAAATTTAGCAACTTCTAAAACAATATTTCACTGCTGAGCATAACTAATAAAACTATATTAACCATGACATTTTAAAGTTATTAATTTCCATGACTTTTCCATCTGATACGGCTTGATTAATGATCTAATTCCTTTAGTATTTATAGTGGTTTTACAATTAAATAATTCAAATACATGTATACGGATGGTTAGGATTCAATCATATCTGTCTAATATGTTCTGAAGGGTAAATATAATACTTAAACAGTTAATTTACCCAAAAATTAAGATTCTGTCATTAATTACTCACCCTCATGTTGTACCCGTAGGACTTTTCTTCATTTTCGGAACACAAATGAAGATCTTTTTGATGAAATCAGAGAGCTTTCTGTCCCTCCATTGACAGCTACGCAACTACCATTTCCAAAGTCCATAAAGGTCGTAAAGACCTCATTAAAGTAATCCATGTGACTCCAGTGGTTTAACCTCAATTTTATGAAGCGACACGAGTGCTTTGTTTGCACAAATTATGTTTTTTTTGTGCAAACAAAGCCCTCACGTTGCTTCATAAAATTGAGGTTAAACCACAGGAGTCACATGGATTACTTTAATGATGTCTTTATTACCTTTCTGGCCCTTGAAAATGGTAGTTGTGTAGCTGTAGATGGAGGGACAGAAAGCTCTCTGATTTCATTAAAAATATCTTAATTTGTGTTCCGAAGATGAACTAAAGTCTTACAGGTTTGGAACGACATGAGTGTGAGTAATTAATGACAGAATTTCCATTCCATTTCCATTTCATTTATTTATTTATTTATTACAGATAATCACAAAATACAAGGATTATTAAAATGAATTTGAAGTTTATAACAAGTTTACATCTAATAATATAGAGTATAATATGACGATTTAAAAAAAGAGAGATAGATCCTTTGTACCCCTGAGTTACATCCCACATCCAGCATTAAAACACGTTCACAGTCAGAACCGAATCCGATGTTTTCAAGCAGCGCTTCTGGTATCAAACCTAGGCGATTCTCTGGTGGGTTGAAGCTGTAATAATTGATGAAGTTTCCATAAGGAGCGGCTCCTGGATCTTCATTTTCCTCTGAAATCACATGGGGAACGTGTGTCTCCATCTCTGTCCAACAACAAAATAATTCCTGAAGGCTCGCGCTGCCATAGAAACTAGTTCCTCATACTGAATCGGTTGAATTCAGTTCACACATTTAGAATGTTAAAAACAGGAATTAAGCAAATAGACACATATATTTGGTTCTGTGTTGTAAAATATTAAAATATATTGTTTATAAGCCCAGACGAAAACTACAAAAGAAAAACGCAATCACCACATTTGACCCTTCTGCTTTGCCATAGAGTTACGAAATGTAACTGCGCATGCGCACAAACCATTTTCCTCTGACATTGAGAACAGAGCTACATTTCCTCGTACTTTGATTGGGAAATTAAACAGGTAAGACTCCACATTTGGCATATTTTATGCAACCGCAATAACATTAAAGTAGCTACGACTTTAAACCAAGATATTTATGAAAAATAAAATGATTAACCACTGTTTGCTGACCTTAGTTTAAAATCGAGTTGTAGTTTAGATATGAGATGCTAAATTGAAACTAAAGAGAAATTAAACGCGTTATTCACTAATACTAAACATCGTTGTTGAACATTGTACATGGTATTGCTATGTTTTGGCTATGTAACATGGTAACGTTATAAATACCTCAGAGGATCATGTAAATACAACGGTATGCGAAAATAGTGATTATTAATTGTTGCAGCATCCAGTTTAACTTTGTAGTAAGACCCTAACACTAGTGAAACTATGAATTACTCCTCTTTATTATGGATAGATAAATGTAACTCGGTGTAACTGTTAAATTTGTTAGGAAAATAAATGAAACACATTTAGAAACTTAAATGTATTAAGCCTATTTTGAATCTACTGCCACAAATCTACACAATTCCAGTTAATAGATTTTCTATAGTAAAACAGTGGTGTATTTTAAGGTATATTTCATCATTAACTCACCCTCAAGTTGTTCTAAACCTGAGTTTGTTTTGTTGAACACAAAAGATGATATTTTGAAGAATGTTGGTAACCAGTTTTTGGTCCCCATTGACTCCCATAGTATTTTTTCATACTATGGAAGTCAATGGGGTCCATCAACTGTTTGGTTACCAACATTCTTTAAAATATCTTTTTTGTGTGCAACAGAAGAAATTCAAACAAGTTTTGAACATGAGGGTGAGTAAATGATGACACAATTATCATTTTTGGGTGAACTATCCCTTTAAGGGCTGATATTATTTATGATATATCAGATGAGATATGAAGGTGTGTCCCAGCTAACAATTTTTGGTTCCCAGTATGTTCCCAAAACATGTATTTTAATATTGTTTTTGGTTAACCAATAAAATTTTCTATACAGAAACGGAATGTTCTTCTTAGGTTTGCAGAACATTCTCCTAACGTTCTTAATTGATTTCCAAAAATAACCATATGGGAACATAAGGGGAACATTCTGTGTTTGCTAATTCAACTCACTTGAGTCCGTCGCATGTTTTCCCAGATCCGTCATGCTCAGTGGGAAGCGCATCGCAGACATGGGCTACAAGCTCTTCTCGGGCTCCATGATGCTGTTGACGGTGTACGGCGGATACCTGTGTGTCATGCGGGCTCAACGCTTCATGCAGAAAAGGAAACAGCTAGAGCTAGCGGCACAGAACGAGAGCACGGCTTCAGAGACCATTAAAGAATGAAGACGTGGCCTGTGAATAATCACTTAACCGGACACTGATTGTCACACGGGTGGGACGTTGTGTGACCCAGCAGTGTGTGGAAGTGTGTCAACAGAAACCCACCTGCGTTCATGACCCTCAAAGGGTTTGTTTGTCAAGTTCAACGGCTCTGAATGAGGGCTCTACTATGGAAAGAGTGATTTATGTGTTGTAATATATTAAATGCTCCTTGTAAAATCTACTATCATGAGTGTTTGTGAATGTCCTATCAATTTGCAGGATTCCCACACCTGTCGTCTGGACTTGTAAAAATGATTTCAAAGATTGCACATGATATTTTTCGAGCTGAATCTAAATTTAAATGATTATAATCCAGCGTTGTTTTGTTAAACATGGGGCCATTTACACTGCAGTTTTCAACAAAAAACTGAAAACGTTTTATGCGTTTTGGCCGTTCATTTACACGACAATGGTGTTTTAGGAGCCTGAAAATGCAAACGTTTGAAAACAGGTTTCAAAGAGCAAGTTTTTGAAAACAATACCATTATTGTCTCCAAGTAAACTACAAAAATGTGAATTTTTACAAACGGTGACGTCATGTGTTTCTTTACAAAGTGACCTCACCATCTACTGGCCCGGCAGCAGAATACAGTGTTTTTAGGCATTTTCACGGATCTGTGTCGTTTCAACAACATTGTCGTCTGTACGGGAAAAACGCAAAAGAAAAACTTTTCTGTTTATAGAACATCGTTGTCATGTAAAAGTACCCTAAAACTACAACTATTAAAAATATATATATTTTTTTTATAAAGAACTATGAAAAAAATGATAATGGTACACAACAAATTATTAAAACAAAGTTAAAATGGAAATATAAATTAAAGCAAAATAAAAACCAATAAAAATCACTAAAGTACACAACAAAATTACTCAAAATAAAAACTGAAAACATAAATACAAAAACAGTTATATTTACCATATCATATCATTCTCAATTGAGTTTGCTTCAGAACATACAGTAGATATTATTTTGGACAACATTTTTTTTTCTTCATGCTTTTTGTGATGATAAACATTTCCTCCAGTTGAGAACTATTGTACTATATAAATGTACTTTTTAAAAATTAAATTAAAGCCTTGAAATCACACTTTTAAAGTTCTCTAACATTTCTAGGTTGACTGATATATTTATTTCATTTAATCTACCCTGATCATCAATGGAAGGTGAAAAACTCACCTATGAAAAGCATCTCATTACAGGACAAAAGACCCAGCTTTCATTTTAATAACCTTATTTGGTTTCCAAAAATAAAAAAAGCCAAATGAAAAACAGCACAGGAAACAAATTACGAACACATCAGTAACCAAAACAAACAACGAAAAAAGAAAAGCAACTGTATATGGAAACTCAAGTACATCTGACCATTAAAATCTAAAGACAATGTTCTTCCCTGACTTCAGTAAAACGCGAAGCGCGGAGAAGAAACGTCTTCACAGCTCCCGAAACAAGGAAACGAGGGAATGCAGATATGACTAATTTAATCATTTTCTCTTTCACAAGCTTCTTATAGTGGCCATATTGTCATTACTGTCCCGTCATCACTGGAATAACATCCCAAACTCTGTCATCCAGTCTGAAAAAGTCCCACAACAGGATGGTTTTGTTGGTGTTTTTTTGTTTTTGGTATTGGAGTGAGGTACAGGGATGAGAAACAGTCCCGTTGCGATATGTCTAGGACACGAGTTCTTTGTGAATAAGGCCACATGGAAGGAGTGTCACCAGTCGCTGTGGTTCTGGCTCCAGGATTTGGAGCCAAAATGGCCGTTGGTGCCATTTTCTCCTCGCGGTGAAGCCAAATGACGGCGAGCAGCCGTTTTGAGTCGCTCTTTGGAGGTTGTTTCAGTTTCTTCATCTGAGCTGCTCTCAATGTCGCTGCGGTCGTCTTTGGACACCTGGAATGACATTTGGGTTTTTAGCTGTGACTCTTTTTAGCATTTGAATGTAGTGTGCATTTGTAAACATCATTTAATCATCTTGTACACTTGAATCAAATGGTGGGCTTTCAATTAAAGAACTGCTCTGGGTTCAATACAATGGGCGGCAAATATTGGCGATCTTCCTCAAGGGGGCGCTTGGGTGCTTTAAAAGTTTGCACTCAAATCTGAATGTTTTTGTCTTACTGGAGAAAATAAGTCCAAAACATTCCTTTAACCACTTGGTATTCTTCAGGTATTATAAAAGACTACTGTATTCTGGTTGGTTTATAGATTGTACTCAAAAAAATTGCTCTGAATTTGGTATTTTCCATTAATTTGGCGGTATGTTTTGACTGCGGAGGTCACAAGTGTGACTATTTTGTTCAAAATCATTTAGCCTTTTCTAAAGATGTCCATAATTTATTAAGTGCGTTCATATAGCAAGTGCCATAAAGGTTTTGTACCATTTGGATGATGCCAAAAAACAAACAAGAAACAATTTTTTTTTTTTTTTAAATGCACTCAAAAAATATGTAGGCCTAAATTTTAAATGTATGTTTTCGAATTGCATATAAAACCTACACACCTTTGGATTACATAATTTTAACATTAAACAAACTAATAAACATAATGTGATGCATATTTGTCAGACCTACATGAATGAAATGGGTACAATTTCTGTGCTCAAAAATGGCATAGTTTATTAATTATTTGCATTTATTTGATTTTACTTAAGCATTCAAAATGCTTAGAATCGGCATAAATTCATGCAAAAACAAAGTTATGGTTAAAATATGGCTAGCTTTAAAATGAGCAATATTCAGTTAGTTAAAATGTATGAAAACAAACTAATAAATAAATAAACCTGGTTATTGTGTATTTAAAACACATTAAATACACAAGTAAAATAAATACATCAGTTTATTAGTAATACTATTACCTGCTTCATTTATGTATAACTGACAAACATGCATCACACGTTTATTAGATTATGCTAAACCTGCATAATCCAAAATGGATGAAAATTTTATATGCAATTCAAATGCATAAATCTTTTTTGAGTGTGACCGAAGGGTTAAACACATAGTCTGGGATACCAAATAACTACAAAAACAATCACAGAAAAAAAGTAAAGAAGCAAACTTACAGCCGAAGAAGATATAGAGAGCAAAAGACTCTAAAGCGAGTGAGTTTAGCAGAAAGAGCGAAAGATTTCTATCAGGACAGAAGCAGAAAGACAGGAACAGCCTTCCAGCCAGTGAGAGAAGGAAAAGACAAACCAGTTCTGCAGGAGAGAAAGATAAAAAGGAGGAAACGCGTGTAACTACATGAAATCATCTGAACGTGTGGCTCAGAATGAGCTAATAAGGACAGAGGGGTTTTTTCTGCTGACCTTTCCTCTCATGATGGCTTTGAAGGCGATGCGGGCGATGAGGTAGGACCAGATGATGTGCAGCACCTGCAGCACCAGCAGCAAGATGTTGAAGAGCCACCAGGACGGGTACGGCCCGATGATGTCCCAGCTCTCAAAGAGTGTCGTGTTCAGGATCCTGAAACATCAGAAACGCACAGAAAACATGCCAATAAGGGCATGACAGCAGAGCTGTTTACTCTCAACTAACAAATTGGGGGAAATTCTTTTGAACTCTCAACAACACAATCATTTTACCATTATTTGTAAATAAATTGAACAAAATATCCATAGTAAACTCTTACTATTTCGTAGAGCTGCAAGATTCTGGATAAATTGAGAATCATTTTTTTGTTTCAAATAGAGATCACGATTCTCCCACGATTCTGAACAGACAACTAAACAAAATAACATGCAATTTACTAGATGTTCTGACAAAAGGTTAATTACTGCAGTCTATTTAAAATGTTTAATTCATTTGAATGAATTATTTGGGGGGGGGAAAAAATCGGTTTGAACGAATGATTCAATGACTCACTCGTACATACTTCACTTGTTTCATGACTGGATGAATCAGCATGTTTGAACAAATCTCCTGACTGAATGATTCAATGACACTCGTAAATCCTTCACTTGTTTCATTAAAGGGTTAGTTCACCCAAAAATGAAAATTCTGTCATTTATTACTCACGCTCATGCCGTTCCACACCCGTAAGACCTTCATTAATCTTCGGAACGCAAATTGAGATGTTTTTGTTTAAATCCGATGGCTCCGTGAGGCCTACATAGGGAGCAATGACATTTCCTCTCTCAAGATCCATAAAGGTACTAAAAACATATTTAAATCAGTTCATGTGAGTACAGTGGTTCAATATTAATATTATAAAGCGACGAGAATATTTTTGGTGCGCCAAAAAAAACAAAATAACGAATTATTTATTGATGGCCGATTTCAAAACACTGCTTCAGGAAGCTTCGGAGCGTTATGAATCAGCGTGTCGAATCCGCAGTTCGGAGCGCCAAAGTCACGTGATTTCAGCAGTTTGGCGGTTTGACACGTGATCCGAATCATGATTCGACACGCTGATTCATAACGCTCAGAATCTTCCTGAAGCAGTGTTTTGAAATCGGCCATCACTATATAAGTCATTATTTTGTTTTGTTTTTTGGCGCACCAAAAATATTCTCGTCGCTTTATAATATTATTATTGAACCACTGTACTCACATGAACTGATTTAAATATGTTTTTTGGTACCTTTATGGATCTTGAGTGAGGAAATGTCATTGCTCCCTATGTAGGCCTCACGGAGCCATCGGATTTAAACAAAAATATCTTAATTTGTGTTCCGAAGATGAACGAAGGTCTTACGGGTGTAAAACGGCACAAGGGTGAGTAATTAATGACAGAATTTTCATTTTTGGGTGAACTAACCCTTTAATGGATGAATCAGTGTTTCTGAATGAATCTTCTGAATGAATGATTCAATGACAGCGCCAAGTTAGTTTCAAAAGGTGATTTGCTCTATTTTGATCGCTACAGTAGACATCACTGTTTATATCCGAAATATAAACATTTATCCCAGTACTTTGGTGATAATATGAATATTTGTAACAATAATAACAATACTGTGATGTTGAAAAGACTGTTTGAGAAGCTGTTTCATACCTACACATGACAACGGCTCTCTCTGGCTCAGCGGCAGCGCCGACACAGATTTAACTGTTCCGGTGTGATTTTGTTTAATCAACACAGGCGAATCGTTGTCATTTAGGAATGAGATCGTGTAGGTGTTTGAATCGAGATCACAATCTTTTAATGATTAATCTTTTAAACTATTAATATTAATAATATTTACTATACATCATGAAAAGTGTGTACTTAACATTGACAAGGTGTACCACAAATATCTGTCATTATATTTTTAGATTTTTATAAAATTAAATGTTTCAATCCCAGCTGCGAACTTATATAATACCACAAAAACATTCACCATTTCCATCCCATAAAATCATCACTTCCTGGAAAAAAGGTGCAAAGTATCAGTGATAAAAACGGTTGTTTTTTCCCCTAATAAATGACTTGCGTCTCAGAGCATGCAGAAGAAACAATAACAAACGCTGTCATGATCTCTTGCATTCGGATGAATGTTTGGGAACACAATCGTGTTAAACAGCTGTTCGATGATATTATATATCAAATCAGTCTGATGACAGATTTTGGCTCAGGCGTTTCAGAATGAAGAAAACAAGGCTAGGATGTGACTGGTTCGCTGGTTATTCCAGTTAACCAATCACATCCTCTGTTGAGGCAAAGTCATGTGAGGTTTTGTTGCGCATTGAGTGATTTATTTGGTAAATGTGTCGGATACAAAACAAAAGATCTTCTTCAATAGATGCACATCTTGGTGTTTTCATCCGCTGTTTTTTTATGCGATATCCCAAAATCAGTTTGTTAAGACTAACACTTTTAATAATTATTAATAATATGAATACCAAAATACTTAAAGGGTTAGTTCACCCAAAAATTTTCAAAAAATTTCTGTCATTAATCACTCGCCCTCATGTCATTCCACACCCGTAAGACCTTCATTCATCTTCTGAACACAAATTAAGATATTTTTGATGAAATCCGAGGGTATCTGATCCACACATAGGCAGCAACGTCATTGCACCTTTTGACGTCCAGAAAAGTACTAAAGACATTGTTAAAACAGTCAATGTGACTACAGTGGTTCAACCTTAATGAAGCGACGAGAATACTTTTTGTGCGCAAAAACAAAACAAAAATAACGACTTTATTCAACAATTTTGAACCGTTTCGTAGTAAACTCAGTGCAGGCTTCCTTGTTTACGTCCAAATGCCGGCTCATTATTGGCTGAAGCTGAACACGTGAGCAGCACAACGTATGCATGTGATGCTGACACAGGATCCGGCCAATAATGAGCCGGCATTCGGACGTAAACACGGAAGTTCACTACGGATGACAACAGTTCAAATTGTTGAATAAAGTCATTATTTTTGTTTTGTTTTTGCGCACAAAAAGTATTGTTGTCCCTTCATAAAATTAAGGTTGAACCACTGCAGTCACATTGACTATTTTAACCACTACCTTTCTGGACGTCAAAAGGTACATTGACGTTGCTGCCTATGTGTGGATCAGATACCCTCGGATTTCATCAAAAATATCTTCATTTGTGTTCCGAAGATGAACGAAGGTCTTACAGGTTTGGGACGACGAGGGTGAGCAATTAATGAAAGAAATTTCATTTTTGGGTGAACTAACCCTTTAACATTATTAATTTTAATTACGTAGTAGTATGTAATAAATATTTAGTACCATACAAAGTAATTTATAACACTATAATAAAATTATATTTAAAACAACAACAGCATATAATAGTCATTTCTACACGTGATCTCAATCAGACAGCAGCACGTCATGTCCGACTGATTCAGTGTCATGTCTGCAGTGGAGGTCAGTCCATCTGGATCTGTCATCGTGACACCAGAACCCAGACACTGAATCCAGCCGCTTGGGTTTCAACTCTCTGCAGGAGACTAGCAGCGGTGGCCTAATGAGTGATCGCGCTCAAAGCCAGTTAATTGGCTTATTAAATGAGCGTGTACACACACAACTCACTGACGTGCACACACGCACGTGCACTCACTCAAACACACACACTCGCTCGCACACAGATGATGTGATACTGACCAGAAGGGGTAAATGATCAATCTTGTCCAGAAGAAGAGTATCCCGAACACCACAAACAAGAAGTCACATAAACGCTGGTATTTGGCATAGTTTGCCAACTTTGCAGCCTACAAAGTGAAAAACAAAACACAAATATTCATAAAAAGGAAAAAAACAAACAAACATTGGGATGGAATTATGCATCAGTGCTCATTTAAATACAATTTAATGCAGAACTAAATATAACAATAAAAAATATTATAATTAATAATAAATTAATTAATATTAATAAATATATATAATAAAAAAAATCTTTTACATCCATATTATTAAGTAAACATTGTTAATTAAATTATAAAAAAAACATCTTGAAATTAAATAAACATTAACTGAAATAAAATTAAATATGAAAAACTTATTTTATTTCAGGCAACATTTCTAATTTTTGTTTATTTTAAGTACTAAAACTACTAAAACAAAAAATAAAATGAAAACTGTATAGACAAGAACTAATAAAAATGACAAAAACATACAACAAATGAAAATTGAACAATAAAATAAAAACTTTTTCAAAATATTAATAAATAGTATATTAGTCATCAACTCTCATCAAACTGCTATTGCAAAAATAATAATACAGTAAGTTATACACAAATACATTATCCCTCTAATATATACATATATAATTACACATTTTAATAAGGCTACTCACACAGCAGCACTGAATAAAAATAATAGTAATTTTAGATGTAATTTTACATTAAAATGTAGTTAAAATAAATTATTTCTGCAGCACTGGAAAAAAGGTAATGCAGGTAATTTTGCATAAAAGTGCACATCATCCCTCAGTTAAATGCTGGTTCATAAACATATAATAAAGAATAACCGTTGTTACGTTGAATCTCGTGAAGCAGAACTGCAGGTGTTCTTACCTCCAACAGGAAGTCAGAGGAGTCGTGAACACACATGACCAGACTTCCCACACGCAACATGTTATTTACATACGAGAAACTGATCAGGCTGATTGTAGCCAGATGATGAATGAACATAATGAGGAAATCCTGCACAGATACACAAGAAATATGTTAAACACAGTAATACTTCTCCAGCGTATTATGAAAATATTATGCAAATTAAATATTAAAATACAAGAATGTTTTTTAACAAAATTCTTCTTCTCCTTTCAGCCTGTCAGGTTCCCTGTGTAAACAGAAGCTGAATTCTCCAGATTTGTCAAATAAAGAGGAACAATATCTCCGTTATGATTGCGCTCTGGCGATTCACTGTAACTATTACACAAATCTCTCACCACATCATAGATATCGCCGCAGGCTTTATCTTAAACAAATACATGAGCCACACCCTGAAGATGGTCACCAGAGTCAAACAAGCATTATTTGTCTTTACGAGTGACAATGGTGAGACTGACAGAACAACAACAGACATGTGCGTCTGACAGCTGTTGAGTTCATGCATCCGCACTCATTCTGACGAGTTTAGGACCCTTTATCTCTCTAATACACTACACTAGTTCAAATCTATGTCACATGACAAAACTGCTGACGCGAGACTGTTGAATACGTAAAACAACGTTACGTTGAATATGTAAAACAACAGTATGTGACCTTATCAAGCCAACATCATATTTGAGATGAGGTAGGAAATTAAGAAAGGAGAGAAGTAAATGAAATAATAGGATTAAAACACAATAGTTTGCAATCGCAAACACTGACCTTTCTTTTGATGTCAGTGAACTGTGAGAACATGAGTGACCAGTAGAAGGCCAGTTCTGTTACATAATAATAATACAGGCCTGAGGTCAGCACCTATGGACACACACACACACACACACACACACACACACACACACACACACACACACACACAGAGAAAGAGAGATTATAGAGCAGAAACTTCATCCGAAGTTAAATTTTTTTTGCAGTGTGAAATTTCTTTTATGCCTACCAAGCACATTTACTCCCTAAATCCTCAAAATAAAATAAATAAAATAAAATAAAATAAAATAAATGGAGTAAAGGTCTATTTAACCTCTGTTTTTTTTTTTGTTTGTTTGTTTGTTTTTTTTGCAGTGTGAAACTTCTTTTATGACTTCCATGCACATTTACTCCTTAAATGTGAAAGAAAAATAAAATTAAATTAAATAAAATAAAAACAAAATAAAGGTGATTTTAGGATATTTTAGATTTTTTTTTTTTTTTTTGCAGTGTGAAATTTCTTTCATGACCACCAAACACATTTACTCCCTAAATCCTCAAAATAAAATAAAATAAATTAAAATATAATAAATGGAGTGAAGGTCTATTTAACCTCCGTTTTGTTTATTTTTTTGCAGTGTGAAATTTCTTTTATGACTTCCACGCACATTTACTCTTTAAATGTGAAAGAAAAAATAAATTAAATTAAAATCCAATTAAATAAAATAAAAACATAAAATAAAGGTATTTTTAGGATATTTTAGATTTTTTTTTTTTTTGCAGTGTGAAATTTCTTTCATGACCACCAAACACATTTACTCTCTAAATCCTCAAAAATAAATAAATAAATAAATAAAATAAATAAAATAAATATTAAATTTTTTTGCAGTGTGAAATTTCTTTTATGACTTCCACGCACATTTACTCCTTAAATCTTCATTATAAATTAAAAAATAAAATAATAAAATAAAATAAAATAAAAAGGTAATTTATATTATGACTTCCTTGCACATTTACCTCCTAAATCCTCATTATAAATAAAGTTAAATATAAAATAAAATAAAATAAAATAAAAGTCATTTTAGGATCTTTATTTAATTTTTTGCAATGTGAAATTTCTTTCATGACTACCATTTCCTCATTATTATATATATTATTTTGCATTCTCCATTGTGATTCGCATTAAAAGTTATGAAGACATTTAATTAATAATTATTATACAGCAATGCAATCATTTATATACCTAATTATGGATTTTTTTTTTTTTTAGATTAAATTTTTTTTTTTAATTTAATGAAATTAAAATTTTTCATGACAAATACCACCGATACTTTTAAATATATTAATATAATGAACAATTTAAATAATATATTATTACATTGGGGTCAACATGTGATTGCTTGTCAATCACATTGTAAAACAATACATTTGTTGCTTTTATTGTTGAACAAGAACATTCTTCACGGGTTTAATGATGTTTCTTTTATATACTCTTATATTGTCGACGGTTCTACAATTTAGACGACTGGCAAAAGATTGCAGAAAATGTCAATATTCACCGTCAAAATTCATTTGAATCCACATTAGAAATGTGACATCACTTTAAGCATTACCTGATAGGGGTAGTTGTACCAGCATTGTCTCGTATCCCACATCCAGGGAGACTATGAAACACACACACAGATACAAAATCATATAAATGGCCCTAAAATGTTATGTACGTATATAATTCTACCCCTTTCAGTTTAATTAACATTACTAAAACAACCCATAATCACTCACAGACCGGTAGAGCTGTAACTCACCTGCCACAGGAAATGGATCCCGTAAGTAAATATATACAGATAGAATGTAAACCTCCACCTGCAGAGAAATCACAGCGGCCGTCAGATAAAGTGGGTGTGGAAAACAAATCACAGTTACTCAAATACACGCACACACATAGAAGGAAACAGTGCAATGCAATCAAAAAGGAAACATTAAAAGCATTTGTTTTTAAAAATCTAATCAATCTGATCAAGTGTGATGGAGAAACGTGGTGATTTGTGGGCGAGAATGTGGGCGGATCTTTTGTTTGCCAACAAATGCATTTGATATTGCTAAATCAGAAAATACAACATACGACTCTGTTTACAAAATATGCACATACGGTGACACACGTGTAAAAATTTCAACCTGTTCTTTTAACATAATTTCCACATGGCCAATCTAGAGCACTTCCACTGTGGTCTGGTGAAACTATGATGAGACTGAGTGTCTACTAGTTCAAAACATTCCTCAATAATGAACCAAACCAACCAGCTCCAAGATGAATTATTAGCTAACTTATACTTGAAACTTGAAGCATGGTGTGGTGCAAATATTGTTGATGAATTCCTCATGTGAACGTGTAAAAACTTCACAATGGAGGTTTTGAATGGCATATTTTCTGTCATTATTTCTATGAGCTAATGTACTAGCATGCATGTGCGCTAGCAGAAAAGAAAACCTACATGCTCTCGCAAAACTTGGTTCTTGTGCTAGGTTTGTCCTGGTTCCGCCGGTGCCGGAACCATCGCTGGACCTTCCGCACATCCCAGTCCAGCTGTTTAGACAGACCTTCTAAATGTCGTGAGTCCGGGGACTAGAAGAAACAAAGAAAAAGTGTTAAAAGTGCATAAATGTCATTTCCATCATATCTCAGATTATTCTTCAGTCTGTTGTGGAAGTGATGCTGGCGGAAATGACGTTTTAAGCAATTTTTTTCGAACAAAATGGCTGCTTTTGAATTGCTAAGTTTAATTTCATAGCTAGAGTTTTATTTATTTATCCCAAATACATGCAATTGAATAATATTCTTACACTTTTTGCATAAACTGACAAAATTACAACTTGACTGGAAATGACTTGCAGTAAAACTTTTGTTCTCAATTGATATTTACCTTAAGCTAACTTTAGTTTCTTTACACATTTCTTGCATTATATCTCAAGACACTTTTATCTACTTGGTAAACAAGTATACCAACCTTTAATAATACTTTATAAAGGTAAAGAAAATAGACATAATTTGTGTAAATATCTATGTAAATCAAACAATACATGTCTTTAATTTATTTTAGTTTTTAATTGAAATAAACAATATATTTATTATGGATTTTTACATTGTACGCTTTATAGTCTGTGTCTGAGACAAAAGTCAATAAATACATTATAATCAACCCCTGTGACATAGGCTACGTCTACATTAATCCGGAGACATCCGGAGACCTCATCCACACTAGTGTGTTCAAGCATTTTCCAAAAGTTGCTCATCCACACTGAAACGTCTGAAAACACTTAAATCACCTTACTGCGCATGCGTAAAACATACTAAAAGCTTACGAGATGATGCAGAGAGAGTGGATACACAGAGTTCAGGCATGAAACTCTAACCGAACGCTGATTGGGTCTTTCTATGCCGTGGCACCAGCCAATCAATTTCCAAATCTATGCAACCATATATATCGTACCCTAGCCTGTGATCGACAAGCTGCGCAATGTGAAAGCTCTGTTATCCCTCCTCCTCCCCAGCGCCACCTCTGGAGATCTGCTACAGGGGTTCTACCATTCTTGCAGCAGCCTTTTCTTTGTTGTTTTATTTGACTAAGCTTTGTATTTGCTCAGCAGCAGCAGCGTAGCAGATCTCGTACGCCAAAATCAAGTCATGTATACTTCATGCCCCATGCCAATAAATGCTGGTTGAATTTAATCCACTCCGAGAGCTGTCATGACTGAAGTAATAAAGTTCTCACGCTATTCTTCTGGCACGATCATTTTATTAGTATAATATTGCATCGCTCACGTTCAAAATCAGGTTTAAAACGCAACTGTCATCATATTTTGCCACGCAGGACAGCAAATGTGAGTAAATTCAATGTCATCTTTGCAGGAATGTAATATGAATATCCTACAAAGGAGCATTTATCTTGAGCAACACTGTTAATGTAAATAGCAGTCACAACAATGCCAGTATAACTATAGATATCTATGGGTACAATATGTGTCACGACTAAACATGCGTCATCGTTTTCAAAAACCTCTGTATTTGCCATCCACATAAAAAAAGGCGTTTTCAAATTTATCCATTTTGGAGAGTGTTTTCAAAAAGCTCCATTTCCTTGACAAAGACGCTGTCTCAGTTTGGAGGGGAGGCCAAAACGGAGAGAAAAAGATATAACATATTAGTGTGGACAAGGCCATAAATTGACTTAAAGGGTTAGTTCACCCAAAAATGAAAATTAATCCATGATTAACTCACCCTCAAGCCACCCTAGGTGACTACCTTCTTTCAGACGAATACAAACGGAGACATTTAAAAATATCTTTGCTCCTCCAAGCTTTATAATGGTAGTGAAGGGGGGGGGGGCAGATTTTGTAGGATGATTTCGATATAACAGAAGAAAGCTTGAGTTTGTTGCCCAGCCCCTATTTGTTTGAACTGGCATCTAAGCTTACGATACTTCTACATCCTGCGTCATACAGCGCATCAGGGTTTACTCATTTGGCGCAAGTCGAATTGCGCAGTATGCGTGCAGTCATCCGCCGGAAGCTAGTTATTTTTGTTTATAAAGTTTTTTAGGATTTATTTTTGGTGTTTTTGCCTTTATTATGATAGGACAGTGATTAGACAAGAAGCGAAGTGGGAGAGAGAGAAGGGGACAGGATTGGGAAAGGACCACGAGCCGGGACTCGAACTCGGGTCGCCCGAAGCGCATTGGCGCTACATGTCGGCGCGCTGCCCATGAGGCCATCGGCGCCGACTATAAAGTTTTAAATATGGATATTTTTCTTACAAAATCCCATTGCTTCACTTCAGAAGGCCTTTATTAACCCACTAAGGCCGTATGGATTATTTTTTATAATGGACAGATGCATTTATTTTGGGATTCAAAATACGCCCCCCATTCACTATATATAATATAACTCTGATTGTGTTCGTCTGAGAGAAGATAGTCATATACACCTAGGATGGCTTGAGGGTGAGTAAATCATGGGATAATTTTCATTTTTGGGTGAACTATCCCTTTAAGTTCATAATTACATGAAAATCCCTGAATTTAAAGACCTACAGAATAACCAGCAAAATGACAAATGCAAAATGAACCCACATATTGACAGCTTTTTTTTACGCTGGCCAAATAAATGATCGGATAAGATCTACACCCATAATAAAACGCCTCAGCTCCACCGCTGATAAGGAAGATTTACAGTAGTCCAACAAAATGGGTCTTTGAAGTCATTGGTTATTGTAAAGATAAAATGTTACAACTCTACACCCAATAGAGTCTCTAGAGTTGAAGCGCTGCATGATGACATTGCTTTGATGGTCTCATAAAACACAGGCACAGCAGAAGAGCAACAGGTTCATAAGAGAGAAAAACCAGGAATAAGAGAGACTGAATAAATGTTTATGATTAAAACACATTTTATCATATTGCTATTGTCCTCTTTTATAAGTTTTAGGAGTTTGCTTCAGGTTGAACCAAAACACACCTTTCAGCTTTGGTAAATCACTGTAATGCAATCTCTCAAGTCTTATCGCTTTATTTTCCATTACGCTAAATAATACCTTTGTGATAGATGTAAACACTTTCTCCAGGACGGCGTTGGGCTGAGCTCTCCGACTCAACTCCGTCTGGATCTGAAGGAAGGAGGCACATGGACCAGCGATACACCTGCAGGAGGAGATAAACAGGATCCTATCAGGACAGAACTCAAATGATTTACATTTCCTACTAATCTAGATTCAACTTATGTGAAGTATTTCACATAAACTGATTTTATTTTGATCTACTTTTCTTCTTGTCAAACCCACATTGAGATTTAAAGCAAATTAACAAAATTAAACAACATTTGACCATGTATTTCTCAGAAAACAGTTCTAACACACCCTTGTACAGGTTAATGTAAACTACAAGGCACTTAGCAGTGCTACTGACGTTTTATATTGCTCATACTTAGTTTAGTGATGTGATAACCATCTACAGTATTAAACTTCAGTGTGTTTCTCATCCTTTACTGTTTGTGTTACAAACATGAGTGATTCCTCAAACTGACAATCAAACTGTCGAGTAGAGGTGCTAACAATGGACTTACAACTTTCACTAGTTTGAAAAACACACATCAAAATCATCCCAAAACTTACAGTTAAAAGGGGACAGGATCCTCCCTGAATTCTCAGGTGAGATTTCTGACCTATAACATAACCTTTAGTAATTTAGCTAGTCAGCTCTGAAACACATTGTCTTCGTCAGCAGCATTTCTGAAGCAGTAGAACAAGACATTCATTTGACTCATGCAAAACCCAGCTACATTCCTAAAACTCCACCGAATGCAAAGCAAATCATTCTGACTCACTGATTAATGAACGCCAGCAGCTGCTGACAAAACTTAAGGATGGGAACATCTATGACTGTGGCACTTCAGATACGTTTAGATCTATAAACAAGTAAACCAATGAAAACTGCCAGTGGATAAAGGAAATTAATTTGCATGGCGTGATTCCCAAACATCTTAAATTGTTAGGTGAGGTTTATCTCACACTATGACAAAATCAAGTAAGAATCGAATACATTCATGTCCGTTTAAAGCTGTAAAGAAATTGAGGTTTAAAGGGGCTTTTCATTAAACAGCTCAGTCAGGACATGTTTTTCCAAGAAACTTGGTTAAATAAAAAGATGTTTCATGTCTGTGATGCAACTAAGATCATGTGTTTTAGCCATTTATAGTTTCATTTCTTTTAAAAATGGTAAACACTGTGATTTGCTGGCGTTTTCAAAACACTGCTGTTTTAGCATCCAATATAACTACACTGATTCAACCAATGATGTGAGTTTTGAGTAGGAAGATCTGTTTGTCTGACCAGTGGCAGACAGAGAAAGTATTCAGGGAAACCTGTTTGAAAACGAAAACTTTTCAGCAAAAATAGTGTAAAAATTACCAATAGAGTTTCTGCAATTCAGTTCTTTTAATCCGTTTTAAACTGAATGAAACATTTAATTGGCTGATTTTCAACACACTTGTCGACAAAAACGTTCACTGGAAATGTAAGCTTTAGTAACTTTTTAAAGTTTTAGTAAAAAAGTATGTAGGCAAATATTGCTACTACTACTTATTGTTAATTTAGTGAAATTAACAATAAATAAAATGAAATGTAGTTTCACACTATTGTATTTGGAAGCTTGTTTCTGCCAATAAAAAAAATATAAAAAGGTAATTGTGAATTTTTCTCTCACAATTCGGACTTTTCTTCTTGCAATTGCGAGTTATAGAGTCAGAATTGTATGATATATTTTTCTCGCGATTGCGAGTTTTTAATCACGCAATTCTGACTTTATATCTCACAATTCTGACTTTTTTTTGTTTTTTAATTGCGAGATATAAACTCATAATTGCAAGTTACAAAGTCAGAATTGCATGATATAAACTTGCAATTGTCAGTCACTCAATTCCCTTTTTAATTTTTATTTCATGGTGGAAACAAGCTTCCATAACTGTACAATAAAAAAGAATGAATGTAAAAAAGGAGTGTAGTTCATTTATTAAAAAAAATAAAAATAAAAACATGAATTTTACTTTTTACATTTAACATTTTGAATGTACTTTGCAACAAAGGCTTGTACTTAAACACAGAAATATAGGCAAAAAAAAAAAAAATTCAAATGCACTGTTGTCTCTCAGGCCAAATATTTAAACAAAACTGTTCATGACAAAAAAAAAAAAACATCAGTTAATTGCGTTCAAAGTTCTTAATATAAAAACTCACTCCACATCTCTCAACCAATAAAATCAGACCAGTGAGCAGCTTAATAAACACACCGCTCTGTAATGAACCTATATACTCAATGGCCGTTGCAGCAGTGTGTTGACAATGGTTGTTTTGAGCAGTTCATTAACCCAGAATTGGCACACGCTGGTGAACTATGTCTCCAGGCCTGTTAAACTGTGCCGACGGCCCACAAACACTATACATACTAAACTGTGGAATCTGACAAACTTTACCAATATGTTTTACTTAAAACAGGAAGGAAAGACATTTTAAGTGTCTCATGGCAGCAGCGCTCCAGAATTAGCATTGCGGGCTTGCACAAGTCTAAGACGCAAACCATGTTGTGTAAACAGTGACATTCCCTGTCTGATACATTCGCAATATTCCCCTTATGACGATAGGGTCAAAGTGACGGTTGGGTATGAACTAAATATTAGCTTGCCGACTGGAGCTTTGCTTTTACAATGCTGAAATCTCAGCTAGTTCAACCAGTCAAGCACAAAAGATTTGAACAATACAATCTCGGTTAGTCTCAGACATCGGCACTGCCAGCCTCAGCAAAAAATCTCATTCATTAAAGTTAGTAGCCAGACTTGACCTGTCATGTCACGTGTCCGTCTGTGTTTTGTTCAGAGTGGGCTGCATTGGTGGGACGTCTGAAGACACAAACGATCGGCTCCAAGAGAACAGACTCCACGTGGGCCGAAGGCTTTTCCTACTTTGAGACAATAGAAAGCCTTGTCACACACGTGATCCTTTGTTGGGTATATAAAGCCGGATATTTGCACACAACTATCAGTTTAAACTGTAAAAATGGCATTTTTCCTCAGTATTTGTCCTGTTTACCATTACAAATATCAATACACATTTACTTGAGATGGATTTTCTGAGTTTATTGAGTTTATACTTAAACCAAGAATAAAATGTGTCCATTTTTCTTTTTAAAAAAAAAAAAATCTCACTTATTTTTCTTTATATCTTAAGTCATTTTGCTTCTCAAGTAAATGCGTCTTGATTTAAGAATGTTTAGATATTTGTACTGGAAAACAAGAACATCACTTTTTGAAGTGTATACTTCTTTATATGGACTTTGAAAGGGAAGTGTAGTATTTCCATTCTGTTTGAATGAAAAGTTATGAGATAAGGTTTTGAAGACTTTCTGAAACAAACAATGAAGACCAAAAAATTGACCATTAACAAAGAACAGCATTAAAACTTGGGTTCAGTGTAAAACAGAAGGAAGTGTGGCATCCGTAACAGTTCAGGGTCGAAAGCTAAATGCTTGATTCATGCAGGTTACATCACTGCAGTCACATGCGTCATTTCTGGCACAGATTTAGCTGATGTTGTCATAGTAGGGATTCTGAACTGTTCAAGTTTTGGCTGTTGTGTTTCAGCACTGCATGCAACCTCGCCATGCTAGGATAGACGGGCTAATGATGTTTGGCATTTTCTCACTAACTCGA
Source organism: Ctenopharyngodon idella (assembly GCF_019924925.1). Classification (NCBI taxonomy): domain Eukaryota; kingdom Metazoa; phylum Chordata; class Actinopteri; order Cypriniformes; family Xenocyprididae; genus Ctenopharyngodon; species Ctenopharyngodon idella. The sequence continues at coordinate 3,371,437 of NC_067229.1, forward strand.
TTTGCGTCTCTGATAAGTGAAACATGACCTGACTGTGTCCTGAGTGGGCGGAGACTCATTCTGTGTGCCAGGCTAACATGACACCAAAAAAAGGACTATGGATAACTAAATGGCCAATAAAACTCTTTCCCCTGGTGTCACAGACGAGGCTTAAGCTAGTCCTAGACTAAAATGCAGGTGTGAGCCGTTTTAACCCAAAGCAACTTGCACTGACATATCTTAAAATACGTCAGTAAATATCCATATTTAAAACTTCATTAACTACACTAAAAAATGCTGGGTTAAAAACAACCAAAGTTGTGTTGGAAATGGACAAACCCAGCGAATGGGTTGTTTTGACGGTTGGGTTAAATGTTTGCCCAACCTGCTGGGTAGTTTTATTTAACTCAACTATTGTTTAAAAGTGACTGTATTGCTCGCTTAAAATGAGCTTATAATATGTTGGAAATGAACTTTTATTAATAGGTTTAATAAATGAACATTAAAAAGTTTAATGAATTATTAAACAAACATTTATTAAATTGCTTATTTAATAAATGTTCACCTTTTGATTATTATTGTTTCCTCTAGTAATATTGTGCCTGATTTTTAATTTCTTTCCAACCTATTTTGGGTTCATTTTAAGCCAGCCATATAGTAATATTTAAACAATAGTTGGGTTAAATAAAACAGCCCAGTGTGTTGTGCAAACATTTAACCCAATCGCTGGGTTTGTCCATTTTCAGCCATATACACCTAGGATGGCTTGAGGGTGAGTAAATAATTTACAATTTTAATTTTTGGGTGAACTATCCCTTTAAATGTCCTAATTGAACTAAGGACTAATCCTGGCTTAATCTAAGCCCTGTCTGTGAAACCAGGCCTTTGATAGCTCAACATTAACTTAAATAAAACAATTAACAAAATCCTGATAATCACATTCACAAGCATTCACTGTTAAATTCTTAATAAGCTAAATAAGCTAAAGTTATGAGTAATATTCACTGACAACATTTAGATTTAATTACAATTCTTTAATCTTTACTAAATATAATGCAGCAGAAAATTTGAGTACAAATACAGTTTTGATTCTTTACAAAATGAGTGAATGCACTGAACTTTGAAATGATTCAGTTTATGAACAGTTTTTAATAAATGATGTGATACATTTTGGAAATCAGACATCTGATTACGATTCAGTTCAAGAATCAAGAATTGTGAGGTATTTACATGCATCAACTACAATTCATTTACAATTCATTTCTAAATTATGTGATGCATCAGTAAATTGAAATTTGGTCACAACTGGATTTTATTACAATTTACTAAATACTAAGAACTAAATGGATTCCAAAAAGATGCTCATATGTTCCAAAAATAACTCATATATCCTATGCAAACATTTAATGCAATGAAATATATTGATTGTTAATTAAATGCAATGATGCAATCTAACAACTTGACACATATGAAGACAATATTTGACTCAGGAAAACCCACAGTTCAACAGTTGTCTGCAGGAGAACTACAGCATTAACTATTCAGTGACAGACTGAACTCTAGAGGAGAGGATCCTGGAAACGGCTGATGACACATTTCCAGAACCTAAACCTCTTGAGCAACCGACTCTGAATGCCAACGTCACTCCCGTGGAGTCATTATGATCTGATGTTATCGGCACGACAGTTGAACACATTCCTTTGAGAGAATGAGCCCAAACAAGTGCTGCTTGAATAAGACCTTGTGCAAGTGTGTGAGTGAGTGTGTGTGTGTGTGTGAGAGTGTGTGTGTGAGTAATCATTCTGGTGCGAATGAAGGTTGAGTGAATGTCCTCAGGAAATAAAGAAACACAGAAAGCATTTGAAATTGAGCCAATAGCACACTTCCTTTGAATGTAAAATATTTTCTACCTGAATAAAAAGATTTAGAAAATCTGGGGACAAGGACAGATTTCTAAAATAAAATAATATTTTATATAAATAAGTAATAAAAGTGTAGTAAAAATCAACCACTGGGACATAAATTCTCATAGCTGAAAATACAATCACATAGGTCTCAGGTTTAGATGGTAACATCAACATGAATAAATGAAGAGAGAGAGAGACTGCTGATGTCATCCTGACCGACTGCATGCAGACGTCCTGATGAAACAAGACCAACCCCCTCTGGACCAACTAGGCTAATTGGCCTCTTCAGGGGCTCGGTCGGACCCGAGACATGAGGACATAGTGAAACATGACAGGGGTGTGTGCCTGACAACGCTCAACAAAAGAGGTCCAATTCACTGAGAGCCAATGTAGTATGTTCATGCATGACACTGAACGACTGCTATCTGCTTCAGAAACCATGAAGCGGCACATCAACTGAATGTTCCTGTCTGGATTCTTAGATTTACCTTCAGGTTTCCCTGAAGGTAAATCTAACTACTGAACAATTATATCTACGGAGCCCCTAAAGGGACATGACGGTGGAAAAAATATGGGATAAGAGGAAAAACATTTTTCAGTGCTTTTAGTTCTCACTTAAATGTTTTGTGTTTGCTCGCAAAACCTTGGCGTTCCTCTGAGAAACTTTGTATTCACTCGCAAAACCTTGGCGTTCCTCGGAGAAAGGTTGCGTTCGCTCGCAAAACCTTTTTTGTTCCTCCGAGAAACTTTGTATTCACTCGCAAAACCTTGGCGTTCCTCCGAGAAATTTTGCGTTCGCTCGCAAAACCTTTTTCATATCTCCGAGAAACATTGTGTTCGCTCGCAAAAGCTTTGCGTTCCTCTGAGAAACATTATGTTTGCTCGCAAAACCTTTGCATTCATCCGAGAAACTTTGCTTTTGCTTGCAAAACCTTTGCGTCCCCTGGAGAAATTTTGCGTTCGCTCGCAAAACCTTTGCGTTCCCCGAAAAAACTTTGCTTTCACCCAAGAAACTTTGCGTTCACTAGCAGAACCTTTGGGTTCCCTTGCAAAAATTGCATTCCCCCGAGAAACTCTGCATTCCCTCTCAAAACTTTTGCACTCTCCGAGAGAACATTTTGCGAGCGAATACAAAACATTTGCCAGAGAACGCAAAAACTTTGATATACAATTTTTCATCCCATTCCATATTTTTTTTTCAATCACCATATCCATTTAGGGGCTCTGTAGACATCAATCCAAAAAAAAAAAAAAAAAATTCGTTACTTGAAGTAAAATAAATGCTAAATATAATAACATTTAAAAAAAAAAATTTTTTTTCATCTAGATGCCAAAGCAACATTTCTCACTTTCATTTAGTTTAACTTGATGTATTTAAATAGCTAAATTAAAATGGAATAATTCATTCATTGAAATAAAATGAATAAAAAAATATTTAAAAAAATTAAAAAATTAAACACTAAAACTTTAAAATCAAAATTAAATCAGAAAATCTAACAATAAAAACTAATTCAAAATAGTAATAAAAACAGTAATAGCATCTCAATGATACTAAAAATCATACTGTGGCTACATGGTAAACCTTACAACCATAAAGACAAAGACACCCAACAGAGCAAAACTGGATCCAAAATAAACGTGTCATGGAAATAATTCACTTTATATACTTCAATCTTATTGTTAAAAACAATATTTTAAGCTTAAGCACAGAGATATTTCAAAGTATCACAGTTTTAAGAAGAAACCAACCACATTTGGGCCGATGTCTTGCGTCTGAGCTAGTTCTGAGGACTAGTTTCGCTTGCTATTTTTAGTTATTGCCACAAACCATGAGTGAAACTTGCCAAAAGTACATTTTAAACCGTTTAAACAGAACCGGTATGACCGGAGTTCAAAGCCACCAAATACTTCTACATCAACTGGATTGGTAGGAAAATAAACTTCTAAAGAAGTTTCTCCTAACAGGTTCCTCAAGATCTTCATACTTGTCATACTCCACAACAACAAACCCGAAAAAAGCTAAGTTCCTTTTGGAAGTAATACCTTGATGTTCCATTCAAATGCCATGAAACATGAATATATATTGAGTAATGTGCTAAACAGTACCATCTAACACCACAGGACTTCTTGTAAGCATATCGGACCCACTTTTTCTCATGCACACTGGGTTTTAGACGTCAAATGAGATCCCACCCACCGAACATTCAGCTCTGGAATGTTTCTGCAGTCTATTCTTAGTCCTAAATCTAAAATATTAGTTCAAGACGCTGAATGCGCTTCCTGCAAAAACCCAACAGCTGATAGAGTGATGGTGGATCTTACATAACAAAATCATGTTATGACACCTGGGGTTTGGTGCGACTTACATAGTGCCTTTTTTTGATGGTGAAAATTCGAAGCGTGTCTATTAAAGGAGTGGTTCACCCAAAAATTAGGATTTTGTCATTATTTACTCGCACTCGAACTGATAAAGCAGTCCATTTGAGTAGTGCACTCTCATCTAGAAGCCATATGATAGTATAGTTTAACGAACATACAGAAATTTAAGTCATTTTTCGCTTAGCACAGGAGTCACTTTAGTGTTTTTCAGAGCTTGGCAGAGCGAGTCCCCATTCACTTTCATTGTATGGAAAAGAGCAGCGTGAACTTTGTAACAAAGCTCTCCTGTCGTGTTCCACATATGAATGAGCATCAAAAGATTTGCAGGAAACATGTGGGTGAGTAAATGATGACATAAAAAGTAGTTGATTTTTGAGTGCGCTATCACTTTAAAACCAAGCTTTCCCACAGTGAGACACACTCATATATCACTACCATTGAAGTTCGCTAGAATTCAAAGCATACTTAAGACATGACACTTCACTGTACATGGACCACATGCTCATTCAAAGGTGTGGTATTCATTTGCTATTCATTTCTGAGGGTACTGTCAGATATTATAGACTCCTACACTTCTGCTCAACAAAGAAGTTTGTCTAACAAGCATGAGTGAGAGTGTGTTTGTAAAGGTAGGGGTGAAATAAGACACATAAAAGACTCTGAAGCAATGAACAATACATGAAATCCTCTTTTCCGAGTCTAGGCCTTAATCTGGTCAGCTGACAGATGCATCTGGCTGGGAGTTCATGACCAGGAGGCTTGATATTTCTCTCACGTTCAACCAGCCTAAATGGACTTACCAAAACAACTCATTTTAAAAGTTAAGACACGTGCATGCATAGCCGTTTAATATGAAGACCTGGGAAACCATGTGATACGAGTTTAAAAGACTGAAATTGATATATCAGCTAAGTTTAGGCTATTTTCTTGATGATCAAATGAATGCCAAACACACAAAAAGCCTGCCATCAGACACAAATCAAATCATACCTCTCGAAAAGGATCCGTACTGCGAAGATCCCTAAGGCCAGCGGCAGCGCGGAGAACAAGTGGCCGGCTTTCGGGTACTCCACCCCGGGCGCGGGGTCGGCCAGATCCGCCCAAGTGACATTGTGCGGAAGCCAGAAGCGCTCGTTCCAGAACCAGGCTGAGAGCGCAGCCATGTTAGAGGAAAAACTAAAGATCCAGGGAGAGAAGAGGACGTATAGAAAGAAAGTATGCGGGTGAGAAACGATTCACCGCCCCCTTTCTCCCTCTCTCTCTCTCTTCTTCTAGTGTGTGTAGTTGAGTGTGGACGTGTTGAAGGTGTTTCCACTCCCGTGATGCGGCTGCACGAGGAAGTGTGCTAACAAATCTCGCGCGCGCGATGTGTACTACGTAGATCCCAAACGGTATTACGAAACTAAATGCTCGTTAATAATATATAATAGATATATTAAATCTATTATTGTTCTAGCGTAGAGTTTTAAGATAGTGTATTTATGCATTTTTGGCTGAAACTATAGTCAGCGGTCCGAATCATATCTTTTGAACTGATTCTTTTTCATAATTTGTGGTCAAACTGATTCTGAAACAGTAAACTGTTAGACTTCACATATCATCAACGAACTATTTTGCTCGAAAGTGTAGTGATAAACAGCAGTATGTTACGAAATAATTCACACAAATAAATCAGTTCTTTGAATCGATTCTTTTAGGGAGTCGCGTGAACGAAGCGATTCGCGCAAACGAATCATACTTGTCAACGCGTCGTCATGACAACTTCAACCGCTTGTTATTTGGCGCCCCGGTGTGGACAAACCATGGCTAATTTGTGGTTACCATGGAATAACTGTAATAACCATGTTTTGTTTGTTTGTTTGTTTTATTCGTAGAAAAACTGGTTGATTAATTTTGGTAACGGTAATTTTCGTAAGAGTAATTTTATTTGATAAAATAATAAAATAATTTTAGTGTCTACAATCTGTAGACAAAACAGAAAATAACAGTATATGAAAATCACGGATATTATCAAAAGCTGTTAAATGGTGTACATAAACTGTAGTGGCATTTTGTCATTTAAAAAAAAAAAAAAAAAATAGGACAGTTTTGAAATTACTACATGCCAGGTTTATTACTAAAACGCATTTTTTTTTTTTTTTTAATTTAAAACATTTGCCTTTTACATTAAATTTAACTTTCACTGAAACACAGTAAGAGCCTAATAAACCTATTTTTTTATATAAATAATTTGCCAAGGCAAAATTTCACATCGAAGTACTAAAAATACTCAAAATAAAATAGGAATTAAAATGTATGATTCTATAGACATATTTATAAAAAAAACAAAAAAACAAAAACAAAACATAGCCTACAGATGACAAACAAAAATTACCAAAAAATAACTTTAAAAAGGAAAATATAATTTAAAAAACATTCAAAATATTAATAATAATAGTATATTAAAGATACTAAAATAACACTGGCATATGCTTAACAAGCAATCTTTCCACTGAAAATATAATTTGCTTAAATAAAAATTATTTATAACATTTAAACAATTTATTTATATTCAGCACAGACTTACATTTATTCTAGTGCTGTCAAATCGATTCATCACATCAAATATAAATGTTTGTAAATATATATGTTTGTGTGTATAGATACATACATTATATATTTACAAACTTTTATGTTAGATCTGATTCTAGATGCATTAATCGATTTGACAGCACTAATTTATTCACATTCTTTTATTAAAAACAATTCATATGCCAGTAAAAATGATCAAACATTTAAACATACAAATAGAGTGCAAAAGTGTCGGCCAATTTTTCAACTACAAGAACAAAGTGCAGTAAACAGTAAAACTATTGTGCTACAAACCAGTTTATGATTTTGAGTGTAAATTAAAGTAATATACCAGTTTGCAGTATCAAGCAACATAACGGACTGTTTTTGTACACCTACAAATAACTGGAAGGAATGAACCAGAAGCATCACACATTCAAGTTACAAATGGCTGCACCACTTAAAATTAAGGTGGATAAACTCTGGAAGTATTTCTCCAGTTCATTTTCTCCATAAGGATTTCACATTCTTTATTAATGAGTTCTAATGAACCAAACAACCAGCTTTGAGAAGAGTATATTTTTATTAGACATTTCAGATATATTATATATATATATTTATTTATTGCATAATATATATGATTTAAGGCACGTGTAATTTACATTGTATGTATTTTCCTTCACCTGCATAATAGTAATCTGTTCTTTGGCCTTCAACATGTGATTTCAATGCCACATTTTTTTGTTGTTGTTGTTTTTTTAGACTGTCTGAAGATGAAAAGATGTGGCAAACACCTGTATATATAAAATGCAGTATAATATGAGAGTTATGAGTGTAACTGTTAGATATTCTGGAGGCATCTCGGCTTTATTGTCTCCACCAATAAAGTCTAAGCTTTGGCATCTGGAACTCTGTGATTTCTTGCAAAGAGGAGATGACTTTTTCCATGACATGAGCTGAATCACAATAATATAAAACTTTGTTTTAAAGAAAAAAGGTGCATGAGAATAGGGTATAAAAAAAATGTATATAAAAATTTAAGGGTATATAAAGGGTATATGAGTATATAAAAATTTAAGACTGGGTTTAAGACTTCCTCTTTTAAGAGGAAATGAAGCCCATAATGCATAGTGAGTGAAAAACATCAATATAATATGGGTAGTGTAGTAATTTACAGGGATTTTGTTACTGATAATTAAAGTGGCTTCAATAGAGGCATTGACTGAGAGCTCATAGCTGGTCAGTCTTAAAGGTTTATACACCGTTGAATACTGAGTTCAGTTTCCCTGGCTCTAAATATCGCAAAGCATATGTTGCAAAAGTTTAGCAAAAAGGCTGAATGCTAGAAGTAGATTAATAGTGATATAAATATAAAGCAGAAAAAAAGCTATTACACCACGTCTACATCGGACGCGAGCGACACAATGCGACAAAAGACAATAAAACCCATTATGCCCCAAGTATACTACTTTTTTTTTTTTTTTTTTTTTTTTTTACACGTACTCTAGTGTATGCACACAGACAAACACACAGCCTTGAAACGTATACTTCACTTTACGCGTACACAGGCGTTCGACGCAAGTGCAGTTTTGAGCAATCTCTCGCCACAAGTTCCAACACATGTAAACATCTTTGTATTCTTTCATGCTAGAGTTGTACAAATGATGGTACTTTCTAACCTCTTCACACAATCTCTCGTCTATGTAGGCCTCTATCATCGCTGTAGCTTGCATGCGTTCCGGTCTGTTCTGTTTATACAGGTTTTCTTTGACTACCTTTTGAATTGACGCCCACAGGGCAAGGTTGCCACCTTGTGGATAAACTAATTACTACAAAACAAATTAAATTTGCGTGTGACCTGCGCATACAGAGTACAGTACAGATGTACTCTTGAGCACTGTACGCTGACCCTCGGGTACATGTAAAAAGTGAACTATACTTTGGGCTTTATAATAAGTGATTTTGCCTACACTGGATGTGGAGCTGTGCAACGCAACACAAATTCCCGACAGTAAACAGATTCCCTGTTCTATTTCTGATGTAGTCCAAGTGCTCTGCAACGGTCAGTTTGTCGCGTTCAGTGTAGACAGCCTTTAGCTGTTGTGGGGGATTGCGACGGTCACATCTGGTGTAGACACAGTGATTTTTAGAATGTTTTTGACAGTTTCCTTTGGCTGGAATAATGTTGTGGTATCATCACACTGATCCAGTTGGGATCCTCTCCGCTCATTAGGTTTTTCTTCATCTGTAAGAAATCAGCAAATCACAGAAGGTAAAGAGAGAGACACGAACAGTGTCATTTACAGCTACAGAAACTCAGGAAATCTTAAAATCACACACAAACACACACTCTAAAATGCAAATTTAATGCACAATAAAGATGTTTTCCTCTCACTAAGTGATACTTGCCTTTTTTAGATCTCCTGAGGCGATAGTAAACAGCTCCAGACACCAGAAGAAGAACAACAACAGCAGCACATATTCCTGCTGTAAGACCTGAAGACCAAACTGAATCTGGAACAAAAGATATCAGTGTGAGTAAATCTGTCAGATTGATCTATAACAAGCACTATAAGACATCAGCAGGTCTGAGAGAGTACATGTGAATCAGTGGCGTGCAGTGGTGTTCTGAAATGAAGAGGCACATTTTTTATTTATGAATCAATGTAAATTCATGTGCTTTACTCTTAACGTTGACACATCTTCCTTGTTAAATGAACATCACTTTACATTACATCAAAAAAGAAACCAAATTCAATTCTATTTTGTAATTTTACATTAACAATGTATTGTAATAAATGTTCTATTTATCAAAACCAAGTCAGTCTCATCAAGTATTTTTAATTTCACCAAGCTGATTGCACTAAAAAAAAACAAAAAAAAACCCTGCAGTCATCATGCTTTCAGTCCATTTCAAGTTTGATTTTGACGTGACATAGCGGTGATATAACTGGGTGATCTGTTTACTTACTTTTCAATTAGTTTTCCCATTGTTCGCCATCATTTGTTCATTCAAACTGACACGTGGAACGTGCACATAAACAAGAGGTGGGATTTATCGCACAAACCAATCATCACCAATGACATCCAATCATAGCGCGATGGAGACATTGCCTCCTCTCACGTGACTTTCCCCCATTCATTCTCAATTACCCCCCACAAAACCCACCGCATGCCGGGGGTCTGATTTTTTTTTTATTTTTTTGAGGAGGCACTGCATCCCTTGCCTCCTCGGAGGAAACGCCCATGATGTGAATCCCATTCAGTTTAAAGTCGACATGAAATCAAAACTGACCCTATGTTTACTTTATTAGCGCACATTACTAGTCTTGTGGTCAACACAGAAAAACACACAAAAAAAATGTGTTTGTCGTGGTAATCTTTAATCAAAATCTGAAAAGTTACTTCCGGTCTGGAATGGCGTTCCTTCTCTGATGACGTCAGTTTGACGGCTTGGGTTGAAAACGCTTAAACCACTTCCCTCCAACCGTTAGTCTGCTATGAGCAAGAGATGGAGAGGAGGAGCGCTAAAGTAAAACCCTGCCCTCTATTCAATATTCCGTTTCACTTGGAAATACATCACAACACTGGAGAAAAGACGTTTGCAACTTCTGGTTCACAGGGACTTCAAAGTTTCATACAGTGATGCCAGTGGTACCAAGGCATCGAAGTACTAAAATACAAAGATGTAACGATACAATCTTTCTTTATATTACACTGTACAAGTGATTTTCCTTCCATATGACTAAATGATACTCACCCTCACCGTTGACAGCAACACTGAAGCTCTTAATGCTGGTGATGCTGAATCTGCTGTTGCCAATGACGATCTCTACTTTATATTCTCCAGAGTCTGTGTTTCTGGTGTTTGTGATGGTCAGAGATCCAGTCAGATGATCCAGCTTCAGTCTGTCTCTGAATCTCACATCACACTGATCATCTGTACAGATCTTACTCTGATCTCCAATGATTTCAGCGATGAGAATGTCATTAAAATACCACGTCATCACATCATTTGGGTTTTTTAATAGAGGAGCCTCTAAAGTGACAGATTCTCCCTTCTTCACTGACATTCTCTTCACTTCAGCAGCAACATCTGAAACACAAACCAACAGCTGCTGGAGGATCTTTTTGAGGAAGAAACTTTATAATAGGAACAAACTATGAAAAATTATTTAGCATATTCATTTCCTGGATCTTGAGAAAATCAGTAAAAACAACATTAATCTTTATTCATATAGACTTAGGAATTTCAACTCTACTGGATTAAAAATGTATCATTGGCCCCTACACGTATTACACATATACTTATAAAACAGATAGTTCCGGCCCTTGATTCTGATTGGTTGAGCCGCGTTCCGAAAAAATAAAAGTCCATAATTAAAAATAATAATAAAAAATCTGTTTGAATGTCCGCTGCGATCTTGTCCTTTTAAAATTTAATGGTTTTCCCATGCACTGCTGACACTGACAGCGCTAGTCAAAGCATTTGTGACTTGTTTTATTCAATGACTCACCATGAACAACAATAGCAAGGATCTTTTCACTGTTGCTGCCAAAGATCTTTAGTTGATAAACTCCATCATCTGTGTTTGTGATGTTTGTGATGGTCAGAGATCCAGTCTGATGATCCAGCTTCAGTCTGTCTCTGAAGCTCTCAGTACCTTCATTACACTGAACATCTGTACAGGTCTTACTGAGATCTCCATTGATTTGAGCGATGCGAATGCCATTAAAATACCACTTAATTCTGTCTTGTTTGTTTATTGTCACACCAGTGTGTAGAGTGACTGAATCTCCCTTCTTCACTGACACTTCATCTGTATCAGACACACCTGAAGAAGAAATTAACAGTTAATATAAATCTCTTTTTTAGATAGAATGACAAAAAAATACAAGAGGAAAGTTCTGTGAACATGTTTTTTTTTTCTACAGATCATAAAGATTGTTAGTAGATAAATGTCTGGATTCATAATGTAACACATGCAAACAAACAGCAGAAATACATCATTGATTCACACATTTACTCAGACAAATATACATTACATAAGTCTCATGAATGTCTTGTATAACTTGATACACAAATCTTGATTCGAGTATTACATGTATTGCATTTATGCATTATTACAAGTGATTAAAGGGTTAGTTCACCCAAAAAATGAAAATTCTGTCATTAATTACTCACCCTCATGTCGTTCCACACCTGTAAGACCTTCGTTCATCTTCAGAACACAAATTAAAATATTTTTGATGAAATCTAATGGCTCAGTGAGGCCTTCATTGAAAGTTTTAATTGTCTTGCTGTCAATGCCCAGAAAGCTACTAAAGACATATTTAAAACAGTTCATGTGACTACAGTGGTTCAACCTTAACATTATAAAGCAACGAGAATACTTTTTGTGCTCCAAAAAACAAAATAATGACTTTATTTAACAATTTCTAGTGATGGGTGATCACTAAACACTGGGTGATTGAAACACTGCTTCATGAAGCTTTGAAGATTACGGATCTTTTGTTTAGAATCAGTGGTTCGGAGTGCGTATCAAACTGCCAAAGTCATGTGGTTTCAGTAAACAAGGCTTCATTACATCATAAGCGTTTCGAAATTTTAATGGTTCACGTGACTTTGGCAGTTTGATTCACACTCCGAACCACTGATTCAAAACAAAACATTTGTAATGGCTTATTTCATTTATCAAAAAAATATCTTAATTTGTGTTCAGAAGATGAACAAAGGTCTTACGGCTGTGGAACAACATGAGGGTGAGTAATTAATGACAGCATTTTCATTTTTGACTGTACTAACCCTTTTTCCAGACCTCAGAGTCCTGATGAATACTATCCCAACAAAGGGATGGAGAAATACCTTATTGCAGTTTTCCACAAAATTATGGCTTAAATAATACCATTTCATGTTTTTATTAAAAAAATATTGCTTTTATATATGGATCAAAGATGGAAAGGGGATTTTAAGCATTAAAAAAAAAAAGTGTAATACAGCTTTAAATTTTGGGGTTTTTTTTTCCTGTAGATTAGAAAGTGTGGTTTAATTTTATATTTTTATAAGCACAGAATTGATCATTATACATTTTTACAATGATTTACAGAAGACACCCACTAAATTGTCATTCAGTATAATAATATTTATGTATCACAAAATCTTATTTGGCATATTTAATCATTTGATGACATAATAAAAGACTAAGGATCACAGTACAGCCCTCAAATACTAATTGGTACGCTCAATGATAACTTTACACTTTGGAACATTAATTTATCCATATATTGACATTTTATTTTCACAAAGGTCATTTAAAACATTAAAGTAGACAGTTTACTAGCATTTTAATATGTTTGTGGTGATTTCAATTCAGTTTCAGGACCACATTTCTAGGACCCTACTTTTTTGTGAACTTATTAACAGTTTATACTATTTTATACCACCTTTCAATTCTGTATTTAATTAATTTTCAGGAATGACTTAGTTATTTAATTGTATACATTTAAATTGATATTTTCCTAACCAACCCTAACCCTAAACATACCCGCTGGTAACCATCTTGAAATATATAAACTAACTTATTTCAATATATGAGCAAATATATCCTAGTTTTAAAATCAGTAAAGTTGGCTAGATGGCCAACTAAAAAAAAGTCCTAGAACTGCGGTCCTCAAACTGCAGTCTCCGGTATTGCAGGAAATTGTTTGTACCCGCTCGTGCCAGTAGTAGTATTTTAGAGATATTCGAAATGATATATGATAACTTTCAGTCGGCACAGTCTGGTCTAAGCCGGCATATTTGGACATTTAACACAATATGGATGGTAAGTTCAAATCAAATGCATGGGGTATTTAGCTAAGCTAGCAGAGTAGTTGTATACTATGCTAGCACTTGAGCTAACTAAACAACAGGTAAATGTGTCTAAAACTATTTAGTCGTATTTTTTATCGTTGACAGGAAGATGAACTAACAAGTAAGTGTCTTACCGTGCACGAGGAACGCAAACACTGCGAACACACAAACAATAATTTTTTTTTTCAACATGTGTCCTCCGGTAAATTTCGCTATATAAACTAGCCTTTTTCACATTTTTCCGGAATAAGTCCCGCCTTCTTAGTGAAAGAGCCAATCGCTGATTGCTAAAGACATTGCGTGATTGCAGTTGTAGTTAAAGCTCTCGTTCCCATAGCAACCTGAGACTCGCGCTTAGAAATACACAAACATTGGCTGGTCTAGCCTGAAAAATAAGCTTTTTAACGCTTTTTGAGCATAAGAAACAACATTCAAGGGACAGTTCATGTGAGATTTTGTTGCTGATTTAAAGTAAGTTATTTAATTGTGAATTCGGCAAGCAGGTTTTTGGGATTTCAGAATTCCCCTTCAAATAACATACGAAGAACAGATATAGCGATTGGGGGTTCCACTGTGTTCGCTTATATGAATGAAAGATTTTAACAAATCTTTTTGCTTTGTTATTTTTAAATAGTTCCACCATTTCATAATAACATTGTAATTCTGCAAAATAATTAACAATTAGGCTTACTTTCTTACCATTTCAAATTGTGAAGAATCTCCCCAAAATAAAGAAATTTACCATGAAAATAAGACTTGCATGTTTGTCATAAAAAAAAAAAAAAGTTTTTTAAAAAAAAATATTAAAATAACTTTCTTAGATTAGAATTGTTTTTTCACATATTGATGAGAGACATCATTCAAGAATTTTCAGTCCCAGAATAGCTAATGTTTTGTTTCATTTTTACAGGAGACACATTCATTAGTAATTTCAATTTTAAATGTTTTATAATCTTTAACAGGGTATATTCTTAAAATATATTTTTTAAGTTACCTCGTTTTACCTTTAATTTAATTAGTTATTAAGAATTTCTTACATTGATTTATTCCATAAATACGTTTCCAATATTTCATATTATTATTCCAATACACAAAACAAGAGGGAGGAGTATTGCCCCTACATATAGATCCAATAGGTTTATTGTTACACTTTGTCGGAGAGCTGCTACGACCATTGACATCTTTAGTCGACATACTACTGCCACCAGAGGTCGGATGTCTATAGGTTTTACAGCTAACCTGAGTTGTCTCGTGTATTCTTTCCGTACGGCCGTAAAGATGGAAAAAGTAGAGTACAACAAAGCAATTCTTCACGTCCCAGTGATTTTATTTAGGACAGCTGTCCCGTCACAAGTGCTCTTCCAAACCAAAGTTCAAAATAATGAATAAATAAATAAATAAATAAATAAATAAATAAACCAACGAAAATACCTTAAATTAAACTGTACAAAACAAACATGCTGAGAGCAGCAAAACACGACATTGTTTCAGACAAGCAACAGCCCTTGGCCGTCCATGGCCTGACTAGCCCCCTTCCCCAAACATACCCAGCTTGTACACAATCTTCCGCTATACACTAACAGATTCTACCACCCATAGGGGTCGATTAACACCCATGACAAGAAATACACCATCAAACAGCAACAATGTTATTCAGATGCACATGTCAACATGTAAACATAAGCATAAATATTATCTTTGATCAAATATAAACCATACCTATTACAAATAAGACAATGGCCATTTCAAGGCATTCACATTAATCTGTCCCAATAAATGGTATAATCGCTAATTAAGAGTAATTGGTGATATTCACGTGGCGTCATCATCATGCTCCCAAATACAGGACAAGACAGATAAGTTAGAAATGTATTAAACAATAAACATATGAAAACCCATGTCAAATCATAACATAACCCATAAATACACAATAACACTGTGAACTGATGTTGACGTGATGATTGCCTACATGTTCATCATCACACACTTTCTAATATATTAAAACTTCTGAAGAGACAAAAGCTATAAAATCTTATTTTTATGTAAAATGTGACCTTTTCCTCTAGGTGTTGATCTCATGACTTTTTCAAACTGATGTAATTACCAAAACAGTTCAAAATCTCTGTGTGTGTGTTAAAATGAACGACCCCCATGTAACCCATAGTATGTCATTTTCAAAGCAATCTTTCAGGAAAATTGTTTTTTGTTATCTTTATTATCATCTCTATTATTTCAAATTTGTGAGGTGAGATTTTTCATTGGTAGTTTCATATCGCATCAAAGTTACATTTCAGTAAAAATTCTAGTCCAGCATTTAGACTTCATTTTCTTGGATATTCTTGTCTCCCAACTGCCAATCTGTGTATGTTAATAATAATATATAATGGGTAGTAATCCTGCTCAACTGCTGACCTGTGAGTCTAATGTAGTTGTTTTTCAAACATCAGTTTTGATGGATTGATTCAGTTCTTTATTTCATTGTAAAGCAGTTTTATCTAGAGGTGAAGTCAGATGGGGAGATTCATAACAGCAGGACAGGAAGAAGCCTTTCACCTACAAACTGAACACAAATGAAACAAATGGCCACTAACACCAAGATGTTCTTCTCCATCCAGCAGATAAAACCACGTTTCTAAGTAAACAGACCGCAGCAGGTTTCAGTTTGAGTCAGTTGAGCTGCAAGCATCATATACTTCAGTCAAGCTGGTAATGTGACATGGAAGATGGTTTTAACTTTTTAGTTTGTTTTTCCATTCCATTTTAACCATTTCAAGTCATTAAGCTTAATTTTACAATGAAAATCTAGGAAGATTTATGCAATATTAAACTCATTTAACTCATTTAAAAGTATGTCTTCTACTATTAAAAACAGTTAAAATTTCAATGAGAACCAGAAGAGCAATTATATATACTTATAATACATTCAGAGAGAGAGAGAGAGAGAGAGAGAGAGTCTCTCTCTGTGTGTGTGAGTGAGTGAGTGAGTGAGTGAGTGAGTGTGAACTAGGACGGTCGAACTCTGTTGAGGGAGGATTCACTTGCGTTGAGTGCAGATAGTCTAACTAGATCAGACTTTTCACTGAACTGCTGAAGAAAATGTTTCTTGTTTTGTGCTGTTTGTGGTGTCTGATTGGTAAGTTATAATGTATTTTTATGGCTAAATGTCATAAGCTGGGATGATTTTCATTTGAAATTTTTCACAGATTAATCAAATCAAACATATTACTGTGAGATCTTCGGTTTCAGGTTTGTGCTCACTTCTCTGTTTCGTGCTCTGGTTCCTACAGTCATGGAAAATAATGAAAATGACTATAGTGACCTACTAAACAAAGTTATGTCCAGAAGATGTCTTTTCAACGTCTTCTGTTGAAAAACACTGTCTCAGTGTTTCTTTTAACATTGTGTAGATTGGACTCATATAAACGCAGACCAGTGTTCACTGAGGATTTTACTGTGTATGTTGTACATTTCAGCATCTATCCAAACAGAGTTTTGTACCTGTAAATGTTTTCATTTTATTTTACATATAAACATGAAAAAAGTCTCCAATATAATTAGTATGTGTATTTTATGTCAGTGTCTAAGGGCAGCACAAGTGTCTCAGTGGGAAACACTGTCTCCTCACAACAAGAAGGTCTCTGGTTCGAGTCTCAGCTGATCCAGAAAGTCTTTTCTTCAGATCTGGTTTCTCTCACAATCCAAAAGATCTGTGAATTACAGATGCTAAGTTGTCTAAAGGTGTGAACATGTGTTTTACTGCCTATGGATGGGTCCGTGGCGGGTTTTTTTTTTTGAACCTTGTACGGAGGTTCCATAAACGTCTATATCGGATGTTCAGAAGACGTCAAAAAAAGACGTCTTAAAAACTTTCATTCTGGCTCCTCAGTGGACTTCTTTTCAACATACGAGTTTTGTGACAAAGACATTGAAAAGACATCTTCCGGACATAACTTTGTTTAGTGGGGAATTTCAAATTCTCAGATTCTCAAATTCTTTTTTTGCTGTTATGAATATCTTAAGTTTAAATATTATTATATTGCAGATAAATTTATTCATTTTGCAGACATTAAGTGAAGACATGAAGTGCAAATGGAAATCCTCTGCAGTACCATTTGTTTTTTGTTTTTTTAAAAATTGCAGTAAATGTGAACAACTACAAAAGTCATGGCAATTACTTTAGGCATTGTAAACCAACAAGAGCCTTAATCTGTGTAAAATCTGGCCCTGTTTGTGCTACAGGTGTGTTTGGTGAAATGCTATCAGTGATGGAGGGAGATTCTGTGCTTCTACACACCGATGTTAGTGAAATACATGAAGACGATGAGATACTGTGGAAGTTTGGAGCTGATAAGTCACTCATAGCCGAAATCAGTAGAGCTGCTGGAATCTCCTCCACATATGATGTTCCGGATTGGAGATTCAGAGACAGACTGAAGCTGGATGATCAAACTGGATCTCTGACCATCACAAACACCAGAACTGAACATACTGGAGTTTATGTGCTAGAGATAAGTGGAGTGAAACTGACAAAAAAAACATTCAGTGTTTCTGTCTATGGTGAGTAGAGATTTGTAACTAATTTACATTAAAACA
Organism: Ctenopharyngodon idella; assembly: GCF_019924925.1. Taxonomy (NCBI): domain Eukaryota; kingdom Metazoa; phylum Chordata; class Actinopteri; order Cypriniformes; family Xenocyprididae; genus Ctenopharyngodon; species Ctenopharyngodon idella. The sequence continues at coordinate 3,389,698 of NC_067229.1, forward strand.
ATAAATAAACAGCTGACAGACATTATCATCTTTATTCTCTCATGTTTCTCAGCTCGTCTGCCTGTTCCTGTCATCAGCAGTAACTCTTCACAATGTTCTTCATCATCATCATCATGTTCATTGGTGTGTTCAGCTGTGAATGTGGGTCATGTGACTCTCTCCTGGTACAAAGGAAACAGTTTATTGTCCAGCATCAGTGTGTCTGATCTCAGCATCAGTCTCTCTCTACCTCTGGAGGTGGAATATCAGGATAACAACACCTACAGCTGTGTGCTGAACAATCCCATCAGCAACCAGACTCAACATCTGGACATCACTCAACTCTGTCACACATGTGCAGGTACGGCAGTGATGATACCATTTTCCTACAGACTGCCATATTGTTCTGCTTTGCAAAAGTAATTTTCCGCACATTGACAGAATCTGTATTTTTGCAATTTTGTTTTACAGACAAACTCAGCTTGTTGAAAATCACAGTCCTATTTTATCATTGTTTTTTCCCCCCCCTCAGAAGTCCACTTCCACTGTTGTGGTTCAACTGAAGCTGTGATCCGATTGGTCGTCTCTGCTCTGGTGGGCGTGGCTACTGTCATTGTTCTGCTTTATGACATCAGATCCACAAGGAGTCAAGAAGTCTGAGGAGTCAAGAAACTGATAGCATAAATATTGTGACATATCTCTGAGTTTTAATCTGTAAAGATGCAAATGCAAATTTGTGATTTTAAATCACACTTAAAAATAAATCACACTTTAATCACACTAATTTCCAGTTTGACAGAAAGTCATGATTTGTTCTCTCAAAAACATGGGGATGGAAACATTTCCGCTTTCTTTCACTGTAGCAAAATGAAGCCAAAATATCCCAAAAAATAAGTCGTTGCCGATTACTGTTACGTGTAGTGTTGTAGTAGAGACGAAGCGTATACGGATATCCACAATAAAGGGTGTTTAATAACACCGAAGGATAAACACACATTACACACTTAGCTTAACATTAGTTTAACATAAGAACAGACAAGGGAGTGCAGGGAGTGAGTCCATAATAAAGGATGTGTAGATGATCAAGTCCAGGTGCAGGTGATGAGTGCTGATGGGGAGATGACGAGGAAGTGAGTGCAGGTGTGGAAACAGGAGGATCATGGGAAATGGAGTCCGGGAACGAGGGAACTGTGACAATTACGTTGTTTGGAGTCTGCACAGTGGTGATCCTGAGTTGGAGCCACAGCATCAAGGTCCCGCCCACAGACTTAATCGCAAACACAGCTGTCAGTCATGAAATTACATGTAAATTGCAGTATTTGCAGTTGCGTTTCAAATGCAATGATCAATATGCTTGCATATAGACTTCAGTGAAATGTGCGCTAATTTCTCTCTACGCATTTATATTACATGTGATTAATAGTGGATAATTTCATGCGCTTCTGTGTCAAAGTATCTGTTATCAGATCTGTTCGTGTGTGCCAAGACATTTTACCCACTAAACAAAGTTATGCCCAGAAGACGCCTTTTCAACGTCTTTGTCACAAAAGTCGTTTGATGTCTTCTGAATGTCTGATATATATATATACACTACGGTGTACATTTTAGGACTTCCTCACACCTCAGTCATACAACAAAAAGGCGTCAGTCATCGGACAAAGTGCATCGCGCCTCAGACTGAAAGGCTTCAGGTCTCAGGAAAAACGACGTCAGGTGTCAGGTCTTGTACAATTAGGCATCAGATGAAACAGCCTCAGACCAAAAGGCATCAGACGAAAAGGCATCGGATGAAACGGACTCAGACAAAAAGGCATCAGACTAAAAGGCATCAGTTTTTTTTTTTTTTTTTTTTGTATAGTCTAACTTTCTATTGGCTTTTATCCCATCATAATGCCGTCCTTCAGTTGTCTTTTTCTTTACTGTTACTATTCCCAAATTGATGTAAGATGTGTGTGCGTGCATGTTAATGTAGAATCTGTCTGTTGATGGTATTCATGTAGGCTATTTAAAAGAAAAGAAAAGAACATGTCGATTTTCACATTGGTCTGCAGAAAAACAGCAACGGGCTGAATGAAATGTGACTCTTCCATCCAGATAGTGGTATTCTGTTTTCATTGTTATTTTTATTTTTTATGCATTCCATTTTTATTCTTATGTATTTGTTTCCTTTTTATGTAAAGCACTTTGAATTACCATTGTGTATGAAATGTGCTAAATAAAATTGCCTTGCCTTGCCTAATCGACTCTCTGACAGTAGGTGGCGCTGGAACAGAAGAAATAAAGCCGTTTCCTTGGTACACAAAGCAGCTGTGCTTATAACAACGCATTCAAATAGCTCGAAAGATTTTTTACCTCTCATAAAAATGAACCATAGTTTTACTACAAATAAAACAAAATGGTTATTGTAGTTAACCATGGTAACCACAAATTAGGTTTAGCTACACTATAGTTTTGTAGTAAAATTATTGTTATACAAATAGTAGCCTATCAATCTGACAATGGTTAATTTTCGTATGTGTTCACAATAGTTGGCAAAACAAGCTATTTGCAATATGTTATTTTGCTAACTTCTTATACATGCAAATAAAACTAGTGAATAATACAAATTTACAAAATAATCTCAGTGGGGATATGTTTTATACAACTTAGTGTAACATTTAACAGAAAACTGCATGCACGTGACATCACATTGAGGCGGGGCAATTCGCTTCTTTCTAAGTCCGTTTTGTCTGATACCTTTTTATCTGAGTCCGCTTCGTCTGATGCCTTTTGGTCTGAGGCTGTTTCGTCTGATGCCTAATTGTACGAGACCTGACACCTGACGTTGTTTTTCCTGAGACCTGAAGCCTTTCAGTCTGAGGCGCGATGCCATTTTGTCCGATGACTGAAGCCTTCTAGTCTGAGGCATGAAGCCTTTTCGTTGTATGAGGTATGAGGAAGTCCTAAAATGTACTACACACACACACACACACACACACAACACATATATATATATATATATATATATATTAGTACAGAAAGCAAAGACAGATCAGGTGTTATCAACTTCTTGTTGATAACAAAAATATCACAAAATGAACATCTATTGTTCTGATTTTAATTTTGTGTTTATATTTGGCATTTATAGCCACCGACCTTGTGAAACTGCAGTTTTGGCAGCACAGCGTTAAAATAATCACTTATCCTGAAGGTGGATAAAAAGCACAAGATGTTTGAGTATATCGTCACACACAGACATCAAGATTTTGGATATGATTCACAACAACAGTGACAAACAAAACTAAAAAGCTTGGGAATCAAGAATGAGCTGAGCTACCCATCATGCATCGCAGCATGAAGTTTTTTTAGTTTTGATTGTGTCACCATTGTAAAGATGTTGAAAAAACATCTTCTGGACATAACTTTGCTTAGTGGATTAGAAATCCTGACCGGACGATGTTTTAGGAATAAAGAGAATGTATATGTGGTAACTCTATATGTTGTACATACAGTTACGGTGATATTAAATGACTTCAACTGTGATATAAGATTTTGGATATATTGTCCATCTCTAAGTCATTCATTCCCTGTGTGACTTTTTGGCCTGTTTCACAGACAGGGCTTAGCCTAAGCCAGGATTAGGCCTTAGTTCAATTAGTATATAGCTTTTATAAACATTCACTAGAGAAAAACATTACTGATGTGCATCTTGAGACAAAACAATAACACTGGCGTATTTTAAGATATGCCAGTACAAGTTGCTTTCAGTTGAATCAGCTCAAACATGCATTTTAGTCTTGCTTAAACCTTGTCTGTGAAACCGGCATTTGTTCACAAACCTCTTGCATTTTGTTTAGTCACACCACAAGGTGTCACTGTGGCCTCAAAACTCGATTGCTGATATCTGAGGTAAAACACGCCCTCCTCATTAACATATAGACAAAGAAATATAGAAATAAATAAATGTGAAAATAAATAAATGTATAGATAAATAAATGAATGTGGAAATAATAAATGTATAAATTAATGAAAAAATAAATGTGGAAAAAATACGATTATACAAAAATACGTGAATAAAAGTATTAACACTTATTTATTTATTTGTTTACATGTCTTTGTATATTTATTTATGTATTTATATATTTGTCAGCTTCACCCAAAAATGAAAATTCTGTCATTAATTACATTAGTACATGTGAGCAGCACGACGTATGCGTGTAATGCTGACGCAGAAGCCGGCCAATAATGAGCCGCCGTTCTGACGTAAACACAGAAGCAAAGGTATAAGACTTGGTGCTTGCCTTTTAAAAGAAAATGAAGCCCATGATGCATTGTGAGTGGAAAATATCAATATAACATGGGTAGTGTAGTAATTCACAGTGATTGTGTTAGTAAAATACATTTTGTTACTGATAATTAAAGTGGCTTCAATAGAAGCATTGACTAATAACCTGAGAGCTCATGGCTGGTCAGTCTTAAAGGTTTATACACCATTGAATACTGAGTTCATCTTCCTAATAATTGCAAAGCAGTGTTGCAAAAGATTAGCAAGAAGGTTGAATGCTACAAGTAGATTATTTGTGACGTAAATATAAAGTAGAAAAAAATGAAACAGCAGAAGGCAAACAATAACTACGATAAATTGCTTGTGATGGTCCTTATTTGTCACTTTGTATCAATGCACATGCTAAAAGAATAAATGCACTCCAGGTTTATACGCTGCAACTATCAAATCATTAAAACACATAATTTAGGACACATAGACCCTGTTTCCACCTGGCATTAAGAAGCGTTTTGGTCAATCGGATCACAGGTGGACACGTCTAAAACATTTTGAGCTTGTCACTTTCGACCACTTCCAGAGGTAGTTGAAAACGCATTTGACTGGATTGCTTTCATAGTGTAAATGCTCATGTGGTCGAATGATGTTTCGAACAGCCACAAAAGACCGTCTACTCTCCGCCTACTGACTTAATGTGTAAACATTATGGGAAGCGCGCTAGCCAGACGGGATTTAAAATTTGTCAGCTGAAAGCTCAAGTTTGGTTTGAAGATGAAAAATGTACCCAGCACAACGTTCTCTCACCATTCCTGATTTCTAACACACACTCACAGCGTTCGGCCAGTCTTACAACTCTCAGAGCAGAAACAAAAGCTGCTGCTCTCTGTATGTTTTTCTGTGTGTTCATATGTAAATTGCACGAGCTTATTTTGTCCATTAGATCGAAAGACCCTTACATTTACCCACCTATAAACCCTCCCCTCGAAGAAATCAGGACAGAAGTGGTTGAAAGTGGACAAAAGAGATGGGGTCTAAACGGGAATGTGTCTCCCTTGTCTGCTTGTGATCCGACTGAACAAAACCCAGTACCAGGTGGAAACAGAGCCATAGATGATCACATTATCTATGCTTCCAGTAATGGATGATTTACTATTTCCATAATGGGTAAGTGCTCTATCATGTGACCTGCAATGGAATTCATCAAGTTGGAGCATAAAAACAAGCCATTTGAGACTTTAAAAGACTTATAAAAGTAAAAATATGGTTTGCCTATTCACTTCAATGGAAATAATGTTGTGGTACATTCACGTCGATATTGGAATCCTCTCCAATCATTATGTTTTTATCCATCTGTAATAAATCAACAAATCACAGAAGGTAAAGAATGAGAAATGAATAATATGTCATCTATCAGAGAATAAGACACTGTTTGAAATGTTTACTTCCCATTCGGATGATTTTTTTTTTCAGTGCAGGTGCAATAAAACATATCTTGTGATGGAGAGTCAGTTTTCTACAAAGACACGCATCTTACCATTTTCTAGGACTTCATATGGAACTCTGTGCATATTGTTGTCCTTGTCTACTTCGAAAAAAAAAAAAATCACACACACAATTAAATATAAATGTTGCACAATAAAGAGGTTTTCTCTCGTTATATTATCTGTAGGACATACTTACCATTTCTGGAGCTCTTGTAGTGATAGTATATCCCACCAGCAGCAGCTGCACCCACCAGCAGAGCACCAAAAACTGCAGCAAAACTTATTCCTGCTACAGCAGCTGGAGACAGACCTGGATCCGGAACAAAAGAGTCAGATTGATCTATAACAATCACTATCAAAGATATCAGAAGGCCTGAGTGAGTACATGTGAATCTGATTCAGTTTGCACTGTTAAAAATGTTAGTGTGAAATTACAGTATATTCCAGGTTAATAATTGCATGACTTTCACAGTAGGACTTCTCTTGTATAACTGCACTCTCAAAAATGACTGTAAACAAACAATATCATACTGTATTTCTACAGTGCATATGTACTATGAAGGTACCCAGCATGCAGTGCGGCAGGAATAGATTATGCTGTGGAGATTCTTGTTAGTTTTATCTGAGCTGCTGAACTTATTTTTGGTTCACTTTTAGCAGTTTGTTTTGTTTATTACGTAATGTTCAGAATTTATCTTTTTATTATTATTATTTGTTTAGTGTCCTCGTTGTTTTGTATGTTGAGTATTGATGCATTATTAGGTGTTGCTTATAATACAAAAAAATTGTGTTGCAAAATGATGTCGCATCTTTCAAAGATAAATCTCAGCAGCTGCTTTAATATTGTGAAATATCCATCTACAAACAACTATGATCTTCATGCTGAAATAACGCTAAAAATAGTAAAGTTCGAAAGATTTAAAATCAGCCAATTGGCTTATTTTATATTCTAGCTTGTCTTTGTTTTAACAAATGTTTTCATTTGTCACACTTCTGACTTTACTTCAAAACAATTACAGTACTAAACAATATCATTCCTTACAGTGGCATGGATAAAGACAACTTTATCATGTGAATTCTCAGTAAAACAAGAGCAGTATATTACTGTGATGTCAGCATCATTTTGCTGTTGATTAACAGTAATTCATAAGAAAATGACCCAACATGCATACATTTCACTGTAAATTTCTGACTACAGTAATTTATTGTAAAATAATAATACTCTTTAAAGGCACAATATGTAAGATTTTTGGAGTAAAATATCCAAAAACCACTGGAACAGATGTTTCCAAGAATGTTTAAATCTAGAGAAATAAACAAGTTTAACCAGGAAACGGACCGTGTTTCCGTGCGTCGCATATTAGTGACATCATACCTGCATTATATCCGGTTTTATTTTGTAGAAACCATGGAAACACCAAAGACGCTTTAATATTTTACTTTTTATTAGACAGGTGAGCAACTGTTTGGATACATTTATAGACAGAAATCTAATTATTGTTATATAGCGCAACATGTTTATTCTTAATGTTTAAATCTAGTTTTCTTGATTTGTTTGAATCTCGTTTTCTTGATGCATGTTTTCACCAAGTAGCTTACATAGCATAATCAGACGCAGCTTTATTTTTAGTAACAGTAATACAGCATTTTCTCCATCACACAATGTTTTAAAATTAATTGCATGCCATTTATCAACACAAGCCATCCAGCATTTACTCTAAAAATCTTGGGTTATTTTTTCTACCCAAGTGCTGGGTTTTTTGGGTTCTTTTTCCAGTGTTTGGGTAGTTTTTGTTTTACCCAGATCCTGGGTCAGACGTAACAACTCAGGGGTTGAGTTATTTATCGCGGGCTGTTTGCGCCCTCTTCAGGAGAGAGCAGTGCATCTCTGTCAAATTGGTGCATGTCTTCTGTAAAATACAGGTTTGTAAATGTTTTATATACAGGTTTGTGTACTGTATATCATTTACGTGATGGAAACGCCTGATGTCTTGCATAAAATTTTATGATTTTATTTAAAAACGCAGGCAGCGGTCTGAAGTTAGCAGTTCCCCCGCTGAACGCGAGTCATCTCCGGCACGAGATCCAGCGCCGTTTCAAGTGTCTCACAGTCTCATAGCAGCCGCCGAGTGAACGCTCAGAGTAACGTTATAACATCTTTTTCAACATACTCAAATGTATCTAATATGATAAAACAGCACTGATTTTCCCCACATACGCTTGACCGGAAGAAGTGGAAGCGGCAACTGTGGCATAATAATAGTTCATCTGCTGTCAAGCTGTGTGTCGCGTTTGTCTCTCATTAGCAATCGCTCCCGCTCTGCTTCATACTACAGTAACGTTATTAATCTCATCCATGAACATGATTTCTGCCCAAGTCCCGTCCCGATTCTTTTCCACCGGCTGTGAGGTGAAGACCACATCTCCCATGATTCCACGCTCAATTTCGGCGTCATCAAGTTATGCCTCTGTTTTGAATAAGCGACCTCTAGCGGCGAAAAATTACATATTGTGCATTTAATCCTGTAAATTCCTGGCAGTTTTTTTACAGTGTAGATCACATTTCATACAGTGATGTCAAAAGTACTGTTGCTTCAGCACCAAGTAGTCAAATAAAATAAAATAGATGTAACAATACCATTTTTCTTTATATTACACTGTGCGAGTGATTTTCCTTCCATATGACTAAATAAGACTCACCAGTGACAGTAACACTGAAGCTCCTAATGATGCTGAAGCTGTTGCTGATGGTGATCTCTACTTTATATTCTCCAGAGTCTGTGTTTCTGGTGTCCATGATGGTCAGAGATCCAGTCTGATTCACCTTCAGTCTGTCTCTGAATCTCTCTTTACACTGATCATCTGTACAGATCTTACTCTGATCTCCACTGATTTCAGCCATGAGAATGTCATTAAAATACCACGTCATCACATCAAATGGTTTTTTTCCTACAGGAGTCTCTAAAGTGACAGATTCTCCCTTCTTCACTGAGAAAGTCACTTGATCTCCTTCAGCAGCAGAAACACCTGAAACACAAACCAACAATATGAGACAAATCTACAAAATTATTTTCTTGACTGTCAAGTCTGTAAAGCAACGTTTATCCATATGTATTTATTTTACAACTAATTCTATACATTTTGGAATCTAGTGAACTAAAAGAAAATGATAAGGATGACATAATAAATTGATTTACTGTTACATTGCTCAGCGTAAATGAGTACACCCCTTTGAAAAGTAACATTTTAAACAATATCTCAATGAACACAAAAACAATTTCCAAAATGTTGACAAGACTAAGTTTTATATAACATCTGTTTAACTTATAACATGAAAGTAAGGTTAATAATATAACTTTGAGAACAAAATTTTCAGTTTTACTCAAATTAGGGGTATGCATAAATGAGTACACCCCATTGAAAGTCTCTGGAGAAAAGCTAAATTTTAGACTACAAATGTCTAATTTAACAAGAATTCAACCACAGGTGAGTCTAATTATTCATTATACATGAATGGCATGCATGGGTGCCGTCCATGAAAGAAGCCTCTCCTAAAGCCCAGGCACAAAAAAGCCCGCCTAGAGTTTGCCAGGGCCCATGCTGACAAAGATGAAGACTACTGGGACTCTATACTCTGGAGTAGTAGTGTTTTTGGAACTGATGACTTCAAAACTGTATGGCGTCGCAAAGGTGAGGAATACAAAGAAAAATGCATGGTGCCTACAGTGAAACATGGTGGTGTCAGTGTCCTTATGTGTGGCTGCATGAGTGCTGCTGGTGTCGGGGAGCTGCATTTCATTGATGGCATCATGAATTCACAGATGTACTGCTCTATACTGAAAGAGAAGATGCTACCATCACTCCATGCCCTTGGTCGTCGTGCACTTTTCCAACATGACAATGATCCTAAACACACATCTAAGGCCACTGTTGGATTTCTGAAGAAGAACAGGGTGAAAGTGATTCAGTGGCTCCTGATCTGAACCCAATCGAACACCTATGGGGAATTCTGAAGAGACAAGTTGAGCATCACTCTCCATCCAGCATCCAGTTTCTAAAAGAGGTCATTCTTGAAGAATGGAAAAAGATAGATGTTGCAAAATGTCGCCAACTTGTTCATTCCATGCCTAGAAGACTTGGTGCTGTCATTAAAAATCATACAAAGTACTAGATGTAGTAGTTTTTGTTGTGGGGTGTACTCATTTTTGCATCACCCTAATTTGAGTAAAATTGAAAAATGTGTAATCTAAGTTATATTATTAACCTTACTTTCATGTTATAAGTTAAACAGATGTTATTAAACTTAGTCTTGTCAACATTTTGGAAATTGTTTTTGTGTTCAATGTTTACAATGTTACTTTTAAAAGGGGGTGTACTCATCTACGCTGAGCACTGTATAATAAATACATTGATGTGATTGAAACACATATAACCTTCTTTTAATCATTCATTAATGACTCACCACTAACAGAAACACTGAAGATATTTCCACTTCTTCTGCTGAACTTCAGCTGATAAACTCCAGAATTTGTGTTTCTGATGTTTGTGATGGTGAGATCTCCTGTGCGATTGTCCACTTTCAGTTTGTCTCTGAATATCTCTTTACACCATTCATCTGTACAGATATTAGTCTGATTTTCATCAATGTGAGTGATGCGACTGTTATTGAAATACCATTTAATTCTGTCTTGTTTGTTTCTTGTAATATTAGTGTATAAAGTGACTGAATCTCCCTCTATCACAGACACTGACACTTCATCTGTGCCATCAGACTTGCCTGGAGAAGAAATGAACAGTTAATTATAAATCTCTTTTTAGATCGAAGGACAATAGAAAAAAGAAAAAAAAAACAAGAGGAAAGAACTGTGAATGTTTTTTTTTTCTATAGATCATATAGGTTGTGGTTAGAGAAATGTCTGAATTCATAATGTAACACATGGAAACAAACAGCAGAAATAAAACTTTCACACATCAGGTACAGTATATGCATTATACAAGTGATTGGATATTTTTACAGAGCCCTGATGAATACTATCCCTACAAAGCCATGGAAAAATACTACAATTACATACTACAATTTTCCACCAAATTACGACTTAATACCGTTTTGTGTTTGTATTCAAAATACTGCTTTTATTTTTCAATGCCTTCAGTTTTGCATGCATTTGTAGGACCCGCATGGGTCAGTATTATATAGGTTGACCACACGTCCTCTTTATTCTCTGAAATGCTTAATCTTTGTTTTTCTATTGATGTTCTCTCTACAGGTACTCTCAGTACTCTCAGGTTCTGTTCCAGGGTCAGTTTACTTCAGAGGTATCAGCACATGTGTGCCCTATTGATGAGGCTCCATTGCAGTGTTGCCAAGTCGGTGTTTTCCCACGGAATTGGGCTACTTTTAATTTGTTTCCAAGGGTTTATTTTTTTTTGTCTGCAGGTTGATTTCCACCTCCGTACATAGTTTTTTTGGCGCTCCAACACCCCCAAAACACCGCCCAGGGGTGCATTTCCCGTACAACGACGTAACTCGCTGCTTTACTACTATAGTACGATGCATCTTGAACAAATCAACTAGCTAGTCACAACTGTTTCCCGAAACCGTATTGTCGCAAACCTGTCGTTTAGCCACGTTGGTGAATGACGTCACACAGGTGGTGGATAATTGTTTAAATGAATCAGTTTGAGATCGAACTAATGCTAGAAACTATGCTTTTAAGAAACTAACACAGCTGGAGAGCTGTCGTTCCAACCACACAAGTTTGCGATGCAGTTTGTGAATGTTCGTTTGAACTATGGTTTCGCGAAACACCAAATCGTTAAACTATGTTAGCAACGACGGAACTTGCGATGTTAGTTGGCTAACGATGCTTTTGGGAAATGCACCCCAGATGTACAAATTCAGTGGATAATTTGGTCACCTGACTGAGAAAATTGCATTTGGCAATTTTTGGGCTAATTTTGTTGCACAGACCTGGCAACCCTGCTACAGTGGGCGTGACATACATTTCCAACATATAATGGAATATATATATATATATATATATATATATATATATATACACTTTAACCATTCCTAAAGGTGCTCTATGTAAGTTTTTGACTGTACTAAAGCATAAAAATACCATAATATGTTTGCAGATATTTATTAAACATGCTAAGTTCACATACTTGTTTCTCTGAAAACTCATTGCTACAGCCAGTTATTTTACTTTCAAATTTGCGTTCCGTGTCGGAATTTCTGTTTTTGTTTTGGTCTGTGCCGAATAGTACTTCGCCACCCCAGGTTGCCAGTTGGCGGAAAACACATGCATCGAATTGCAGCCATGGAAGCCAGCAAACAAACTGGGTCAGAGATCGCAGATTCTACCCGACCTAAAAAGCCTCAGCATCCATCTAAAAATCTATATGATCGGGAGCATATTAAAACGCGATATCAAGTCATCATAAATCAATAAATCGACTAATTATCTTACAGTGTGCAAGTCTCCTCCTGTCTCCACACTGGCAACCTGCGTGAGCGTCGAGTCTGAGGAGGAGGGGGCGGGGCAAACAATATTTTGAATTTGGACTGCAGTACCCATTTCAACCACTAGCTGTCATTCTTACACAAAGCACCTTTAAATTATAGACATGATGTAAACTTTGGATGTAATTTTTTGTTTTGCCACTCAGAGAGATGTGTTGTTATGCAGTTAATTTGATAGAGGGAAACAAGATATATTAATTTCAGTATTATTTCTTCTTCCGACATTCTTCTTTAAACACAATAAGTATCAGTTGTTTGCTTGCTGTTTTCTCATTTTGTTGTGTTTAATTTGTTGTTGACAAGAAGCGCGTAGCACATAACTGACATATCTTAGCAACCACATATTCTTTTTTTTTTTTTTTTTTTTTTTTTTTTTTTTTTTTACCCCTAAGCGAAGAACTAAAAGAACTTTGCCGTGAATATAACAAATCCAGTACGTTACTCTACTTTTCAGTCATTACCATCAACAATAGGAATACAATAGGAAAATAAGCCAAAACAGACATTTTAGGGAATTTAGAAATCCAAGTCAGGACGGAAAAAGAGGACGTTCGTTCACCCTAGTTGTACAGCTAGTTTAGAGACATTGGAAATTATACTTTAAGATCCATTTGTAACGATTGTTGTCTTCAGCGTAGCCTATACGCATGATCCCACACAACCCGCATTACAGGCCGGAGACGCTGGATCGAATCCCGCTCGGAGCGGAGAGAGGATCGGAAGGGTTACATATTCAGCGCATAGTGGTGTGAGCCAGTTCTCCAGATAAATGTGCCTAAAACTATTTAGTCATTGTTTTTTTTTTATCGTTGACAGGAAGATGAATTGTAACAACAAGTAAGTGTCTTACCGTGAACGATGAGTGCAAACACTGCGAACACACAAACAATAACCTTATTTTTCAGCATGTCTGCAACAATAGCCGCCGTGGAGCCGTTTCACTTTTTCAGAAACGGAAGGAGTCATTGTTGGAAAACTTTCTTTTTAACTTCAAAATACAAACTACTCAACAGTAAAAAGTTGAGAAAAATGCCATTATAAAACATTCAAAGAAATATACAAAGTTTATGACCAGCAGTTTCCATAAACATTATGTGTTAGCTTATATAAATTAAAGATTTTAACTATTTTTTTTTTTACTTTTTGCTTTAATTATTTTTACATAGCCTAGTTTTACCATCTCAGAATAACGTAATTAAATAATTCAAAATTAGGTTTACTTTCCGACCATTTCAAGAAAGAATCTCCCAAAAAACAAAGTTACCATAAAAATAAGACTGTCATTTTGTGGAAAGTATAGAATAAAATATTAAAAATATTTAATAGAATTTTCTTTAATGGTGAGATTAGAATCCGTTTTAACAGGGTATTCTTCTAATCATTTTTAAAAGTTACCTCCTTTTATCTTTGGGATATCTATTTTATAATGTGAGATGGGAAACTGTTTTGTGTGTGTGTGTGTGTGTGTGTGTGTGTGTGTGTGTGTGTGTGTGTGTGAACTAGGAGGGTCTTCAAACTGTTGTGGGAGGAGTCACACACACCCGATTAATAGTTCCGCTGAAATCAGTTTATTTTAGCAGATAGTCTCACTGAACCGCTGAAGAAAATGTTTCACATGTTCGTTCTGTTCTGTTTGTGCTGGTGCCGTCTGACTGGTAAGTTAATTTATTTTTATGGCTTAATGTCATAACAGGCTGTGATGACTTTCATTTGCAGTTCTTCACTAATTAATAAAATCAAATTCATCTGAAGCAATCTGTGAAATATGTATATATAGCCTATATATTTTAAGAAAATACCAAAGTTAAGAAAGAAGGAAATTGCAGCAATCGGACAACTAAAGTAATGCAAAAAAATTTGTCTGGATGTTCTTCACATTTATACATTATAAATTGCAACTGACTTAAGGCTTTGAAAACCTTAATCTGTGTAAAATCATGTTCTCCAGGTGTGTTTGGTGATTCAGTGTCAGTGATGGAGGGAGATTCTGTCACTCTAAACTCTGATGTTACTGAAATACATAAAGACGACGAGATACTGTGGAAATTTGGAGCTGAAAACTCTCTCATAGCTGAAATCATTGGTGGAAGCTTCTCCACATCTGTTGTTCCTGATGGGAGATTCAGAGACAGACTGAAGCTGGACGATCAAACTGGATCTCTGACCATCACAAACATCACAACTGAACATGCTGGAGTTTATCAACTAGAGATAAGGGGAGCGAAACTGTCATCAAACACATTCAATGTTTCTGTCTATGGTGAGTATTGAGGTTATGTAAGTAAGGAATAATTGATGACGGTCTGTTGAAAATATACGCTTATATTATGGTTACCACCAGTGTTGGGGGTAACACATTAGTAACGCAAGTTACGCAATCAGATTACTTTTTTCAAGTAACTAGTAAAGTAATCCATTACTTTTAAATTTACAACAAAACATCTGAGTTACTTTTTCAAATAATTAATGCAAGTTACTTTGTTTTCTATTTATTGATGCTATCGGATAGCATACTATTAGTTATCAATGCAGTTATTAAGCATATGTGGATTACCTGAGTCTGTGCATCTCTCAACAGTGTTCGGCAGTGTCTCTACTAATAGCGAAACTGTTAAGGTGATGATACACGGGGCAACTTTTTAAGCTATGTTGCCGAGCAATGTTGCTTGGGCACTTTCCCATTGAGAATGGGCAACAAATGTATATTTGGATACTTTAGATCGGTCGTGGGCAATTTTTTGAGATCCTCTAATCAGAATGCTAGCAGTCGATCATGAGGCCGGCTTGGAGATTTCAGAAAAAAATCAAACAAGATGGCGGCCTCTCAGCGGCAGGGGAGCGAAGGAGCGTGAACTTAAATATTTTTACGTTGGTAAGTTGTCATGTTAACCTAAAACAGGGAATTTACCTCATTTAATGCTTAAAATACCAACAGGTGTCCAATTTAATGTATGTAGGCTGTAATTTAGCCATCGCATTCTGTTAAATGTTTGCAGTGGCGTAGGCTGTAGGGAGTATGGCACCTGAAGCTTTTGACGCGATCAACCCGGGTTTGAATCCGCCTTTTGCTCAAACTCGCTCTTCTCCCTCGTCCCATCACAAATCAGATAGGAAAGGCATTTATAGTTAATAAAAATAAAGAAAATATTTGAAAAGTTGAAATAAAGCGCCTAACAAGTGTTTAATAATAAAGTATTTATTGGGTTGGCAATAGATTTGCTCCTCTCTGATTAGTTGCTGCCAACTGTCAACAGTGCCATTATAACCTCGCTAGTGAGAAATGTCATGTTGCTTTTAATTTAATTTAATTTGTTTTGGGCTGTAAGGAACTTTGAAATAATTGAAATCATTTGGTGAAGTGATATGGAACTATAATACAGTCAAGACCTGCCTGGGACTACTTTAGCTGTGTGTTTTTCTGTAATTGCACGCCTTAGAAAGTTCGGCAGCCAGTCAGATTCAAGCATTCAACAGCCACTTATAATTATAACTATCTTACTTTCTAAATAATAGGCATTGTTCTTCATATTTCTGTTTATTCTGTCATGTTTTCCAGCTCGTCTGCCTGTTCCTGTCATCAGCAGAGACTGTTCATCATCATCATCATCAAATTGTTCATTGTTGTGTTCAGCTCTGAATGTGAGTCATGTGACTCTCTCCTGGTACAAAGGAAACAGTTTATTGTCCAGCATCAGTGTGTCTGATCTCAGCATCAGTCTCTCTCTACCTCTGGAGGTGGAATATCAGGATAACAACACCTACAGCTGTGTGCTGAACAATCCCATCAGCCACCAGACTCAACATCTGGACATCACTCAACTCTGTCACACATGTTCAGGTACGGCAGTGATGATATTAGTTGATGTCAGCGCTGATATTAGTGTTTATTGACTGATCTGATCTCAGTTTGATGTTTTTACTCCTCAGCCTCTGTCCACTGTTGTGGTCCTACTGAAGCTGTGATCCGATTGGTCCTCTCTGCTCTGGTGGGTGTGGCTACTGTCGCTGTTCTGCTTTATGACATCAGATCCACATCAGGTTTAAAGAAGAAAACAGAACAGATATCATAAATATTGTCATAACTTGGAGTTTTTAAATGTAAATATGAATATAAGCAAAGATTTAAATTCAAATATAGCGCCTCACTGTGGCCAAACTAAAACAGTAACTATGTAGCCTGGTTATTTCTAAAACTAACTTTAAAAACAAACAACTTTCTATTATTATGTTGTATATTTTTAGTTTTCAATTAGAATGTTTTAAAGCTACAGAATGAATGAAAATATGTGAAAAGGTTACCAGCAGGAGGAACAAAGATGGGCGAACTAAAGCCTTGAACAGACAGGATGACTCTGCTGGATAATTCATATTCATACATAATTCACAAACTGAAAATGAAGTAATACAGTATTAATAGTCTCCTCCCAACAACAGAATGGAAATCGATTGTGTATTCTAATACAAGCTATTTAAGATGTTTTCTGAATGTTGTCTTACTTGGGTCTTTAATTTTTATAGAATTTATATTTGTTTTCATCTGTGTAATTTGTTTTACATTGTACTATGTTTTCTCTCTCTCTCTCTTTTTATCTAGTTTAATGGTTTTATTCTGATCAAATTAATTATTATTTTGTATACCAGTGTGGCAATCTGAAGAACCCAAATTATGCAAATATTCACAATGTAACATTCAATTGCTAAAATAATATATAAGCATAAATATACCTATATATATATATATATATATATATATATATACATTTTATGTAAGCATAGATTTGTGCTACATTTATGTCTTAATATCCACATAAAAAAAGCAACCTTTACTTGCACAAAAATGGGTTTGACGTACCACTGCAACAGGAAGGTTGTCATGATGACTGGTGTTACACCAAAGACCATTGAGTTTGATCATCACAGGATTTGGTGTAAAACCCGGCATAGCACTATACTGTACAAAAGACTGACTGAGCTGTGTAACTTTTCCATGTTTGGTTGACTACATTTTAGTTTGATGATGAACAGGCTACATGTCAAGTTAGCAGTACTAGAACTGATGTTGTGTGTGTGTGTGTGTGTGTGTGTGTGTGTGTGTGCATATTTGTGCGCTTTTGCATTCTTGATGTTAATTCATCATACAGGCCTATAGGTAGCACCTCTCAGATGATAAAAAACATGACTTATGTTCCATAAAATATGGGTAATCACATCTTGATATATGTCAGTGCCATTGTTTTGTCTCAAGATGTCTCATTCACTAGTATTTATTTTTGGCAGGATGTTTTCTAGTTTTATGTTCTAGCACCATTTTCTTCACAATGCATTCAGATTACATGTCATTATTTAACAAGATGATGGCCATTATTCTGATGGTGTAAATTCAAATAAAAATTTTACATAAAACTTGAGCAATAACATCAACAGAATGATAGTACACATTTAATTTTGTGATATTAGCAGCAAACTGATGTTTTTGGTGTATTTTACAGTATTGCATTCAAAAGACTCAAACCACATACGGCCTCATTTTTAGATCTGGAACGTGGTTTCATCTGTTGGGTAGAGAACATGTGCATGAAAATGTGTTTTATCACTGGACGTTTGTGGTTAATGTGCATTTGCGTTTGTATGTCTTAAGGTGTGTGTGTTCTTGTAAAACATCTGGGGTTGAAAGGACTTGCACAATTTAACTTCCACTTTATGAGGAACAGTTTTACCTAAAAATAACCCAGCAGACACAGTATGTCAATGTAATGTCAGGAAGGCGTTGACCAAATCCAACATCGGAATAAGTGCTGCACTGTTTAAAAAAAAAAAAAAAAAAAAAATTAAAAAAGGGGGTGAAATGCATGGCAGCATATTAAATCTCTCAAGAGCTCACCAGAGAAGGATTAAACAACTCCACAAACAGCATTACCAGATTCACTTATTACTAACCAGATTGACTTTATTTCTGTCATACATCTACTGAAGTTCTTATTGTTTACTTTAGTTGGACAGTTTGATGACTTTTTAACATTAGTTCTTCTCTGGCTGCTGTAACTGTTTGTTATGGCAACAAAAGCAAGAGAAAATGTGGTCAGATGATGTTGGCTACTTGATCTAGAATCTAATCTATTGATACGTTATCATTTTGTATTAAGTATAGCAAGCCTGTAATTCTACAATATGAAAACCAGCAGTGTTTTAAAGATAAAAAAACATTGTAAACCAAACATTTTGAACTCCAACATCTATGAATCCCAACAATGGTGATGTGCTTAATGCTGCAATGCATTCTGGGGGCCATAGATGAGTTTTTTATGATGCACCCACAATGCATTGCAACGTGAAGCACATCACTGTTCTTGAGATTCACTTTCTGATTCTTCACTGTTTGCGTATATCTTTAAAAGTTTTTGGTGCACATACATTAAAACACTGCTGGACAGATATCATCAGACTATTATAATCAATAATTTGAAAATAATATAACATCTATATAATCAAAAAATAGATTCTAAATATGATCAGTTCATCAGACCACTACATGATGATAATATCTTTATCATCATAACCAACATCATCTGATCACATGCAGTTCTTGCCACACCAAACATAATTACAGCAGCCAGAGAAAAACTAATTTCCAAAATCCAAGAGTCAAACTGCCCAACTAAAGAAAACACTCATCACCATAATGGTGACTTCAAACTAAACATTTTCAACCAAACATCATCTAAATCTCTTTCAATTCTCAATAAGAACTTCTGTAGTCGTCTGACAGAAATAAAGTCAGTCTGGTTAGTAATAAGTGAAGCTGCTAATGCTGTTTGTGGAGTTGTTTTATCCTCCTCTGCTGAGATCTTGAGAGATTAAATATTTTCTTCAGTTGATTTCATCTAAGACTGTGGCTGAAGTCAGTTGTAACGGTCTTCAACCATTATTTCCATTAATGGTACATGTTTGGAACCCTGCATTAAACCATTTTTTTTTTTTTTTTTTAAATTGCGATTATTCCAACCAAAATTCCAACCAATCCTGTTCCTGGAGTGTGACTGTTCTGTAGAGTTTAGCTCCAACCCCAATAAACACACCTGAACCAGCTAATCAAGGTCTACTAGGCATACTAGAAACTTCCAGGAAGGGGTGTTGAGGCAAGTTGGAATTAAACTCTGCAGGACAGTGGCCCTCTGGGACCGAGAGTATATTTTTGTCAAAATGTTTGACAAAAATATACTCTCTGTGAGATCTTTTATTCATGCTGTGACCCTGTAGATAAGAACTGTTTCAACAGAAGTTGCTCTTGCAACATTTACGTTAAGCAACATTTCTGAGAAGTTTCCACTATTCTTATCTTTTTTTGTGAAGAACATATCATGTTGATCTGTTAATGATGCACAATCATTTTTTTTTTTAAAAAAAGGGAATAATTAAAAAATATATATGCATTGTGATGCAAATGCAACAATTTAAAGCAAGTTGTAATTATGCAGTAATAATTTACTGAAAATCATGTCTATCATGCATAAGTGATGATTTCTTTTGTTTTCATCCATTTTGGCAAGCTGCTAACTAAAAAGCAAGCGTGCCCTCACTTTTTCTTGCGTAACGACACTTCTCACATGTTGCTGGTACCAGGGGCGTCACTAGACCCTTTTTCTACACAGCTCCCTTTAAAGGGAACCCCGGGTATTAAGACTCGTATGGCTTAATATAACGTAAATGATGTATCTTACTGAAATATGTAGTAGAAACCCATGAAAGATTTACGTTATTTAAAAAATACATGACATATTTGGACAATGGGGGCGCCATTTTGTTTAGGTGCACAGTGAATTCTACTTCGATGACGTCAAATGGTTGCACTCGGTGAGCTACTGATGCTGCCCTGTTGCTATTTTTACTGCGACACAACTCAGAATATAATATACAATGGCAATTTTCAGTTGATGGGCAACAAAAGAAGCGATGTAAGTCAGCACTGCTTTACTAGCAATAAGAGGAGAAAAGAATGGTTTTAAATAACGTAAATCTTCCATGGGTTTTCTACTACATATTTCAGTAAGAGACATCATTTATGTTATATTAAGCCATACAAGTCTTTATACCAGGGGTTCCCTTTAAAAAATGCGATTAGCTCCGTAATTCATGATCGCCTCAGTCCCCTTTAAACCTCATATTAAAACAGCGCAGGCTTCGGGTCCTCTCCGTCTTTTTTACTCAGCGTCATTCAGCGTGTTTCTCAGTCTGCAGTGGCGTGGCACCATCGGCAGGAGCAGAGGACGTGTGAAGCTGATCTGTGTGTTTATCAATATTGTTATGATATCTGCATCTGCAGTTCTTTGTCATAAGCAATACGAGACAGTTTCCCATCCACTGTAAAGTTTTTGCTGCGTTTACCCTCTCATCACACCACAGTTGTTTTCCTCCAGCGAAAACGGAACGTGAAGACATACTTTAGAAAATGTTATTTTCATTTGAAAATGTAATTTTTAAATTAAAATGTATTATTGTGGATTATTAACATCATGCACAGAAATGATTAAAGACTATCACAATGTAAAAATAATTTGTTGGTTTAACTTAAAGTAGTCTAGCCCGGTTGCCTTATAATTTTGAGTTCATTTAAACTACAAATTTGAGTTGATACAAAGAAAGAGATAAGCAGTTTAAATCAGTGCAGTGACAGACTGTCACTGACACACACTACTAAACAGTGACCCAGCAGCTGATTTTGACATTTATAAGCCTTAGCGTAAAGGGATTTGTGGTTTTGATTTTACTTTGAATTATAGAAGTGGCAAAGAGATTTAAAAAAATCAACAGGTTCATGATTAATATGAATAATAGATAATTCTAAAGAAAAGATCATGGTAACCCACTTGTAATGAATCAGGTATTACCAAATCCTTCAGAAGCAATTACTAATTATTTAGAAAAGTATTCCAACGTTAAAAGCATGACAACTCGCCAGTAATGACTGACGTCATTGTAAGCTTTTGTAAGCATAGTAATCCCTTCTGATGGATTTGGTAACACTTGAGTCATTACTGGTGAGTTTCCATGATCTTCACTTTAGAATACTGTAGAGTTATTGCTATCCAAAACCTTACAAAAAGCTCAAAAGTTTACAATGAGTTCAGTCATTACTAGAGAGTTATCATGTTTTTCGCTTTAGTATACTGATCCAAATAATTAGTAGTTCCTTCTGAAAGATTTGTTGATTCATTACTAGTGGGTTACCATGATTTTCACTTTTGAATTAATTATATATTATGCATTATTCACATTATGAACCTATTGAAGTTAGTCCTCTGGGAGGTAGGTTATAAAAAATAGTAGTTACTGTTTAGCTAATCGAGAATTACCACATTCAACTGAGCTCTATTACTTTCTAATTCTTTAATCAGAGTTTCTTGTTAGTTAATAGTAGCAAGTATGTTAATATAATATCTAACCTAATCAATTTGATTCAGACATGATAATTTTATTTTTTGTTTACGTTACCACATTTTTGATACAATTTTTTCAGTGTACTTTTTTTTTTTTTTGGTCAAGCAAAATAAAATTAAGTGGAAAAAAAAATGATTTAATTTCACCTAATCAGCTTCACTTTACACCAACAAACAGAATTTTGATGGGTTAGATCAGGACCGTTGGTGAAGACAGTTGAAAGGTAGGACATTTTTACTCGAGGTTGCATATTAAAAAAAAAGAATGGTTAGCACGTTTATTTGTAGGTAATGTGGGTCATGTGACAACACTGTAGCATACTACTCTGAAACATTATTTGTTGCATATTGTATTCTATTTCACACACTATTCTTAAAAAGTATGCAGTGAGTGAGAGTGTCATTCCACACAGCCTCACACTTCTCAGCAGTAGTCATAATATCACAAGTGAGGCTCCCGCACTTCCTCCCCCGCACCACCGGAGGGAGCCTTCACCGGAATACTGAGACTATCATTCAGACTACATTTCCCATAGGCCCTCATTCCTGGGACTGATTGCGCACACACCCGCATCACATCACACTCACACTATTTAAGCAGCACGCACACACACACACACTGCGAAGTCTTGATTTGCCCCGGTGATCATTTCTAAGTGTTTTCTGTGGATTGTTTATACTGTTGCCGATTGGACTGTTTATCTCCTGTGATTCTCTGCTGCCTGCCTTGATCCTTGCCTGGTTACTGGACTGTGTTTGTTTGCTGCCTGCCCTGATCTCTGCCTGCTTCCTGATACCGTTTGTCTGCCGCCTGCCTCGACCATTGCCTGTCCCCGTTTACGTCTCTGCCTCTGCCCTTACCTGTGTATATACTATTCTTAATAAAAGCTGCAAATGGATCCCCATTCTGTTGACCCATCATTACAGAAGACTTCGCCTACTAGCGATCCAGCAGCTATCATGCAGCTCACCACTGAGCTATCTGCCCAGGCCAACCAGCTCGCGGTTCACCACCATCAGTTGAATCGACTAACTTCACTTACCGAGGAGCTGGTAAAGACTCTACAGGGCCTTCGGTTCAGGCCTCCCGAAGTCGCCACCTCGCCGCCCGCGGCTCCCGACACCCAGGCCTTCACTCCCGCTCCTGCGGTGAATCCGCGACTCGCCTTTCCAGAAAAGTTTGATGGCAACCCAGCTAAATGTAAGGGATTTCTGCTTCAATGCTCACTCTTTGTTAACCAACAGCCTGCTCTGTATCCCTCCGATTCCAGTCGGATATCCTTCGTTTGCTCGCTGCTGTCTGGTAAAGCGCTGGATTGGGCCACGGCAGTGTGGGGAGAGGATGGCTCCGCGTTTCCCACATTCTCCGCATTTCTTCGAAAGTTCAAAGAGGTTTTCGAACATCCCGCGGGAGGTAAAAGCGCTGGTGATCAACTGCTGTCGCTGTGCCAGGGCAAAACCACCGCTGCTGAGTATGCTCTCACATTCCGAACTCTAGCAGCTCAAACAAACTGGGTCGACGATACATTGAAGTTGCTGTTTCGCAAAGGTCTGTCCCTAGAACTACAAGCCGAACTAGCCTGCCGCGACGAGGGAAGAACGCTTAGCGAATTCATAGAACTGGCCATCCAAATTGACAATTTACTGCGCTCTCGACGTCCGATCCGAGGGGCCACTTCCCAAACCTTAACCAACCCCACTCCAGAACCCATGCAGCTCGGCTACACTCCGCTGCACCCAGAAGAAAGAGAAAGAAGAAGACAACTCCACCTGTGTCTGTACTGCGGCCAAGCCGGTCACATCAAAATCAATTGTCCCATCCGGCCAAGTCCCTCTAACCCGAAAGCGGTGAGTTTCCAGCAATCCACCAACTATTCAGCTAGCAGTTTCAAAATACCAGTTCATGTGACTGTTAACAACCAGCGCATCTCCACTCAGGCGCTCATTGACTCTGGGGCTACAGGCAACTTTATGTCAAATACTTTCGTTCAAGAGCACAACATCACTCTAACTGCTTGTGATTCTCAATTGACAGTGGAGGCGCTAGATGGTCGGCCCATCGGAGAGGGGAAAGTCGCTCACATTACTGCTGAGGTTGTTCTGCAAGTAGGAGTATTACACCATGAACCCATCAGATTTTACGTCATCCATTCACCCAACAACCCAGTCATCCTTGGTCTCCCGTGGCTCAGGATCCACAACCCACATATTTCCTGGAAGGAGGGACAGATTATTCAATGGGATCCATCCTGTCATGAACTTTGTCTGAAACAAGTCACCCCATTACCAGTTCAAACTGTATCAGTCCACACCGTTAACTCCGAGTCCCACATCCCTGTCGAGTATGCTGACCTGGCAATCGCTTTCAGTAAGAGCAAAGCCACAGAGCTACCCCCACATCGATCCAGTGACTGTGCCATTGATCTACTACCAGGTACCACGCCACCCAAGGGGAGAATATTCCCTTTATCCCAACCTGAATCTGCTGCTATGAGAAAATTCATTGAAGAGGAGCTAGCCAAAGGTTTCATCCGGCCCTCAATGTCACCAGCGGCATCAGGCTTCTTCTTTGTCAAGAAGAAGGACGGTAGCCTCAGACCCTGCATTGACTACCGCGGACTTAATGATATCACCGTTAAATTTCGTTACCCTTTGCCCCTGGTTCCAGCAGCTCTGGAGCAGTTACGGCAGGCTAAATACTTTACCAAGCTGGATCTTCGCTGTGCCTATAATCTGATACGCATCAGAGAGGGGGACGAATGGAAAACTGCCTTTTCCACCGCCACTGGCCACTACGAGACCCTTGTGATGCCGTTCGGGCTGGCCAACAGTCCCTCCGTGTTCCAGTCCTTCATCAACGATGTCTTCCGGGACATGCTCAACCGCTGGGTCGTAGTTTACATAGATGACATTCTCATCTATTCCAGCACGTTTGAGGAACACATCCAACACGTCCGGGCTGTGCTGCAACGCCTCATTCAACACCAACTCTACGCCAAGGCCGAGAAATGTGAGTTTCACCGCACATCCACGTCATTCTTGGGGTATGTTATCAGTCACGAGGGAGTGGCTATGGACGACAGCAAGGTGAGAGCAGTTCTCGAATGGCCACGACCACGAACACTGAAAGAACTGCAACGATTCCTGGGGTTCGCTAATTTCTACAGGCGGTTTATAAGGAACTTCAGTGGCATTGCAGCACCTCTAACCTCCATGACCAAACGACAATCCACCCGTCTCACCTGGTCCAATGAGGCGATACAAGCCTTCCAGGAATTAAAGGAACGTTTCACCACTGCTCCCATTCTCCGTCACCCAGACCCAGAGCTCCCCTTCATCGTAGAGGTTGACGCATCCAGCACAGGCATCGGGGCCGTACTCTCACAACGTCAAGGAAATCCAGCCAAAATGTTTCCATGTGCATTCTACTCGAGGAAGCTATCAGCAGCAGAACGAAACTACGATGTAGGCAACCGGGAGCTACTAGCCATGAAGGCAGCGTTGGAGGAGTGGCGGCACTGGCTGGAGGGAGCACAGCACCCATTCACCATACTCACCGACCACAAGAACCTTGAATATCTCCGTTCAGCCAAACGCTTAAACCCCAGACAAGCCAGGTGGGCCATGTTCTTCACCAGATTTCAGTTTACCGTGACATATCGACCAGGCTCAAGGAACCTCAAAGCCGACGCGCTGTCTCGCCAAATGGAGGAGGTAGAGAGAACAAAGAGCGAGGAAAGCATCATCCCCGACAAACTTCTGGTCGCTCCCGTACAATGGGACATCATGACAGAAATCACCGAACTCAACGCACAGACGGTACCACCCCCGGAATGCCCACCAGATCGCACGTTCGTACCAGAAGCCCTCCGCAACAAGTTACTGCATCAAGTGCATGCTCTTCCCAGTTCTGGTCACCCGGGTATCACTGCCACATTCCATCTGTTACAGAACCGGTTCTGGTGGGAAACCATGCTAGCGGAGACCACTCAATTCGTAAAGAACTGCTCAGCCTGTCAAACCTCTAAGCCATCCCGTCATGTACCCTCCGGGTTGTTACAGCCACTGCCCATTCCTCAACGTCCCTGGTCCCACATAGCAATTGACTTCGTCACCGACCTCCCTGTGTCCCGTGGCCACACCACTATTCTTACGGTTGTGGACCGATTCTCCAAAGCCTGTCGACTCATTCCACTACCCAAACTACCATCTGCCTTCGAAACAGCAGAGACCCTCTGCAACTATGTATTCCGTTTCTACGGCTTGCCAGAGGACATTGTATCGGACAGAGGGCCACAGTTCACGTCCCGGGTCTGGGCAGCCTTCAGTCTGAGCAGTCTCACATCAGGATACCACCCCGAATCCAATGGCCAAACAGAACGCATGAACCAAGAGCTCACCAGATTCCTACGCACTTACTGCCAACAAAATCAAAATGACTGGAGTCGTTACCTGATGTGGGCGGAATACGCACAAAACTCTCTCCAGAAAACCTCCACCGGCGTGACTCCCTTCAAATGTGTACTTGGCTACCAGCCACCACTTTTCCCTTGGTCCGGCGAACCCACCAATCTACCATCCGTGACAGAGTGGCTGCAACGCAGTGAGGAAACCTGGGACCTCGCCCATCACCATCTGCAGCGCGCTGTGAGAAGGCAGGAGGTACAGGCTAATCGTCACCGGCGTCCCAGTCCAGAGTACACCGTGGGCCAATGGGTCTGGCTATCCACACGAGATCTCCGCCTCCGACTTCCATGCAGAAAGCTCAGTCCCAGGTTTGTAGGGCCTTTTCAAATTATTAAACAAATTACACCCGTGTCATTCCGATTAGACCTACCTGCTAACTACCGTGTTTCTCCCACTTTCCATGTGTCGTTGCTGAAACCCTCTGGTGGTCCGAGGGGGGAGTCGGAGGGAGCCGAGGCCCGCAACCCCCCACCCATGCTGATCGAAGGCGAGGAGGCTTACCAAGTTCGAGAACTACTCGATTCCAGGCGCCGGGGTGGGAGACTTCAGTACCTGGTCGACTGGGAGGGGTACGGCCCGGAGGAGCGATCCTGGGTCGATGTGGATGATATCCTGGACCCCTCACTCACAGAAGAGTTTCACAGGACGCATCCGGAGAGACCGGCCCCTCGACCACGTGGTAGACCTCGGCGTCGTCCGCCTCCTCGCGTCTGGAGCCGCTCGCAGGGGGGGGGCTCTGTCACAAGTGAGGCTCCCGCACTTCCTCCCCCGCACCACCGGAGGGAGCCTTCACCGGAATACTGAGACTATCATTCAGACTACATTTCCCATAGGCCCTCATTCCTGGGACTGATTGCGCACACACCTGCATCACATCACACTCATACTATTTAAGCAGCACGCACACACACACACCCGTGCGAAGTCTTGATTTGCCCCGGTGATCATTTCTAAGCGTTTTCTGTGGATTGTTTATACTGTTGCCGATTGGACTGTTTATCTCCTGTGATTCTCTGCTGCCTGCCTTGATCCTTGCCTGGTTACTGGACTGTGTTTGTTTGCTGCCTGCCCTGATCTCTGCCTGCTTCCTGATACCGTTTGTCTGCCGCCTGCCTCGACCATTGCCTGTCCCCGTTTACGTCTCTGCCTCTGCCCTTACCTGTGTATATACTATTCTTAATAAAAGCTGCAAATGGATCCCCATTCTGTTGACCCATCATTACACATAACAACTTCACCGTCTCACTGTGGACAAACTATGAACAGCAAGAGTAACAATATATATATTTATTGTTTGACATCAGTAGATTCCCAGCTAACAGAATTTTGTTATAAGAACGTTCTCTAAATATTCAGTGTGGAAAATTTTGAAGTCACCATTATAGTGAAAAGCATTTGCTTAGTTGAGCACTTGACCCTTGGCTTTTCTTAAGTGATTTTTTATTTTATTTATTTATTTTTACACCAATTGCGTTTTATTAAGAACACTTTTGCTTTAATAAAGCAGATCAGCTGAAGTTCCTAAATTTGATTAAATTACAATTAATCTCATTATTTGTTGTCTTATTTTTATATTGTAATTTATTTTAGTTTTTAAAGTAATTTTTAAAATGTTATTTTTGATCCACTGCAGCATTTTCTAAAATATACAGCTAAAACATTATTTCTGTTTTTAGTAACATACTACCTAAATTTTGCATAACGGCATCATAAAATTAGTTTTGTGAAAATACAAAAGATTATAATAAAATACTTAAGCCATTACGAGAGAATCAGATCTTTTTTAATGAATATACAAAGTTCTTTCAATTTCATTTCCATTTTCCAGAAAATAATATAGTTTATATGGTCTAAACTTCAAGGCACGTTTTCCTTGACTGATGCAAAGTTAAAAGAAATAAAATAAAAGTCTACATTCAAAGTGCAAGGCATACAGTTTATGTGTTCTACTGGGGTGGTGGCATTTGTGTAAGAAAAATATCCATATTTAATGTAAGGTGGTCTGGTGGAAGCTAGATATTTTACTTTATAACTTGTTAAATATGGATTTTTTTTTTTACACAAACGCATCGCTTCACTTCAGAAGGTCTTTATTAACCCCCTGGAGTCATGTGGAGTACATGATAATGATGGATGGACTTTTTTGAGCAAACATGTTGGACCCGTTCACTGCCGTTATAAAGGATATTTATTAATATAACTCTGATCGTGTTCATCAGAAAGAAGAAAGTCATATACACCTAGGATGGCTTGAGGGTGAGTAAAGATTGGGGTAATTTTCATTTCAAAGTGAACTAATCCCTTAATTTTTTGGAGCAGTATATATTTAGGCTACATGTTTTCATGTATTATTTAAATTACTTAAAATACAAACTTGATTAAATTTGAATGAGTTGAAATTGGTCAAGTTGAAATTACTAGTATTGGTACCAACTACTGAAATCTAGGTATTGTGACACTATTTCTCTGTGAGTGATGAGAATTTCTTCTTGTTTCCTATCTTCAAGTTCTCTTTTAATGAAATAATAATAAATGTTACGTTGGCGTGTCATTGGTAGGATCGTTCTGATTAGGTGACGAGTCGCTGATAGTCTTCATTAATAGAGTGTCATTCTGACCAGGGGACGAATCTGCAACACCATTAGCCTGTGAATAAAAAAAAAAAACAGATTCACAGAAGGTAAAAGAAATAAACAGGATTGATGTTTGTTACACAAGACATGGAATTGCAAAAAATGACAAAATATCTTAAATGTAAGATGTTTCTCTTCACATTTATTAAAATAATTAATCTTTCCTAAACAACCTGCACAATTAACCCTTAATCGGCTCTTGGGGTCCAGCTGACCCCGCTGACAGTTTCGTTCGTTTTTAAAAAGTGTTCCCTTCATCTCAGGGACATGAAACTCTGTGAATCTTCCTAAATAATCTATCTAAACATGCACAAAAAAATCTGGGCTTGATTTGGTTGTTCTAAAGGTGTGTAAAAAAAAAAAATAATAATCACGATTTAGTCCCTCTGGGTCAGATTGACCCCACATTTGAGGAAAAAAATAAAAAATAAAAATAAATCCAGTATAAATCTGAAATGTTCTACATTTCCATAAAGGTCTGGTCTTAGGCCATAAACACAAAGTGGAACGAACTTTCTATCTCACACACACACACACACACACACACACACACACACACACACACACACACACACACACACACATGCGTGTGACTGCAACAGAGGGCATTTTTATAGAAATTGGCAAATAAAATCAACAAAACTGGTCTAAATCTGAAAAATTTTACATGTAAATAAAGGTCTGGTCCTTGACCATAAACACAATGTGGAACGAACATGCTATCTCATACACACACACACACACACATAAACACAAACATACAGTCTCTATTGACCTCTATTGGATATATGTGGTCATTGCACTTTCTTTCTTTAACTATAATTTCTAAAGCTTTTCCACAAACCTGTAGATGGCAGTATTCTATCCCTAACACATAGAGCAATGTCCAAATACAATTTAGATTTAATTAAGTTCATCATTAAAGTGATTTTTTTCATTAAAAATCAATTTTTCTTAAGCCAATTTATGACATGCTTAAGTAATTGTGCAGTAAATAGGTAAAAAAAAAAAAAAAAAAAAAAAATCCACAAAAACACAGCATAAATGCATAGATGAGAAGTAAATAAAAAAATGATATATAGTTTATCATATAAAAAATGTATATTTCCTTATGCAATCACTCTGTAGGGTTAAATGCTTGAATTATCGTATTGGCAAGTATTAAAGAGCATTGCTACTCTTACTTGCTTTTCTAATAAAGTTGTACTTTCTGTTTTCATATTTTTTGTCATTTAGATTATTTGGGAATCATCTGTGTTTTTCTTCAGTTGTAAGAAAAAAATTGTTATATCCTGATCCTAGACCATTGTCATATCATCATCCTATGGTAAATAAATATAATTATGATAATAATACATACATTTTCTAATTATATAATAATATAAAATGTATTCATGCCACTGTTCTTTTATAATGTAATAGAGTATGAGAGCAGCGCTGTCTTGAAGAGTCAGATATTATTGGTATTTCTATGTAATGATTTCTGAATCAAAACATAATCACACACAAACATTTTATCAGCTCACAGATCTGAATCTGTTTTGTACTCAGACAGAGTATTCTAACTGATTCTAACTGATAAATGGCTCCATCTGGTGGGTTTTTGAAGAACAGCAGCTAAAACAGCATCACAGCACTGTGATATCAACAATTTTTCATGTTAATAACATTAGAAATATGAACAGCACGTGTTTGTTGTGATAACTGTGTGTCATTTGATGTGCATGTGTACGGAGCCCCTAAAGGGACATGGTGGTGGAAAAAAATTGGGATGGGAAGAAAAATTTTCTCAAGTCTTTTGCGTTCCCTCGCAAAGATATTTGCGTTCCCTTGTTGTGAGCTCGGACAAACACTTCCTCTTTAATGTCCCGCTGGCTGGCAGTAGTGTTTCAATCAGCTCCATATGTTAATAATGTACACAAATAATGCGCAGCTCATAGAGTTTGAACTTGTTGGACTCAAATATAAAGAAATGCAGTCAGTGCTTAAGTCAAGCAGTTCAGTAAAGCTGGCAATATATTCACAGATTCGAGCTTCCGGATCAATAACTCATGGACTAAACGTTGTTAAAACACAAATGCAGCTACTTCCAATCACAGTAACCTAGACAACGAGCTACAACAACACAATTTTCCTCAAATGTGCTTTTTCACTGGCGCTTCTGTCGTTGATGATCTCTAGTTGATAAACTCCAGAGTCTGTGTTTCTGGTGTTTGTGATGGTCAGAGATCCAGTCTGATGATCCAGATTCAGTCTGTCTCTGAATCTCTCATTACCACCATAACACTGAACATCTGTACAGATATAACTGAGATCTCCACTGATTTGAGCGATGCGAATGTCATTAAGATACCATCTAATTCTGTCTTGATGTTTTGTTTGAACACCAGTGTTTAGAGTGACTGAATCTCCCTCCATCACTGACACTTCTTCAACAACAGACACATCTGAAGAAGAAATGAACAGTTTATTATAAGCCAAACAAAAACACACAACAGGAAAGTGCTGTGAAAATGTTTTCATAATCATAAAGATTGAGTAGAGAAATCTGTCTGGATTCACATTGTAACACATTCAAACAAACAGCAGAAGAACATCAGTGATTCACACATTCACTCATCAGACAAACATACAGTCTCGTGGATGATCTTATACATAATGAACATCATACAACACATGAATATTATAAGTATTACCCTTAATTACTTCAAACAGTTTATTGTCCAGCATCAGTGTGTCTGATCTCAGCATCAGTCTCTCTCTACCTCTGGAGGTGGAATATCAGGATAAAAACACCTACAGCTGTGTGCTGAACAATCCCATCAGCAACCAGACTCAACATCTGGACATCAGTGAACTCTGTCACACATGTTCAGGTACGGCAGTGCTGATATTATTTCCCCACACAGCCTATGAATAAGTCCCTAATATTTTTCTGTTTTGCAAAAATAATTTTTGGCACATTGACATTTTTTTCCCCCTTAGAAGTCCATTGCTGTGGTCCAATTGAAGCCGTGATCCGATTGGTCCTCTCTGGTCTGGTGGGTGTGGCTACTGTCGTTCTTCTGGTTTATGAAATCAGATCCAAAAGAGCAGACAAGAAACTAATATCATAAATATTGTGACACATCTTGGATTTTTAATCTGTAAAGATGCAAATGGAATTTTATAAAAGTTTAGAATATATATATATTATATGAAAAAAATAAATCACACTGTTTAAGGAAAGAAACACAGTTGCAATCAGAATTATTTGACCCCCACTGCTAATCAGGTTTATTGGCAAAATTTACAGACTTTCAGCTGTTTGCAATGAACACAGTGAATGTTTCAAGTGGTTTCCCCTAATTCAACTGAAAATGCAACATTTAATGGCTTGAACACACACCATCATGATAAGAACTACCTAAAATGACAGGAACTATTTGGAAAAAATATTTTATGTGTAATTGCATTTTTTAGTTTGGCTTGCATCCTAATCGATTACTTGGAGAGGGTCAGTTTTATGACCTATACTGCAGAAGGACACTAGGACGTGTGCAGCACACTTGGGGATGGACACGGTGCTTTTTTCCGCATGTTTTATGTGACATTCCAGTATCATTTGTTTCATATTGCACTTTTTTAAAATCGTATTATTCTCATTATAGTTTTGTTCATGATTTAGCTATATATTTAATATAAGTTGTATTTAGATGTCTGATCTGAGTAGTGGCAGATTAAATATTATAGTGCAATCTGTGATGGTTTGGACCGGTTTGGTGATTGGGAGTCGACTCCAAAAGAGTCGATTCCTCGACTCTGAATAGCCCCAGAGTCGGGGTCGACTCCAGCACAGGAATCGACTCTTGGTGTCGACTCTGTTACTGTGTCCGGAATCGCTCACTTGTTAACTGATTCTCGAATCCATAGCCTACATAATGCATGGCAGTTAAGTGCATAATGTCTGTGGTTAAGTGCACTAAGCAAGGAGTGAACGAAATGAAGCAAGGAATTCGGACACTGATGAATCGCGCCAGAGAGCTGTCGCAGAAACTTTGTCACATACATTTATGTAGTTTACTTTAGAAATAGATAACAGTCATAGTGACTTTAGTTTGTAATTATACATACCTCCGTGTCAGCTTTAATATTGATGGTAGCTTATATTATTGCAGTAAATATAGATTTGATTTTCCATAGTTAACCGTGTTCATTAAACTAACCATACATAAAAATAATAAAACTCACATCAACAATAAACACATTAATAAGTGTACAATGTATGCATTTTTTATGTATTGTATTAATTTTAGTATCTTTAACTCTCGTATCCAAGCACTTTTAAGACAATGATCATGTGCGTTAGCGCCATCCCCCGACCATTATAATGAGATGAATTCATTAAAGAATCCCTGCTTTCTCGTTTATTTAATTCTGACATAATATTCGACCACAGATGTTTTTCGTGACTTTTCTCTCGGTAAAATTAGGTATCTGCAATTAGCAACATTGATAGGCTACTCATCAAGTCATCTCTAAATTGGACTAATTTGGACAGTCTCGCTAAACGTTGTTGTTTAATGAGGGAATTTTAAGGCTTTGCATCTGGGAAAAATAAATTGTGTGTGTAAGGACTGCCATCTTGGCTTATTTATGACCCTGTTTTGATGTACAGTAAATGGAGTCGAGGAGTCGATTCCATCGACTCCTACAGTGGGAGTCGGGAGTCGGAGTCGACTCCAAAAAACCTGGAATCGAACACCCCTAACTACAACAAGCTTCTTCCCTGGGTTGGTGACATAATAAACCCTGCAAAACACGCCCCCGGGAACACGCAACAAAGTGGGCGAGGCCATGTCGCGCGGCATAATGGAAGCAGAAGAGTTGTGTGCACCGAACGCGAGCGGCGCGACAAAAGATAATATAACCCATTATAATGTGATATTTTCTACACTGGATGCGGTGCTGAAGAACTAAACTTTACAAACACCAACAAACTTCTATGTTCATAGACATACAGTTGTTCAAGCTATAAACGATACATTTACAAAAATGCTACTACTCAGTCATGTATTCAGCTACAGTAAAGCTTTAATCAGGATAAAACTGTATATTGAAAGCTAACAAACAGCAGTGACAGCATATCTAAACACTTTGACACAAATACAAAATGAAATACTATTCATAAACGTCCTTTAAAAGCCGCGATTGCAGAGGTTCTGCTTGACCCTCTTCATCTGGGTCTGATTCGGGCTCAATTGGATACAGCAATATAGACGCCATTATTTTCATTTCCACTGAAGCAACGAATGGTAAGGGCCGTGGCGTTTCCGGACGCTTCAGCGAATCACGATACACTGGGCCAGCTAACCATCTGAGCACATTGCATACTTCGGAGGGAGCGGCTTCATAGACCCAAGAAGTCAAACGAGCCGTTCATATGACAATGGAAACAGAGGTGTAGAATAAGGGTAAAATATATGAAAAATCCAGCTTTTTTTTTTTTTTTTAAAAAACGAAGCATTAAGACATGTTAAACTGTGCCCCAAAAACACAATCAAGCCAAAAAAAAACACTGAACCACCCCTTTAAGCACATCTGTTACCAGTCAGTGAACAAGATTCTGTCTGGAGTGTTTGTTTCCCACGGGAATGATTTTTATGGAAACTCTAATCAGGAAATATTACAGCAGAAGAGCAGTGCTATTTTGATTTGTAACATTCCAAGAACATAAAATGTACGGTTTCCTTAATGTTAGTAGAATGTTATTTAAAGGTTAGTATGATGTTCCTGAAACATTCTTTCAATCATTCAAACACCTGCTGTGAACAAACACTGAAAGAAAGAGAAATAAGAACACAAACTACTACTTTCTTCAGCCACAGCAATGGACAATATGATGATGATGAAGAACAGTTTCTACTGATGACAGGAACAGGTAAATGAGCTGGAAAACATGAGGGAATAGAGATAAATATAGGAATATATATAATCACTTTACAATAAAGGATGGTAAAAAACAGCTGCAGCTCGTCTGTAGGGGGAGGTGATGCAGTGCCCCACCAAAATATTCAGAAATGTTTCCCATATACACCTGGAAGTACTGAAAAAGAAACAACGAAAGTCAAGGGTCAAGAGCTCAACTAAAGCAAACACTGATCTCCATGATGGCGACCTCAAACTAAACATTTTCAAGACATCAACATCTAAACCTCTGTTAATTCTCAGTAAGATCTTCTGTAGACGTGTGACAGAAATAAAGTCAGTCTGGTTAGTAATAAGTGAAGTTGGTAATGCTGTTTGTGGAGATTTAATGTCTTCTTTCATCTAAGGCTGTGGCTGAAGTCGGTTGTAGTTTTTGTGTTTCTCTTTTCTTCAGTGATTCTGCTTGTTAATAGCACGTGTTCATCATTAAAGCTTAATCCAGGGCTCTCAAGTCTCACGCATTCACCATGAGACACACGCATTTCAACCATTTCACACGCTCACGCGCCACACCTTGTATTTCTCACGCTGAGAAGTAAGGGATAACTTGTCCCTCTATATACAATTAATGGAGGAGGCTATTATACATCGCGCGTTGAACTATTATAAGCACCAAGTTCCCGTACGAACGGAACGGACCCATTATCTGCGCAACATGACCGAAGCCCAGTTTATTTAATTGTGCATGTGTGGCACGCGAATGGCTGTATACTCTGTGCGCGTTCACCAGTGCGCTCCAAAAGTGTGATAAGATTTGTGCGAGCCGTTCCTATCGCGACGCTGAGAAAACATCATCCTGCACCAACATAAAATAGAAAGACCTCCTTTACTAGAATTTACCTATTGTATTTATTGTGGTAAATTGACTAACTTGTAGAATTTATAATAGATTATCTGTTAAGGGAATAGATTTTTCACCAAAGATTTATATTACAACTGTGGCATACTGTGCTATAGTTACTATGTGTATAGGCTGCTTTTACCTGTAATTATATCCTTATTGTAACAAATTCTATAAAAATATTACAAGACAATTACAAGAACTATAGTTTTTCAAAAGGCGAAGTACAAATTAGAATTAAGACAAGAGCACAATTGATTTTCCCCATGTGTAAAATGTGTTCTGATAATAATTACAGATATTAGGAAAAACCTAGCAGATGACAGGAAATTAACATTTTCAATATAAGAACCGTTTAAAATTAAACTGCTAGCAAAAACTTGAGAGAATTTGGTGGGGCAGAGGGGCCGCTGCTGCAAATATTTCAGTGGCTCCTCCCCTAACAGATGTAATGTTAATAAAACTTGAGAGCTCAGTTAATCATACCTTAATTAATCACTTAATTATATCATTAACTGTTAGAGTTGGAGCTAAACTCTGCAGAAATGTGGATCTCGAGGTCTGGAGTTGAGGATCCCTGATGTAGTAAACATATATAAGATAAATGTGATCCAAAAAAAGTCTAGAAAAGTGACAGAGAAATAATAATATATGATCTAAGATCAAACTGGAGACCAACGGTGACATATAATGAACACAGTATGTTCAGATTTTTAGAATATCTAAACGGAGAGGTCAAATTACTTTAAAATTACTAACTTAATTTAGAATGAATCTATAATATTTTACAAAACTAAATTCTCAGAAATTATTGTATTATTATAAATATAAATAAGCAGAAAATAAAATCAAAACTTGGATACCTGAAACTTGCAGATTATTGCAGCAATAAAGTTTTACATCAAATTCTCAGATCGTCCAGAAAAGCTGAACACTGTCAAATCTATGAGTGTGAAACAGTAAACATAATGTGAAAAGCTTTGAAATGTTAAAAACTTAAGGGTTTGTTTCAAAGAATATAAGCCATAAATATTAGTATTGTTACATGTAAAATAAAATTATTACAATAATCAAATAATTTATTATACAGTATTTTTTTTTACAGTACCTTTACAACTTTTTACATTATAATCATCAAACTCAATATAGCTCTATACAAAAATAATTTTAAAATATTAAATATTTGATGTTTTGCATGTCATGTGACCATTAACTGACATCAGAGAACCGTGATCATGCGATTGTGACATTTAAAGGGTTAGTTCACCCAAAAATGAAATTTCTGTCATTAATTACTCACTCTCATGTTGTTCCACACCGTAAGACCTTCGTTCATCTTCAAAACACATATTTTTGATGAAATCTGTGGGTATCTGAACCACACATACGCAGCAACATCATTGCACCTTTTGAGGTCCAGAAAGATATTAAAAACAAAATAGTTAAAATAATCAATGTGACTACAATGGTTCAACTTTAATGTTATGAAGTGACAAGAATACTTTTTGTGCACAAAAGCAAAACAAAAAATAACGACTTTATTCAACAATTTTCCTCTTCCCTATCATTATCCATGTGCAGCTGGCACAGTGAATGCTGTGCAGGCTTCCAGGATCTACATCAGAACACCGGCTCAGTATTGGTTGATGTTGTTCATGTGAGCAGCATGACGCATCTGGTGTTCAAACACAAACACAGAAGATCTGCAAACTTCATCAAAAATATCTTCATTTATGTTCTGAAGACGAACGAAGGTCTTACGGGTGTGGAACGACATGAGGGTGAGTAATTAATGGCAGGAATTCTATTTTTGGGTGAACTAACCCTTTAAGGACCGCTGGATAGGAAACACCCGCCCTGGTTTTTTTGGTTAGAACCCAGGAAATTAGTCAACCACAGTTCTTTCCTTTGA
The DNA here is from genome assembly GCF_019924925.1 of Ctenopharyngodon idella. Classification (NCBI taxonomy): domain Eukaryota; kingdom Metazoa; phylum Chordata; class Actinopteri; order Cypriniformes; family Xenocyprididae; genus Ctenopharyngodon; species Ctenopharyngodon idella. Next base: position 3,427,202 of record NC_067229.1, read on the forward strand.
TTACTTTACTGTATAAGAAGCATGGAATATGTGCGTTTTCATAGGATCCACGTACACGTATGGTATTACACTCCAACTTGGACCAGCTCGAATTTCTTCTTCACACAACGCTGAATCGTTTTAAAAGGGCAACAAGTCTTAAAGGGGCCATGCACGCAAGCCCTTTATACAAGCTGCAACTATCTTAGCTTTTAGCTTTTCATCAATTCAGGATCCCCTTACAGTTCCCTCATGCACTCCTGTTTGGGAGTAAAACAGCACAAGAGCAGCACTGACTTATTATTACTGATGTTTCTATGTGGTGATTTCTGAATTAAGCCACACACATACACACACACACACACACACACACACACACACACACACACACACACACACACACACACAGGTACATGTACTTTATGGGGACTCTCTATAGGCGTAATGGTTTTTATACTGTACAAACTGTATATTCCCCACACTAACACTGAACCTACCCATCACTGAAAACATTCTGCATTTTTTTAATTAAAAAAAACAAAAAAACACTGTTTAGTATGTTCTCATTTGTTGTGTATGCGGTAAAACAATTCAACAAACAAAAAAGTGGTTAAATGGTTTGATCTGATGGATGGATAAACATCTTGTGCAGGAGAGTGACCATATATATATACACACATATATATATATATATATATATATATATATATATATATATATGCAGTTTGAGGGGCTTCTTCCTGTCTTGCTATTTATGTAACTTACCTCACACTCTGACTGCACTTCCAGTGTACAGCATGAATGAATACACAAATATAACAAATTCAGCAATTATAGAAGACATGTTAGGGCTCTTTAGAGATATAATGTTTCAGTCTGCTCGAACAGTTACCAATGAAGCATGTCAAAATTATTCAGAAAATAAGATTTTAAGGTGATAAAATGTTGTTGCAAAAATGAGTACACCCTCCTGAAAGTTACTGAATAAAACTAAATAAAAAAAATTGTTGGTTCTGGGAACATAAAAAACATCCAGTTTTCTTGATGTTAGAGGAACATTTTTAAAAGGTATGATGTTCCTCAAACAATCTTTCAACTTAATTTTGATTTAAAATTCAGCATTCTAGGAATGTTTATTTGTACCATTCCAAGAACATAAAAATGTCATAAATGATAAATCATAAATGTTAGAGAATGCAATTGTTATATATATTGTGTTTTATGTATTTTAGTTCACGTGGTGCTACTGTCTTGATACTACAGCAGCTTCTCCAATCAGCTTGGTGAAATGGAATTCTGGGTAAGTCCCTGTAAGTGTAATCACAAATATGGTTAATTGTAAATAGTTTTTGATTTTTTTTTCTTTTATTTGTGAATTAATTTTTATTTTACATTGAGAAAATACAACAGTTCCAGTTTACAGAAATTTTGATGGATTAATGTTAGTGTAATCACAAATATGGTTAATTAACTGTAAATAGTTTGTTTGTCAATTTAGTTTTTTATTTGTGAATTCAATTGTATTTAATTTTACATTGAGAAAATAAAAGTTCCAGGTTACAGATATTTTTAACATACATTTTATTTACAAATGTAGAAAAAACAAATAATAAAAAATAAAGTTTACTTAATATGTATCTTGTATTAATATGTTGTATTGTTTGTAATTTGTATGTAAATTTATTTTTTATATAACAATGAATTTTTATATCTCGTGAAATAAAATTTTTCCTATCATGGTTATATTGCCCACCCCCTGCTCACCCGTATTTTTTTTTTTTTTTAAATATACAGAGATTCAAAAATGATAAGAACCCATTTTTATACCACAGCTGTTTTCAGGGAAAATGGGACACACATTTTTATTTATTTTGTGCTTAGATAATGCAACTGCTTACAACAGATATACACAGCAAAATCCCCAGAGTTAAATCAACTCTGCTCAGAGTACATATGGTCCCTCTCTAAATAGTGTTAAAATAACACTGAAGCAGAGTTAAAGGTAATAAGATACTTAAGCAATTAATTAAGTGATGACTGAGCATTAATGAAGAACACCTGCAGAATCACTGAAGAAAAGAGAAACACAAGAACTACAACTGACTTCAGTCTCAGCCTTAGATGAAATCAACTGAAGATAAAAATCATTAAAAATCTCTGAAGATCTGATTAAACAACTCCACAAACAGCATTACCAGCTTCACATATTGCTAACCAGATTTACTTTATTTTCAAACATCTACAGAAGTGAGATGTTTTATTGGTCAAGAAAACAAAAGAAAAGAAAAGACAAAAAGACACCACCATCATGGAGATCAGTGTTTGCTTAAGTTGGGCTCTTGACCCTTGGCCTTTTATGTTATATTTTTTCTGTAACAACGCATATGTTGTTGTAAAGCACTGAAATCAGTGATATTGAATCAGATATATTGAATAGTTTTAAAACCATGTAGAGCCACTGTTGAGGATTGTATGCTATGTTTTCATGTATAAGCCTGAGCGGTAATAGTCGCTCATTTTTAGCATTGAAGCATTACGGTAGCATTTGTTTAATGGAAAGTTTTTGTTGCAATTTTGTAATAGCCAAATCTCAGGCAAGAAACCAAAGAGAAAGAGACCTCATTGTGATTTTCAAGTAGCAAATTCAAGCTGATCTATACCTTCTGTCTAATGTACAAGTGTTTGCTGTGAAACACTATTGCAACTGCTCAAACACAAATTATTTTAAAGATGTAAAAGGTTCAAGAGTCCAACTAAAACAAACCATGACCACCACGATGGTGGCATAATTTTTTGACCAATAAAACACCAACATCTAAACCTCTGTTAATTCTCAAAAAGAACTTCTTTAGATGTGTGACAGAAATAAAGTAAATCTGGTTAGTAATAAGTGAATCAGATCTTTTAAACAGATCTTGAGAGATTATCTTCAGTTGATTTCAATTAAATGGCTTTGGCTGAAGTCAGTTGTAGTTCTTGTGTTTCTCTTTTATTCAGTGATTCTGCTTGTTAACAGCAGGTGTTCATCATTAATGTTCAATCATCACTTAATTAATAGCTTAATTATCTCATTAACTCTAACTCTGCTTCAGTGTTACTTTAACACTCTTTAGAGAGGGACCATACGTACTCTGAGCAGAGTTGATTTAACTCTGGGGATTTTACTGTGTACATATCCCCCAACAGAATTATTATTATTTATTTTTTTCAAAATGTAAAAGAAAAACTTTTCAAAACAGATACACTAGTGTATTCTGTTAATGATGATGATATTTCATGCTCACCTCTGGGTTCCTTTTTCAAAAAGTTTTGTAACCAGTAGCTGAGCCTAATAGCCTGCACTGTTTTTGGTTTAAAAAAATCCCTTTATTTCCATTAGCTTGTGCGTAGTTTTTTTTTTTTTTTTTTTTTTACATATCTCTGCGACATAAGCTTTACCATTTTTGTCAATTCCTTCACAGATGACTCATGGCACCTTTCACTCTTTTTTCAAGCGTGGATTTTGGAATACACCATTCCCTCACCAAAAAAATTATGAGTCATTATGAGTCATTATAATGGCCTGCCTTGTCTGCGGTTAAGTGTAAGGTCACTGAAAGGGCTTTGTCAGACATTCCAACACTTGAGTAGTAACCACGGCCATATGATTTACATTCGACCAATTAGTTTGGAATTAAACGCAGCCCTGAAAAGAGAAATTCCATCTTGACTGCATTTTTTTTACTCTTCTGACTGCAACCTCCCACTCACATGTAGCCTACTTTCAAGGTGGAGGCGTTTGGCAAGTATTACGTGGTCTCTGACGACACAACTCCAGATACTTAAATATTGCTGCAAATCATTCATTCAGGTACCAAAGTGCGTTTGAGAGGAAACATGGAGACAAAGAAGTTTTTCATTTATTTCTTTGTGATTTGTGCATTTTTCTTGCACGGTAAGACATTTATTTGCTTATTTCTCTTCAGGTCAACGATAGAAAAAAGAACAAGTATTTAGAGTTCCCTGTTCAAACCAGAGTTCTAGTCAAGACCAAGATCCAGAGAAAGACTTGTCAGTGCAAGAAGCAGGTAGCCTAAATATTAATGAACCAAAATAACATTTTCATTAATGAATTTTTCATTTATTTTTCTTTATTGAACAAAGTTCAACAAAACAACTAACAAACATTTTATTTATTTTAAATTGAAAAATATTAAATAACTAATTAAAAGTATAAATTAAAAAAGTAAATACTCTTTATTTATTAACTAATTTGTCAATTTGTTGTTAATGCAACTCAAATTAACCAAACTTCGACTGTCTTTGTCTTTATTTACTGACAGACATAACAGCCAATCAGAATCCATCTTCTTTACAGAGCGCGACCAATTCAAACCAGAGCGCGCTTATGCTGCATTCAGGCCACCGTAATCTTAAGATGACAACACGTGGCATTGTGGAGCATTCACGTCACATCGTAATTGCTGTAACTACGAGATTCTGGCTTGCAAAAAGCGTTCCCTTGCGATACTACACGAGTACTGCGTCGTTCGTCTTATTAATTAATATAGATTATTAATAAGACAAGACGCTATGGGGAAAACTCCTTTTTCTCTGATTCTGAAGCCTTTATACAATCACGCAATCACTGCACAGCCATTGGTTCGTAAAGTTAAAGAAAACGAGCCAATGGTGAGCGAGCCCGCTCGAGCCTGCCAAAAGGGGCGGGGTCTTGGGCTATATAAACGGCGTCTCACCATGGCAAATGAATTCCTCTCTACTCTCTTTAGAGTGCAGATGGTCATTCTCTCTGCTCTTCCTTCTTCTCAGGATGATCAGGAGCTGAACCTACTCTGTCCTGTCAGAGCCCAGAGATCTTACATTGACTGTTCCGTCTCCTTTCGTCAGGTGGAACAGCTTTTTGTCTGCTTTGGTGGCTGCAAAAAAGTCTTCTGGTCTTGAAGCCCAGACTTTCCAGATGGATAGTTGATGCTATAGCACTCACTTACTCCTCCTTAGGCGTTCAATGCCCCTTGGGTGTGAGAGTGCATTCCACGCATTCCAGTTATGGGCTTAGTGGATGACTACAGTATTTCAGTACCCTGTTATCTGGGCTACCCTGTCTTAAGTGTCTGTTGCGAGCCCTTTTTCAAGTGCTCTGCACTGATTCTCAGTCGTCCCCCTGTGTAGCACGGCATGATTGTACTGTCCCCATAGCATCTTGTCTTATTAATAATCTATATTAATTAATAAGATGAACAACGCAGTACTCATGTAGTATTGCAAGGGAACATACTCGGTTACTAATGTAACCTCAGTTCCCTGAGATACAGAACGAGTACTACATTCTTTGCCACAAGATGCCTCATGCCGTTGCTTCAGTCGAATATAATCGATTTGCCATGGTGAGACGGCCACTTATATAGCCCGAGACCCCGCCCCTATTGGCGGGCTCGCTCACCATTGGCTCGCGTGTTCTGCACCGTCATTGGTTCGTTTTCTTTAACTTTACGAACCAATGGCCATGCAGTTCACACTGCGTGATTGTATAAAGGCTTCAGAATCTGAGAAAAAGTTTTCTGAGTTTTCTGAGAAAAGTTTTTTGAGTCTTGTCTTATTAATAATCTATATTATTTAATACGACGAACGACGCAGTACTCGTTCCGTATCTAAGGAAACAGAGGTTATGTTAGTAACCGAGTACGTTCACGTCCTCGCAGAGCTCGTAATTACAGATTGTAAGCTAGGAGTTTTCTGAAAGCTCCCACATGTACCACGTGGCCGCTGTACCACCTGACCACTGTAGATTCATTTAGTCGTTGATAGTGGTGCCATAGAAACGCATAATTCCCAGTCAAAGGACGTGAACAGCTCCGAATACGTCACGTGTTGTCACATACAACGTCACGTGTTGTCACATACAACGTCACGTGTTGTCATCTCAAGATTCCGGTAAATACAAGGTCGTGAATGCTTTTTACGAGCCAGAATCTCGCAGTTACAGTAATTACGATATGGCCTGAACACACCTTTATAATAAACAGAATGTTATCGTGCTTTGGTGTGGACGCTAATACCCATAGGAAAAATTTATTGCTCAGTGGTTGCTTTTTTTAAGCTCATGAGACTTAGTTGCGATTCTCATATATCCCTCATTTTAGTATCCATAGAGTTTCAAATGTTTCTTCTAAAATTCCTTAGGAGAAATAAGAGAAGACAGAAATGAGACATGAGAAATATCTAAGAGAAAAAGAGTTAAAACTGAGATAGTGGTGGAAGAAACTTAAAACATCTCTTTATTGTCTTGCTGCAGTCTCTTTCAAGACTCCATTTTATTGCTCAGAGGTTGCTCTTTCTAAGCTCATGAGACTTAGTTGTGATTCTCAAATATCTCTCATTGTAGTATCAACACTGAGACATGACAAAGTTCTGAGAGAAAGGAGTCCAAAATGAGAAACAAGAAATCTCTTTGTTGTAAAAAAAAAAACAAAAAAAAAAAACATTGAAAATATTTTTAAGGTGACATTGGGTTTTTAACCTTAATAGGGTCTGATGAATGCATGCAAACCTCATGGCTTTGATATATAATGGCATTAATTTACATGAAAACATGAAATGGTACGGTTTGAGTGAAAGTATGAGACACTTTATGGTTGTGTGAATGCAAATGGGCAATTATAATATACAATACACAAATCAAGATGTATGTTGTATGGTGTAAAATAAACACCGTATAGCCTACAATACAATATGTTCATTTTTTCTGATGAGTGAATGTGTGAATCAATTGTGTTTTTATTCAGCTTGTTAGAGAAACATTTTCACTGCACTTTCCTGTTGTATATTTTTGTACTCATGCCTGTCCTAGACATGACTTAAAATTTTCTGTTCATTTCTTTTTTAGATGTGTCTGGTGCTGATACAGAAGAAGTGTCAGTGATGGAGGGAGATTGTGTCACTCTAAACACTGGTGTTGAAATGAACCAACAAGACAGATTTCATTGGTATTGTAATGACATTCGCATCGCTCAAATCAATGGAAATCTCAGTTATATCTGCACAGATGTTCAGTGTGAAGGTGGTGATAAGAGATTCAGAGACAGACTGAAGCTGGATCATCAGACTGGATCTCTGACCATCACAAACACCAGAAACACAGACTCTGGAGTTTATCAACTACAGATCATCAACGAAAGAAGCGCCAGTGAAAAGATCTTCAATGTTACTGTCCATGGTGAGTCAATATGTTTAAACGCAGGGTATGTTTAAATCACATAATTGTGTTTATTATACCATGTGACATTTAGAGCTGTTTTTCTCGTAATCTCCATCATTGAACAGAATTACTTTAAACTGAATCAGACCCGCTAATATCTCACAGTGTTCATGTTCACCCCAAAAACAACATAGAAAACTATAATAATAACTACTGGGTATTAACGTTCACATCAGCGGACGATATCGCTCTGTTTATTCCTTTCTATACTGTTCACTTGCATTGTGGGGAAATGTTTTTCTCAGAATCCTGAAGGCTAATTGGCTCATGTGTGTGCAGTTGTACAGAAAAATCACGTTCATCAAGGATGGACGATCTACTGCCAGAGCATGAGACTTGCCTCGCTGCATATGCGGCTACTCCCCTCGCTCTCCACCATTCTTTTCCTCTCTGCTTGGGACGAATAAACAATGGAGTCGCCGGGCTAAGCGGACAGGATTAAGTGAGCTCACGCCTGTCCATATCCCGCGTGTCTCGCTCGCACTGCAAGAGTGAGAACTGCGCTGACAGCTACGTTAATCAAAGATGGACGCTTTCACTGTGAGAGCACGAGTTTTGCCTCTCTGTACTCGTAGACCTCTGCATTACATACAATATTGGTGCTTCAAGTTTATCAGGCCAAGCTTCTCCATGACATGGGTGAGTTTGGACCTGACCCTGCAATGTTCAAAGAGCTGCACAGCGTCACAGACTTGGCCCTGCGCGCTACCAAAGCCACCGCCCAAGCCATCAGCCACGCTATGGCCATCCTAGTAGTGCTGGAGCGCCACTTATGGTAAGACAGCCCATCCGACTCAACAGCGACCCAGGCCTATACCAATATTCAGCCCTTTCAATCGGACTCTCTCTAGCTCCGCATACTTTTACAAAGAGCAGAGACTTCTCTCTCCTCTGAGACAGAGGGGAATTTCAACTACCTTGACAATTGGCTGCTTATAGCCCATTCGAAACAGGAGCTATGTGCCAATAGATCCCTGCTCCTCAGCCATCTGGAAAACCTCAGATTCAGAGTCAACTTTGGCAAGAGCTGCTCCCCAGCCAACGAATTCCATTCCAGGGGGTGGTTTTCAACTCAACTGAAATGCAGGCTTGGCTCTCACAAGAGCATGCCCTGAAATCAAGAGCATGGTGAGCTTGTTCAAGGTGGGGTCTCTTCTCCCCCTCAAGAGGTTTCAGAAGCTGCTGGACCTCATGGCGGCACCTTCTTCTTAGGGCTGGATGATTCATCGAAAAGTAATCGAAACCGAAATTCAGAACCTCTACTGAAGTCATTTTCCCATGTCGGTTATTTCACTTTTTTAATCCTGTTAATACTTTCCCCTTAAAAACATACACGCATATTTACAGTACAAACCTTGTAAGTGAAGTATGAGGGCAAAAAACAAAACAAACAAAAAATACAAAAGCTAAATAATCGTTCATTAATCATAATCGAGGTAAAATGTTCAATTAATCAAGATTTTGATTTCAAGATAGGAATCAAGAATCAAGATAGGTCATATCGTCCAGCCCTACTTCTTCGGTAGGTCCGCTGAGCCTGCTCCACATGCGACCTCCTCAGCTTTGTTTGAAAGTCTGTGTCCCACGTCATGCATGGAGCACAGGGCCGACACACTTTTAAGGTGACACACGACTGCATCAAGGCCTTTGTCCCTTGGAAATCATCCCGTTTTTATCAGAACGAGATAACGCTGGGCTCGGTTTCCAGGAGGAAAGTAGTCATGACAGATGCCTCCAAGACAGGCTTGGGCACCCTGTGCGATGGCAGAATAGCCTTTGTCTCATGGGCAATGGCTATGATAAAATTGCACATCGACTGTCTAGAAATTATGGCGGTAATTCTGGCCTCCAAGGAGTTCCTGATGGAAGGTCATCACATCCTGGTCTGCTCGGGCAACAGGACCGTTGTTGCTTTTATAGACCAATAAGGAGGTATCAGGTATCAACAAGGAGGTATACAAAGGGGTCATGAGAATGATCTTGGATGCGAGGGCCCATTCCACAAGGCGCTTTTATGCCCAGAAATGGTTTATTTTCTCAAGCTGGTGCTCGGAAATTAGACCCCACTGCAGGAAATGATGGATTGAGGCCCCTCCATGCTCAAGTATATGAGGCAGCTATCGCTGCGAATTATGCCCCGATGTCTGGACAATCAACTGGGAAACATGACCTGGTTGTTAAGTTTCATAGAGGGGCTAGAAGTTTGTTTGAATCCTTCCCGCCCTTGCACGGTCCCGTCATGGGACCACTCCACCGGCCTAAGGGCACTTCGGGGCCCTGCCTTTGAGCCGCTCAAGATGACCGACCTTCAGTCCCTCTTGCTTAAGACTGCCCTCTTACTGGCTTTAGTGCCAGTCAAGTGAGATGGTGATCTGCAGGCTCTGTCTTTGGAACCATCCAGTCTTGATTTCAGTCCTAATGACAGTAAAGTGGTCCTTATGCCAAGAAAAGGTTAAGTGCCAAAAGTGCTTTCCACCCCATTCAGAAAGTGCTTTCAGCTCTTCCACTCATGGAGAACAAGCAGGCACCTCATCCACTCTGTGCCATAAGGGCCCTGTTTGTCAGCTTCGGAGGCTGCGCGTTTCAAAGCAGACTTTCCAGATGGATTGTGGATGCGATAGCGGTGGCTTGCAAATCTGTGGACTTGTTGTGCTCCTTAGGAGTAAGGTCCCACTCCACTAGAGGAATTGCCTCCTCCTGGGTGTGGTCCAGTGGAGTCTCTATCGCAGATATCTGTGCGGTGGCTGACTGCTCCTTGCAGTCCTCATTCATGAGATTTTACAACCTTGAAATCCCTGCTCTTTAAGCATGGGTGTTGTCAGTCTGAAATGCTTATGTACTGTGCAGGAGGCTCTGGCCACGGCCTGAGCCTCTCCGTATGCAGCTGATCGAGGGGCCTTCAGTCGAGAGCCCCCAAGTTGTCAGCTCGCAGAACAGCTTCCGTTCTGCACTTGTAGCATGTGCTACTGGATTAAGTTCCCCATAAGTGTCAGTGAGCTGACGCAGTGCAAGTAAACCAAAAAGTTTATGGTTACTCAAGTAACTCTGGTTCCCTGAGATAATGGGAACTAGCATTGTGTAGTTTGCTGTGCTACTACGCTTCCCAGTTACTACGCTCCTCAGTCGAAATATTCTGAGAGGACGGCATTTCTTGTATAGGCAGTCAACCCCAGCCTTTTTGGCGGGCTGAAATGCCATTTGTCTGTGCAACTGCACAGCCGTGAACCAATCAGGCTTCAGGATTCTGAGAAATTTCCCCAAAAGCGTCAGAGAACTGCTTGTTCCTGTTATCTCAGGGAACCAGGGTTAAGTGCGTAACCATAAACATTTTGTTGTCTGCCACGACATAACTTTTTCTCTTTATGCTCGAGCTCTTTAAAGCAGGATGGATTCTGATTGGTTGATTTATCATTCATCAGCTGAAAAAAAAAATGTTTTGAAAGAGATTCCAGTGATATAATTTCTCGATATAATTATCATTATAGTTGTGGTGTAAACTGCTATTATTTTAGATTTTGAACAATTTTAGAGCTGTTTACTACTATCGTTATAGCCTAGTTATCGTCTTTGGTGTGAAAGAACTTTAAAGACTTGTGTTTGATTCAGGTCCGCCAGCTGCAGGAATATGCGTCAGAGTTTTTCGTGGCTGTAAAGACTGGAATGATTTACTGTCGTTGCTGGGGCTTTTGAAAGGGCAAGTATTACATACATATATTATAGAGAGAGGAAAATATTGTCTTTATTTCGCAAAATTAGTGTTTAATTGTCTAAAAGTCCAATAATGAGGTAAAATACTGTATTAGAATTATGAGATTGTCAACTGTGTTTGATTTCTCTCTACAGACGTGTGTATGTATGTGTTCATAGGAGGATGGTGAAAGAAATACAGGGTACAACCCAAAGTATACCTCAATATTTATGCATACATGAGGGATTGCATACAGTGCATGTGACACAAATTTTTTATCACCAAAATAGTAAACGCATAGTCACCAATTTGCTTTGCACTTATCAGTTGTTTCTTCCTTTAACCATTATTTTCATTAATGGTAAACGTTTGCTGCCATGCATTTTACTGTTGTTTTTTTTTTTTAAGTTTATCTTTTCACAGTGTATTTTAATGTTGTTTTTTAATCCTTTTTAATCCGCAACTAAACCGAGAGAGAGAGAGAGTTAAATAACCTTTAAAGAACTATACAGGGTCTTAACGGGTTCTTCATATGGCAGTGGTGCTATAAAGCACCTCAACCACCACAAAGAACTGCTGAAGAACCACCTTTTTAAAGATATATTTACTCATACAGTATAAACACACATATATATAGAGAAATAAATATTATAATATATTTCTTTTATTTTATAATTATTTACATTGCACATGTTTTATTTTTTGTGTTAGTTCCTGCTTGTACTAAAATATTTAACAAAGAGACCATCACTGTATTGAAGAACACACAACCATAACCTTTTAAATTAAGTAATATATAGTCTTGGTCATGCTCGCCCAACCAAGTCAACCTAACCACAGGCTCTGCTCTTCAGCACAATGGTAACCCCAAAAACTCACACATAAAACCTCTTAAATTCCAAAATAATAGAACGTTAAACACTAACAGATCTCCCCCTATATTCATATTAAGCAAAACACATGAAATAACACTTAATTTTAACATTTAAACAGTAAGTTTTAACAGTCAGAAGCTAAGCATGCTGGGAACTAGTAACCTACTCTTTCTGTGAATGTGTGTATATGTGTGTACAATACATTCTCATTTATATGAACATGTATGTGCAATATATGTACACATTAAAGTATAAAACTTTCTGAATATTACATGTAATACTATTTATGTCTTAATTTCTAAACATTTTATATGTATCAATATATACACAGCAAAATCCCCAGTGTTAAAGCACAGTCATAACAGTTGTGTTTTGATGATGACATTCTCATTGTGAAATGGCCTGATTCATTGGTGACATCCAGTATTGTTATCAGATCATACAGATGTTCTATTATTTCTTTACACAAAATCTGTTACTGCTTCAACAAAGCTTTTATAATCTGAGGTTTTTTTTGAAACACACACAGACATCAAGAATCAGCATATGACCCTCAACAATGGTGACAATCAAACAAAGTGCTTCATGTTGCAGTGCATGATGGGAGCCACCAATCAAAACTCATCCATGGCTCATTATACTCAGAAGCTTCTGAGCATAATGTATTTAAAAAAAAAAAAATAAAAATTCATACTGCTGTTGGATCTCAAGCTGTAAAATCACAGGACTACAATCATTAATACTAAAGCTACATATCAGAGATTTAGACTCTAAATGATATCAGGCCATTGCATGATGACAATATCATCACCAAAACATATTGTGACCAGATCATATTTTCTCTGGCCATAACAAATGTGCTTTACAAACACAAAGTTGGAGTAGCCAGAGAAAAACTAACAATAAAAGGTACAGAGTCAAGAGCCCAACTAAAGCAAACGCTGACCTCTTTCATGGTGACTTGAAATGAAACATTCCATAAAACATTAATGAACACCTTTTTTCTCTCTTTCCTTCAATGATTCTGCTTATTAACATCAGGTGTCACCACTAATTGTCAATCATCACTCAATCATCAATCAATTATCTCATTAACTTTAACACTGCTTCAGTGTTACTTTTTAACACCCGGCAAGATGGACTCATATGTACACTTTGAGTGTTAATTTAACACTGGGGATTTTGCTGTGTAGACATACATGGTCAATGCATATACTGCAGTATGTTGAAAAATACAAGTACTAGTTTCTCATATATGGAAATGTATTGTATAATATATTGTATCATATTTTGCAGTATATTCTCAAATGGTGGTGCCTTGGCAGCTTATATTGCCGATACCAGGATCCTCCACTGCTTAGACCAGCTTTTCCCTCTAAAAGTAACTTTCTGTTATTCATTCCTTACAGATGGAGAAAGGCTACGTGATCTAAGAGCGTCCCAACACTCTAAAAAGAAATGTGTAGAAAAATGACACATATTATGTGTAACACTCTAGTTTACGCATTTTGTGTCAATATTGCATAAAAATGTGTTGGAAGAATTAAATTGTTTTACACATATTATGTGTAGTTTTAAAATGAACACAACCTGTGTATTTATTCACAGCATCAACACAATCTGTGCAGCCAAGAACAGCTGTAATGTGTTAATATTACACATTTACACAACTTTGTGTTCATTTCAGAGGTGAAGACCAGACCTCCAAAACCAAGACCAGAGGTGTGGTCAAGACTAGACCTTCAAAAGACCAAAACAAGACCATTCAATCAAGATAATTCATTAATCGTGTGACTATTGAACATTAATGATGAACACCAGCTGTTAAAATCACAATTTTAAGGAGATCAGGGTTTGCTTTAGTTGAGCTCTTGACCCTTGACTTTTTAATATTAGATTTTGTTTGGGCTGTTGTAACTGAGTTATAACAGCCAGACAAGCAAAGAGAAAAGATGATCAGGTGGTGTTGGTTATGTTTTCACATAATCATTATTTGATCTGAATCACTGAACTCATTTAGAGCCCAATCTCTGAGTTAGATTTACATTATTGATTACAACAGCACTGTGATTCTACAACAGAAGATCAGCTTTATCAATATAATACAAAGAATTTCTTAAAAGTTGTTCTGATTCAAATCAAATCAAAACAAAGGAACACACAGACATCAAGAATCAGCGTATGAATCTCAACGACGGTGACAAGCAACATATTCTGATAAACAGATCAACTCTGAACATTAGAAAACAAGCTACTAAAAAGTCACATAACAAAATAAAATTGTGAGAATAAAGGAAATTACTAAGACAATTCATCTCATAATTTATCCATGAAGCAATGCATGATGGGAACCATGGATGAATTTTGATTGGTGGCTCCCAGAATGCACTGCAACATGCTTTATTATTCTCACCACTGTTGAGATTCATACGCTGATTGTTGAAAAAGATTTTATTATTATTTTTTTTTAATCAGAACAATCTTTGAGAAGTCTGGTTGTTATAACTCAGTTACAGCAGCCAAACAAAATTTAACATTAAAAAGTCAAGGGTCAAGAGCTAAACTACAACTCTGTGATGGTGACTTAAAATTTTTGATTTTCTCCTTTAGTGATTCTGCTTGTTAACAGATCACCTACCTGACACATTTACTGTTAAAATCATCACACAATGAGTGTTGTCCCTAAACTCACACACTGATGTGTGAGAATTTAGCCAATTTGAGTCGGTTTTTAACAAATGCTTTTTGACGCATTCTGAATGTCTGTGTTTGACACAGTGAATTGTGTCAACATGAATACAAGTGTTGTCTCAAAACACAAGCACTGATGTGTAAGTGATGTTTTTTTACTGGACTTGACAAAGAGACCATTGCAAATTTGATCTTCACATTCAGAAGTAGCACAGGTGAATGTGTCAGAATTAACACAAGTGTTGTCCCTAAACTCACCCACTGATGTGTAAGAATTTAACACAGTTTGAGTCAGTTTTAACACATCCTTTTTAAGAGTGTACAGAAACATTGTGTTTCTGCAACATTATTCTCATTGACGTGAATCAGCAAAACCACACTTCAGCTTGTGCTGTTGAGCTGTAAGCTGAAATACTTTACTTATTAATCATAAAGCACATTTTACATGTAATGGAATTAATAACCTGCTCTGGAAGCACATATAATGTAGGACATTTAGATGAACATTACTTACATTATCTGATAGTTGCAGCTTATAAACCTGGAATAGGTTTACATTTATCGTTTTTGATACATTCATAGAACAAATGCTTTGTGATATTTAGGAAGATTGAAACACTCTATTCAGCATTTAACACTCACTGTAACAACTCAAACCTTTAAGACAAACCTACATGAGCTCTCAGGACAGTCAACATCATTTCATTTACAAACGTATTAAATTGACAAATTCCATGTGAAGGAGATTTGCACTAAACATATTGTACTGTCAGTTTATACTTGATTTGTTATCAGTGCACTGTAGTTGCAAACTACATTTTGCAAAGTGTATAAAAATCCATACACATTGTTTTGATTGAAAACAACATTTGTATTGTGATTCAGCGCAGAGCTGATTTGTTTGGTTCATCAGAACTCAATAGAATTTGAAATTGGAAAAATACTTCTATGATATATGAATCAGGTTGTCACTTTTGCACTTTATTTGCATGTTGTATTGTAAGTATATCATATTTACTCTTGCTTTTAATAACAGAATGCGAATAAATGAAACATGCTTTTTAAAATAAACTGTTTCAGTGTTATACATGATCATTATCTGAGCAAATTATAGATTGATGTGTCAGTGTTGTTTTAGTATAATTAATATACTCTATAGTTCAATTTTATATTTAGTAGTTTTAAAAAATATATATGTCTATAGTTTTATTAATTTTATTCATACCTTCAACACTTCCACACTGAACTACACAGACATAAAGCTTTTACTTGAAGTTCCTCTGAGATTTTCAGTTAATTTCAGTAATTAAACAACACAATCACATGATCACGGTTCTCAGTTAATGGTCATGACATGCAAAACATCAAATATTTAATATTTTTAAATGATTTTTGAATAGAGCTTTATAGATTTTCTGTGATAATAATGTAAAAAGTTGTACTGAAGACAATTGTACTGTAAAATAAATGATTTGATTATTGTAATAGTTTTATTTTACGAGTTACATTTCTAATAGTTATGTCTTAAATTTTGTGAAATGTTCAAACCTTCAAGCTTTTAACATTTCAAAGCTTTTCACATTATGTTTACTGTTTCATATCTGACTGTAAGTATCAGAGAGACTTCAGCTTTTTTTTCTGTGAACTTTGATGTAAAACTTTTATTGCTGAAATCATCTGCAAGTTTCAGGTATCAGAGTTTTGATTTTATTTTCTCTTTATTTGTATTTAAAATAATATCTGATTAATTTAGTTTTAAAAAAATTAAATTAATTCTAAATTAAGTTAGTTATTTTATATGAGGGGCCGAATAGGCCATAATTATTGAAAAGCCTCTTACAAGCACTAGTGAAATGAAAAACATGAATCAACCATAGTGAAATTAATTCATACACATCACTGAAAAAGACTTATAAACACAAGTGAAAACACTGATCAACCTCAATGAAATCCATTTATACGCATTACGGGAATTAGAGAAAAGATTTCAGTAGATGAAATGGAAGCTGTGGATGCACTTCCGTTTAATTTGGGACAAAACAGTATTATAAAGCTCACGCTGTGCTGTCTGTTCGGTGGCTCTACACAATAGTAAACACATTTTATAAAACCTTTTCTTTAAAATGCAAATCTCTTGCAGTAAGTCATTAGCTGACAACAACACATGCATGAGCTAATGTAATTACTGTATCACTGCATCAGCAACTACACAGTTACTGCCTTTAAATAAAGCAACATGCAGCAGAACATCAGTGTTTCTGGATCATCACTAACTGAAGCACAGACTCTTCAGCACAATGATAACCTCACAAAACTCAGATAACAGAAACAGAACATTAAACACTAACAGATCTCTCTAGATCTCAGCATCTTCACTTTATCACAAAACACTCTGACTTTATTTCTTTCGTACAAAACATCTCAATGAGGTGTTGATGTTAAAAATTAAAAATAATAAAGTTTGAAGTCACCGTTATGGAGGTAAGTGCTTGCAGTTGGGCTCCTGACCCTTGACTTTTTTACTTTAATTTTTTTCCAGTTGTTATTGTGTGTTTCTAAAGCATATTTGTTACAAAAAAAAAAAAAAAAAAAAAGTGAAAAAAAACTGATTAAGTGGATTTGGTTGCTCATTGTTGATGATTTTATCATCATACAGTGGCCTTATTCACTGGTCTCTGAATACTGTATTTTTTTTTTCATGTTGTAGTCCTATGATAATGTACAAAATCCTGTCCTGCTTTGACTCTTTGAAAGTTTGTATCATTATGTAGATATCATTCAGACAGTATCATTTAGACTCACACAGACATCAAGATTCTTTGTATAAACCTCAACAATGGTGACAAAATTTTCAGATAAACATTAACATCACAGAACAAGCTACTAAAGTCACAAAAAAGATTTTTGTTTTGTTTAGGGTATGAATAATTTTGAGCAGAACTGTATATTAATGACACTAAACTGGCACAGTCTTTTCACTGAAAATATAATTTGGTTAAATAATGATCATGTATAACAGTGAAACAGTTACATTTATTCTGTTATTAAAAGCAAGAGTAAAAATTATATACTTACAATACAAACATGTAAATATAGTGCAAAAGTGACAACCAGATTCATATATTTTAGAAGTATTTTTCCAATTAATTTTCTCCATAAGTATTACAAATTCTATTGAGTTCTAATGAACCAAACAAACCAGCTCTGCGCTGAATCACAATAATACAATCTTTGGTTTGAAGCAAAACAAAGTGTATCAATTATTATACACTTTGCACATTGTAGTATGCAAAAACAGTACACTGATAACAAATCAAGTGAAAACTTACAGTACAATATGTATAGTGCAAATTCTCTTCACATTTGTCCATTTGATACATTTTTTAAATGATGCTGACTGTCCTGAGAGCTCATGTAGGTTTTTCTTAAAGGTTTAAGTTGTCACAGTGCAAATATAGTGTAAAATGCTGAACTGAGTGTTTCTATCTTCCTAAATATTACAAAGCATTTGTTCTATGAATTTATCAAGATTGGTGAATGCTAAAAGTAGGTTATTGTTGAACTGAATACATAATAATGAAGTAACTACAGTGAATAAGCACCACCCAGTGTTTCATCACAATGAGTCTCTTTCAGAAACACTTGACTCCATCTGATCTGCTGAAACCATCTCAACCTTCAAGAAACAGCTGAAAACAAACCTCTTCCACAAGCACTTCACTAATCCATAATCTTAAACAAAGGCATTTATTACAACTAGCATGTTAAATGATAAATGTAGATATATTCCAGGTTAATAAACTGCAACAGCTCAACTACTGAAGTGTGTTTTTGCTGATTCATGTCAATGGGAATAATGTTGCAGACACAAAGTGATCTTGTTAAGATCTTCTTTGATCTTCATGACCCTCCTCCGTCTGTAAGGAAACAATAAATTAAAGAATGTTAAAGAGAGAGAAATGAACAGCAGTAACAGAAACTCAGGAAATAAGCACATACGCACTTGAAAAAGATTCAGTCTGAAATGTTTATTTCCCATTGGGATGATTTTGATGGAAACTTTACAGCAGAAATGCTATTATACATTATTTTCAAATATTTAAGTATTTTGAGAGAGCATGGAGATCGACTCAATTATGCCAATTACTTTATGGAAGTGGGCAGAGCTAGAGATATTTAGTCACATTTGGCTTGTTTCAACTCCCTGATTGATGGAATTTTCTGACAATAACTATAATGACATATAATGACATACAGTATAATTATCTACAATAAACACTATGACCAGCAGTCGGATTCAGCTTAAAGTAGATCACAGTTTCCTTTAAATATATTAAGTTAAACAGCTTGTGTTGTGAATAAAACCTTTGTTAATAAATATATGAAAGTAAGTTGCACGAAAATAGACCTTACAAAACCTCACCTCTGGATTCACAAATGCTTCGTAAATCTCAGATTTGATAGTTAAACTTGTTGATGAATTCCAATCATTATCAAACAGGGCCTGTGAAGTATAATCTCCACCCATTGCAGCAATGTGA
The DNA here is from genome assembly GCF_019924925.1 of Ctenopharyngodon idella. Taxonomy (NCBI): domain Eukaryota; kingdom Metazoa; phylum Chordata; class Actinopteri; order Cypriniformes; family Xenocyprididae; genus Ctenopharyngodon; species Ctenopharyngodon idella. Next base: position 3,446,231 of record NC_067229.1, read on the forward strand.
AATATACTTGTACAGGCCTAACTTTTTCCAGTTATAGTGTTAGACTTACTAAACTGGTGCTCAGAATAACAGTGATCCATAATAAAAAGGAAAACATGGCTTTTTTAGTTGTTTTTGTTCATACATTGAATAAAATTTCATTTGCATTTAACTATTGTTTAACTAATTAGGGCCTGAGCACCGATGGTGTGAGGACCCTATTGTAATTGCTCAGTCAATTATTATTCTTCTCTGAAATGAAGGCCCATTTTTGAGGGCCTAAACATGCTTGAAAACTCATGAAACTTTGCACACGTGTCAGAAGTGGTGAAAATTTACGTCTGATATGGGTTTCAGAATTAAGGTGTGGCAAAATGGCTCGATAGCGCCACCTACAAAATTTAAATGAAGTGCCATTCACGCTATGTTTCACGTACAGTTACAGGTACAGGTGTTCGGTAGACAGATGTGACAGTCCAGTACCTACAAAAAAGTCCCTGGGTGCAAAATCTGAGAACCCAACAGGAAGTGAGATTTTCAGATTTCCAGATGTTGTACTTTTACAAACTCCTCCTAGAGCTTCAGTCAGATCAATGTCATATTTGGTCAGTCTAATCTAAAGGCCATTGTGACGTTAAATTGCGAATATCTTGATTTTTCACTGAAGGGTGTGTCCGTGGTGTCCTGACAAAGTTTAATGTTTCGCCATGAAACAGGAAGTTGTTGTAACTTGGGCATCTGCCCCAAACTTCACATGATTTATTAGAGTCCTGACTTGAAGACGTCTACAATGCAATATTCAGTTACAGTCATAGCACCACCAGCAGGCAATAGGAAATGACATATTTCACACTGTGATTAACTCCTCATAGAGATTTAACCAGATCAACATCATATGTTGTCAGTCTAATCTTAAGGCCTTAGCGATGTTAAATTGCAAAGATCTAGAGTTTTCGCTGAAGTGCGTGTCCATAGCGGCCTGACAAAGTCTGATGTTTTGCCATGAAGGAGGAAGCTGTTGTAACTCAGGCATACAATGTCCGATCTGTCCAAAACTTCACGTGTGTGATAAGAGTCCTGGCCTAAAGACATCTATATACCAATATTCAGTTAGTCATAGCGCCACCTGCTGATAACAGGAAATGGCATGCTTTGTACAATAATTCACTCCCAGAAATGCATTTAAATATGCCATGAAGACCAAACATGCTAGAAACACGTTAAATCATGCAACACTTGGCTAAGTGCTAAAGTATGCAATTAATGCCACGAAACAGGAAGTTGTTGTAACTCAGGCATACAATGTCCGATCTGCTCCAAACTTCACATGATTGCTAATAGTCATAGCCTGAAGACATCTACATAGCAATATTCAGTAATAGTCAAAGTGCCACCTGTTGGCAGCAGGAAGCGTGGCACGTCGAAATGACTTTGCCATGATTCAACTGTATTTACTCGCTTACATGCGTGTCGCCCACTGTTCACTGTTTTCCTAAGGCCACCGGGTGGCGGTGAGCCCGGATGCGAGGGCCCTTTCATCGCTGCTTGCAGCTTTAATTAATTTCGTTATTAATATATGATATATTAGATATATATATGATATATTTTTTTTATATAAAAAAAATTAGTGTATCAGTTTAAAAATGATGTATTCTAAAATTATAATGGCTAAATAATACTCACCAGTGACAGAAACACTGAAGCTCCTAATGATGCTGAATCTGCAGCTGCTGATCTGTAGATGATATTCTCCAGCATCTGTGGTTCTGGTGTTTGTGATGGTCAGAGATCCAGTCTGATGATCCAGCTTCAGTCTGTCTCTGAATCTCTCGTTAAGATCTTTACTCTGATCTCTGGCGATGATAGTGTCATAAAAATACCACATAGTCACATTTTTTGATTTCCTTGCTTCACCAGAATCTAAAGTGACAGATTCTCCCTTCTTCACTGACTTTCTTTTCATTTCATCTCGTTTAGCAGCAGAAACACCTGAAACACAAACCAAAAATAATTGTGCATATTAAATTCCTGGATCTTGAGAAATTCAGTGGGAATAAATACAAAATAAACTGTAAAACTGCTGAATATTAAGTTAATTATGGATGTCTTTATATAGACTTACTGTTTATATGTCAACTCTGGTGGAATTTTTTTACAGACCTGCACATGTATTACATACATGTATAGTACAATGCATTACTGCATTGAAATATACATTTCTACATTTTTGCATTGTAATATTTCAAAATATAAAATATTTATGATGATTTGCAATCCATTCTGATCAATATACGAGATAAACAGACTACAAGATCTTTACACATTTACATAATCTTCTGCACTTTGGATCCCCAGTGAACTAAAAGCAATGAATATGAAGTAATACATGCATTTAAACAGATGATAAGAAATAGTATGATCAGAACAAAATTAACGGTTAAAAACTAATGGATCATCAATGGAATTCTTTCTGTTCTGTTCAATGATGCAGAAAAAGAGAAAAACAGCTGCTATAATAAACTCAATGATGTGATTTGAACATAACCTGCTTTCAAACATGATGACTCACCATGAACAGAAACTTTGAAGATCTTTTGACTGTCGCTGCCTTTCACGATGATTAGTGTATAATTTCCAGAGTCTGTGTCTATGATGTTTGTGATGGTCAGAGATCCAGTCTGATGATCCAGCTTCAGTCTGTCTCTGAATCTCCCAGTGCCATTATTACACTGAACATCTGTACAGATGTCACTGAGACTTCTATTGATGTGAGCGATGAGATCGTCATTAAAATACCATCTAATCTTTTCTTGCTGGTTTATATTAACATGAGTGCATATAGTGACTGAATCTCCCTCCATCACTGACACTTCTTCTGTATCAACACCAAACACACCTGAAGAAGAAATGAACATTATAAAACATACAAAATTATAAAACAGGAAAGTGCTGTGAAAATGTTTCTCTACAGATCAGATGTTTTCACCCCCCATCTATTAATGCATCATGTTTTTCTCTGGAGCATCAGTGAATGTTTGAACCTTTTTTAATAGTTGTGTTTGAGTCCCTCAGTTGTCCTCAGTGTGAAAAGACGGATCTCAAAATCATTCAGTCACTGTTGTAAAGGGTTCAAATATGCAAAAAATGCTGGAAAACTGAAGAATCTGCAGGACCTGGAGATTTTTTCTGAAGAACAGAGCTCAGTTTAACTGCTCAGAACAAACAAGAGACTCATGAACAACCATCACACAACAAAAAACAGTCGTTGATCATCCAGGTAACCACACACAGTATTAAGAATCAATGGTTCACATACTTATGAATGGGGTTATTTTAATAAATTAATTTTAATTTTTTTTTTTTTTTGTCTTGTGGATTATATGTAAACATCTTTTATGTAAAATATTTTACTCAGGACGGTACTAAATAAAAAATAGCATGCATTTTGTTAAAATTATTAACATTTTCACAGATTCTGCAAGTGGTTCACATACTTTTTCTTGCAACTGTATATATATATATATATATATATATATATAAGACAAGTGGATGACTAAAATCCGCAAGAAAATGCGTTAGTGAAACAAAGTTTCACATGGAGATTCACGAGTGCACAGGACAAGTTTGAGTGCACACATGTAATATCTGCGAGAGCAGAGCTCAAAATGAATGTTTTTCATTTTGAATTCGTGTTTTTCCGTGGGTTCACTCATAACGGCATTCATTTTATATAATATTGATTTATTGCAATGTAACAACAAATTGAGAATGGATTCTCACACCAAGAATTATAAGTTACTATAAAGGTAATTATAGCGTCCACACCAACCTACGATAACATTCTGTTTATTATAAGCACGCTCTAGTTTGTCAAATGCTCGCGCTCATGTAAAGCTGATGGATTCTCATTGGCTGTTCTATCCGTCAGTAAATTAAGAGTACAATTTTACAATAAGTGAAAGGTTATTGAATATTATTTTGGTTCATTAATACAGTATTTAAGCTACTTCTTGGATCTGGATCTGGGTCTTGACTAGACTTCTGGTTTGAGCAGGGAACTCTAAACTGCTCATTCTTTTTTATAGTTGACCTGAAGAGAAATAAGTAAATAAATAAATAAATAAATAAATAAATGTCTTACCCTCCAAGAAGAATGGAGAAATTGCCAACAAATAAACGAAAAACTTCTTTGTCTCCATTTTCTTCTCACATGTGCTTTGGTACTTTGAATGAATGGAACAGCATTACTGGACTACAGCGATATTTAAGTATCTGGAGGCGTGTCTTCGTCAGAGACCACATGATCCTTTGAGATGCCAAACGCCACCACCTTAAAAATACATGTGAGTGGGAGGTTGCAGTGAGGAGAGTGAAAAAAGTGCAGTCAAAATGGACAGTTCTCTCTTCAGAGCTGCGATTAACTCCAAACTGTTTGATCAAATGTAAATCACAGGGACGTGGTTACTAAAGTGCTGAAATGTCTGAGTTGGCTGCACATGTTGTGTGGCTGTACATACATAGTTTAAGTCTAATCAAATTGCTAAGTTTTAAAGGATTAATTCACTCAAAAATAAAATTTCTGTCAAGTACTCACTTTCATGTTGTTCCAAACCTGTAAGACCTTCATTCATCTTCAGAACACAAATCAAGATTGTTTTGATGAAATCCAATAAAATCTGAGGTTTTTTTATTCCCAATGTAAAGCAACAACATTTAAGGTCGTGAAAAGCAGTAAAGTCAAAAATATCTTATTTTGTGTTCTGAAGATAAACGAAGGTCTTACGGGTGTGGAATGACTTGAGGTTGATTACTTGACAGAAATTTCATTTTTGGGTGAACTAACTTTTTAAATTCTAGAATAAACATTATTTCAATCCACAATATAAATTTGTATTACATCTGTTCATGTGATAATTCAGTCTAATGCAATGATGTGCTTCATTCGATTTTCAAAAAGGATCAAGTTTTGTTACTGTCCCAATTTACCTTAACATGTTAGATAAAATGGGACATCCTATTAAATAAAATATAATACATTAAATATATTTGAAGGAGATAAATCTTATGAGCCTAACTTTTCTGTTTCTCCATCTTTGTTCTACAAAGTTTCAAGTGTTGCAGTGGAGAAGAGTTTTCTCACAGCCGTTTTAATGTAGACTCTATTTATGTGTGTGCGTTTCTTGGAAAAAAACCTGGAAAGGATCCCTTTTTCCTTGAAAAAAAGGAGAAAGGCTGTTCTGTGCCTTCAGCCAGACACGCTAGTGTGTCTGTTATTATAGTTATTCTTTTACATTTAAAAAACTTTTTTCTTTCCCACTTTACCAACTGCACTGCCCCAATTTACATGAAAACAGCTGTAAAATAAAAAAGGGTTCTTATCATTTTTGAATCTCTGCATATTTTAAAAAACCACACATATTCATCCAAAAAACCATAGTTGGAGATACAAGAGACCTTAAACATTTGCTTAAAACAATAAGAGTATAGATTTATTTGTATTTAATACACAGTTTACCAAAAAAAAATTTTTTTTTTTGCTGATTTTCATTAACTCAGAGATTGGGCTCTAAATGAGTTCAGTGATTCAGATCAAATAATGATTATGTGAAAACATAACCAACACCACCTGATCATCTTTTCTCTTTGCTTGTCTGGCTGTTACAACTCAGTTACAACAGCTCAAACAAAATCTAATATTAAAAAGTCAAGGGTCAAGAGCCCAACTAAAGCAAACCCTGATCTCCATGATGGTGACTTAAAATTGATTTTCTCCTTTGATTCTGCTTGTTAACAGCAGATCACCTTCCTGACACATTTAATGTGTTAAAATCATTGACTCAGTGAATGTGTCAGAATTAACACAAGTCATCCACCGATGAAGAAAGAGGCACAAACTTGCTTAATGGCTTGCGGAATGACGCAGCAGCAATGTGATTGGATGATAGTTAACACATGTTGTGTTGGACACAGTGTTCTCTCTCTCTCTCTCTCTCTCTCTCTCTCTCTCTCTCTCTCTCTCTGTCTCTACACATGATCAACTTAAATTGACACAAAATGTGTTAAAATAGCCATAACACAAAAAAATGTGTTATTAATTAACACATCCTTTTTGAGAGTGCAACCACGGTTAGCTTTGTTTAGCCTCATGTTTAGGGGTGTGTAAATGTAAAGTCGATGCAGTGTGTAAAACTTCACATACTTTTAAAAATCCAGTGTTTAGTTGATCTTGGAAAGCACTCATTGTCACAGTTGGCTTTCGATGGCTTTCTTTTTCTTTTTTGATGGCAAACACGATGGCTTTCTTTTTCTGTGAGGAAGTTGGGATCACGGCAGCTTTGTTTCCAGGCAGATAATTAAAGAATGTGACATGTTATCTGGAAATGCTGTAGAATTCAGACGGAACAGCAAATCGTTGAGCCCTGAATTTGCTGTCTCAACTGCTTTCTCACAGATAAAACAAAGGTTTGTCTCTGCAGTATCTGAAATCACTCAGCCCTCCTCTTTAGGAACTTTCCCACATCATCCAGTTTCCTTTGATGTAGAGTGAATCCCTTTGTGGCTCCCCAAAGAAAATTCCTGACACAATACAATCTCAAAATTAGAATTTTAATTAAACCTAAAACATATTTAATTATAGTCTCCATCTTCATCCTGACATGAATTGCACAAACTTTACACTAAAAAACAAAAAACTGATCAGCTGCTCAAATGCTCCATAAAATTACATTTACAAGACATTTGTTAAAACAAAATACAAAGAAAAGCAACTAATTTTGCACATTTAACAAAGACAAAAATATCTGTACATTATAGTATAAAATGCATATTGTTGTTTTACCAATACACATATCTGTGAAATGTGATTAAACGCTCTTCAGATGCTTAATACCAGAAAAGAGGTTATGCAACAGTTAGTAACATATGGAAGATAATATATAATAATATATAATGAAAACACATATTTGGCATTTTAATGATACTTTTCTCCACAGTGTTTCAGTGCAGGTTCAGTTTTTACAGGTTCAGCTCCTTAAACTTAGAGTTTGATCAAGGACACAATGGTGATATTTCCTTGCTGGATTTGAACCTTAACTCTTTAACCTCAAAGCTAACCAAAGCACCCAAACAAACATAAACAAAATGCTTCATCAACTCTAACATAAACAAAAGGATTTCCGCTGTTTAGAGTAACATGGATGTTAGGAATAACATAACACTGGTGTTTTATAGTGTTGTCAAGATGCCAATACTAAAATTGTAAAGATAACATTACCGGTAACAGTACAGACTTGACCTGTGTGTTGTATATCCAGTGTTGGTTCTGGAAATAAAAAAAAAATGTTTTCTTGACATTAGAGGAACTTTTTTATAAGGTATGATGTTCCTCAAATGTTCTTTCAACTTAATTTTGATTAAAAATTCAACATTGTAGGAACGTTGATTTGTAACATTCCAAGAACATAAAATGTCCAGTTTCCTTAATGTTAGTAGAATGTTATTTAAAGGTTAGTATGATGTTCCTGAAACATTCTTTCAATCATTCAAACACCTGCCGTGAACAAGCTCTGAAAGAAAGAGAAATAAGAACACAAACTACTACTTTCTTCAGGCCACAGCCTTAGATGAACTGAAGATAAAAGACATTAAATCTCTGAAGATCTGATTAAACAACAAACAGCATTACCAGCTTCACTTATTACTAACCAGACTGACTTTATTTCTGTCACACGTCTACAGAAGTTCTTATTGAGAATTAACAGAGGTAGATGTTGATGTCTAATTGAAAATGTTTCGTTTGAGGTCACCATCATGGAGTTCAGTGTTTGTTTTAGTTGAGCTCTTGACCCTTGACTTTTGTTGAGTTGCTTCTTTATCAGCAATTACAGGTGTTTTCAGGCACAAACAAACCAAATTAAAAATATAAGACTGAATGTAATTGTAAAATAACCATTTAACAAGTGATGTAAATTAAGAGTGTATCATTACTGCATAGCTAAATGGAAAATCCAGCATTTAAAGCATGCCATAATGTAGGGCTGAGCAATATTGCCAAAAAATTAGATCTCTGTATTTTTGGGCTGAATGGCGATGTATAATCTCAGTATTTTGCACATTTTTCTGTTTGAATTTAAAAAAAATCTGTATTTAATTAAAACATGTTATTTCACATCCTGCCCAATATTGTCTTACAAACAATGTTCATATTGAAGGCCATGAAAACAAACATGAATGTAACATGTAGTCTATGCTATATGCCTTTTGTGTGCAAAAAAAGGGGTAAAATCACATTAGTCCTACATTATAACATTGTAACATTACAATCTAAAAACAAAATAATGCTTTTTAAAGCAGAAGTTAAATTCAAAAATTTAAATGAATAAAAACAAAACCACAGACTAATTATTAGGTCACTTTACAGTTACTGCTATCATAAAAATACACTTAGTTGTAGGTTTGAAATTCTAAATATGGCACATTTCTGTTCGCCGACAACAACAACAAATATTCAACAACATATATTTAAGCAAAATGAATATTTCAAAATGTCACTGCATCAGCAACTACATAGTTACTGCCTTTAAATAAAGCAACATGCAGCATAACATCAGTGTTACTCAGCTCATCATTGACTGAAGCTGAAAATGAAGTAAAATGTAAATCAACTGCATTAAAGTGCACTTAATTGGCCCATGTTCACAATCCTGATTTGGAGCAGATGATCACTGGATTGATCTGGATCACACTCCTCCCACCAACAATCGGCTCTAATGTTGTTTGCCGTGATCCATGCTGTGCCTTCATTACACGGCCCAGCTCTGGCTGACAGGATTCATGCCATTGCCAAAAGGAGGCCAGCAGTGCCGGCTTGAGGCCACATTTGGGCCAAGATTACTTGCTATGTGGGGTGACACCTGCTGCTATTCCAGCTGCTACAGCAACATCTACACCTGAATCTAAAACACAACAGTCTGTGCGAGTCAATTTGTCAGACTGATAATGAACACTATGAGTCTGATTAAACCAGGCATACGTTTACACAAGAATAATGTACGAACAATAGTTTTTCCTTTGCATTTTTCTTGTACAGATGACAATGTTGTCAAAACGATCCCCATTCACACAGATTCGCGAAAACGATTAAAAATTTTACTTTTACAATGGACAGTGTTGTACATGGGAGTTCATGTTAGTGGATGTGAATATGCCCCTCCTGGGTGCGAACTTCCTATGCACAGACTGTTGGTTCTGATGTTGAAAAACTGCTGTTTGGTCACAGGTGGAAGGTTTCAATGTCTTACCCTGTTCAAGGAGCACATTTCCCATGACCACTTTGTTTAGCGCATTGATGGTTGACTGCAAGTTCACCTGACCGCTCCCTAAATTTCCTAATCTCACTAAACCCACTTTCTTCTCAGCAGTGGCCAGTTTCGGGGTTGTACATCATATCTCTACATCCGGGGCAGTGGTTCATGCTGACAATTAGATCCAGTGAAATTGGCAGTTGCCAAGGCCTAGTTGGAAAAACTGAGTACAGTCCTTGGGCCTCACCCCTCCACATAGTCCCAAAAGCGGATGACGGTTACGCCCAATGGAGATTACATGCAGATAATCACCATGCCTGATTGATACCCAATTCCACATATTCAGGATTTTTCAGCCCAATTAGCAGGGGAAACTATTTCTTGAAAGTGGACATTATATGAGGATACCATCAGGTGCCAGTGTTCCACATGGAAGCAGCAGTAATAACACCATTTGGACTTTTTACATTTTTGCAGATACCTTCTGGAATCAGAAATGTCAGAAATGCCTTTCAGCGCATGATGGACTCAATCCTATGAGACCTGGACTTTTTATATTTGTGTACTTGGATGACATCTTAGTCACCAGTGCCTCCAGGAAAGAGCACCGGGCTCATCTGCAATCTCGATAATCAACCCCACCAAGTGTCATTTTGGCCTGGCTGCTATCGACTTTCTTGGTCACCGGATCAAAAGCCAGGAGGCGGATACCAGACAAAGTCATGCCATTACAAAGTTCCCTGTTCCCCACACAAACAAGGAAATTAATTTCTATTTTCTGTACTTTATAGAGTCCAGAGTCTGTGGAGAAATCTCAACAAGCACTTGAACATACACCTGCATGAGAACTATCTAAAATGACAGAAACCATTTTTGGAAAAAAATGTAAGATTGGCTTTGCTAAGACAGAACATGAGATCAAACATCCTGCAATAAAACAATAAAAGCCAATTATCTGGAAAGAAGATCTCAAAGAAAGAGCACAGGAACACGGCCTGACTTCTCTCCTCGCTCATCTATTTTCCAAGACGCACCTGACTTAAGTTTACCTGTTCCTGGGGCGTCTCCTAATCGACACCCGAACGTCTCCTAATCGACACTCAATACATTTCCTGATCTTTCAGAACGTCTCCTAATCGACACTCAATAATATCTCGGTCAACGTCTTGACCCTCAAAAACCTAGTGTTCCCTAACCTGACTTGCTGCAGCAATAACCAGAGACTCCAGTTTTTGTCCTTCAAAGCTTTAATCACAGCCGGGACAGTTCCCATCAATCCCAGAGAATCTCTCTCCGAACAAAGGAATACAGCAGGTTTTATAGGATTTCAGGTACATTTCACAGTCAGTATGGCATTATCATCAGTCTTAATATGATTGGTTCAGATTTAAGAAAAACAACTCAGTTCCTCTGTCCCGCTTACTGGCAGAGTAAATTTAGATTATAACAACTGAATCACAAGATCATCAAAAAATATCACTGGGTTAATAGTTCAGATTATTCAGTAGGTTAAAACAATTTTCCCAAGGCTATTTTTATCCTTAGAGGGATGCTGTATAGCCAGCACAGCAGAATTTTTCAACTTGTTACAACACTCAGTCCTAGTGACTATTTCTCTATTTCAAAGTTAGCTTATTAGGCCTGTAGAAGAAAAGAAATGTTAGTTCATTATTAATTAGTTCAAAATTTCCATCACACCTCTCTACCAAATCCCATCCTTTCTCACCCTGACTGAAATCATTGAAAGTTCACGAAGAATATACCACATATGATGTATAATATGAATCTATTGTTTTTTCCCTTTCATGTTTGGTATCATTTTAGAGAGTCTGAAATTCTGTTCTCATTTTTGGGTGGTGTCTCTTGAAGATATCTGATAATCATCCCCTCCCCCAAAACCAGGCATGACCCTTTGGGGCACGAGAGTAGGTCCAACAAAAAATGTTTTTGTAGTAAATATTTACAACTTTTTTGGGTAACACTCTATTTTGATGGTCCCATTTGAACATTATGTTGACTATAAGTTACTTTGCAAGTACATGTCAACTTATTCAAACCCTAACTCTACCAGTCTACTAATACTCTATTAATACTCTAATGAGAGTTAGTATACATGTAGGTGCAATGTTACTAGTCAACAGAATGTGTTAAAGGGACCATCAAAATAAAGTGAAACCCTCTTTTGTTCTGGTCTGGGTATTTAAACGAAATTGGCAGAAAAGTCATCTGTAACCAGAAATCCCCCATGCAGGGCTGTGTCAGTTGAGTCAGAACACACACTCGGCGGTCCGTCTCTCCCCTGTCAATGCATTTCTTTGTATTTTTAAATTTAGAATTGTGTTAAACACATTATGCTAATAGAAAACACATTATAGTTGTTTGTGCTGTTACATGTACACATAAGGGGCTTTCGCACCGGGTAGTAATTTTCCTGGTTGCATTCACACCACCAGCAGGAACTCTGAAGTGGCTTAAGCTGCGCTTGTTGTCAGTTGTGAGTTTTATTTTGACGGCGCTGAGAACGCCAGAGCCTGAACACACAGCGCTTGCACTCTCCGTCTTATAGTTTTTTGGCACATTTCTCCAAAAGTAATGTAACTGCTCTCACAACAGCTAAAGGGTTAGTTCACCCAAAAATGAAAATTCTGTAATTTATTACTCACCCTCATGTCATTCCACACTCGTAAGACCTTCGTTCATCTTCAGAACACAAATGAAGATATTTTTGATGAAATCTGATGGCTTAGTGAGGCCTCCATTGCCAGCAAGATCATTTATTCTACAATATCTAATAATAGGAGAAACACTGCTTCATGAAGCTTTAGAGCATTATGACTCTTTTGTGTCGAATCATGATTCGGATCGCGTGTCAAACCGCCAAACTGCTGAAATCACGTGACTTTGGCGCTCCGAACCGCTGACTCGACACAAAAGATTCGAACGCTCCGAAGATTCATGAAACAGTGTTTTGAAATCGGCCATCACTAAATAAGTCGTTATTTTGTTTTTTTGGCGCACCAAAAATATTGTCGTCGCTTTATAATATTAATATTGAACCACTGTACTCACGTAAACTGATTTAAATATGTTTTTAGTACCTTTATGGATCTTGAGAGAGGAAATGTCATTGCTGGCTATGCAGGCCTCACTGAGCCATTGGATTTCAGCAAAAATATCTCAATTTGCGTTCCGAAGATTAACAAAGGTCTTTCAGGTGTAGAATGACATGAGGGTGAGTAATAAATGACATTGTTTTCATTTTTGGGTGAACTAACCCTTTAACCAAACAGTTCAACTTTACTGCAAAATAAAGCACTGCATTTTTTCTAGTAATGCATTTATTAAAAGTAAATACTACCATCAAAACTACAAGTGCATTCTCTAATGATTTTAGAAAACTTTCATCTGTACAAATACACTAACGAAAATACATGTTTATTGTAATGTTTTTCCAACAGGTTTTGTTAGGGTCATTGAGCACCTAAAGCTTAAAAAATAGGTATTTTAAAAAAATCTTTTCAAAACTGTTGTAATGCATATTTTTGAGTCATAAGCAATGTGTTTAAGCAAGTTTCAGTTCTTACATAAAATTTCAAAGTGTTTTTTTACTTCCTCCTCTCTCCTCATATATGATCTCTGTCTATATGTTCTGCTTCTCATTACACTCCTTCCTCTACCCACACCACCACCTTTACACTTCCACCTCTTTATTTTCCCCTTCTCTTGCATATTTTCTTGCTCTATTTATACTTTACCTTTTATATTTTCCCTATTACATAATGCAATTGTGATAAATGTGTAAACATTTGGGAAAGCTGCATTTCCTTTGTTGTGTGTATTATTAATCAAACAGATATCAGTTTGGGGCTGATTGAAAACATACCATGTGCATTTGATATGATAAATTCCAGAGTTTTGTTTGTGTTTGGACAAATGGTACATAAAGGTTTGTGTAACGCCAATAAAAATAGCTGTGATTGTATTTTTCCCTGATATATTAAAGTTTTGGTTGAATGTATGAACTATTATGAAAACATCTGAGAATTGTGTGCATACAGTGGTTTGAGAAAATGGTTCACATGATTTGCAATTTGTGTAAAATTAATTAAAACTTACAAACTACAAAGTGTTCAGATCACTGAGTTAACTGTTTTGAGAACAGTGATCTGAGTTTGGAGAAATGTGTCAAATCGATTGAGAAAAACTGTAATTAGTTTACGATCTGTTTAACAGTCCTGTCTAATACGTTAGATAGAACTGTTTTACAATGAAATAGACAGTATATGAGAAAGTATTAGCGTTTACCTTGTGGTTGATGCCCAATGTCGCTAGCTGAGCAGAAATACATAATCATGTTTCGCTTGGTCCCCTCAAAGTCACATTTGATTTCCTCCTCAGCGTAAAGGTCGAGAGGTCCATCTATCACTGTTTTCCATGTTCGTAGAGTTAGTTTGTGGTAAATATATAGGCTATAATCTGTATGTGTATAGGGCTTTTAAAAATGCCGGGTGCCAGTGTTTTGTAGGCCAATCAGCGTACACTGATGTCACTGATAGTTCCTATTAGTTTCCTCTGAAGTAGGAGCTAATTTAGTTCCCCCAAAAGTCCCTAGAACTAAAATCGTTTCCAGTTCCTGTCAAAAAGCAGGTACTTCCGCCATTAGTTCTAGGAACTATGGAAAGGTTCCTCTGTTGAGAAAAGCCCATGTAGACTAGTTGAGTTTATTCTTTAAAACATACGACTGCTTTACTGTAGGGGTTGTATGCAATACTTATGTTAAAAGTTAGCAATCTAGACCATGTCTTGTGTAAAATTGGAATAACTGTAACACTGGAACTGTCCAGCAATATCATGTGTGACTACGTTGAATTTGTTTGTCTCGTATGTGGAACACTGCTATTTCCCATATAGTGGCAGTAAAACCATTTAAAGCAGATGGATTCTGATTGGCTGTTCTATACGACAGTCATGTTTCATTTGCATCCACAACAACTTCACATAAATATACCACAAAAACATTACTTAAGTGTTTAATAAAGTGTTATACTTTTTTTTATTTACTTTTATTTAATTATTTTATTTTTTGAATTTGATGTTTGATGTCCAGATCATGCTGTCAGTGTTTAGGAATGTTTTCACATACTTTTTACACAAAGAAAAAGTTATAGAGCTCACAAAATCAAATATTTTTTTTACATAAGAACAATACATCACGGTTGTTTAAACAAATGAGCATTAAGCTGTGTCATCAGTCAGTCATTTCCCAGACAGTCAAGAGAGAGCAGCCGCCCCTCAGTTAGCATCATAGCTCGTTGTCCAACACTTGGACACATTTCTAAACAATAATCAGTTAATCACTCATCACAAATGAGCATGTTGTTTTTGGGATAAGAACAGCAAACTTTTGCAGTTTATATCTTCTGATAAAGCATACATGGATATATTTATAGTTTGACCTCTAACTTTGCCAAACATGCTTTGATGGATTCGGTTATTTCACTGCTAGGTGAAGTCAGACTGTGATGTTCATAAATAGCAGGACAGGAAGAAGCCCTTCACCTTCAAGCTACATAAATAAATGGTCACTCTAATGCACAAGATGTTTGTCCAGCCAACAGATCAAAAAAACATTTCTGAAGAAATCAAACCGCAGCAGGTTTCAGTTTCTCTCAGAAGCTAAACTCCATTTAATAAGAACCAGAAGAACATTTAGATAACATGATCAAAGTGTGTGTGTGTGTGTGTGTGTGTGTGTGTGTGTGTGTGTGTGTGTGTGTGTGTGTGTGTGTGTGTGTGAACTAGGTGGGCCAACTCTGTCTTGGGAGGATGCACACATCAGATGAACAGCTTGAGTGTTTTCAGTTGATGATCTTTATCAGACTTCTCAGTGAACAACTGAAGAAAATGGTCCAAATGTTTGCTTTGTTCTTTTGGTATTGGTGGCATCTGAACTCTAAGTTATGAAACATTTTTATGGCTTAATATCAGTAACAAGCTAAGATCATTTTCATTTGCAGTTCTTCACAGATTAATCAAATTAAACGTATTGTGAGATCTGAATAATGGAAATTACTTGAATGAATTTGCATTCCCCTTAACTTTTTGTATCAGTTCATATTTAGACATTATAAAACTGACTTCAGGCTTTGTAAACCAACATTTTTTCCTGTTTGTGTTCTTCAGGTGTGTTTGGTGCCAGCCTGGTCTCATTGTTAATACGTAGGTATTAATACGTAACTTTCAAAGACACAAAACGTACATTTTTGTACGTTTAGAAAAGTGCTAAAACGTACAATATCGACGTAATTATGGCACTAAAACGTAAAAATACTTAAGTATTTACAGCGAAAAAACGTAAAATATTTACGAATCTTTCATGTCATAAAGATATATGTATAATTTCCATTTTATCGTTTTGTAGATAAATGTAAGATCCCTAAAACCCATCCCGAACCTAAACTTACCCATTTTATACAGAATGTTAAAAGAATAAAACAAAAGAACAGAAATGTGTAGGAAAATGACAATTTTAGTAAAAATATCACATTAAAACGATATTTTGAGCCACTAATCCTACACCTACCCCTAAACCTACCCATAAACATTTCTTTAAACTACCTACTGTTATAAATAAAAGAATGACAGACAAACAAGCGTAATCACAATAATTTATTTTTTTGCGAAAATGTCAAAAGTGGTACTAAAAGTAGTTCAAATGATGATGAGTTCCAGTCACAGTCCTCTCTGGCGGTAATAGTTTTTTATAGGGTACAGAGCAGAATTTAATTTATTAATCCATGAAAATATGATGAATCCGGCTTCTCTCCGTGAAGGCGCGCACTCATTTCAAATGTCAATCCACTGAAACACGGCATGTCGCAATCTGTGACGAAGCAGATGAGAACCAATGAGCGTTCGATATCAGTGCCGTAAACCATGTCGTAACGCTTCTCGAGGGTGGCGCTACTTTCAAATTTGAATCATAACGAGCGCGAGCTTTAACTGTGACGGTCGCTGTTGCTGAGAATGAAGATGAAGATCGATGGATAAAGGGCTGAATTTGGATCTGTTCCTTACAAACATATGGATTCTAAAAATTTGGAGTACAGCGAACAAATAAAATGGATGTGATTTGTGAATTTATGTTGTGCTTTGGTGTATCTTATGGTTGTATTGTCAGTCGCTGCATAGGAGAAAACGCCTTCTGTGTCTCACAGCAAACAAACTAAATATTACAAAATGGTTAAACAATTACAGAAATTGTATTAATAAGGTTTCAAATTGTATTCTTGTTTAACATGTAATCCTCCGAAACGAGCAGCACAAGTCACGAACAGAAATGTTATTTCATATTAAGTAGATGAGTAAACTGCTTTCAATAAATTCGACTAAAAACACAGTTAAATCATTAAAGCCATGATATTTAATATTAATACACAGAAACTCATATACATTTACGTTGTATGATTTACGTTTTTCTCGCAGTTAATACGTAAGCGTTTGTACGTCTATGTTGTACGTTTTTGTGTATGAAAACCTAAGTAAATGTACGTGTGGTAGAACCACAATTTACGTAACAATACATACATTTTCTCATGAGATCACGTTGTTAAGGCACACAAAGACATCAAGAATCAGCCTGTGAATCTCAACAACGGTGACAAGCAACATATTCTGATAAACAATCAACTCTGAACATTAGAAAACAAGCTACTAAAAAGTCATAAAAACAGCAAAAAATAAAATAGAATAAAGAAAATTACTAAGACAATTAAGCTCATAATTTATTCATGCAGCAATGCATGATGGGAGCCGTGGATGAATTTTGATTGGTGGCACCCAGAATGCATTGCAACATGCTTTTTGATGGTCACCACTGTTGAGATTCACAGGTTGATTCTTGATGTCTGTGTGTCTAAATGAAAGTGATTTCTTAAAATTTTTTTTAGAACAACTTTTGATAAATCCTTTGGATTATATTGAAAAAGCTGATCTTCTGCTGTAGAATCACAGTGCTGCTGTAATCAATAATGTAAATCTAACTCAGAGATTGGGCTCTAAATGTGTTTGGTGATTCAGTTCAAATAATGATTATGTGAAAACATAACCAACACCACCTGATCATCTTTTCTCTTTGCTTGTCTAGCTGTTATAACTCAGTTACAACAACCCAAACAAAATCTAATATTAAAAAGTCAAGGGTCAAGAGGCCAACTAAATCAAACTCTGATCTCTGTGATGGTTTCTTAAAAATTGTGATTTTCTCATTTGGTGATTCTGCTTGTTATAATCAGGTGTCTTCAATAATGGTCAATCATCACTCAATTATTATCTCATTAACTTTAACACCGCTTCAGTGGGTGGAATAAAAATATGGCAGGACTTTTACTTTCTGACCCCTGGACTTTCCACCTCTGCCAGAGACCACGTGATCGAAGAAAAACGATATCCATGAGAGCCATCTCTCATTTGAATTAGTATGCAGCTGCAGTGAGAAGAGTGAAAATGTTATTGCTTTTAATTATGAACAATAGAACAGAATCTAGCCAGCACAGCCCAGGCAAAGCATTTCAAAACTTTTTGGTGTAGACATGAAATACATGACGTCAGTCCACACTTGGACAGAGAGAGAATGAAAGATGACAAAGAGGTGAAGGGAGGGAAAAAGAGGGAGAAGAAGAAAGAAAGATTCTGGGGGATAAGGCAAACAGTGAGATATAAGGCATTTTTAATTCATTTGAAATGACGTGAGGGTGAGTACTTAATGACAGAAATTTCATTTTTGGGTGAACTAACACCTTAACTCATACCTAGCTAACAGAATTTTGTTATAAGAACGTTCTCTAAATATTCAGTGTTGGTTCTGGGAACGTAAAAAACTAACGTTAGAGGAAGGTTTTATAAGGTATAATGTTTCTCAAATGTTCTTTCAACTTAATTTTGATTTAAAATTCAACATTGTAGGAACGTTGATTTGTAACATTCCAAGAACATAAAAATGTCCAGTTTCCTTAATGTTAGTAGAATGTTATTTAAAGGTTAGTATGATGTTCCTGAAACATTCTTTCAATCATTCAAACACCTGCTGTGAACAAGCACTGAAAGAAAGAGAAATAAGAACACAAACTACAACTTTCTTCAGCCACAGCCTTAGATGAACTGAAGATAAAAGACATTAAATCTCTGAAGATCTGATTAAACAACTCCACAAACAGCATTACCAGCTTCACTTATTACTAACCAGACTGACTTTATTTCTGTCACACGTCTACAGAAGATCTTATTGAGAATTAACAGAGGTTTAGATGTTTCGTTTGAGGTCACCATCATGGAGATTGGTGGTTGCTTTAGTTGAGCTTTTGACCCCTAACTGTTATAGAGTTATTTCATTATCAGTAATTGCAGGTGTTTTTTAAGAAACATTTCTGCATTGACAAAGCAGATCAATATGAATCAATGTCCCTTTTGTGTCTGCAATTAATGTTGAAAAAATGTTGAAATTTCAACAAAAGATCAATGATGATGGCTTAGGGCTACATGTCATGCTTACACTCTCAGTAAATGAAACACAACTACAACTGACTTAAAGCCACACAGCCTGAAATCAACTGAAGATAAAAGAAGAAAATAAATTTCTCAAGATCTCAGCAGAAGTTCTTTTGAGAATTAGCAGAGGTTTAGATGTTGATGTTTTATTGAAAATGTTTGGTCACCATTTTGGTGATCGGTGTTTCCTTTAGTTGGGCAGTTTGACTCTTGGCTTTTTGTGTGAGTTTGTGGTCTTCGTAACAGTGTTTACCAAAACACATCATTTGTTGCAAAGAAAACTAGAAATGATGATGATCAGATGATGTAGTTGTCATCATTGTTAAAAAAAATTAATCGTATTAATCATATTCCTTACCAAATATGTTGATTTGTTTTTAATAGGTTACATTAACAAGAAAGTATTGTTCAATCATTTTTGCTTCTGGTGTTCTTTGTGACAAATTTGGTAAACACTGTTACAAAGACCACAAACTCACACAAAAAGCCAAGAGTCAAACTGCCCAACTAAAGGAAACACTGATCACCAAAATGGTGACCAAACATTTTCAATAAAACATCAACATCTAAACCTGTTAATTCTCAAAAAGAACTGTAGATGAATGACAGAAATAAAGTACAGACTGACTTTATTTCTGTCATTCATCTACAGTTCTTTTTGAGAATTAACAGGTTGTAATAATATTTTCATTTGATTTCATCTAAGGCTGTGGCTGAAGTCAGTTGTAGTTGTAGGATTCTCTACATGTGCTGGCCATGATGAGAGATTCAGAGACAGACTGAAGCTGGACAATCAAACTGGATCTCTGACCATCACAAACACCACAACTGAGCATAATGGACTCAATGAAGTAAAGATAATCACAGTTAAACTGTCATTAAAAACCTTAAATGCTACAAGTTATAGAGGAATTTGTGAAAGGAACAAGAAAGCCATTGTGCACATATCCACTATACTCCACATAACGGGCATATTTACAGTCTGACTAGTTGCTGAACTGGTGATTGGGGCCTGTCCAAAATCCCACACATTAAGTCTTGACAGAGGGTATACGTGCAGTACGTGCGCAAGGCTGTTCTTGTTTTAAAAAATGCCAAACCGCAGTTCACTTAAAGGGATAGTTCACCCAAAAATGAAAATTCTGATCATTTATCCACCTTCAAGTAGTTCTGAACCTGTATGAGTTTCTTTCTTCTGCTGAGCACAAAAGAAGATATATTGAAGAATGTTTGTAACCAAACAGTTTTCAGGCACCATTCTGTTCCATAGTAATTTTTTCCTACTATGGACTAATACCGCTTTGGAGCGGTCTTTGAGGCTAAGCATATCCCATCATCAGCGGTGAACTGGCCATTTGGGGCACTGGGAGTTTTCCTGGTGGGCCGTTGGGCAATGTGGGCCGGCCTGTTGCAATGTGAGAATATAAAGAAGGAATAGTAGTACATTTATGCATAATTTTGGCGGCCCAGGCGATTGCCCGTGTGGCCCACAACTCAAAATGATTAACTTTTTAGCATGCTCTGCACTGTAAAACCTTGCTGTAAAAAACATTGCCAAATTCTGACAATAATATACCATTTTCCATTAAAACAGTAATATACAGTTGAAAACAATGCATTCTGGGTAATATTTGTCATTTTCGAGAAAATAGCCTTCAGGAATATACTGAGTTAACAGCGCTCAAAGTCAACACTGTTCCAAATCACACTCTCATTCACTATTCCCTACATTAGTTCACTAATATAGTCCACTTGACAGAGTGAATGAAAAGAAGTGAGTGAATTCAGACACTGATGAACACCTGATAAGCAGAATCACTGAAGGACAGAGAAACAAGACCAGAAAAGTGAAGAGACGAGCAGAAACACAAGAACTGCAACTGACTTCAGCCACACTGAGTGTGAAATCAGTTTACAAACCAGTTTGAATATTGAAGTTGTACAGTGCTTAAAACATTTTCAGCTCCTGCATAACTTGGACACTGCATCAGTGTTTTACTGTGGACACTAGAGGATGTTCCTGTGGGGTTGAAAGGGTTAAAGGTGTAAGATAAAAAGACACACCCACAAAATATATTTTAACAGTAACAAACTGTAAGTTAAAAAAAACAGTTATATACTGGCAATCACTATGTAAGTCGTTATTTTGTTTTTTTGGCGCACCAAAAACATTCTCGCCACTTTGTAATATTAATATTGAACCACTGTACTCACATGAACTGATTTAAATGTGTTTTTAATACATTAATGGATCTTGAGAGTGAAAATGTCATTGCTGGCTATGCAGGCCTCACTGAGACATCGGATTTCAACAAAAATTTCTTAATTTGTGTTCTGAAGATGAACGAAGGTCTTACAGGTGTGGAACGACATGAGGGTGAGTAATAAATGACTACTTTCATTTTTGGGTGAACTAACACGTTTTGCAGCCCATTCTTGACCTAACCACAGGCTCTACTCTTCACCCTACAAAACTTCAACATCACAAACACATTTAAATACCAAAATAACAGAACATTGAACAATAACACATCTGCCTCTTATTAATCTTGTGCAAAAACACACAAAATAACACTCCGTTTCAACATTTATTCTCCTTTACAGAGTGACGCAAAGCATGCTGGGAACTTGAGATCTGCTGCAACTCAGTTTAATGTTGAATGAATTCTTATGATAACGTCGGTTACATTGGCAACGACGTGACATGAAGCTGTAAACACAAACAGTATAAATAACTTATAATGAAAAGTATCTTTAACTCAAAATGTGTCAAAAAGTTTAACTATTATTTTTGAGTTCATTCAACATCTATCAGACATTTAAGTTAACGCTAAATATTTTACAACACCGCTAAAGTTTAGAGTTCAGGGAACTTGAAAAAATAGATTCAACCATAATCAAATAATGTCAAACATTGACAAACATTTTTTTTAACCAAAATGTGACGTCATCGCTGAACGTGCATTCAGACGCTTTCCCTTCACACAGATCCCCAAACATTCGCAGGGCAGTTGGATTCAACAGCAGGTCAATTCAAGTCCAAATACATGCATTTTTATTTTGATAGCTACAAAAATATGCAGGTATTCAGCTGTTTATATTAATGTTGCAGACTGGTCTAATTCTTTCAAGTTCACAGAACTGATATATATATTAAGTAAACTGAACTGTTTCATTGTTTTGAGTTTTATGAACATTTTTTTAATTCAGATGAACTTCAGTTTAAATTAAACTGGGCTGGGATTTCTATTTCCCAGCATGCTTTGCCCATGGCACTCGAAAGGGTGCTAAAATTAAGTGTTATATAATGTTTTTTTGTGCAAGATTAATGTTAAGTGGAAGATTTAGTAGTGCTTAATGTTTTGATACGCTAATTTAGAAAAGCTTCTGTTAATGTGGGTTTTTGTAGAGTTACCATCCTGGTGACAGGCGGTGCATGCTGCTTGGTTTGAGAGCAGGTATGTTAAATGTTTTATGATGTTTTAGAATTTAAGCAAAAAAAAAAAAAAAAAAAAAAAAAGGCAACATTGTAAAATTTAGTCTCATATCAACTGTAAAAATATACTGTACACAGCAAATTTCTCTTTGTTAGGTTAACACTGTTTAGTGTTTATATGAGTCCACACTCATAGTGTTATAAGTAATATGCTGAAGCAGTGTTGAAGTTAATTAGGTAATTAAGTGATTAATTGAGTGATGATTGACTGTTATTGAAACACTTTTGGAAGTAGCTCAGATCAGATACAAAAAAAAAACGGATCTTGTGCAGATTTTTGTGTTTACATGTTTGCAACAAATTCCGATCTGTGGCAGATGTGAGTAAAAAATCAGATTTTTTTGTGCCAGTGTAAAGCCTAAGGAGCCATTCACACAGAACGCATTTTTCGATTCCACTGCGCCACTTTTCCATTATTTTTCAATGTAAATGCGTTGACAAACACGTATGACCGTTACACTTGCGTCTTTTGAAGCGTCTCACACATAAGACTGCATTCTAAAAATGCAGTGCTCAAGTTAGAAAAGTTTGACTTTTAAAAAACTTGTCTCAAGACCCTGCGTTCTAAGAGGTTTTGGGGCCTTCATATTCACAGAGGGCCTAACATTAACAGAAGATCCAGGGAGCCCTCATAGTCAAAGAGGCTTGTTTATGAGGCTATTGTATATGGAACATATATATATCCCCCCGGGCTTCTGCTAGTCAAGTGCCCCTGGGCACTGGCCCCATAGACCCGGTCGGTAATCCATCCCTGACTTCTTGTTTCATGGCAAAACATCAAATTTTGTCAGGCCACCATGGACACAAAGGCCTTTAGATTAGACTGACAAAATATGATTTGTTAAAGTACAACATCTGGAAATAGCAAAAATTGCAAAAATTTGGCAAAGAAAATTCAAAATATCTCACTTCCTGTTGGGTTTTCAGATTTTGCACTCTGGGACTTTTTTGTAGGTATTGGGCTGTTACATCTGTCTACCAAATTTCATACCTGTACGTGAAATGTAGCGTGACGGGCACTGAATTGAAATTTTGTAGGTGGCGCTATCGAGCCATTTTGCCTCACCTAATTCTGAAACCCATATCAGATGTAATTTTTCACCACTTCTGACGATGTGCAAAGTTTCATGAGTTTTCGAGCAAGTTTAGGCCCTCAAAAATGTGATTCATTTGGGAGAAGAAGAAGAATTGAGAGAGCACTTACAATAGGGTCCTCACACCATCGGTGCTCGGGCCTAAATAAGCTTTTTTTTTTATCAGTTAGTTGCCAAGGCAACATTTTGTTTAGTTTATGTTGAAGTACTAAGACGAAATAAAATTAATAAATTTATAGACATATATTTAACAAAATATAAAAAAAGACAATCAGAATTACTAAACCTTTAACTAAAACTAAAATTAAAATTAAAACATAAAATATAAAAATGATTCAAAACTAATTCAAAACTAGAACATATTAATGATTGTAAAACAACACTGGCACACCCATACAATTATTTCACTGAAAATATAATTTGTTCAAATAATGATAATTTATAACACTGAAATTTTAAACAGCATGTTTCATTTATTCACATTCTGTTATTAAAAGCAAGAGTAAAAATGATATACTTACAATACAAACATAAAAAGCAAATAAAGTGCAAAAGTGACAACCAGATTCACATATTATAGAAGTAGTTTTTCTCATTTTTTCATTAAGGATTTCAAATTCTGTTGAGTTCTAATGAACCAAACAAACCAGCTCAGTGCTGAATCACAATATGTTGTTTTTAAGTAAAACAATGTGTATAAGTTTTTATACTCTTTGCACATTGTAGTTTACAAATACAGTTCATTGATATAGTGTGCATGACAGTCAAGTGAAAACTGTCAAGTGCAGATCTTCTTCACATTCAATTTTGTCCATTTAATTTGTAAATGAAATAATGATGTTGACTGTCCTGAGAGCTCATGTAGGTTTGTCTGAGTTGTCACAGTACAAACTGAGTGTTAAATGCTGATTTGAGTGTTTTAATCTTCCTAAATATCACAAAGCATTTATTCTATAAATGTATCAAGATATCTGAATGCTAAAAGTAGGTTATTGTTGAACTGAATAATGAAGTAATTACAGTGAATAAGCACCACCTAGTGTTTCATCACAATGAGTCTCTTTCAGAAGCTTCACTCCAGAAACATTCGACTTTGTCAGATCTGCTGAAACCATCTCAACCTAACCAAGAAATAGCTGAAAACAAACCTCTTCCACAAGCACTTCACTAATCCATAATCATAAAGACACTTATCATAATAAGCATGCTAAATGATAAATCTAAATCTATTTTAGGTTTATAAGCTGCAACAATCAGATAATGTAAGTAATGATGCATGATGGAGTGGTTACAGTGGTTACATCACGAGGCATAAGGTCACTTTTCAAAAGATTTACTCCAGAAACATTCAACCTCCACTAGATCTGCTGAAATATGAAAAAGCTAAAGGCAAATCTCCACCACAAGCACTTAACTAACCCACAACCATTAAAGGCGCAGTATGTAAGTTTTGCCGCTAGAATTCTGACGCTCCTTTCGTTTTGTAGTTTGTTTATTTTAAAGTTCATTTTGATAAAAATATGGCAGGACTTTTACTTTCTGACCCCTGGACTTTCCACCTCTGTCACAATATAAACACTGATAAGAGCAGCATTTGATGCCTGGCAATATGCGATATTAGCTCAAAGGGGAAATATTTATAATTATTCATAACTCATTATGATTAATTATGAATATTTGAATCAGTCAATCAGATTAACTTGATGTAGCTACATTAACATTACAATCAATAGATCAGTTCATCCTGTGAACACTCAGAATCGATTATGAATTAATTCTAAGAGAATGGTATTTATCATGGCTACAGAAAAATAATTCTTTCTTAGCTTTTACAGTGCTTAGAGCTGTAATAAGATCTGATCATTTAAGAGTCAATTTATTCACAGACGGGGAGACAGAACCAAATATGTATTGTGCACAAGTTTTATTAACTAAATCACGAACACATAGCTAACTAACAAACACAAACATACATACACGCAAGTCACACATAAACGGGTAAAATGATAAATGATAGAGTGAAACCGGAAGTGGGAAACATAGCTACAAAGAAACCAAAAACCAGGAAAAGAATCATCAGTATTCATCATAAAAGCTCCCCTTGTAACAAAGGGAGTTCACAATTTTAACTAACTAGCAGCAATTTAATATATCGTACGATACTTGCATTAGGACTCTGCCCTTTTGAAGAGTGTCTTAAAATATTGTTGCCAGTAGGAAGTCCTGAGAATTTGGTCCGATGGTACTGAAGTTGCAATCGATGTCTTCTGCGTTGAATAAAGAAGCAATAACAAACTTGCATGTTTAGTTTGAATCTTGTATTAGGGAAGAGTTCTTTCACACTTCTAGATGAGCACATGGCTGGGGTTGCAGGTTTAGGCCCTTAGGCCTTGGCCTAAAGAGGTCGCCCTGCAGGGCATCAGTCCATCCAAAGAAGCAAGAGAGAGGGAGGAGCGTTGCATGCTGGCTTTAAGCTCTGGGATAAGTCACACCCCTAAGGGTTGACCTGACCAATGAAATGGGTAGGATCTCTGAGCGGCAAAATTCCTCTATGGGGGCTTTTCGACCAAGCGTGATTAAAATGGCTGAGTTACTGAAGAGAAACTATTAAAGATTCTTGTAATACTGATGTGTTGCACAGGTATCAACATATCGTATACACAAGCATTTAAATCTTCTTGATACGAACCCATAGACACTAAACATGGCATAATTGAAGTTACCTTAAATGTATCATAAAACGTGAATACAATACAACAAACAGTAATAATGGATACCATTAATGGAGGTATGCATGTTTTTCACACTTTTTCACACTGCGTTTCACCCTGGGCTATCTTTGTTTGAAGTCCCGCTTTAAACCCCTGGTAAAGAAATGTCACACTTGTAATTTAGAAGCGGGGTTAGCACCGTGTTTTAACCTGGGTTATGAAATCTTGCTCCGGAGCAGGATTAGAGACACTTTGGCACTTTTAACCCAGCATTGCGTTGCCAAACATGTACATTGTGAAACTATACAGTGCTTGAATGTTACAGCCAAATGCTTAGCAACTGACAGCCAATTGCAAGCCTCATATTCACAAGCTTTGGACAGTCATGGAAACACTGTGTGTTAAACAGTAGTTTCAGCGTTTGAGGGGAAAAAAGTCAAATGTTGAAAGAAAACACAATTTGAATTATCATTATAAAAAGTCAATTCGGTATAAACTTGATAGTACAGTTGGCAATATATAATATGATGTGCAGAGCTGGAGCCTTTATGTAAACGCATGTGGTGTTTGTCCAATCAGTGACGCTGACACTGCAAACATGCAAATAAGTATGTTAACCCGGGGTTTAAGAAACGTCAGTTTATGAATACCCAAGATTAACTGTTAACCCCAGATAAATTATGAGCAGTTTGAAACATGAAGCAAGATAACCAGGATTCTGCTAACCCGGGGTTCAGGGGCCGTTTACACGACACCGTTTTCAACTAAAAACAGAAAACGCTTTATGCGTTTTGGCTGTTCATTTACACGACAATGGGGGCCTGAAAACGCAAACCTTTGAAAATGGGATTTTACAGTGCAAGTTTTTAAAAATACTGTTATCGTATCTTTGTAAACTACAAAAACTTGAATTTGTGGAAACAATGACATCATGCACATGTGTATTATGTGTTGAGTCTATAGACGTAGTGTTTCTTTTTAAAGTGACATCGCCATCTACTGGCCTGGCTGGAGTAATACAACGTTTTTAGTTGTTTTTGCGGATCCGTCTGAACGGGGATCGTTTTGACGACGTTGTTGTCTGTATCAGAAAACTGAAAAACTTTTCTGTTTTTAGTACACCGCTGTCGTGTAAACGTACCCTTTGAATTACCCAGTGTTAAATAGTTTAAAAAGTATAAAAAGCCATTTTTTTCATGTGCTGTATCTGCAAAATTATCGATTTTTCTTTTATGCCAAAAATCATTAGGATATTAAATAAACATCATGTTCCATGAAGATATTTTGTAAATTTCCTACCATAAATATATAAAAAAAAAAATAAATAAATAAAAAAAATTGTGACTGGATTTGCATTGCTAAGGACCTTATTTGGACAACTTTAATGGCGATTTTCTCAATATTTTGATTTTTTTCCCCCACCCTCCGATTCCAGATTTTCAAATAGTTGTATCTTGGCCAAATATTGTCCTATCCTAACAAACCATACATCAATGGAAATCTTATTTCTTCAGCTTTTAGGTGAGGTTTAAATCTCAGTTTCAAAAAATTGACCCTTATGACTGGTTTTGTGGTCCAGGGTCACATATAGCATTTTCCTCCAGGTCACTCCTATGTTCATAATAAAAAATAGATTTGAATGTCCGCTGCGATATCTTGTCCTTTTAACAGTTAAGGGTTTTCCCCGTGCCCTGACACTGACAGCGCTTGTGTTCACAACAGTATCAATCCTTTCAAAATAAAAGTCTTCGCTACTGATTGACTCACTCAAACAAACAGTCTTTGCCACCATCTGACTATTCCTAGCCTGTTTTAAGTTGATCTCCATGAGAATACGCGTTCTGTTTTTTCAGGGGAAGGAAAGCCTTTAGTGATTTTACTTCATGAAAGTTGCATCGATACATATATTTGCTTTTATATTTGTATATATAGAATAACCGTCTTATAAAAGCAATAAGCCCAATGAAGCCGTGGTTTACAGTGAATTTATAACAGCTAAGGGGATTTTAACAACATTTATAACAACTCCCCTTAGCTATTATAAATTCACTGTAAACCACGGCGTCTTGGGACTTATTGCTTTAATAACTCACCCCGCAGCGATACATATATGTATCTTCCCTGTCCTCTATCTGTACTTCACTGACATACTTAGGACAAAAAAGAGGATAAACAGTGCATCTTGTTCCCATAATGACAACACAACAGTAATTCTTTGAGATGATCATGTTGAGATTATCATTTGATATAGACACTGTGTCCTCCTTGTGACCAAAGGGTCAGTTTTCAGCATTTGGCTGTGTAATCAGCATTAATAAAGGAATCTCTGCGATGAGAGGACGTGTTTGAGGGGTTGTCGTGTCTGTGTTTGGGTCCTTTGTGTTGCGAGCGGCTCAGATGTGGCAGGCTGACGTGTTCAGTGGCGGCACCAGGCTTTGCTCGGCACTGCGCTCACAGACACCTCCAGACACAAACCCACGGACGGCTCGAGAAATGGATAAATACGATCAAGCTTTCACAAAATAGTACATTAGTGGAAGGGACTTTCCTCTAAGAGGTTGTATGTACTGTAAAAGAGCAGTGTTCAATACTGTTGGGCATGTTCCTCCCTCAAATCCATAGAATAGTCTATATTTATAAGTATTTAATAATTTACTTGTTTAGAAAATGGTGATTGTTTTAGGACCGTTATGATTTTTTGACATTATTTTTCATTAGAATTAAGCTCAATCCCACTAAATTCTCTACTGCAATGTATGAAGTTTAATTTTTGTTTTGTTTGCAAGTGATTTTCAGTAATATGAAATAATACAATGTACTTTAAGTATTTATATTTACTATTTTGCTTTACTGTAATGAATGTTTGTTTGTTTTACATTATGGTAATAAGAATTATATTTTTTTCACGTTTATAGTAATGAGAATCAAGGAATGTGCTCAAATGACGGAAATTATTTCACGATGCAACATATTTTGTTTTGTTTTTTTCTTTGCTTTTGGATGAAATATGGTCTGGAAATATTATTAACAGGATTTGCGAGGTCAGTGTGTGTGACCAAATGTCCCCATAAAGATGGAAATACCCGAAATCCTTGTCCTTGTGAACATTTTTTGCTCTCCATGAGAAAAACAGTTTATAAATCACATTGTGATTTTGAAATCTTTTCACATCTTTTTTGAAAATGTGAAAAAAAAAAGGTAAATAAGTTTTCTGTAATGGGTAGGTTTAGGGTAAGGGGAGAGAATATACAGTTTGAACAGTATAAAAATCATTATGTCTATGGAAAGACCCCACAAAACATGGAAACCCAACGTGTGTGTGTGTGTGCATGTGTGTGCGTGTGTGTGAGTGTGTGACAACTGTGTATTAAACTTGATTATTAATATACATACTCATGCAGTGATCTTGTAGATAAACTGTTAGATTTAGTAGTTATTTTCAACACTAGCAAGAGTTAGCAGAAGTTCATTCTTGATATCAAACACTTTTTTACTCTGAACATATCCCTGTTTTATATTAATATCTAGGGTAAAAACAGCTGTTACCCACCCGAGTCAAAACGTCATGTGACTGATCTCTCTATATTACATATTATACAGTATTCAACATTTGAAGTGGATCAAAAAAGTTAATCAAAGTTGTCCTAAGAACAAAGGTGTCCAAAGAAGAAGGTTTTAGGACAACTTTGATGAAAGGTTTGATCCACTTCAAATTTTGACTACTGTAGATTATAATATTACTATATTATAGTTATTTATTTCCTTACAGCAGGAAAAATATGTTTTAAGAGCCCCAAAAAACTTAAATCAGTTTGAATGGCTGCCAATTATGCTTTTTGCCTGGAATTTTTTTTTTATAATTACAGTATCATGGATAACAAGGCCATGCTAATTGTGGATATAATACCATGTTTTGTAGCATGCTTTTCTATTTCAGTGATCTTTCCATCATCAATAACTGAAATAATCAAATGAGTTTTAACTCAGTACAAAATCTCTCAGACTCATATACTGAATTCTCCAAATCCATTAACAAACATACAGCACAATTAATCACACAAAAAAATGTATTTTCACAATAAACATCCACAATGTGAACTGAAAAAACTGATGCGTTTCATGTTATAACAGCGGTTTATAGAGAAGCATAAGCTGAATGAATGACATGTTGAGACAGTAAGATCATGTGTAACTCCTACATGAACACAGTGTATCAGAGCACTGCATTCTTCATAAAACACTCTGCATTCAGAACACATTTAAGATATCGCATTCACATTTTATCAGGTGACAGAGAAAGACAGATTCACTTCTATAGGTATAATACTAATAGGCATCTTCAAGAGTTCAAGGTTGTTGTAAAAATATTTAAGCATGAATACTCGAAGCACAAACTGTGCAATGTAACAGTGCAAGAGCATCAAATAAAAACAAGCAAGAATAAAAGCATATATGCATTATTTAGCTTGAATGTAACAATAATCAAACCATCTTACAGCTTAACATGCTACATCAGCCAAAATCAGTCAAACTGTCTCTTAGTACATAAACAATGTGATCAGTATCAGGGTGAACGGCAAACTGTTACATCAACTTTATAATAAATAAAACATGTTGCTCAATTTATGCCAAAAACAAATTAAAGTCTTCATACGGTAGTTTCATATTGCAAAAGCACAAATGGGTTGACTTCAAACACTCTTCATGTGTCTCAAACACCATTGTTTCCTCCTTCATATGTAAATCTCGTGCATGAAAAACACCACGGAAAAACAGGCGAATCTCAACATAACACCGACTGTGACGCAACAGTCGGGATCATTAATATGTACGCCCCCAACATTTGAATATGCCAGCCCATGTTCAAGGCATAGGACAAGCCAGTATTAACGTCTGGAGCTGCACAGCTGAAACATCAGAAGTTCTGCAGGTATTATAAAGCAAGCAAGGACAAAAGCAAAAATGGCAGATGGATCAGTAATAACTGTTCATGATCCATGATATCATGATATATTTAGTGATATTTGTAAATTGTCTTTCTAAATGTTTCGTTAGCATGTTGCTAATGTACTGTTAAATGTGGTTAAAGTTACCATTGTTTCTTTCTGTATTCACGGAGACCAGAGCCATGCCGTTATTTTCATTATTAAACACTTGCAGTCTGTATAATTCATAAACACAACTTCATTCTTTATAAATCTCTCCAAGTGTGTAGCTTTAGCCACGTTAGCCACACAGCATTATCAAAGTCGTTCAGAATCAATTTTTATCAAACATCCACAAAATGCTTATGTGATCTGATATGCTGCATCACCAACAGTTTGTAAAGATCCATTTTGAGAGTTATATTTGCTGTGTGAACAACTTCTGTTGTATTTATGAAATGTTTAATAGAGTTGCAAGCTTGGGGGCGGGGAGCACGAGCATTTAAAGGTGTACACACACCGAATCAGTGCATTTTTAATCACACCCCAAAATAGGCAGTTAAAACATGGTATAATAAAAATCTATGGGGTATTTTGAGCTGAAACTTCACAGACACATTCTTGTGAAATATAGATTTTAGGGCACCTTTAAATAAACTACCGCTGTTCAACTGCTTCAGCTGGTTTGGTCAATTCAGTCTCTTCGTCTTTGATTGAAGTATCATTTTGTCCATTCACTTCTGTGAGGAAACAGAAAAAAAAATATCACAGTAGTACAAAAGAGAAAAGCAAACAGTCTTAACTCATCATATAACATTGATGCAGCATTGTAAAAATGGGGGTTAATAAATTAATAAAATAAAGCCGTGTCTACTCTGGATACAACAAAGCGACCTCTGCAAATGCATTTGTTCTTCGTATCAGAAGTAATGTGAACGTAAATGCTGAGGTGAACACAGAGTAAAGGGTCCTGCTGTAACTAAACAATTTGTTTAAAGAATTAACCTTTTGGTTCATTTCTAATTTTACCCTCTTATTTGACCAATACATTAACAACAAGTGTTGTACAGAGGACTAGTAAAAATAAATAAAATTATGAATCAGTTATTAATAGTGTTTCAAACAGGGAAGGATCCACTGTTAAAATGAAATACATACATACATACATACATATATACACACAATTATATATATGACTAAATATTTAATACAATATGAAGGTTAATACAATATGATATTTAATACTGAATGAAGGTCAGTGTGTCTCAGAATAGTATTTGTAAGGCTACTCTGTAAAGTGTAGTCAGAAAAATTAAAAAGTCAGAAAAATCATTAAATCAAAAATCTTCATATTTGTATTAATTGTGTTAATGTTGTACTGATTCCTGAATGAACAACCGGAATAAATCAAAAACATCTTACAGTGTTTGTTCATCCTGATTAGAGGTACCAGTGCCTTGCTAAAAACAAACACAGATTTTCATTTATTGTAAATATTTCATATCAGAGAATAACCCACTTGGACAGGAAGAGCCATCTAACTGATATGTAATGTGACCAATCACAGTTTTATTTAGTGTCTAGACTCTGTCCAAAAGTAATAAATATAGACTATTTCACAGACATAAAGCAGAATAGTTCTGTTTGTCGATCTAGTTGCTATATGTGCCTCACACAAAACTCACTATAAACTAAACAGACAGACTGATAAAAAACACATGTGTGCTCTTACTTTCAGACAGTCCATTAAATTGTTCTTAAATTGTGCAGTGTGCAGATGATTCATGCTGTATTTGTAAT
Source organism: Ctenopharyngodon idella (assembly GCF_019924925.1). Taxonomy (NCBI): domain Eukaryota; kingdom Metazoa; phylum Chordata; class Actinopteri; order Cypriniformes; family Xenocyprididae; genus Ctenopharyngodon; species Ctenopharyngodon idella. Next base: position 3,479,084 of record NC_067229.1, read on the forward strand.
TATGCAGTCATTTTACAATTTATCTTTGTTAAATAATATTTGTAATTAGTTAAATGTCTAAGTTTCTTTTTAGGTTAGCTTTGTGTAATACATTGCTTACTGTTCAGATTGACACTGTTCTTTAGTCTAAAGTTAAAAAGCACAAGATCAGTGCTGACTTTATTATTTCTCTATTAATGATGTTTCTTTTGTAATGCTGTTTAATATTGAATATCTTTAATACCATTATTATGACAATGCACATTATACACAAACAGACACAAACATGCTGCAAATGCTGCTGAGATCAAACAAAGATCATACAGTATCTGCAATAACTAAGCTTCAGTTTTCTACAGACACAGATGCAGTTCACAGTAGGTTAGTATCTGCCGTTCATCTGTTATTGTCTTAACGGTAATCAGACTTTTTTACGGGTTCTAGATTATATGAACTGTGTGTGATACTTACCACTACTTCTTTCTGGTATAGAGCTCTTGCAGAGGTAGTAAATCACACCAGCAGCTGCAGCTAAAAACACCAGAACAACAGCAACAACAATCGCTGCTATAGCACCTGAAGACAGACCTGAATTTGGAACAGATAAAGACAGATAGTCATTAGTGTGAATGTGTCTGATCTATAACAAACTTGTAGATAATTAAATAAATTGTACCTATGTAACAAGAATAAAGAGTCTTTGTGACAAGGGTCTTTTTAAAATTATTAATATGCTTTAATTGTTTTCCGATATTACAAAAATATATTGCTTTTAAAAGACTCAAGATACTCACTGACAGTGACACTGAAGCTCTTCTGTATAGTATATTTGTTGTTATTGATGATCTTCAGCTGATAATGTCCTGAGTGTTCAATGTTGGAGTTCTCAATGGTGAGACCTCCAGTTCGCTTATCTAGATTTAGTCTGTTTTTGAACCTCACATCCTTGTCATTATATATACTGTTGTTCTTTCCATCAGTTTTTGCTATGGTGATGTTTTGAGCTCCAAATAGCCACTCTATAAGATCACCTTTTTGTATTTCAGTAACAGAAGTGTTGAGAAAGACAGAATCTCCCTTTATCACTGACACCGTCTTCATTCCATCTGTCTCATCACTAAACACATCTGAAGAACAAACAGAAACAGTTTCTCAGAGATTAAACTTGGCAGTAGCAATCCTAGCAATCACAAAGCAACACGCTCACCGCCATCTAAACATGTTTTCCTGCAAAATTAAAGTGTGGTCTGTGTTTGACTCAGAAACACTAGATTCAACTTAACGGATCATTTTTGAACAGAAAGGTAAACTTAAAGTCCCCCTGTGGTGAAAATCAAGTTTTTAATGTTGTTTATATGTCTAGTGTTTTTAATATGCTTTAAGACAAACCATGTGCAAATTCATAATTCAACACCAATGCTGAGTATTTTCTCTTTAAAACTGCAGTGATCTAAAGACAGTCTCAAAAACACGGTTTGAAATCGCTGGTGTCTGTGACGTCACAAACTACCTTGTAACCAATCACATCAACGTGTCGGCAGGCTTTAGCATATCATTAACTGACCGCGCAAGGGAGTCTCAAGAGAAGAGAAGCAAGGTCATTGCAATATATTTTTCTGTTTATATGAAAAATCAGGTACATTTAGCAATATAGCAGGTGAATTATGCATACACAGCAAAATCCCCAGTGTTAAATTAACACCCAAAGTGTACATATGAGTCCATCTTACCGAGTGTTAAAAAGTAACACTGAAGCAGTGTTAAAGTTAATGAGATAATTGATTGATGATTGAGTGATGATTGACAATTAGTGGTGACACCTGATGTTAATAAGCAGAATCATTGAAGGAAAGAGAGAAAAAAGGTGTTAATTAATGTTTTATGGAATGTTTCATTTCAAGTCACCATGGAAATGCAGCACAGATCATAGCTTCTCTGGCCATAACAAATGTGCTCTACAAACACAAAGTTGGAGCAGTCAGAGAAAAATTAATGTTAATAAATAAAGAGTCAAGAGCCCAACTAAAGGAAATGCTTTTCACCATCATGGTGACTTCAAACTAAACTTTCATTAAAACATTAACATCTAAACATCTGTTAATTCTCAATAAGAACTTTTGTTGATGTATGACAGAAATAAAATCGAACTGGTTAATAATAAGTGTAATAATGTTTAATGGCTGGAAGTCAGTTGTAGTTGTCGTGTCTCTCTCTTTTTCTCTTGTTGTTTCTTCAATGATTCTGCTTATTAACATCAGGTGTCACCACTGATTGTCAATCATCACTCAATCATCAATCAATTATCTCATTAACTTTAACACTGCTTCAGTGTTACTTTTTAACACCCGGCAAGATGGACTCATATGTACACTTTGGGTGTTAATTTAACACTGGGGATTTTGCTGTGTATGATGTATATTACGATGCTGTAATGAACTGTATGCCTTTCTCTGCCGATGTTCTGAGTTGTTCAAAGTGCTTGTATGGATACTGATTGATATAAAGCAGCTGTCTGACTCTGAGAACGGGAACATGGTTTGTGTAACATTAGCAGCACATTATTAGCTGTTTGACAATATAGTCAAGCAAAAGGCCAATCATATTAATTACCATTATGTGTCCGACGTTGTAAAGAGCGATACCAATGTGCGGCGTTTACCTCAGTAATGCTGGGTACCCACTAATACAGTTTTAAAATCTTATAAGATTTTTAAAATGTGAGAGACCACAAACATGAGGACAAAAAAATCCTAGATTTAATTGTTTTGCTCCTATAGTGGGTGGTGTGCCGTGATGTGACAAAGACAGCACACCACACACAAACAGATTTTCAACCAGAGACCCGACTGTGAACATGGGAAATCTTGCAAAATCTCTCGAGACTTCAGAATAAATATGAATGACGATAGGCAGGAAGAAATTGCGATGATAGTGTTTGGAAAGATTTTGATATAAAATCCATGAAAAAAAAAGGGGGTTTGGGTGAAATCGTGGAGACGGTGGGAACATAATCTTCTGACATGTTGAATATTTCAATTCACGACTGGGGCGGCACTCTTAACACACCTCACACCACAGGAAAGTCTGATAAGATAATCTGTAGAACCATCAAGATAATCAGGACATTACATTTTTGTGGTAATGTCTCAATTATTTTGTGGTGTGTACCCAACATAAGTTGATAGAGTGGATCTCTGAGCTTGTGCGAGTGTGTGGAGGCGGGGCTAATTTGCATATTCATGGACCTGCATATAACTAAATGAAGCAAGGTTGTTTCATTCAGGCTATTTTAAGGCATGAAGAATTTTTTTTCACAGGAAAAAAAAACATTTAAATATGTAATTTTGGTGATCAAAGATGAGTTTTAAGGAATAAAATGATTGACTACAGGGGACTTTAAGGTCTAATTCGAGCATCTAAACTTTTCAATAGACTGATCACAGTCAAAACTTGATACTTACAGAATCTAACAGAATTTAGAACATTATAGAAAGTATTATTTACTCACCACTAATATTAATATGGAATTTCCTGCGTATGCTCATGAAACGCATCTGTATGTCCATGAAAATTATTTTATAATCTCCAGACTGATCTCTTCGGATGTTTCTGATGGTGAGATCTCCGGTCTGATCATTCTGAACAGTGTTACTCCATCTTGCATCAGAGGGAGTAATGAGGACGTTTTTGTCTCCAGACCACTGTACTATATCATTTCTCGATATTTTAGAATGATCAGTGTGTAAAGTGACAGAATCTCCCTCCATCACCAACACTAACGTCACTGTCTCTGTATCAATAACAAACACATGAGAAGAACAAACAGGAACAGTTTTGAGAGATTAATTTTATAATGTTAACAGTAGTTTAAAGTGAGTCTGAAATACACAGACTCACTTTTTTTACAGTAAAATACTGGCAACACTGTTGCCAGAAATTTACTGTTGATTGAACAGTTATTTACTGTAATCTACAGTATGTTACTGTAAAGATACCATGCACTAAATTAAAACTTGTGTTACCTCATTTCATTTACAGAAACCGACTGCCTCAAACTGTCTAACTGCCATTTACATTTACAAACTTTTTACAAAATATTTATTATGTGCTAATAACATGAGCATATTATTACTATGAACTTATTTATTTAGGGCTCACTAAAAACATTTTAAATAAATTTTCACTGCATCAGTAATTACACAGTCACCATCTGTTAAATAAAACACCATGCAACATATCATCAATGTCTCTTGATCTTCTCCTGAATCTAAGCACAGGCTCTACTCTTCAGCACAATGGTGACCCACAACAGTGTTGCCAGTATATAACTGTTTTTTAACTTACAGTTTGTAACTGTTAAAATACATTTTGTGGGTGTGTCTTTTTATCTTACACCTTTAACCCTTTCAACCCCACAGGAACATCCTCGAGTGTCCACATTACAGAGTAAAAGTAACATTAGGATTGTTTGTACGGAGCCCCGGACATGACATGCAGGAAAAAAATAGGAGGCTAAATTGTGCAAACAAATTACTAATTTACTATTTAGTTTAGGCAACGAAATAGTTAATCGTGTGCATGTTTTAATTTTTTTCTTGCATGTCATGTATGTTTCTGTATGTTTGAGATGTGCCTAGCCTCGCCTGAAATGTAGGCGGCAGCAGTGAGGGGAGGAATGAAAAAAGTGCAGGCACACAGCAAAATCCCCAGTGTTAAATTAACACCCAAAGTGTACATATGAGTCCATCTTACCGAGTGTTAAAAAGTAACACTGAAGCAGTGTTAAAGTTAATGAGATAATTGATTGATGATTGAGTGATGATTGACAATCCGTGGTGACACCTGATGTTAATAAGCAGAATCATTGAAGGAAAGAGAGAAAAAAGGTGTTAATTAATGTTTAATGGAATGTTTCATTTCAAGTCACCATGGAAATGCAGCACAGATCATAGCTTCTCTGGCCATAACAAATGTGCTCTACAAACACAAAGTTGGAGCACCCAGAGAAAAAATAGCATTAATAAACAAAGAGTCAAGAGCCCAACTAAGGGAAATGCTTTTCACCATCATGGTGACTTCAAACTAAACTTTCATTAAAACATTAACATCTAAACATCTGTTAATTCTCAATAAGAACTTTTGTTGATGTATGACAGAAATAAAATCAAACTGGTTAATAATAAGTGTAATAATGTTTAATGGCTGGAAGTCAGTTGTAGTTGTCGTGTCTCTCTCTTTTTCTCTTGTTGTTTCTTCAGTGATTCTGCTTATTAACATCAGGTGTCACCACTAATTGTCAATCATCACTCAATCATCAATCAATTATCTCATTAACTTTAACACCGCTTCAGTGTTACTTTTTAACACCCGGCAAGATGGACTCATATGTACACTTTGGGTGTTAATTTAACACTGGGGATTTTGCTGTGCAAGATGAACAGTTCTCTGTTCTCATAATGGATCAGACACCTACGAGATCAAAAGAGGATATCGCGGGATTCCCACTCGTGCGCTGTGTTATTGATAAACTGTTATGCAGGAGCTCAAAATATTTTATGAATTAAATGACTTCAATGTTCTTCTAAATAACTGGTTGTTAAAACATTGCTGGTTCTTACGCTGTTGAATCACAGACATAGTATAATTAATAAACATAAAATACCCATTAAATCAAAGACTAGACACAGAAATAGATCAGTGAAGACAAGTCCAAGATGATTACAGCATCATCACAAAAGTAAAAAAAAAAAATCTGATCATCTTTTTGCTGGCTTTTTCCTGTGTGGTGGAATTTTTTAATTAATCATAACTAACATTTTTTTCCTTGCAGGAATAACATTTATATGCTTTTGGAACCTAAATGTCTCCAAAACTCGGGCCAAAGTCAGTGTGTGTCTGAATCATATCTGAATATAACAAAAGGGGAAATGAAACAGCTAGACAATCATCTAAATATAATAGCCCCATGATATTGAGTAACCAACAAACTAATAAACACATGATTTGGGTAGATCTTGCTTTACCTGGTAACAGAAGGGTTTGACATATGAAGAACCAATCATATTGTAGAATGCTTTGCCATGCTCCTATCCTATATAAACTGTTGTATTCTTTTTGCTGGTGGGATTCTCTGAGATTGATACGAGGTCCTTCTGTCGTGATTAAAGCATATTCTAAAGGCATAATCTGGAGTCTATCTGGTTATTGCTGCACAGCAAGTTAAGGAACACTGAAGGCCTTTTTCCCAAGTGGTAGTGTTCAAAAGGGACAAGACATTGACTGACTCGAAGCCGGTTGTCAACTAATAGACGTAGTGCTAGAGTATAAACGCTCAGGTGTCAACTAGGAGGCGCCCCAGGTAAACTAAAGTCAGGTGCGTAGGGGAAAATCTACCACAATTTGGCGAGCCAGCCTCAGGAGTCCTCAGAATCTCCCTCTGTCGGTGGACGGGGATGAGGAACTTGTCTTCATTCTGCCAGACTGCAGATCCCTGTTTGACAGAGGGACCATTCCTGGACGGGCTAAAAGGACTTAAGGTTAAGGTAGGATGGACTCCACACTTTTCCTTACAAATGCTTCTAAATTAATTAAAAAGCTAAACTGAATTGAATTTTGCACTTTGTTAAGAACATTTTAGAAGAAAACTGGTGATCACATTTAAATGATGTTTACTTTTTGGCTGTTAAGGACAGTGATTATGGTTGATTCATTCAAAGTTGTATTTGTTGAGTATTTTAGATTGAGAGTGCTCCCAGCAAGCTGTCAATAAAACTTTGTTCCTGCAAAGAGCAACTTGTCATGTATGCTGGAGTTAGAAGTTCTAAAGATTCTACACTCATATGATCACAATAAAGGCAGTGATAGTGTTGGACGACTAAAGACCTGTGCTCAGGGTGAGACAGTAATTTAAGTAAGTTAGTGATAATGATCCTGTGTTGGACCTGTGTACACTCAGTAGGGCAGTGATAGTGTATAGATGCTAGAGACCTGACACTCGCCTGCGAATTTGGGTAGGTAGTGATAATAGCTTCTTAACGGAACGCCGTCACCAGATTAGGGAAGGGGAAATGACCTGAGATGCTGTAGCACTAAAACTTGCTCTTTGTTTGAAAAAGACTTTAATTCTGATTAAGTAAGAAATGTTGAAAGAGATGGATATGAATAATAGATCAATATAGTTACATTTTGAAATAAATAAATGAATGCTGAAAATGTTAAAATTATAAATAATAGGAATATGCACCTGTGGAGCATTGTGTGAGAATTATGAAATTTTGAGTTGCAGAGAAACTTTTATGGGTTAGACTTTGATTTACTAGGCCTATGTATTGGCTCAGATGGGTTGAATAAAATCGAGAAATAGGTGCTCTAAATAATGACTAATAGTAAGATAATAACTACACGTGTTTAAATATTATACTCGGTATCTGAAGACGTCTAGAATGTGTATCCCGTTATCCCTGCACAGCAAAATCCCCAGTGTTAAATTAACACCCAAAGTGTACATATGAGTCCATCTTGTCGGGTGTTAAAAAGTAACACTGAAGCAGTGTTAAAGTTAATGAGATAATTGATTGATGATTGAGTGATGATTGACAATTAGTGGTGACACCTGATGATAATAAGCAGAATCATTGAAGGAAAGAGAGAAAAAAGGTGTTAATTAATGTTTTATGGAATGTTTCATTTCAAGTCACCATGAAAGAGGTCAGCGTTTGCTTTAGTTGGGCTCTTGACTCTTTACCTTTTATTATTAGTTTTTCTCTGGCTGCTCCAACTTTGTGTTTGTAAAGCACATTTGTTATGGCCAGAGAAAATATGATCTGGTCACAATATGTTTTGATGATGTTGTTATCATCATGCAATGGCCTGATGTCATTTAGAGTCTAAATCTCTGTCCATATGCTTGAGGTGTAGCTTTAGTATTAATGATTGTAGTCCTGTGATTTTACAGCTTGAGACCCAACAGCAGTATGAACAAATTATTTTTATTTTTTTTTTTATAAGAAAAATACATCATGCACAGAAGCTTTTGTGTTTAGACACACACAGACATCAAGAATCAGCATATGATTCTCAAGAACGGTGACAATAAATAAATACAAAATACTGACAAACAGATCAACTCTGAACATCACAAAACAAGCTACTGTCACAACAAAACAACAGCAAAATAAAAGCAAACATGAACAATCTACGAAAATTACAGGACAATTCAGCTGCATAATTTATTCATGCAGCAATGCATGATGGGAGCCATGGATGAGTTTTGATTGGTGGCACCCATCATGCACTGCAACAAGAAGCACTTTGTTTGATTGTCACCATTGTTGAGGGTCATATGCTGATTCTTGATGTCTGTGTGTGTTTCAAAAAAACCTTCAGATTATAAAAGTTCTGCTGGATCTCAAGTGGTAACAGATGTGTTATAAAGAAATAATATAACAAGGAAATGCTTTTCACCATCATGGTGATTTCAAACTAAACTTTCATTAAAACATTAACATCTAAACATCTGTTAATTCTCAGTAAGAACTTTTGTTGATGTATTACAGAAATAAAATCAAACTGGTTAATAATAAGTGTAATAATGTTTAATGGCTGGAAGTCAGTTGTAGTTGTCGTGTCTCTCTTTTTCTCTTGTTGTTTCTTCAATGATTCTGCTTATTAACATCAGGTGTCACCACTAATTGTCAATCATCACTCAATCATCAATCAATTATCTCATTAACTTTAACACTGCTTCAGTGTTACTTTTTAACACCCGGCAAGATGGACTCATATGTACACTTTGGGTGTTAATTTAACACTGGGGATTTTGCTGTGTGGGAGACAGTATGAAAAGTTGATCCTTTTGTTTTTTTTTGGTTTATGTTAAGTATGATAACTTTTGTGCGATGTGTTGAATGAGAATGAGATTAAGTGACCAAGTTAAATAGAAATTATGATTTGAACCAGCACATAACAGACTTCTTACAGTAATTTTAAATTCTAGCAAAGAGAAAAGACAAAGAATTCTTTGCTATTACATTACACCATACTCTATATTAATTAGAGTACTTTTTCTGCATTTCGCAAAGAAGGATCTGCTTGCTTTTTCCTGCAAAGAAGAACTAAGCTTACTAATAGAATGAGGAACTGCTGTTGTGTTAACCAGATTTCTGGAATTAAGGGACACTGATTACTGTTAAGAAAGACGGACTTTAAATAAAGAGCTGTAGGTTTAATTTGAATTATGCGGTTCTCTTGAGTGTTCATATTTCAGACCAGGCAGCTTCTGGAACAGCTGTCTTGACAAACAGGAGTGAATAGACTGAAGTGTGTTCAACAAGACGACTGCAGAGAGAAGAAGGGGAAGTGGCTGATGGGCCTTCAGCTCGCCCCCTGAAAGAGGAAGTTCGACACTTCTGGAGGGGTCAGCATGGAGAGGACTGATACAGTGCAGGAAAAGGTGAGACTTTTCCTAAGAACAATTTTGCCATGCATTAAGCAAATTTGTGGCAGGATCGAACACAAGCCAGACTGTCTGAGAGACAGAGCTCATAGACAACAACACCAGGACTTTGAGTGCATCACTGGCTGATGATCCAATGCAACAGCCCAACAAGATCAACTGACTGATGATCCACACAGAACACAGAAGGACTTCCATTCCCTTCCTTTAGGGCAGTTGCTGCATTTCAATGATCACTACAGAGACCGCTTCAAATTCTGTTCATTATCATATTAATTTAATTCCTTTTGATTATTGACTGGCTTCACAGCAGTTCTCTGTTAAACTAACATTCTAACAATCTGTTTTCAATAGGTACCAGTCCAGCCTACTGTACATCATAATGAAAGAAAAGAAAGTTCATTACCAGAAGTGGGAGTTTGACACCAATCATTTAAAACTGGGGCTGGATTTGGTATAGTGAGGGCAACTACATTAAGGGATACAATTATTGACTACAGGGGGACTTTACACAGGTCCTTAAATAGAGCTTACTAAGTAAAACCATTGCCTTGTATTAAAAGCTAACAAAATCTGGTTAAGAAAATGGTTAAGAGAACAGAAAACACAAAGCCGAATCTTTTTTTTTTTTTCCAAAAGAAATGCAAGGGAATGTCCTAAATGACATTTGATGTTGTAATTTGTTGTTAGTGTATGAGTTCCATTCTTCTTGCCACACTCTTAGAAAGGATGTGTTAAAACTGACTCAAACTGTGTTAAATTCTTACACATCATTAGGTGAGTTTAGGGACAACGCTTGTGTTAATTCTGACACATTCACTGAGTCAATGATTTTAACACAGTGAATGTGTCAGGAAGGTTAACCAGAGGTGTAGCCAAGACCAAGAGCAAGACCATTCAAGAGGGAAGTTAATAAGATAATTAAGTCATTAATCAAGCACTAGTGATGAACACCTGCTGTTAACAAGCAGAATCATTGAAGGAAAGAGGAAAACAACAACAAAATAAAACACCTGTGCTACTTCTGAACATGAAGACCAAATTTGCAATGATCTCTTTGTCAAGTCCAGTCAAAAAAAAAAAAAAAGAAAAGAAAAGAAGTCTTTTACATCAATGCTTGTGTTTTGGGACAACACTTGTGTTAATTTTTACACATTCACTGTGTCAAACACAGACATTCAGAATGTGTCAAAAAGCAGAGGTGGAAAGTCCAGGGGTCAGAAAGTAAAAGTCCTGCCATATTTTTATTCCACCCACTGAAGCAGCGTTAAAGTTGAGATAAATAAGTGTTTAATTGAGGTGATGATTGACCATTATTGAAGACACCTGATGATAACAAGCAGAATCACCAAAGGAGAAAAATCACAATTTTTAAGTAACCATCGTGGAGATCAGAGTTTGATTTAGTTGGGCTCTTGACCCTTGACTTTTTAAAATTAGATTTTGTTTGGGCTGTTGTAACTGAGTTATAACAACCAGACAAGCAAAGAGAAAAGATGGTCAGGTGTTGTTGGTTATGGTTTCACATAATCATTATTTGATGTGAATCACCTGAACTCATTTAGAGCCCAATCTCTGAGTTAGATTTACATTATTGATTACAGCAGAAGATCAGCTTTTTCAATATAATCCAAAGGATTTTTTTCAAAAGTTGTTCTAAAAAAAAAATCACTTTCATTTAAACACACAGACATCAAGAATCAGCCTGTGAATCTCAACAGTGGTGACCATCAAAAAGCATGTTGCAATGCATTCTGGGTGCCACCAATCAAAATTCATCCACGGCTCCCATCATGCATTGCTGCATGAATAAATTATGAGCTGAATTGTCTTAGTAATTTTCTTTATTCTCACTATTTTATTTTTTGCTGTTTTTATGTGACTTTTTAGTAGCTTGTTTTCTAATGTTCAGAGTTGATCTGTTTATCAGAATATGTTGCTTGTCACCGTTGTTGAGATTCACAGGCTGATTGTTGATGTCTTCGTGTGCCTAAAAGAAAGATTTCTTTTTTTTATCAGAACAACTTTTAAGAAATCTCTTGGATTATATTGATAAAGCTGATCTCCTGCTGTAGAATCACAATGCTGCTGTAATCAATGTAAATCTAACTCAGAGATTGGGCTCTAAATGAGTTCAGATCAAACAATGATTATGTGAAAACATAACCAACACAACCTGATCATCTTTTCTCTTTGTTTGTCTGGCTGTTACAACTCAGTTACAACAACCCAAACAAAATCTAACACTAAAAAGTCAAGGGTCAAGAGCTCAACTAAAGCAAACCCTGATCTCTGTGATGGTTTCTTAAAAATTGTGATTTTCTCCTTTGGTGATTCTGCTTGTTGTCATCAGGTGTCTTCAATAATGGTCAATCATCACCTCACTTAATCACTTATTTATCTCATTAACTTTAACACTGCTTCAGTGGGTGGAATAAAAATATGGCAGGACTTTTACTTTCTGACCCCTGGACTTTACACCTCTGTCAAAAAGCATTTGTTAAAAACTGACTCAAATTGGCTAAATTCTTACACATCAGTGTGTGAGTTTAGGGACAACACTCGTTGTGTTAATTTTGACACATTCTTTGTGTGATGATTTTAACACAGTAAATGTGTCAGGAAGGTGATCTGATGTTAACAAGTAGAATCAAAGGAGAAAATCACAGTGTTTGCTTTTGTTGATATTTTGACCCTTGACTTGTTAATATAAAATTTAGTTTGGACTGTTTTAACTGAGTTATAACAGCCAGACAAGCAAAGAGAAAAGATGGTCAGGTGGTGTTGGTTATGTTTTCACATAATCATTATTTGATCTGAATCACTGAACTCATTTAGAGCCCAATCTCTGAGTTAGATTTACATTATTGTTTACAGCAGCACTGTGATTCTACAGCAGAGAATCAGCTTTTTCAATATAATCCAATGGATTTCTCAAAATTTGTTCTGAATTATAAACACACACACACACACACACACACATATATATATTTAATAAAATAAAAAATAAAAAATCTTACATTGAGGCACACACAGACATCAAGAATCAGCCTGTGAATCTCAACAGTGGTGAGAATAATAAAGCATGTTGCAGTGCATTCTGGGTGCCACCAATCAAAATTCATCCACAGCTCCCATCATGCATTGCAGCATGAATAAATTATGAGCTGAACTGTCTTAGTAATTTCCTTTATTCTCATATTTTATTTTGTTCTGTTTATGTGACTTTTTAGTAGCTTGTTTTTTTTTTAATGTTCAGAATTGATCTGTTCATCAGAATATGTTGTTGAGATTCACAGGCTGATTCTTGATGTCTGTGTGTGCCTAAAAGAAAGATTTTTTTTTTTTAGCTTTTGCTCAGAACAGCTTTTGAGAAATCCTTCAGATTATATAGATAAAGCTGATCTTCTGCTGTAATCAATAATGTAAATCTAACTCAGAGATTGGGCTCTAAATGAGTTCAGTGATTCAGACCAAATAATGATTATGTGAAAACATAACCAACACCACCTGATCATCTTATCTTATCTTATCTTATCTTATCTTATCTTTTCTTTTCTTTTCTTTTCGTTTCGTTTCGTTTTGTTTATCTGGCTGTTATGACTTAGTTACAGCAGCCAAACAAAATCTAACATTAAAAAGTCAAGGGTCAAGAGCCCAACTAAATCAAACTCTGATCTCTGTGATGGTGACTTAAAAATTGTGATTTTTCTCCTTTGGTGAATTCTGCTTGTTAACAGCAGGTGCTCATCGTTAATGTTCAGTAGTCACACGATTAATTAATTATCTTGATTGAATGGTCTTGTTTTGGTCTTGGTTTTGGAGGTCTGGTCTTCACCTCTGAAATGAACACAAAGTTGTGTAAATGTGTAATATTAACACATTACAGCTGTTCTTGGCTGCACAGATTGTGTTGATGCTGTGAATAAATACACAGGTTGTGTTAATTTTAAAACTACACATAATATGTGTAAAACAATTTAATTCTTCCAACACATTTTTATGCAATATTGACACAAAATGTGTAAACTAGAGTGTTACACATAATATGTCATTTTTTACACATTTCTTTTTAGAGTGCACATGTTTAATAAGTAATGATTCAGAGTCTGAGGGAAAGATTTGACATTCTGTACGCAAATTAATAACTTCCTTTGCAGCAATATCAGCCTGTTAATTTCCTAATAGATACATATGACCCAAAATCCAGCAAAAGATAATACTAAAACTTGACTCAAGGTCTACTAAAGTTAAAAGGCAATTTACTATGGGATGTTTAGTTTTTTTTTTTAGTGGTTACGGAAAGTATTCAGACCCCTTAAATTTTTCACTCTTTGTTATATTGCAGCCATTTGCTGAAATCATTTAAGTTCATTTTTTTTCCTCATTAATGTACACACAGCACCCCATATTGACAGAAAAACACAGAATTGTTGACATTTTTGCAGATTTATTAAAAAAGAAAAACTGAAATATCACATGGTCCTAAGTATTCAGACCCTTTGCTCAGTATTTAGTAGAAGCACCCTTTTGATCTAATACAGCCATGAGTCTTTTTGGGAAAGATGCAACAAGTTTTTCACACCTGGATTTGGGGATCCTCTGCCATTCCTCCTTGCAGATCCTCTCCAGTTCTGTCAGGTTGGATGGTAAACGTTGGTGGACAGCCATTTTTAGGTCTCTCCAGAGATGCTCAATTGGGTTTAAGTCAGGGCTCTGGCTGGGCCATTCAAGAACAGTCACAGAGTTGTTGTGAAGCCACTCCTTCGTTATTTTAGCTGTGTGCTTAGGGTCATTGTCTTGTTGGAAGGTAAACCTTCGGCCCAGTCTGAGCTCCTGAGCAGTCTGGAGAAGGTTTTCGTCCAGGATATCCCTGTACTTGGCCGCATTCATCTTTCCCTCGATTGCAACCAGTCGTCCTGTCCCTGCAGCTGAAAAACACCCCCACAGCATGATGCTGCCACCACCATGCTTCACTGTTGGGACTGTATTGGACAGATGATGAGCAGTGCCTGGTTTTCTCCACACATACCGCTTAGAATTAAGGCCAAAAAGTTCTATCTTGGTCTCATCAGACCAGAGAATCTTATTTCTCACCATCTTGGAGTCCTCCATGCGGGCTTTCATGTGTCTTGCACTGAGGAGAGGCTTCCGTCGGGCCACTCTGCCATTAAGCCCCGACTGGTGGAGGGCTGCAGTGATGGTTGACTTTCTACAACTTTCTCCCATCTCCCGACTGCATCTCTGGAGCTCAGCCACAGTGATCTTTGGGTTCTTCTTTAGCTCTCTCACCAAGGCTCTTCTCCCCCGATAGCTCAGTTTGGCCGGACGGGCAGCTCTAGGAAGGGTTCTGGTCGTCCCAAACGTCTTCCATTTAAGGATTATGGAGGCCACTGTGCTCTTAGGAACCTTAAGTGCAGCAGAATTTTTTTTGTAACCTTGGCCAGATCTGTGCCTTGCCACAATTCTGTCTCTGAGCTCTTCAGGCAGTTCCTTTGACCTCATGATTCTCATTTGCTCTGACATGCACTGTGAGCTGTAAGGTCTTATATAGACAGGTGTGTGGCTTTCCTAATCAAGTCCAATCAGTATAATCAAACACAGCTGGACTCAAATGAAGGTGTAGAACCATCTCAAGGATGATCAGAAGAAATGGACAGCACCTGAGTTAAATATATGAGTGTCACAGCAAACGGTCTGAATACTTAGGACCATGTGATATTTCAGTTTTTCTTTTTTAATAAATCTGCAAAAATGTCAACAATTCTGTGTTTTTCTGTCAATATGGGGTGCTGTGTGTACATTAATGAGGAAAAAAAAAAAACCTAAATGATTTCAGCAAAATATCTGCAATATAACAAAGAGTGAAAAATTTAAGGGGTCTGAATACTTTCCGTAACCACTGTATACCCACTTTGGTGAGTATATATATATATATATATATATATATATATACACACACACACACACACACACACACACACACATTTTAGGCTTGTAACGGTACACTAAAATGACGGTTTCAACATTTTTGATTTCAACATTTCAACATTGCGTTTAACTGACAATAGAAAAGTAATTATGAAATAAAGCAGTCTTTGTGCCTTCAAAGGTACTTTTCAAATAAAGTGTGACTGTTTCAAATGTTCATGATTTACAACTACAGCAATTATGTTTGGTTGTTG
This sequence comes from Ctenopharyngodon idella, assembly GCF_019924925.1. NCBI lineage: Eukaryota > Metazoa > Chordata > Actinopteri > Cypriniformes > Xenocyprididae > Ctenopharyngodon > Ctenopharyngodon idella. Next base: position 3,494,702 of record NC_067229.1, read on the forward strand.
TTGATGATGTTATGTTGTGTTTCACTTAAAACTTCGTTTTTTGTTTTGTTTTGTTTTTTGAATCTTGGAGTCTTCAAGCAAGTTCATTTTTACATTTTAAAAGAAGAAAATACTATATAAACATTTTTAGTAGCTTCTTCATATTTAAATCATAAGTTGTTCAGATGTTTGGCTTTGACTTCACTGATTTTTGAGTTGCTCTGCCACATTTTCATATGTTTATTTCTAAATAGTTTTCTATGCCAATAAAAATAATCATTACTTTACAAAATATTGAAGAATCTCTCACTTTTTGTCTATATTGATATAACTGACACTTGTTGTTGAATGACAAGCTCACAACTGTCATCTTTCTAAAGAGACCAAAGTTATGTCTGTAGTACGAAGGGTTCATGAACTGTGACTGATTTAGTTTGGGTACGTCTGTTCTGGGTTTGAGCTCATCTGAAGGGGGCGACTGTTAACAGGTTAAGCTAGCAGTTGGGATGACTTGATCTCTAAACATCCACTGTATCACATCATCTCTCTGTATTTGAGTGAGACCAGTGTGTAGAGTGAAAGGATATCCCTCAAACTCTGACACTGACTTCACTTTATCTGTGTCAATAGCAAACACATGAGAACAAATAGGAAAATTTTTGAGACAATCTCTTGGTGCTGTCAGTATAAAATGAATATGAATTAAAGAGTTTGTTCATCAAAAAATGAAAATTCTGTAATCATTTACTCATCCACCTGTAAGATCTTTGTTACTCTTCAGAACACAAATGAAGATATTTTAATGAAATCCAAGAGTTTTCTGTCCCTCCATAGAGATTTAAAGCAGATTACACATTCAAGGGTAGGAACCTACCATTCTGGGTAGGAAAGACATCATTAAATAATCTGTGTGGCTCCAGTGGTTTAACATCAATTTTATGAAGTGATGCAAGTGCTTTGTTTGTGCAAAATAATATTATCCAAAGTGGGTCAATATTCCTTAAATAAAGAAATACAGCATTTTTTTTTTCTCCACAAACAAAGCACTCGTGTCTCTTAATTAAATTGAGGTTAAACCACTGGAGTCATATGGATTACTCTAATGATGTCTTTACTACCTTTCTGGACTTTAAATGTGTAAGTCGCATTGCTCATAGAAACAAAAAGCTCTCTGATTTTATCAGAAATATCTTAATTTGTGTTCTGAAGATGAATAAAGGTCTTACAGGTGTGGAACAACATGAGGGTAAATAATGACACAATTTTTTATTTTGGGGTGAACTTATCCTTTAACGTGAACATGATTTCTAAGGAGACTGATTTTAATTATCACAAGCAGTAATGCAAAATGAACTGTTTAAAATCAATAGGAAAGTCTCAAAGCATTTACAGATGTCATGGGCTTTGCTTGATATGTTCATAACAAACATAACAGATCAGTCTTACTTTCATTTTACGCTTGTTAGTAATCAATTGAGAAAATTTTAAAAACTTTTAAAAATAATATAAACATACAAGTAAATGCAATGGTATTCAGTATTAATTATAAATTAATGCATTCTATTAATTAAAAATTAATGCATTCTATATAGTCATTTAAATAAGACTGATTATTAAACTTATTTAAATAATTTTAGCAAGTTCTTAATTTTAATTTTAATTAATTTTAATTTTACTTAATCAAATGAGATGTTAATTACAAAAGTATTTTCTTTACAAATATCTTCTGCACCAAAATACTTTGAGAGACTAACAAACTAACAATCTAAAAATAGACACAAAATTAATGTTTACCTGTTCAAATGAATTTTAAGAGCTCTGATCTCAGTTACTATTACACTGACTATTACATTGACAGATTTACATATACTCACCATTAACGGTAACGCTGATTCTCTTGTGTACGGTGAATCTGCTGCTGCTGATCTTCAGTGTATAATTTCCAGAGTCTGTGTCTATGATGTTCATGATATTCAGAGATCCAGTCTGATGATCCAGATTCAGTCTGCCTCTGAATCTCCTATCAGGACCATCATAAGTAGAGAATTGTTGGTCTGCTTTGATGATTTCAGCAATAGTAATTTTTCCAAAACTCCAACGGATTACATCATCTCTTTGTATTTCAGTAAGATCAGAGTTTAGAGTGGCTGAATCTCCCTCCATCACTGACACTGACTTCAGTTCTATATCAACAACAAACACATGAAGAATATTAAGGAACTCCTACACAGAAATTACTTAAATATGAACTTTGAAAATGATGTGTGTATGCAATTTCCTGTAAAAATCTATATTGACAGCTCTAAAATATAAATGATTGCTATGGGTTTATCTATGTGCATTTAAAAGATTTGGAAGATGGATTTTTACGTTCTCTCTCATTAATAATATTTTGTTTTTGTTTCGTTTTTTATTAAAAAAAAAAAAATGTTAAGTAACTTTAGATGCTTACAGAATAATTTTCATATATTTTTTTTTATAAAAGTCATTACTTTTATAGGTAACAAATCTCACTTCATGTACAATGTGTGGTTTCAGGAGTGAATAGTATTTTGGACTCACATAGTATGTTCAGACATTTATTTTGAAATGGCAATGAAAATGAAAAATCTTGTTCTTTTTGCATGTCTTTTATGTGTTAGAGGTTGAATTCAATCCAAATACTGCCATTCTGTCCATACTACCTCTGAATAGGATATCATAAATTTCATAAATTTTATAAACATTATGGATATATCAGGTCACTCAAACCATAGGATATATGGAAATAGAAGAGTCCTTAAAGGATTAGTTCACTTTCAAATTAAAATTTCCTGATAATTTACTCACCCCCATGTCATCCAAGATGTTCATGTCTTTCTTTCTTCAGTCGAAAAGAAATGAAGGTTTTTGATGAAAACATTCCAGGATTATTCTCCTTATAGTGGACTTCAATGGAGCCCAAACGGTTGAAGGTCAAAATTACAGTTTCAGTGCAGCTTCAAAGCGTTCTACGCGATCCCAGACGAGAAATAAGGGTCTTATCTAGAGAAACCATCACTAATTTTCTAAAAAAAAAAACATTTTATACATTTGAACAATAAATGCTCATCTTGAACTAGCTCTCTTCTTCTTCTTCTCTATTTGAATTCCAGCAGTGTAGACACTGCTAAGTGTATTACTGCCTTCCACAGGTCAAAGTTTGAACTAATTGTTATATACTTGCACTAGCATATTGTATATGACAATTTAGTTCAAACTTTGACCTGTGGAGGGCAGTAATACACTTAGCAGTGTCTACACTGCTGGAATTCTAATAGAGAAGAAGAAGAGAGCTAGTTCAAGATGAGCATTTATGGTTAAAATGTATACAAATTTTATTTTTTTTTAGAAAATGAGTGATGGTTTCTCTAGATAAGACCCTTATTTCTCATCTGGGATTGTGTAGAACGCTTTGAAGCTGCACTGAAACTGTAATTTTGACCTTCAACCGTTTGGAGGCCATTGAAGTCCACTATAAGGAGAATAATCCTGGAATGTTTTCATCAAAAACCTTAATTTCTTTTCGACTGAAGAAAGAAAGACATGAACATCTTGGATGACATGGGGGTGAGTAAATTATCAGGAAATTTTAATTTGAAAGTGAACTAATCCTTTAAGGTGTTACCAATGGAGCCTAGATGGTATCTAGTGGACAAGTTTGGTACTGCGCCCAAACAAAATCTTACTGTAAGCTCAATTATTGAGATATCAACCTAAAATTTGAAACACAACTTGATTAGATTTTAGTTTTTTATTTATTTTATTTTATTTTGATTGCAGCTTTAGAGTAAAGCAGTTTTGTAAAATATATAATTTATATAAATTATAAGAAATTATATATTTTTTTAAACAAAACTTCAATAACTATTTTTTTTTTTTTTATTTCACTTTATTTATTCACTTCTAAAATAATCTGCCAAGTGTCCCCTTTATAAGAAGACCAAACTTAAGTCTGTGCTCCAAAGTATTCTATTGGGGTATGTTCACCAAAAATGGGACCGACAGTTAAGGGGATAAAGTGTTGCAATGACTCCTACCAAATATTACAGCAACAAAAGACTCATTATGTTCAGTAATTTTAACTGAAGCACAGTCAATGGAGGCATTGTGTTTTGCTTACAGACTGTCCATAGGTCGTTTTTCAAGCACCTTATTACGACCTATATTTACGTTTTAATGTCATGCGCCCTCTAGCTGGCGTAAAAATAATGACAGTGTCGTGTTACGTCTGTCGTCATGAAATGATGTATGACTGTCGTTACCAATCAAAATGCGTGTTCATTTAAATGCAATGTGTGGATTTTTACACCATTTGTCCTGTTTTCATTTAGCAAAACTCATTTTTTTTATTAACGACTACACCCACCGCATCCCTAAAACTACCCTTAGTGATTTATAGTGCATACACATTTTATGAGCACATGTTCCCTGGGATCAAACCCACAATCGCATGATCACATAATCACATATTGCTATTGCAATGCTCTATCAATTGAGCTACGCGAAACCTGAAATATAACGCAGATAAAAGAGAACAATGCATTAAAATGAAAGTGTCCTGTTGTCGATAGGGGCGCAACTTTAGCAAACGCTCCTATGGGTTGTATTTTAGGGAAGTGACAAACAATCTATATAGACGTATTGGTTGGAGAACATGTTGTTTGCTTATATGTGAACAGGCTGCTTCACAGAGCATTCTCTTGCAGTATCACCATGTTCACTTATCTGGATGATCACAATGTTATATATTTGTCTTATCATCCAGACCTAAAACTTGGATGCTCTTTTTTTTATTACAGTTATACAGAATAGAACATGGTAAATATTTAATTGATGAGTTGTCAATAAAATATGTAGAATATGATTTTACCCTAAAATTCAAAAAGGCAAATTCTGGTTTCACTGCTTGGATTAAAGTTGTTTCTGCAAATTGCAGCAATCCCAGAGGGCAAAATGTATTTTTTTATAAATTGAAGCTGGGTCAAATATGCACTTTTACAATGAATGGATGCACTTTTTTGGGGCTTCAAAATCTCGAGTCCCATTCACTCACATTATAAAGCCTGGAAAAGCCAGGATATGTTTTTAATATATCTCTGCTTGTGTTCGTCTGAAAGAAGATAGTGAGGGTGAGTAAATCATGGGACAATTTTTAGGTGAACTAACCCTTTAAATCTTGAAATTATACAATCTAATTGAAATCTAAAACAACTCCTCATGCTTATGTGTGTAGCATCTTTATTTGGATTGTGATTAAAATGCAGTGGTTGCCTCTAATATCAAATGGCTACACTTTTTTTTTTGCTTGTCTATTTTGGAATGTTATAGAATAAACAGATAAATTTGCTTAAATAAAAAAATCATCTACAAGTGCCAGAACTGGCCAAATTGCTTGTAAAAAAATCATATTTGTTGCATCACTAATAACAATATTAAATAAAACTTTATTTTAAAAATCTAATAAAGTCTTTTACCTGTAAAATGAAATGCAGTTTACAAAGATAAGTGTGCTTTTCTAGTTTTTCTTGCTAAATACTTTGTAGTTTGTATGTTTAATATTAATGTAATTGTCATTGCACTAAGGTGTAAAAAAACATAATTCGACCCACACATGGTTACATTTTTTTCCATTCAGCCCTCAACCCAAAAAGAGTTTTACACCCCTGCATTATTATATTGCTGAACTCACCATTGACGTTCACACTGAATGACTTGTGTATGGTGTATCTTCTGCTGCTGATGGTGACATCAACTTCATAATCTCCAGCATATTCAATTGTGATGTTTGTGATGGTCAGAGATCCAGTTTGACGATCCAGCTCCAGTCCGCCTCTGTATAGCTGAACATAATTATTATCGATTCCAGCTACAACGTTTTGATGTCTCCACCGTATCACATCATCTCTCTGTAGTTCATTAACACCAGTGTTTAGAGTGACTGAATCTCCCTCCTTCACTGACACAGACTTCACTCCTGAAATCACAACTGAACAACAAACACAAACAGTTTCTCTACGTTATCACAATAGTCAGAAAACACAAACACAGACCATCAACTTTTTTCTAATGACATTCTTTAATATTTCCAATATTTTTTTTCTGCAACTATTATTTTCTTAATTAGTTTAGTGCAGATGGCATGGATTTAATACATAATTTCATTCATAAATTAACTTCCTTAATACACTTAATTTCATTCAAACAGTTTATAAACTAAACCATTTTCTTTTTGAAAGAATAGATGCTTATGTTCATCAAGATAGCATTTAATTCAATACATGATTAGTTGGAATATAAAAATAAAAAATTGCACATATTTTTCCATTATTAAAAGTGTAAAATTCTATTTTTAACAGTGCTGGCAAAGCTGTATTTTGGTGTATCTATTCCAATTAGAAAACACTATTATTTATAATCCTTAAAGGGGTCATGAATCGAGAAATCAACTTTTCCTTGAGCTTTTGACATATAAGAGAAAACTCCCTTGTTAGTCCAATAAAAGCTTTAATTGACTCCAGACCCAGCGAACGACTCGTCTTGGAATGTGCCTATCATAGATAGGTGAAACTCTGCCTCCGCAGAAGAAATCAACGCCTTCTTCTTCATTAGCCCCGCCCACTGGCGTGTTAGTGAGATGAGGAGGAGAGAAGAGTGATACAGGACTAAAAATAACATTACCTTTTTAAAGGATCCTAATAGGAATATGGTTATTTATTTTCATCAACGTGAATGTCTCAGTTGAGCTTTATTTATTTGTATTCAGTATGTTTCACTGTGGATTCTTTGGTAAATCAATCGCATTTCAGCGCAGGCTTTGTAAACAGATGTTTACGATATGGACTTGACAGTAGTGCAACAACATGTAACGTTAAGTAACTGTGTTCATTCTAATGCCTGATCTGATCAGATGTTCTTTGTGTCAGTAAATGAAACCAGTGACTAAACGCTTCATGGTGTTTCTTTTAGGATGAAAATAATAATTGAAAATAGTTATTTAACCTTTCATGCATGTATTATGGAAAAAAAAAAATCTAGATTTTTTAAAAATTCTCTTTATTACTTTAATATGATGCTAAAATTGAAATCCAATTTCATTTTTACAAAATTCAGTTTTATTTAAAGGTGCCCTAGAATGCTTTTTCACAAGATGTAATATAAGTCTAACGTGTCCCCTGAATGTGTCTGTGTAGTTTCAGCTCAAAATACCCCATAGATTTTTTTTTTAATTCATTTTTTTAACTGCCTATTTTGGGGCATCATTATAAATGTGCCGATTCACCATGCTTCCCCTTTAAATGATCGCGCTCCCCGCCCCCGAGCTCTCGACTCTATTATACATTGCATAAACAAAGTTCACACAGCTAATATAACCCTTTAAAATGGATCTTTACAAAGTGTTCGTCATGCAGCATATCAGATCATGTAAGTATAGTATTTATTTGGATGTTTACATTTGATTCTGAATTTGAATTTGAGGCTATGCTCCGTGGCTAACGGGCTAAAGCTAACATTACACACTGTTAAGAGAGATTTATAAAGAATGAAGTTGTGTTTATACAGTGAATTATACAGACTGCAAGTGTTTAATAATGAAAATAATGACGGCTCTTGTCTCCGTGAATACAGTAAGAAACAAATGTAACTTTAACCACATTTAACAGTACATTAGCAACATGCTAACATTTAGAAAGACAATTTACAAATATCACTAAAAATATCATGATATCATGGATCATGTCAGTTATTATTGCTCCATCTACCGTTTTTCGCTGTTGTCCTTGCTTGCTTACCTGTATAACGTCTGATGATTCAGCTGTGCACAGATCCAGACGTTAATACTGGCTTGTGTAATGCCTTGAACATGGGCATATTCAAAAGTTGGGGGTGTATATTAATGATCCCGACTGTTACGTAACAGTCGGTGTTATGTTGAGATTCGCCTGTTCTTCGGAGGTCTTTTAAACAAATGAGATTTACATAAGAAAGAGGAAACAATGGTGTTTGAGACTCACTGTATGTCATTTCCATGTACTGAACTCTTGTTATTCAACTATGCCAAGGTAAATTCAATTTTCAATTCTATGGCACCTTTAAACCATGCAACAAAGGATTAAAATGTGACATAAAGCCACAGCTGACAATATGGAATAATGTGTGTTTTTATGGCATGTTATGCTATGTATGTCAGCTCAGTTATTAAAACAATAATTTTACAACATAATAACAATATAATAATAAAATCTCTCGCATCACTCTCTGCATCACTGTCTGTCTCAGAGTTGCGCTTTGCTCGCACATACTCCTCATCACTGCTGTCACTGTCACTTCCACTGTCCTCTGGGATATTCTCTGTTATTCTGTACTTTGTCCTATGTCTTTGACCTATGCTGTTCCTGTTTGGAAGGCAAAATCAGAAAAGATTGGGCTCTAAATGAGTTCAGTGATTCAGATCAAATAATGATTATGTAAAAACATAACCAACACTACCTGATCATGTTTTCTCTTTGCTTGTCTGGTTGTTATAACTCAGTTACAACAGCCCAAACAAAATCTAATTTAAAAAAAGTCAAGGGTCAAGAGCTCAACTAAATCAAACTCTGATCTCTGTGATGGTTTCTGAAAAATTGTGATTTTTCTTCTTTGGTGATTCTGCTTGTTATCATCAGGTGTCTTCAATAATGGTCAATCATCACCTCAATTAAACACTTATTTATCTCATTAACTTTAACACTGCTTCAGTGGGTGGAATAAAAATATGGCAGGACTTTTACTTTCTGACCCCTGGACTTTCCACCTCTGGACGTAAAGACGAACGGCTGCATGCTTGAATTTCCCGCAGACACCCACCAGTACCGTTCTTATTATAAAACCTTATTACAAGCTCACTGTTGTGAATCGGGAGATAGTTTTGAACACTGGCAGGTTATGTACTTGCTCGAAAATTGATTTTGGATCATTTTTAACCAAAAAAATTACAGACTGCAGCTTTCAATTATTTTTATTTTATTTATTTTTTTCATTAAAGGGTTAGTTCTCCCAAAACTAAAATGAATGTTTGCAAAGTATTCAAACCCTTTACTCAGTATATAGTTGAAGCACCTTTAGCAGTAATTACAGCCTTGAGTCTTTTTGCTTACGAAACAACAAGCTTTGCACATCTGGATTGAGTGATTTTCTGCCATGCTTCTTTGCAAATCGTCTCAAGATCAGTCAGATTGGATGGGGACATTGGTTAACAACCATTTTCAGGTCTCTCCAATGATGTTCGATAGACATTCACTGAGTTACTGTGCTAAGGGTCATAGACTGGGCCGAAGGTTCACCTTCCAACATGACTGAGCCTGAACACTGTGGAACAGGTTTTCATTGAGGATATCTCTGTACTTTGCTCCATTCAGCTTTCCCTCAACCCTGACCAGTCTCCCAGTCCCTTCAGTCCCAGTACCAGTCCCCAATGCTTCACTGCTGGGATGGTATTGATGGTATGGAGGCCACTGTGCTCTAAGGAACCTTCAGTGCAACAGAATTTTTTTGTAGCCTTTCACAGATCAGTGCCTTGCAACAACCCAGCTAACAGAGTCTTGCTATATAATTATATATACGTTTGAGGAACATCATAGCTTTTAAAACATGTTCCTGGAACATCAAGAAAACTGGATATTTTTTATGTTCACAGAACCAAGACTGAATATTTGGAGAACATTCTTATAACAAAATTCTGTTAGCTGGTAATATCTCTGAGCTTTGCAGGCAATTCTTTTGACCTCATGGCTTGGTTTTCGCTCTGATATCAGCTGTGAGGCCTTTTATTGAGATGTGTGTGCCAAATCATGTCCAATCAATTTAATTTACCACAGGTGGGATCCAATCAAGGTGTACAAACATCTCAGCAACAATCAAGAGAAATGGAAGGCACCAGAGCTAAATTTCAAGTGTTGTTGCAAATTGTCTGACACGTAATATTTCAGGTTTTTCTTTTTAATAAATTTGCAGACATTTCTAAAATTGTTTTCACTTTGTCATTATGGGGTACTGAGTGTAAATTAATGAGAAAATTAATTTAAACAACTAGTATCAGGCTACAACATAAAATTTAAAAAAAGTGAAGGGGGTCTGAATACTTTCTGAATGCACTGTATATTATATGAGTGGTTTGTTTTTCTTGACAAACAAATGGTCAGATAATCACATTATTATTTTATTTAAATATCTCAAATGTAAACTGAAATACTATGTAAATGTTTGCAGACAAAATAGAAATGACAGTTTGCCAATACAGACTGTACATCGTTAAAAATACTTATTTTAGAGAACTTAACAAGTTAATAAAAACTTACTCACCAGTGACACTGAATGTCTTCTCTGGGGACCCACTGCTGCTTTTGATCTTTAGTTTATAGAGTCCAGAGTCTGTAGTTGTGATGTTTGTGATCTTGAGATCTCCAGTCATATTGTTCAGCTGCATTGTGTCTCTGAATGACTTATCAGGTGTAATGGAGTCACTTTTGATTCTAGCCATGCGATTTCCATTAAACCTCCATTCTATCGAATCACTTCCCTGTATTTTTGCAACATCAGTGTATAAAGTGACAGAATCTCCCTCCATCACTGACACTTTCACTTCATCTGTATCACCAAACACACCTGAAGAACAAACAGAAGCAGTTACTCAGAGATTAAACTAATACCACACTCAGAAATCATGAGTCTTGCTGATTGATCAATGGAAATTTCCTGTGACTTGTGGGCCACTACGTTAATATTAATTCATATTATTTTAAAACAGTACTACAAAATAGCCTAAAGCAAATAACAGGGTTCCAATTAAATAATAGAGGTAACACATTTAGTAGGCCTACGATATGTGGCTGCAACAACCGTGATCTATATACAACAATGTTGAAAACACCAACTGTATGGACACTGTCCATGTCAATCCATGTGGTCATATCAACAAAAGCAAATGTGCACTGTTAGACCTTGCTGTAGAAAAACAGCCAAATTCTGACAGTAACAAACCATTTTCCATTAAAACAGTAATATACTGTAGAAAACAATGCATTCTGGGTAATATTTGTCATTTTCGAGAAAGTAGCCTACAGGAATATACTGTGAGTTAACAGCGCTCAAAGTCGACACTCAGAGGCTGTGTTCTAAATCACACCCTATACCCTCATTCACTATTCCCTTCATTAGTTCACTAATTTAGTACACTTGACAGAGTGAATGAAAAGAAGAGAGTGAATTCAGACACTGATGAACACCTGATAAGCAGAATCACTGAAGGACAGAGAAACAAGACCAGAAAAAAGAGACGAGCAGAAACACAAGAACTACAACTGACTTGAGCCACACTGAGTGTGAAACCAATTCACAAACTAGTTTGACATTATTTCTTTCATACATGTACAGAAGTTCCTGTTGAGAATTAACAGATTTGGATGTTGATGTTTGGGCAAGGACATTGTTGAAGTTTGTATGAGTTTGTGTATGTTTGTGGAGTTGTTTAATCAGATCTTCAGAGATTTAATGTCTTTTATCTTCAGTTCATCTAAGGCTGTGGCTGAAGAAAGTTGTAGTTTGTGTTCTTATTTCTCTTTCTTTCAGTGTTTGTTCACAGCAGGTGTTTGAATGATTGAAAGAATGTTTCAGGAACATCATACTAACCTTTAAATAACTTTTAAATGACTTTTTTTTCCAGAACGAACACTGAATATTTGGAAAATGTTCTTATAACAAAAATCTGTTAGTTGGGAAAGTTGGATACTCCACACAATTTTTTCCAGCACTTTAAAAAGTCAAATTCTAAATAGTATCCATAGTTATTTTAAATGTGATGACAAAACATTTTTTGTTAATCCTTCATAGAATTTTTTTACGATATATAGGTAAAATACATAACATAAAAACATAACTAAATATAATCCTGCAATAAAAATATATTAGCTTACTTTATATTGATCTGATCAGACAGCCAAGCCTCTAAAGCTACCCAGTCGACGCGCCTGAGACTAGGCCTATTTCGCAATGTACTCACTGATGTTGAACAATATACAAAAGGTGCTGTGCACCGTGATAAAAGTGATATAAGTTATTGTATTTATGAACGCAGCATAAGAAATAAGAAAATATGGAAAAGAAAATGCGCATTTCCGGTGTGTAGAAAAACGAAACCGAAAGTGCTTCAGCTACGGTCAAAAACCAAACTTACCGATCACTGATGATGAGAAAAGAAAAAGTATAAGTGCGCTCTTCATCTTGATGTATAGTTGAGTGAATACAGATGGTCCGTAGAGTTATTAAAGTCCTCTGAGTGTTCGTCAGAGATCCGTTTCTGAGCCGCACCCTCCACCAGAGACCTACAGAATGAGCCGACTAACGGATGGGGGGGGGGGGGGGGAGAAAGCGATTTTCTTAGAGACCTTCACACTGATTAGCATTTATGGCTAAATTATCTGGGTGATTTCTATTATTCTAAAAAAAAAAGGTTTATAGGCTATTGCTTAATTTAAAAAAGAGCAAAAAAAGTGCAAATGTGCACAGCGCCATCTAGTCGTAAGAAATGGGAGTGCGTTTTACAAGAAAATGTCAATCTTTCTTGAAAATTCCGTTTAATTCAATGTCACTGGGCGTTTCTTTGTTTTTGTGTGTGTGAAATTTACTAGCAATCTGTGAACCATTATTTTTATAAACCACAGCTACATGCTCAACCAACACCCCTAGATGAATAAGATTTTGTTTACAAGTATGAGAAAAAAGCAAGAGAGTAAACATGTGTACACTCCCTTTACATATATAACAACACAAGAAAGGATGTGTTAAAACACAAAAAATGTGTTAAATTCTTACACATCAGTGTGTGAGTTTAGGGACAACACTTGTGTTAATTCTGACACATTCATTGAATTGATACAACTGATCACATACCTGTGTCTACACTGTTAGACCTTGCCGGACTTTTTTACAGTAAAATACTGGCAACACTGTTGCCAGTTATTTACTGTAATCTACAGTATGTTATTGTAAAGATACCATGATCTAAATTAAAACTCATTTTACCTCATTTAATTTGCAAAAACCAACTGCCTCAAATTGTCAGACTGCCATTTAAACTTACAAACTAATTTTTATTGTATGCTAATAAGAGCATATTACTATGAACTTATTGCTGTAATTCAATAAAAACACTTTAAATAAAAAGATTTTTATTGCATCAGCAACTACACAGTCACCATCTGTTAAATAAAACAACATGCAGCATATCATCAATGTCTCTTGATCTTCTCCTGAACCTAAGCACAGGCTCTACTCTTCAGCACAATGGTAACCCACAAAACTCAATTTTACAGTAAACTACTGGCAACAGTGTTGCCAGTATATAACTGTTTTTTTAACTTAGAGTTTGTTACTGTTAAAATACATTTTGTGGGTGTGTCTTTTTATTTTACACCTTTAACCCTTTCAACCCCAGGAACATCCTCTAGTGTCCACACTACAGAGTAAAAGTAACATTGACGCTGTGTTGCACTGAGATAATTAAATTAATAATTAAGTGATGATTGAGCAATTATGATGAACACCTGCTGTTAACAAGCAGACCCACTGAAAAGAGGAACAAGAACGGAATAAATATGAGCAGAAACTACAACTACGAGCAGAACTACAACTGTCTTCCAGCCATTACACATTATTACACTTATTACTGACCAGTTTATCTTTATTTCTACAAAAGATCTTATTGAGAATTAACAGAAGTTTAGATTTTGATGTTTCGTTGAAAATGTTTGGTTTGATGTTACCGCTGAGGAGATCAGCGTTTGCTTTAGTTGAGCTCTTGACCCAGTTTTTGTTTTTTTCTCTGGCTGCTTAAACTATTTTTGCAGATCATATTTATTATGATAGAAACAAATGTGGAGAAAAAAAATCATTAAGTGCTGGTAGTTATGCGTTGATGAAGACCTAACCATCACATAGTTGTTTGATTCGCTGAATTCATACTGTGTTTTATCCATTATTGCATTTTTAACAGAGTAAAATTTTTCATTATCACCACTGTGAAACTCCAACAAAAGTTCCAACAACAATCAGCTAAAAAGTTTATTTTTAAACGCCATGCACAAAAAACAGCTGCAGCATTATTTAGACACACACAGATATCAAAAATCAGCACATCTCAACAATGGTGGCAATAAAGCTGCATAATTTATTCATGCTGCAGTGCATGCTGGGAGTTTTGTACTATGCTGGCATCCAGCATGCATTGCAACATTAAACTTTTGGATGTCACCATTGCTGAGATGCATATTCTGATTGTTGATGTCTCCTGCTGTGCAAGTTATGCAGAAGCTCAAGATATTTTGTGCATTAGATATATATTTTTCTGAATAACTGATTACTGAAACGTTGCTGCTTCTTATGCTGTTGAATCACAGACATAATATAATCAATAAAGATGAAATACCCATTAAAACAAAGACTAAACACAGAAAGAGATCAGAGAATTAAACAAGTCCAAGATGATTACAGCATCAACAGCCAAAAACCTGATTAACTTCATGTAGGCTTTTTCCTGCCATAACAAATGTGTTTAATAAACACTCAGTTACAGCAGCCAGAGAAAGCTAATGTAAAAGAGTCAAGAGCCCAACTAAAACAGACACTGGTCACCATGATGGTGACTGCAAACTTTATAAATTTTTATTTTCAATAAAACATTAACATCCAAATCTGTTAATTCTCAACAAGAACTTCTGTACATGTATGAAAGAAATAATGTCAAACTGGTTTGTAAACTGGTTTCACAGTTGTAGTTCTTGTGTGCTCGTCTCATTTTTCTGGTCTTGTTTCTCCGTCCTTCAGTGATTCTGCTTATCAGGTGTTCATCAGTGTCTGAATTCACTCACTTCTTTTCATTCACTCTGTCAAGTGTACTATATTAGTGAACTAATGTAGGGAATAGTGAATGAGGGTATAGGGTGTGATTTAGAACACAGCCTCTGAGTGTTGACTTTGGGCGCTGTTAACTCACAGTATATTCCTGTAGGCTATTTTCTCGAAAATGACAAATATTACCCAGAATGCATTGTTTTCTACAGTATATTACTGTTTTAATGTAAAATGATTTGTTACTGTCAGAATTTGGCCGTTTTTCTACAGCAAGGTCTAACAGTGTATGGTGATAAATGTTGAGTTTCTTGTAGCGATGTCTAATAATGAAAATAATATCATTGCAGCAAAAATGGATTGGTCAGGAGGACCTTTTAGTCTATTATGTAAATACAGATAGATGTCTGAGTAATATTTATTTACCTAGGGATGCAATGATCTGTGATGTTAACTGTAAAGATGGAAATCATCATAGGGATATCTGCTTAATGTATAATGATATAGTTAATGCCCTGGTTGTAGTAAGCCATTTTTTTAAATCGAAGGGTATAATGAATAAGACTAGGCCTGGCTGGAGTAAATATGTAGCTGAATATCAGGCTGAAGCCCGGGAAGCTTTTATTATAGCAGGTAGACCCAGGAAAGGGCCTGAGCTTTAATATAAGAAGTCTACATATGCAAGATATAAGTATGCTATTCGTTTTATCTGTAACAATGAGCAAACCTTAAGGGCTGATTCTACACTCTAAAAAGAAATGTGTAAAAAAATGACATATTATGTGTAACACTCTAGTTTACACATTTTGTGTCAATATTGCATAAAAATGTATTGGAAGAATTCAATTGTTTTACACATATAAAATTAACACAACCTGTGTATTTGTTCACAGCATCAACACAATCTGTGCAGCCAAGAACAGCTGTAATGTGTTAATATTACACATTTACACAACTTTGTGTTAATTTCAGAGGTGAAGACCAGACCTCCAAAACCAAGACCATTCAAGACCAGAGGTGTGGTCAAGACCAGACCTTCCAGGACCAAAACAAGACCATTCAATCAAGATAATTCATTAATATGGCTATGAAGCTGCTAAATCACTGATTTTTGGAAAGAAGTCAGAACTTTTAATAGATACAGAGTATGTCTTCCTTGTACCTTAAATAGAGTTTCTGGGGAAGAGAATATTGCGGAATTATGGAGACAGCATTATTGTAATCTTTTTAATTGCATTCAAAATGAATTGTATAATGTGGATGATATTCGAGTTAATGATCCAATAGTGATTAGGTCATGTGAGGTGGATCATGCTATAAGAAAATTGCCCTCAAAATAAAGCTATAGCTTTATTTATTTATTGTCACCGTTCTTGAGAATCATATGCTGATTCTCGATGTCTGTGCGTAATTTTCCTAAAAGAAAAAAAAAAATTGTTCATGCTGCTGTTGGATCTGAAGCTGTAAAATCACAGGACTACAATCATTAATACTAAAGCTACACATCAAGCATACAGTCAGAGATTTACAGGCCATTGCATGATGATGATATCATCACCAAAACATATTGTGACCAGATCACAGTTTCTCCGGCCATAACAAATGTGCTTTACAAACACAAAGTTGGAGCAGCCAGAGAAAAACTAATAATAAAAGGTAAAGAGTCAAGAGCCCAACTAAAGCAAACGCTGACCTCTTTCATGGTGACTTGAAATGAAACATTCCATAAAACATTAATGAACACCTTTTTTCTCTCTTTCCTTCAATGATTCTGCTTATTAACATCAGGTGTCACCACTAATTGTCAATCATCACTCAATCATCAATCAATTATCTCATTAACTTTAACACTGCTTCAGTGTTACTTTTTAGCACCCGGCAAGATGGACTCATATGTACACTTTGGGTGTAATATTTCTGCTGAACATCTTAAATATGGAAGTAAGATTATAGCCCCTTTATTAGCTGTCTGTTTTACTGGCCTTTTGATTCATGATGTGTTACCAGATTCAATGTTGTCTGTTTTGTTAGTGCCAGTTATTAAGAACAAAGCTGGAATGGTAGGTAACTTAGATAATTATAGACCTATAGCTTTAGCTAGTATCCTGTCTAAAGCGTTGGAAAAAAATCTTGTTGGATAGGTTAAATGTGTTTATTAATTCTACAGGCAAGCAGTTTGGTTTTAAGGCTAACCATGGTACTGATCTTTGCATCTATGCGTTAAAGGAAATGGTAAACAAGTATAGAGATACAAACTCATCAGTCTTTATGTGCTTCATTGATGCATCTAAAGCCTTTGATCGGGGTCCGTGTACGTTTTGATAGGTTGTTTTTCAATTTGAAATGAAATACGCAGAAACGAGAAAGCGGTCGTTTCCCGTTTTTTCGTTTGTTAAAAAACCCCCCGGAAAAACAAGATTTTTGCTAGGTTTTCGTTTTTTCGGGTCACGGATAGAAAACGGAAACACGACTTCAAAACTCGTTTTCCGCATGTGGGCGGTCATTACATGCCCCTTTCAGCCGATTGGTCAATCAAATCTGAGCCAGTGACGTCATTATCAGTTCGTTCAACAAAATAACAGTCCTACTATATCAGTATATGTCATATATCGGCTTTCTTCTGTGCAACCTAACGCGTATTTCACAGAAATATGTATGCATAGATGATATAAATAAATAAATAAACCTACAGTAAATTTAATTGTCTTTATAAGTATGCTCTCATTTGTATTCATTTTTATTAATTTATATTTGTATTTTGTTTTCCCAGCTTTGTTTTTCTCTGTGTGACAGGCAATCCAATCACAGTGCCAAGTGGCTTAAACTGTCATTGAGTCTATAGGCTATACATACTGATAGGCTATTCTCTCTTATATTGATCATTGGCTACTGCACTCATTTTTTTTTTCCTATTTTAATGTTTTGTTTACATTTTATACATTTAAATTCAATCATTTAGCAGACGCATGACATTCCTTGCAGTATATAGTAGGCTATGCAGTCATACATAAGTGTTAGAAAATAGGCTATCCACCAGGTGGCGCACAAGGACAACTATCACCATGGCCGCGATAACCTCCGTGCTGGGTTTCGTCTTGGTTTCGTCGAAAGGCGATCCTTTGCCCCGCAGTAGCTATTTTCATATTTTCAATGTTATTCATGCAAAGCAATACTAATGCGCTGCGAAATCATAGATAAATAAATTAAAGAGCAGCTTCTTGACACAAAATAGTTGTTGTTGGTGTGTGTGTGTGTGTTATTTGTTTTCACGATATGTAGCCTATGGACAAAAAGAGAAATATGAAATATAATAAATATAGGCTAATAAAACTGTTATTCCTATTTGACATGTGACAACACCTAATACCTGTATCACCGTCGGGGGCCTTTTTAGTTTTCCTTAGCTTATAAATGGCCATGCATATTTTATCTCTTAAATTAAACATAGCCCTAGAACTTTTATTAACATAATGAACATTATATGTCAACACAATGAACATTATTATATGTCACAGTTTACTTGCTATCCTCACTTTTTCTGTCTTTCCTTCGCTTTTAAATGAATTAGCTATAGCCTAAATGGCCGTGAACATTTTACTTTCAATTTCGATTTAACGGCAATTGGCGATTCTGCATCAATTGCTTCAATGGACAACAGCAAAACCAAAACTCTTGTATATTAAACATAGAACCTTTATTATCTTTGTAATTGTTTTATTATCTTTTATTATCTTTGTAAATATTCGTGCTTAAACAGCGGGGAAATTTACTGTAATGCAGTTCTGTGGATGTTTTGAAAAAACTAAACGAAAATTATTGTTGCCTTGTCAATATCATTTCTGTTTTTTTCCCCCCTGACGTGATCATCTTTTCATTAACCGACAAGATTATATTAAATTAGAATTAAACGAAATTAGAATTGATAAGTGTCTGTGAATCATAAAAAAAATCCCAGGGGTTTAGTTTTAGCCTACATGAACAAATATCAAAATAATCAACAGAACATAAGGATTCATCATCATTACGCACCTGCCGCGCTTCTGCACTCTTAGAAAGGATGTGTTAAAACTGACTCAAACTGTGTTAAATTCTTACACATCAATGGGTGAGTTTAGGGACAATTCTGACACATTCATTGAGTCAATGATTTTAACACAGTGAATGTGTCAGGAAGGTTAACCAGAGGTGTAGTCAAGACCAGACCCTCCAAGACCAAGAGCAAGACCATTCAAGAGGGAAGTTAATGAGATAATTAAGTCATTAATCAAGCACTAGTGATGAACACCTGCTGTTAACAAGCAGAATCTTTGAAGGCAAGAGGAAAACAACAACAACAAAATAAAACACCTGTGCTACTTCTGAACATGAAGACCAAATTTGCAATGATCTCTTTGTCAAGTCCAGTCAAAAAAAAAGAAAAGAAAAAAAGTCTTACACATCAATGCTTGTGTTTTGGGACAACACTGAAGGTGATCTGATGTTAACAAGCAGAATCACCAAAGAAAATCACAATTTTAAGTCACCATCATGGAGATCAGCGTTTGCTTTAGTTGAGATCTTGACCCTTGACTTTTTAATACAAAATCTTGTTTGGGCTGTTGTAACTGAGTTGTAACAGCCAGACAAACAAAGGGAAAAGATGATCAGGTGGTGTTGGTTATGTTTTCACATAATCATTATTTGATCTGAATCACTGAACTCATTTAGAGCCCAATCTCTGAGTTAGATTTACATTGTTGATTACAGCAGCACTGTGATTCTACAGCAGAAGATCAGCTTTATCAATATAATCCAATGGATTTCTCAAAATTTGTTATGATTTATAAACATATAAATAAAAAAATCTTACTTTCAGGCACACACAGACATCAAGAATCAGCCTGTGAATCTCAACAACGGTGAGAATAATAAAGCATGTTGCAGTGCATTCTGGGTGCCACCAATCAAAATTCATCCATGGCTCCCATCATGCATTGCAGCATGAATTTTGAGCTGAATTGTCTTAGTAATTTCTTTTATTCTCATATTTTATTTTGTTCTGTTTATGTGACTTTTTAGCAGCCTGTTTTCTAATGTTCAGAGTTGGTCTGTTGATCAGAATATGTTGCTTGTCACCGTTCTTGAGATTCACAGGCTGATTCTTGATGTCTGTGTGTGCCTGAAAGAAAGATTTTTTTTTTAGTTTTTTGCTCAGAACAGCTTTTGAGAAATCCTTCAGATTATATTGTTAAAGCTGATCTGCTGTAATCAATAATGTAAATCTAACTCAGAGATTGGGCTCTAAATGAGTTCAGTGACTCAGATCAAGTAATGATTATGTGAAAACATAACCAACACTTGATCATCTTTTCTCTTTGTTTATCTAGCTGTTATGACTTAGTTACAGCAGCCAAACAAAATCTAATATTAAAAAGTCAAGAGTCAAGAGCTCAACTAAAGCAAACTCTGATCTCTGTGATGGTGACTTAAAAATTGTGATTTTCTCCTTTGGTGATTCTGCTTATTGACGTCAGGTGTTCGTCACTAATGTTCAATAGTCACACGATTAATGAATTATCTTAAGTGAGGGCTGTTCATGCAGGGCCAGTGTTAAGCGACCAATGTTGTGCCAATGAGCAAATTCTCAGAGGCCCTGCACTGGCAGCGCTAATGGACTATATGCACGAAGCATTCTTTAGAACTTCCGCATTAATATCCACCTTATTCCTGACTAGCCTACTGCATTTCGAATTATGGGTTGCACTTCCGGTTTGGGGAACTTCCATTCAAAAAGACTTAAACGAATCGTTTCAAATCATAAGGTTGCCCTACAAATAAAGCTTTTCTGTCAGTTTGACTGAATGAGCTGTCAATGTTTTTTTCATGTTTTATATTCAGACATCATGAAAATAACGTAACACTAGGTATTTTAAAGTAACATGTTATAACAAGAATATCTATGGCAAGAGCTCTTTTCAGTCGCTGCTTTCTATCCTCGTGATTATTTCCTTTTGTCCCTTTGCATACCGCTGTAATAGTATGAAAAAGGACAACATATACTGCACATTTGTGGTCTGTTCTCCCGATATAATTTACAATATTCCATTCACTGGAATGCACAAAGAATCTCGTTTTTCTCCTCAAAGCCTCACGCCTCTTTCCAGGTTTGTTTTTGTTTTTTGTAAAAATGACGGAAATCACTTTGATTTAGTATTAATGCTGAAGTTCATGAACATTTTTTAAGGCAACGTATATTACATAATACAGATATATATCACTATAACCCATCCGTTATTGCTGTGAAAAGATTTGCGCTTTTTCATGGCCTGTGGAAAGTACCTTGTTGATGCTTTTACACTTTTAAATGTCCTTTTAATGTTCGTTAGTTTAAGGGTGAGTAGAATAATGTCATCTCAGTGTATCCAGTTCTATTGTATCAAAAAAAAAACAAAAAAAAAACAAAAAAAAAAAAAACCGTATTATTGCGTTCATAGTGTGAGCCTTTCACTGACTGTTTACAGCTAAACGGAAGTTACACCCATAATTTGCGCAAAGCGTCATTGGGGCATAGGAATAAGGTGGATAAGCCAGCCCGAAAACTTCCGGTGAGATGTCATTTGCTGGTGTGCTGAGCATCAGTAGTGTAATACTTAGTTTATAATCAGAATATAGTCACTTAAATAGTCAGGCATTGCATTAATTTAGTTATTCAAACGTAAAACAAGATAAAAATAAATAAATAAATAAAGACGTACCTCAGTGTTCCTCCTCGGCTAAATTCAATTCGACCATCAGTTTCACACTTAATGTAGAACGGGGCTAAAGGCGCCTTTGGTATTATTTTCCTCTAAACCATTAAATGGCACAAAAACTTGCCGCAGCACTTTCCTAAACATTCGTTTTTCAAAATGCACGTGTAAATTTGTCTGATCCTTGACGCGATCGCTGGCAGCAACGCAAAGTTGATTCTGAGGTAGTTTGATCTAATATTTAATGTTTTTTAAAATGTTGTTGATTTAACTAGCAAATGAGAATCGATTAAACTAATGTTTATATTTTCAGACAAAGGTCTTCTTAATGATTTTCAGTTTTGTTCAAGGTTATTCAAGCAACAGTTTTTCAATAACGGAAGAATATGTAAAAGTATGGTATTTGGGGAAAAAAGCGCCTCTGCTGTTGGGGCAAAAGGCACAATAAATAACACGATAATGAATAGCTGGCTGACTTTTCCATTTCTTGATATGACATGGTTAGATTCAGATGGTAAATATCATATATCAAATTGGGTATCCATCTTAGAGATAATACCCATATTTATAATGAAACAATCATATTTAAAAATATTATATTAATCATATAACTATGAGCTCGTAAACAAACTTTGATGTTGGCTTGGCACAAGCCTCGATGGTCAGCCTGAGGAAAAAGAGCCAACGCACATGTCTGTTCGGTCATAAACAAATAAATAAATAAAGAAGGAATTTCTTGTATTTAGCGCTGTAACAAACAATTGTTGTGATGGATCTTTCGATTCTTCTATCTCTTTAAGAGTCGCGGCTTGCGAGCTCTGAATGGGTAACTAACCTGTTCAATAAACTGTAAATCATGCTATCAATTCGAGAAATACTGATATTGTAAATGGCTTTTACTCCATATTAACGTTTTCTCACAGAGGGTTTGTGGAAATAGCTCCGCGCAGCTCTCTCTGTTTCTGTCTCATCTGCTCATGCTGGGGGCAGCAACGGCGCCGGCTACACGACGTGCCTCTAATGCACAAATCTTTGCATATGCCACACATCATGAACACAGTAACACAGTTAACACATAAGCATTCAAACAAAGAAGCTCTTTGATGCGTTCTTGTGCTCGCTTGATTGAGAATCGCCATGTATTTGGGACATGATGAGGAGACTTGGACGAGCTTCGGAGCGCGAGCTTCATTGCAGACGCGAGCCGTCTGTGTTTCACTCAAAAAACGCATCCAAAGTCTAAATGTGTCTTTAATGTGTTCCTGTGATAGAATCTTGTCAAATCGCTGGAATATTTGATTTATTAAGGTTAAAAAACACATGTGAATGACGAACATAGGGAGGACAAAAACGAAAGTAATCTGGTCTAATATAATGCGGGACTCGTCTGCACAATGAATGATCGAATTAGTTTACAACATGTGATGAACTTCTGAACAAACTAATATGGAATTATTTTTTATATATTGTTGGAATCTACTAGAAATAGTAGACCATCTGGAGACTTATGGCATACACTTTTCAACATACTGCTTTGCGACACACTTATTTTAATCCCACATACTGATTGGAATGAATAGTATACGTTCCCAATTAGATTTCTAGAGGCAAAAGGGAAGTAATGTTTTAAAGTAAAGTTTAGCAGCGGCAAAGCCAAAAGTTTGAACCGTTCTCAGTCCCAGCACTCAGAAAACAAAGTAAGATTTAAATAAATTTATTTACAATAAACAAAATGATGACATATATACAGTGCAAAAAAGAACTCTAAACAAACGATTCCAAAATAAAAAATAAGCATTCTTCAACAGTGGGTAGAGCCAAAACAACAAAACAAAAGATCACTTCCTGATAGAAGGACATCTTACATTAACACATTAATGTTTAGGACATTAACCTGCAAAAATAGCTAAAAAGCAAACAACAGAACTCTTACTGTACTTCATAACTAGCAAAAAACGGTGAAAATGATAACAAAAGAAAATGACACCAGTCATCCTACTGCTCCAACCTCAATAACGGGCAAATAGCTCAAAGCTGTGCACTAGAACCACAACACAGTTCAGTTTGATTTTCAGTTTAAGCTTAAAACATAAAACTGAACACTACAGCCATAACACCACATTTAAGCTTAAGACACACCAGCAGCGCAACACTCTCATGCTCTTGGGAGAAAGAATCTCTCGGGGCCACTCTCTTGCTCTGCCTAAATACTGGCTCCTCTTGATATTGACGAGGTGCAGCTGATAGGTCCAATCATCTAGATTAGGACAGGGAGGAGCACAGAAAATAGGACAAAACACAAAACAAAAACTACAAGACCCAACAGGCCATTGGGTCCATTGGCAGCACACAAATGCATACGTCTTGGGCTGTGTTTCCTAAAAGCATCGTAAGTCTAAGTTGATTGTAGCTCCATTGCCACCAATGCTACCCTGGGACATAACAGTATACACATTAGGATGCACGGTTAGTAATGGGAGTTTACTAACCTTTGACCTGAAGTGGTGCTGCACATACTGATTGGTGTAAGACATCAAAGTATAGTGAGTGCAATTCAAAAGCAAACAGAGCCATCTGCTCTCAATCGCTCTTGCGGTATTATGATGTTACACTGATCAGTATGTGCAGCGCTGTTTCAGGTCGAACAAGCCTAAACATTTTTGAAACTTTGGATCAATTGAACCAATTTCTTTGAAAAAAAAAAAAAAAAAAAAGATGATTCACTGTTTCAAAGTGCTTGAAACACCA
Source organism: Ctenopharyngodon idella (assembly GCF_019924925.1). NCBI lineage: Eukaryota > Metazoa > Chordata > Actinopteri > Cypriniformes > Xenocyprididae > Ctenopharyngodon > Ctenopharyngodon idella. The sequence continues at coordinate 3,519,061 of NC_067229.1, forward strand.
CATGCTGGTAGTCAGAATGATGTGCATGCAACTCAGGTCAAACTTACATAAAAACAACTTAAACCCCTTGCAAATGTTTTATTGAAAGTATAATATATTAAATGCAATTAGTAAATAATAAAATACAATTAAATAGGAAGATAAACATATTATTCATCTGCAAGGGTTTGATGACAATGTCTGTTATGTTGTTTCCTCTTCAGCTTTTCTGGATGTGATGTCATACACCAAAATAAATACAGTAGCCAGACCAACTGCAGCAGAGATGACCAATCGTGTCACAATTTCAGGACCATGACAGCAGAATGTAGAATCTGAGAAAATAAAAGAACAACATGAAATGTGCGTTTCCCAAAAGAATTGTTAGCAAACTAAAATTGCAAGTTCCATGGTTATCAGCATAGTTCAACAACGCAGCTAGAAATTTGTAATGTTCTGGGAATGTTTTCAACAAGTTTTATTTTTGCTCCCAGAATGTTCTGCTAAAAGGTAGGATAACATTCTCTAATCATTCTAGGAATGTTCAGTGATAACATTGTTATAAAGATTTTAGCGGGAAGCTTTCCATTGGGTGCTGGATATGTACTCAAATGTTGCTAAGACTTCAAATTTTGGTTGAAAGTGAACCTTTGTTTGACTTTAAGCTCCAAAATCATTAAACTCAAAAACAGCATTGTTAGCTTCAATTATTATAAACCAGACTGACTTTATTTCTGTCAGGTACAAATGTTCTTGTTGAGAATGAAAAGAGGTTTCAATGTTGATGTTTTATTGAAAATAATGGTTAGGCTTGGTGTCACTATTATGGAGATCAGTGTTTGCGTTAGTTGGGTTTGCTTGAGTGCAAGAGTTTGACTCTTGACATTTCAATGTTGGTTTTTCTTTGGCTGCTGTAACTGTGTTTGAGAGAAAAAAATAAGTTTTGAGCTATCCTTTAAATTCTAGAGAGAGGTGTACAGCATTATAAAAGTAATTGTTGCTGTCATCAATCTGGGAAGCATTATACAGCCATTTCCAATCAATTTGAAGTCTATCATTCTACAGTGTGTAAGACTATAGACAAGTGGAAACCATTCAAGACAAATATTCCCATGAGTGGATAATGCAGCAAATTCACCCCAAGATCAGACCATGCAATGCTCAGAGAAATATCAAAACACCCAAGAACTACACCTCTACACTACAAAGACTCTACAGGGCTCAGTTAACATGTTCAATGATAAAGTTTATGATAGAAAAAAACAGAACAAGTATGGCTTGTTTGGAAGGGTTGCAAGGAGAAAGCCTATTCTCTTAAAGGGGTGATGAACTGAGAAATCAAATTTTCCTTGAGCTTTTGACACATAAGAGGTCATCATACTTTAAGAATATCCTGTAAGTTTTAGAGCTAAAAACTTCCTTGTTGGTCCAATAAAAGCTTTAATTGACACTAGACCCACTTTGTAAACCGCCTCTGCAGAAGAAGATCAATGCCTACTTCATCACTGCCTGTTTAGCCCCGCCCACCGATTCACGCATGACATGCAATAGAATAGGTAGCCTAAAGGCTGATTTATACTTCTGCGTCGGACCTACGCCGGAGCCTCTGCACCATAGGCTATGCGTCTGTTTTCATTTACACTTCTGCGTCGTTGTCCGCGTCAATGTGCAGCAGACCACTAGTAGAGCAAGGACACCGACAAGGAACTTGAGTATTGCTCTTTACTTTACTCCTTCTTTCCTTCCTCTTTTATACAGTCTGTTCTTGTCTGTCTATCTTGCGACCTGTTTTAGATGTGCTTCCAAATTCCCACTATTATTAACACTCGTAAATCGCGTGTCACACGTTGGAGGCAGTGCAATCATAACAACCTGCGTATTTTACCCATGTCATCTAGTACATTACTTTCAATTTTTATTGGTCTTTGGAATTGTCAATCTGCTGTAAACAAAGCAGACTTCATTACATCTATTGCTACTCATTCAGGTCTCCATCTCATGGCTCTGACTGAGACATGGATCAAACCAGAGGACACTGCCAACTTCTTGGAGGAGTTAGATGTGTTACTATCATCCTTCCCTGAGGATGGTACTCCTCTGCTAGTACTTAGAGATTTCAACATCCATCTAGACAAACCTCAGGCTGCTGACTTCCACACTCTGCTTGCCTCATTTGATCTCAAGCGAGTGTCTACTACAGCTACCCACAAATCAGGTAACCAATTGGACCTCATCTACACACGCTGCTGCTCCACTGATAATACTCTGGTCACTCCACTACACACCTCTGACCATTTCCTCATCACTTTTAATCTCAACCTGACCCCTAACTCAACACACACTCCACCACGTTACTTTTCGACGAAACCTACGCTCGCTCTCACCCTCTGACCTATCCTCTTTGGTCTCATCCACACTTCCTCCCCCTAATCAGTTCTCATCTCTGGACACTAACAATGCTACTGACACTCTTTGCACCACACCAACATCTTGCTTAGATGTCTTCTGCCCCCTCTCATCCAGACCAACCCGCGCCACCCCCTCTGCCCCCTGGCTATCCGATGTTCTCTGTGAACATCGGTCTAGACTCAGGGCTGCAGAGAGGAAGTGGCGCAAATTTAAAGATCCTACTGATCTTAGCTTCTATCAGTCACTCCTTTCTTCTTTCTCTACAAATGTCTCCAATGCTAAAACCACGTACTATCACAATAAAATTAATAATTCTACTGATTCCTGCACACTCTTCAAAACTTTCTCTTCTCTTCTTTGCACTCCTCCCCTCCCTCCCACATCAGCTCTTACAGCTGATGACTTTGCCACATTCTTCACACATAAAATAACAACCATCAGCGGCCAATTCTCCACACCACATACTGACAATAACATCTTAACGGAAAACACACAAATTCTCCCCTCCTTCTCTTTGCTCTCTGAGGCAGAAGTCTTACCTCTCAGGTAGGTCCTTCAGGGTATCTTGGAGAGGTGAGGTGTCCAAGTCGCATCATCTTGCTACTGGGGTACCTCAGGGCTCAGTGCTTGGACCACTTCTCTTACATGTCATCACTAGGATCTGTCATTCAGGATCATGGTTTTTCCTATCACTGTTATGCTGATGACACACAACTCTACCTCTCATTCAAACCAGATGACCCGACAGTTGCTGGTCGCATCACAGCCATTTCTGCCTGGATGAAGGACCACACTTCAACTCAACCTTGCAAAAATGGAACTGCTTGTGGTCGGTGCCAACCCAACACTTCATCATAACCTTTCCATTCAACTTGGGTCGTCAACCATAACTCCTTCCAGGACGGCCAGGAACCTCGGTGTGGTGATGGATGATTGTTTAAGCTTTACAGATCACATCGCTACAACGGCCCGGTCCTGCAGATTTGCTCTGTACAACATTAGGAAGATTAGACCCTTCCTATCGGAGCTTTCCACACAAATTCTTGTCCAAGCTCTTGTTCTATCCAGACTGGACTATTGTAATGCTCTCTTGGCAGGCCTCCCAGCATGCACTTTCAAGCCTCTACAACTGATCCAGAAGACTGGTCTTTAAAGAAACGAAGAAAACGCATGTCACACCTCTCTTCATCAGTTTGCATTGGCTGCCAATTGCTGCTCGCATCCAATTCAAGGCTCTAATGTTTGCCTACAGAACAACCACTGGCTCTGCACCACTATACCTAAACTCACTACTTCAGACTTATGCGCCCTCCAGAAGCTTGCGTTCTGCAAGTGAACGGCGTCTTGTGGTGCCATCCCAAAGGGGCACAAAATCACTCTCACGGACCTTCTCCTGGTCTGTTCCTGGTTGGTGGAATGACCTAATGAGTCTTTAGCCATTTTCAAAAAACTGCTAAAGGCATATCTTTTTCATCAACACTTGACCCAGTAATATAGCACTTTCTTTATTTATATTTTACTTTTCTTTTTTCGATTTTCTGTTCTCCATATATTTGCGTATATATTTAAAAAAAAAAACCCAACCTTGCTACGAGCACTTTACTGATGAAACTGTGACTTGACACAGCACTTACATACTGTTGTACTCATGTTGATTTGATTGCTTCTACTATTCTCATTTGTAAGTCGCTTTGGAGAAAAGCGTCTGCTAAATGACTAAATGTAAATGTAAATGTAGTAGGTAGTGTCCGCGGTCATGTTGAGTATCAAAACAAAAGCCGAAGAAGAAGCAGCTTGTCATGTACGTTGTCAGAGAAGCTTATATAAAGAAACGGCAGAGAAGCGGCAAATAGGTAATGACTTTTGTTGCAGTTTGACTGTATGTGTCTCCTGAAACAGAGCGTTTTTCATTCTTATGGAAGTTGAAAGCGCTCGCTCTTCTCCGAGTGCTCCGCGCCAGTTTTTTGACCCGAGGGAGGGGTTCTAGCAGACCAATCACAACGCTTGCGGTCAGCGTAGAATTGACGCGTTGTTACATTTTTGAAGAGGTGCACGTCACACTATGTTGTAGGCTACGTGTGCTACACACAGCCTACGCCGTAGCTACGGCGTACACTCGACGCAGAAGTATAAATCAGCCTTAAGTAACATAGGCCTATGTGGTGCTAAACCGGTTCGAGCTACCAAGCAATAAACATGCCGTTGAGGATTACAAAATATTGTGCAGTGCCTCAATTTGACAGTAATGCAACAACATGTAAGTAACTGTGTTAATTCTAATGCCTGATCTGATATTAATGATTCATGTTCAGTCAGATGGTCTTTGTCTGTGTGTCAGTAAATCAAACCCGTGACTAAACGTCAACTTGCGTTGTTTCTCTTAGTAGAATGAAAATAATCTGTTATTTAACGGTGATTAAATTATATAAAGAAAGCGATCAAAGAAAGCTCCCTTTGCAATCGCTGGAGCAGTGCGCGCTGAAGCTGTCAATCAAACAGCGCGAGTTTATCAGTGACTGACGTGCAAAACTCCCGTTTCATTCAACAAATCTCTTAGTTATATCACAATTGCACTGTTAGTGAAGATGAAAGCATTTGTTAGTGTACAGAAATTGAGTTGAAATGACGAGACCAGTGCTTTCATGCGCTCAACATATGTGATCGGCTACACAGTGTTCATCTCTGCAACCTTTCATGCCACAATCTAAATATAACGCCATAGATCTAAATGTAATGGAACACTTTTCACGATTAGTTAACCTTGAGAGCTGTAAAACGCACTAAAAGAGAGAGTATAGGTGCATTCACGCGGCCTCGTAATTCCTGTAGTTATGAGATTCTGGCTCGTAAAAAGTGTTCACGTCCTCGTAGAGCTCGTAATTACAGCTTGTAAGCTGGGAGTTTTCTGAAAGCTCCTAGATGTACCACGTGGCCGTTGTACCACCTGACCGCTGTAGATTCATAGGCGTTGATAGTGGTGCCATAGAAACGCATAATTCCCAGTCCAAGGACATGAACATCTCCGAATATAACATCACGTGTTGTCATCTCAAGATTCCGGTACATACGAGGTGGCGTGAACGCAGTATAATACTTGGCTATTTCAAATGGAAAGATGTTAGCCAATCACAGCAGTGGCCGTTTACACTTAAGTCTGAAGTACACAGCAGACACGGCCCTTAAAACAGAGCGTTCAAACCAGAGGGCTAAAATCAGGGTAGGAAAAATGCCTTTTATTTAAAAATTATGACAATTTTGGATGTAAAAAGCATACTAACATTATAAGTCCACCCCAGGAAACATTATAAAACAATAAAACAACGCAGTTCATGACCCCTTTAAAAAAAAAAAAAACATGGCAGCACAGTTTAGGTTTGCAAAGTTGCATCTGAATAAACCACAAGACTTCTGAAACCATGTCCTTTGGACAGACAGGACCAAAGTGGAGATGCACTGAAAACCAAACACATAATCTCAGCACAAACACCTCATACCAACTGTCCATCACAGTGGTGGAGGGATGAGGATTTGGACTTGTTTCACAGTCAAAGGACCTGGAACCCTTCAGTCATTAAGTTGACCATGAACACAGTATACTTTAGGTATTTTAAAGTCATATGTGAGGCCATCTGTCCAACAATGATCCCAAGCACACCAGGAAAACTAGAACAAAACATTAAAGTATCTTGAGCTTGTGTTAACCCACAGACCTTTTTTCAGTGATTTAACCAAAACCCCATTCACTAAACTAATTGACTTCAGGAACCGGAAGTGATAAAGTACTAACTAGCTTCCAGGTTTTGGCCTATAAAAATGTGTCATAGTTCTCTATGCGGGCTTGACTTTCATTGCACTTTCATACAGTCAGTATTTGAGACACTACTGTAAACTTCTGTCTGAATGGGATATTTCGAGACTCACACTTGTAAGTAAATGCAGTTGTCAATCCCAAGAACTGACAGTGTGAACGTGGCCTGATGTGTTGTAACACATTTCCATCAACACCCAAAAAAGGCTACTAATTTTGTGGGTGTGGTTACAATTGACAGTCTTAATGTGGTTGGTCCATTAGCTTTGAATTGCTGTTATGAAATTTTACTGGGGGAAAAATAGTTGGTCTGGACATTTTTCAGACCCTAACCAGTCCCTGTGTCAAATTACACAACATATGGCTCTTTGTGCTGCCACAGACTCTCATAGCCGAGGAAATATAAGAATTATACAAGGCACGAATATGTCATTTTTCCCAGAAAAGACACCCAAAAATGTATCAATCCCACTCCAGATTATTTTTTTACACCGTACAACTAAAAGCGTTTTAACAAAATACATCACTATGTGATATGTAAACTCCAATGTAAACTTTTTTTTCCAAAAGATCTGTACTTGTACAATGACAGTAAACAAACTTCTAATCAAATTGTCAATAAATATGCCAAATCTGTAGTATATAAAAGAGTGAGCTGTCTACTCACCATTGACAGTAACATTGAATCTGTGTTTAGTCTCTGTGCTGCTGCCACTGATGATCACTTCATAAACTCCAGTATGTTCAGTTCTGGTGTTTGTGATGGTCAGAGATCCAGTCTTCTTGTCCAGCTTCAGTCTGTCTCTGAATCTTTCATCAAGATCATCAGGAATCTTAATGGTCACTCCATCAGTTTCAGCTAATAGATTCTTGTTAGTACCAAATGTCCACGTTATCTCATCACCTGTCTGTATTTTAGTAACGTTAATCTGTAGAAGGACTGATTCTCCCTCCGTCACTGACACTGACTTCAGTTCATCCACACCAAACACACCTGAAGAACAAACACAAACAGTCTCACAGTCACACATATTAAAGTTAAAAGGGTTGTATTGATTTTTAATGTTTATTTTATTCATTTCCAATGTGCATGCCTTGGAGATTCATATTATGTACATAAAGTGGTAAATTAGGTTTTTGTGCAAAACATTTCATAAAACATTAAAGGGGCTATATGTAAGATTTTCACTTTAATAAAGCATAAAAATACCCCAATATGTTTGCAGATATTTAGGAAACATGCTAAGTTCACCTACTTGTTTCTCAGAAAAACAATGCTACAGCCAGAGATTCTACTTTGAAAGGTGCGTTCCGTGTCGGAATGTCTGTCTTTGTTTTGGTCTGTGCGAAACCGTGTGCTGCCAGTTCATCCAATAGTATTTCGACATCGCAGGTTGCCAGTTGGCGGAAAACACCGTGTATTGCATCCATGGAAACCAGCAAACAAACTGGGTCAGAAAATCGCAGATTCTACCTGACCTAAAAAGCCTCTGCATCCATCTAAAAATCTCTATGAACGACAGCATATTAGAACAGATAAATCAACTCATCAGCTTACAGTGTGTAAGTCTCCTCAGCTTTCATTGTCAATTGCGCTCCCTCTTGTTGTGTGTTTTCAAGCTGGCCACCCATGTCTTTGAAGAAGGGGGCGGGGCAAACAATATTTTGAATTTGGACTGCAGTACCTATTTCGACCACTGGGTGTCATTCCTACATAGAGCCCCTTTAATTAACATCTTTTTTTCTCTCTTTCCTTCAATGATTCTGTTTATTAACATCAGGTGTCACCACTAATTGTAAATCATCACTCAATGATCAATTATCTCATTAACTTTAACACTGCTTCAGTGTTACTTTTAACACCCTGTAGTGTGGACACATATGTACACTTTGGGGTGTTAGTTTAACACTGGGGATTTTGCTGTGTACAGATCTGTGAAAATGACTAAAAAGGCTGTGTTATGCTGCCAGGCCAGTAGTTGACGATGTCACTTTGTCAAGAAACACCCTGTGAACACGTAATATGCATGCGCATGATGTCACTGTTTTCACAAATTCATGTTTTTGTTGTTTACATGGAGACTGTAAAGGCATCATTTTCAAAACCTTGCACTTTGTAACCTGTTTTTTTAAAAGCTTGCTTTCCAGGCCCCCAAAATGCTTTTGTCATGTAAATGAATGGCCAAAACCAACAACAACTTTTCAATTTTTAGTTGAAAACAGTGTAGTGTAAACATACTCTCAGTTTTTTGTTTCTTGTTTGAGAGCCCATACACACAGAGACGCATTTGGATGTGTTTGTAAAAAATTGTATCTTATCAGCATTTCATCTAGACGAATCCGGCATTTTTTGGAGCTTGAAACCACTATTTTTTTAAACTGGGTCCCAGCATGGATACATCTGAAAATGACACCCTTGCGTTTTCATGTGTATCAATCCGTATATTTTATGAAACGATGATATCATCATGTATACAGCACGCAAGGTTTATGCGCATGCTTCAAGTCTTATTCTCTATTTTTAGTGTATCTCTGTGGCAGAATTACAGCGCCACATACTGATCTGGCATGTATACTACATAGTTTTGAGTTCATTTCAGTGGTTTCATGTGTACGCAGATATTTCTTGAGACGATGCCGTGTTTACAGAATTTTTTTTAGAACGAGGGAAAAGAAGATTGGATAGGGAAAGCTCTGGCTTTGTGTGAATGTGGCCGTAGTTTTGCTGTCTGTTTGTGGTTTTATTTGTTGATAAGTTAATTGCTTGCTCCCAACTGTTTCTTCTTAACCTTGTTATACCTATGTATATATAACCCTTGTTTTTCTCTGTTTCTTGTGTGGTCTTTTCCTTTCATGGTTCTTTTCCATGGTTTCCCTTGTTCTTCTGTTTTAATTTATCTTGGTTATTATCATCATTAAAATATTAAGTTGCACTTAGATCCTTCTGTCTCTCTGATCTCTGCTCTTCTAATTTACCCAGCATAACAGTTCACACCCCCACCACATTTTTATATTTCAAAACACTTATAAAACAGTAAAATTGAATGGAATCTAATCAAATTAGGTTAAAAAAGAAGAAAGAAAGAAAGAAAGAAAGAAAAAGCCAAATCTGTACCCTGCATATAAGGTAAGCTCTTGCTTTAGTTGGGCTCTTGACCCTTGACCTAGGTTTAATGTTTTTCTGGCTGCTGTAACTGTGTGTTTCTGAAGCACATTTGTTAGAGCAAAAGTTGTGAGAAGAAAAACTGATTTGATGATTCAGTCACCATATAATAATCTGATCTCTGAGAACAATATTTAGATATAATAATTTCACATTATAGTAGCCTTAGAATACTGCTACAAATCTGGTTTTCTTTCAGTGTTTTGAATTTAAGTAATTATACAGAAATTATTCAGACAGGATCATGTAGACTCACACAGACAAGATTCAGCATATGAACCTCAACAATGGTGACAATCAACAAAATATTCAGATCAACTCTGAACATCACAAAATAAGCTACTGAAGTCACAAAAAAAGCTTTTTATTTATTGTCATCATTGTTGAGGCTCATACGCTAAGCCCGTAAAAGGCCAGTGTAGGTTTGTTTGTAGGGTGGTATATAAAAGAGTGAGCTGTAATTCTCTACTCACCATAGACAGTAACAGTGAATCTGTGTTTAGTCTCTGAGCTGCTGAGGCTGATCTCAACTTCGTAAACTCCAGAGTGTTCAGTTGTAATGTTTGTGATGGTCAGAGATCCAGTTTGATGATCCAGCTTCAGTTTGTCTCTGAATCTTTCATCAAGATCATCAGGAATCTTAATGGTCACTCCATCAGTTTCAGCTAATAGATTCTTGTTAGTACCAAATGTCCACGTTATCTCATCACCGGTCTGTATTTCAGTAACATTAATCTGTAGAAGGACTGATTCTCCCTCCATCACTGACTTCAGTTCATCACCAAACACACCTGAAGAACAAACACAAACAGTCTCTCAGTCACACATATACTATATTGCCAAAAGTTTTGGGACGCCTGCCTTTACGTGCACATGAACTTTAATGACGTCTCATTCTTAATCCGTAGGGTTTAATATGGAGTTGGCCCACCCTTTGCAGCTATAACAGCTTCAACTCTTCAGGGAAGTCTTTCCACAAGGTTTAGGAGTGTGTTTATGGGAATTTTTGACCATTCTTCTAGAAGCGCAGGCAGTGATGTTGGACGAGAAAGCCTGGCTCACAGTCTCCGCTCTAATTCATCCCAAAGGTCTTCTATCGGGTTGAGGTCAGGACTCTGTGAAGGCCAGTCAAGTTCCTCCACACCAAACTCGCTCATCCATGTCTTTATGTTCCCACAAAGTTGGGAGCATGAAATTGTCCAAAATGTCTTGGTATGCTGAAGCATTAAGAGTTCCTTTCACTGGAACTAAGGGGCCAAGCCCAACCCCTGAAAAACAACCCCACACCATAATCCCCCCTTCACCAAACTTTACACTTGGCACAATGCAGTCAGGCAAGTACCGTTCTCCTGGCAACCGCCAAGCCCAGACTCGTCCATCGGATTGCCAGACAGAGAAGCGTGATTCGTCACTTCAGAGAACACGTCTCCACTGCTCTAGAGTCCAGTGGCGGTGTGCTTTACACCACTGCATCCGACGCTTTGCTTCGCTTTGGTGATGTAAGGCTTGGATGCAGCTGCTCAGCCATGGAAACCCATTCCATGAAGCTCTCTACGCACTGTTCTTGAGCTAATCTGAAGGCCACATGAAGTTTGGAGGTCTGTAGCTATTGACTCTGCAGAAAGTTGCGACTTCTGCGCACTGTGCGCCTCAGCATGCACTGACCCCGCTCTGTGATTTTTACGTGGCCTACCACTTCGTGGCTGAGTTGCTGTTGTTCCCAATTGCTTTCACTTTGTTATGATACCACTAACAGTTGACCGTGGAATATTTAGTACACTGTTAGACCTTGCCTGGCTTTTTTACAGTAAAATACTGGCAACATTGTTGCCAGTTATTTACTGTAATCTACAGTATGTTACTGTAAAGATACCATGCACTAAATTAAAACTCATGTTACCTCATTTCATTTGCAGAAACCAACTGCCTCAAATTGTCAGACTGCCATTTAAATTTACAAACTAACTTTTATTGTATGCTAATAACATGAACATATTACTATGAACTTATTTATTTAGAGTTCAATAAAAACATTTTAAATAAAAAGATTTTTACTACACCAGCAACTACACATTCACTGTCTGTTAAATAAAACAACATGCAGCACATCACCAATGTCTCTTGATCTTCTCCTGAACCTAAGCACAGGCTCTACTCTTCAGCACAGTGGTGACCCACAAAACTCAATTTTACAGTAAACTATATAACTGTTTTTAACTTAGTTTGTTACTGTTAAAATACATTTTGTGGGTGTGTCTTTTTATCTTACACCTTTAACCCTTTCAACCCCACAGGAACATCCTCTAGTGTCCACACTACAGAGTAAAAGTAACATTGCCGCTGTGTTGCAGTGAGATAATTAAGTTAATAGGCTTGTTTGAGATGAGCAAATTCTGCGCAGAACCGATCACCAGTGATCACCGTGAGATGCATGCTGGTTAGAAATGTGTCCGAGGGTGGGCCGCCTTGCTCTGATGTCATGCCGACATGTGTCAAAAACCTCTCGCGAGGGCGAGGCGGCCTCATCGGATTCTGCAGTCGAGCGCAGTTGCTCTCCACCGACGGCGCTGACCAAAAGCACGATGGGAAACGACTTGATGACGACACAGCTTAAAGCTTATTCGTTTAAACAACCGTGATGTATTGATCTCTTTTAAAATGTTTGATTTTAAAACTCTAATATCATGTTTTTATGTATAAAAATAATGTGCAAATATTCCCAAACTCTCTGACACTGCAATCTCTCTATGGGTTATGTGATTGTTGTCATTTATAAAAAATATATATAAAAACATGTCTATAATCAAAGTAAAAATCAGACACCTACGAGATCAAAGGCGGATATCGCAGGATTCACACTCATGCGCTCTGTTGCTGATAAACTGGATGTAATTTAAGTTCTGTTGCTTTTATATGAAAATAAACAATGAACAATACACCCAAAGTACTTGTTATTTATTTCCATTCGAAAGATGTGTGTATCATGCCATTTCCATTAATTTTGTTGAAATTTCAACATTTTTTCAACATTAATTGAAGGTGCAAAAGTGATATTGATTCAATGAGGTTAACGTTGACACATTAACATTAATTTAACATTGTTTTTATCATTGTTTGCTATCTGGGTTGTTATTTGTTGATGGTAAAATTGAAACAGAGCTCTACACAAACAGCTTGCAACTATAAATCATAAAACATGTATCACTTACCGACCAAATGGCAAAAGCACAGAGAACAAAAAACAAATGTGTGAAACATTTTTTCTTCAACAGTTCAGTGGTCTGAAATAGTTTCGGTCAAGTTTGAAAACTTGTGAGTGCCTGCAGTAAAGATGTGTAGAGAACAAGCGGTTTACGATATTAACTTCCTCTAGACTGAATTAGACCACACCCCCTGTCTTCAACCACAAATCCTCTCTTCAAAACCCCACCCCCAAGACCTCAAATGTGCAAAATGGCAGAGGGTCAAACACCAGCAAACAGATACAGGAAGGCAAGGCAAAAGAGTAATCCAAACACAGGCAAAGGTCTAGGCAGGCAGCAAACGACCATCAAACAAGGAAAACAGTCCAGGGTCAAAAACAGAGGCGAGGCAGAACAAAGGCTAAACAATACTCAGCAAAATGTGTGTGAAGGAGTGCAGCTTATAAAGGGAACCTGATGGGAAACAGGTGTGAGTGTGATCAGTGCCTAGCTGAGGGATTATGGGAAATGTAGTCCAGAGTGAAGTGACTGCGCGTGTGCAATGAAAAAGTCTTAATGTTGAAACGGAGACCTCTGGTGGGGAGTGGAAGGAAGCGGCAGTGGGCGGAAACGTGACACTTACAGCCCGTCAGTCTCTCAACTGTCAGGACTCCATTTCAGTGATTTGAAGTAATTTGAGTAGTATGTACATTTTATTTTATTCTAAAGAAAATAATGATTTTTTTTTAACAATATACTGATGACAACAAAGCTTTTGGAAATAAAATTTGAACTAAAATTAAAAAAAAAAAAAAAAAAAACCCTCAGAATATTAGGTTATGCAATGTTTTTCATAAACATTGTTATACTGTTTGAAAGTATCTTCACAGCCTGATAAATCAATAATCTAACACAATCAATAATTTAAGCGTTCTTAGTAGAAGTCTCAGAATCATACAATGTTTATCCAATCATTGCATTCTGTCCAAATGCAATGACAAGATTTTTGCGCTGTTTTATTGAAAATAATAAAGTTTGTCACCGTTATGGAGGTAAGCTCTTGCTTTAGTTGGGCTCTTGACCCTTGACTTCTTAAGTTTAATGTTTCTCTGGCTGCTGTAGCTGTGTGTTTCTGAAGCACATTTGCTAGAGCAAAAGTTGTGAGAAAAAAACTGATCTGATGATTCAGTTGTCATGTAATAGCCTGATTCACTGATCTCTGAGGACATTATTTAGATTTAATACTTTCTCTTTATAGTAGGCCTAAAATACTACTACATGACATTTTGTCCTGCTTTATTAGTTTAAAAGTTTTTAAGTCATTATGTAGAAATTATTCAGACAGGATCATGCAGACTCAAACAGACATCTTCAAAGCTTTACAAATGTTTTGTTTTGAATCAGTGGTTTGGAGCGTGTATTGAACTGCCAAAGTTCATGTGATTTCAGTGAACAGGGTTTTATTACATCACAAGTGTTCCAAAATTTCAATGGGGGGGGCGTGGCTTTGGCAGTTTGAAACATGATACATTTGGCAGTTGATACACACCGAACCACTGATTCGAAACAAAAGAGTTGTACTGAAACCATTTCAAATGTTCAGAACATGTATCAAAAACTCAGCATGACACTAGCTGTTATATTTAAGAGATATATATTTAAATTTTGTACTTAATTCCATAAACCATCAATCCAAAACTGCATAAAAAGTGAATATGTAATGGCACAATAAGAGCAAAAACTTTAGGGATAAAAACAGAGAGAATAAAAAAAAAAAAAAAAGAAAAGAAAAGATGACTGTTGCGGAACTGGACTAGAGAGTCAACACGCTACACTCATACTCACTCAGCTGAGACACCAAGACAGAAGTAGATGTAGATTTTTCATAGATGAGTTTACTAGTCCAAAACACTCTCAAATAATCTTTTTAAACACCTATTTCAAACCTCAGAGCTGTTGGAAGAAAATGTTTGTTTTTTTTTGGCTGTGCTTTAGCCGTCAGGTTGGTAAGTCACAAAATTTTGTTTTTTTGTTCTGGTAGAAGTTAGTACAGATGAAGATGTAGATGTACAGATGTAGTCTATATTTGGGTTTGTGATTTTGCATCAGATACAGATGTAGAGCATTAGTCTAATCAACATTATTCATCAATTGTATTTATCTTATTGTTCTGTTAAGCTATACAGAACAGAACTGCTGTACTTTGTCAAATTCTATTTGAAGGTACAAGGTGTTTATATTTTTGCAATAAAATTTTATTTGCATGGAGCTCTACTTCAGTTCCACCAACAATAATAAATAGAGATTGACATTTTTTTATTAACTTTAATAACTTTTAACTTAAACCAAAACTTAAAATCTAAAATATATGAAAATGTGTCAATTCAGATATCTGTGTTTTTCACCCAATCTGATATTAACAGCAGTGTGGAAAATACTTATATCTTTTGCAGTTTCTGTCTTTCTACCTTTCCAAAGTTTATAATTATATAAAAACTATGGCAAATTTCATTTAAAGCTTAATTAATCTTAACTTTAATATGTGTGACTGAGAGACTGTGCTTGTTCTTCAGGTGTGTTTGGTGCTGATGAACTGAAGTCAGTGTCAGTGACGGAGGGAGAATCAGTCCTTCTACAGATTAACGTTACTGAAATACAGACAGGTGATGAGATAACGTGGACATTTGGTGCTAACAAGAATCTATTAGCTGAAACTGATGGAGTGACCATTAAGATTCCTGATGATCTTGATGAAAGATTCAGAGACAGACTGAAGCTGGACAAGAAGACTGGATCTCTGACCATCACAAACACCAGAACTGAACATGCTGGAGTTTATGAAGCTGATATCAGCAGCAGCAGCACAGAGACTAAACACAGATTCACTGTTACTGTCAATGGTGAGTACAGAATTACAGCTTACTCTTTTATACAGTTCTGTCATATTTGTTGACAGAAGTTGTCTTAATACTGCAAAATTTAAAAAAAAAAAAAAAAGACTTCTTCTTATTTGACCTATTTCTCTAGGACTTATCATTTTGTTTTCTTCTATTTTGTTACCTTCCAAGGCTACATGATTAAAACTGGGAAATTAGTTCAGTACCACTCCGTCAAAAAAAAAAAAAGAAAAGAAAAAAAAAATTATATGATATTTATATCACCCAACCCTATTTCATACTGGTAAAATTTTTATATACAACCCATAGAGCTCACTCTAAACGTGTGTCATGCAATCATGGCCAGATACGCATATACTGTATGAACCATCTCCACACAAAGAGTTACTGAGGCATACTGAGGCATCTCCTCCATAGACTTCCATTCAAGCAGAAATGCTTCTGGTCACTCTGGATGCTCACCTGGGGAGGGTCTCTGGTTCAACAGCTGCTGTTAAACAATAATGGTGACCGGAAGTAAACTGCCATTTCCACAGAACGCAACAGTCACTAAGCAACAGTAAAGAGGATGGCGTAACAGAGCATTTAATCATTTGACAAAGTACAAGCCATGTCACTTAAAAAAACACGAGAAGGGTTGCTTTTGGCATTAAATGATATACAGATAGAATTAAAATTCCACATAACCATGAAACATAACCATAGACGACTACAGTAGAACATCACAAAGTAGCAGTTAAAGTCACGCATGAGCAATAGAATGCCAGAACTCCATTGCCGCTCCATCAGCAGCTCTTGCTTAAAGTCCCTAATGTATGCTTAAGGAGGTCATGACAGGAGAAACCAAGCTGCAAAAACACCTTGTTCTTGTATTAAAGGGATAGTTCATCCAAAAATTAAATTCTGTCATCATTTACTCACCCTCAAGTTGTTCCAGACCAGTATAAAATTCTTTGTTCTGTTGAACACTAAGGAAGATATTTTAAAAGGTTTGTAACCAGGCCGTTTTGGGGCACCATTGACTTCCATAGTAGGAAAAAAAAAAAAAAAACATAAAAAGAACTGTTCTGTTTCCCACATTCTTCAAAATATCTTTGTGTTCAGCAGAACAACTAAATTTAAACAGGTTTGGAACAACTGGAAGGTGAGTAAATGTTAGAAATTTCATTTTTGGTATACACTATCAAACATGTCAGCACAGCACAATCTCAACAGTAGCCCATTATCACCTCTGTGACTACTGATGCCCAGTGAAGTGATAAGAACAGAACAGCCTCTATTTGTGCACTCTAGCTAGCAATTATTAAGAGTTGCTCAAGCAAGTTGTTTAAGTCTTGCTCTATTTTCTGTCCTTTTATCCGCTGGTCTGTGTTAACACACACTAGACTGCCATCTGTGTTTTATTCTGTGTTGTGTCATATACAGCTGTATTCGACACATTGACAGGTTGCTTTACGTTCATAATTTCCTTGAAAACTTAAACAAGAATCAGCACCAAAACCAAGCATATGATTCTGATGATCAAGAGAAATGTATTATGAAATTGAGTTGATCATCACAAACTCGCTCTGACTGACAATACACTTTTATAGTACTTACGTTTTGTAGTGTTTGTTACAGATCAACTACTTTATCCTGCTCATTCACTCTCACTAATAACTGTCCCTCTGCAGCCACTATAATAACACCAGGCCAGCCCTCTACATCACCTTCTACTTCACCTTTACGTCCTACTTTACGATCTACTTCACAATCTACTTCAGGTTCTTCAGTCTCAGACAATGCGATAGTACAGATTTCTGCTGCTGCTGCTGCTGGATTTTTGTTGATTGTGGCTTCAGTCGGGATCTTCTACATCTACAGGAAACACCGAAAAACAGACCAACAAGGCAAGTGTTACCTACATATCTACGGAAAGTATTCAGACCCCCTTACATTTTTCACTCTTTTTTTATATTGCAGCCATTTGCTAAAATCATTTGTTCATTTTTTTTCCTCATTAATGTACACACAGCACCCCATATTGACAGAAAAACACAGAATTGTTGACATTTTTGCAGATTTATTAAAAAAGAAAAACTGAAATATCACATGGTCCTAAGTATTCAGACCCTTTGCTCAGTATTTAGTAGAAGCACCCTTTTGATCTAATACAGCCATGAGTCTTTTTGGGAAAGATGCAACAAGTTTTTCACACCTGGATTTGGGGATCCTCTGCCATTCCTCCTTGCAGATCCTCTCCAGTTCTGTCAGGTTGGATGGTAAACGTTGGTGGACAGCCATTTTTAGGTCTCTCCAGAGATGCTCAATTGGGTTTAAGTCAGGGCTCTGGCTGGGCCATTCAAGAACAGTCACGGAGTTGTTGTGAAGCCACTCCTTCGTTATTTTAGCTGTGTGCTTAGGGTCATTGTCTTGTTGGAAGGTAAACCTTCGGCCCAGTCTGAGGTCCTGAGCACTCTGGAGAAGGTTTTCGTCCAGGATATCCCTGTACTTGGCCGCATTCATCTTTCCCTCGATTGCAACCAGTCGTCCTGTCCCTGCAGCTGAAAAACACCCCCACAGCATGATGCTGCCACCACCATGCTTCACTGTTGGGACTGTATTGGACAGGTGATGAGCAGTGCCTGGTTTTCTCCACACATACCACTTAGAATTAAGGTCAAAAAGTTCTATCTTGGTCTCATCAGACCAGAGAATCTTATTTCTCACCATCTTGGGAGTCCTTCAGGTGTTTATTAGCAAACTCCATGCGGGCTTTCATGTGTCTTGCACTGAGGAGAGGCTTCCGTCTGGCCACTCTGCCATAAAGCCCCGACTGGTGGAGGGCTGCAGTGATGGTTGACTTTCTACAACTTTCTCCCATCTCCCGACTGCATCTCTGGAGCTCAGCCACAGTGATCTTTGGGTTCTTCTTTACCTCTCTCACCAAGGCTCTTCTCCCCCGATAGCTCAGTTTGGCCGGACGGCCAGCTCTAGGAAGGGTTCTGGTCGTCCCAAACGTCTTCCATTTAAGGATTATGGAGGCCACTGTGCTCTTAGGAACCTTAAGTGCAACAGAATTTTTTTTGTAACCTTGGCCAGATCTGTGCCTTGCCACAATTCTGTCTCTGAGCTCTTCAGGCAGTTCCTTTGACCTCATGATTCTCATTTGCTCTGACATGCACTGTGAGCTGTAAGGTCTTATATAGACAGGTGTGTGGCTTTCCTAATCAAGTCCAATCAGTATAATCAAACACAGCTGGACTCAAATGAAGGTGTAGAACCATCTCAAGGATGATCAGAAGAAATGGACAGCACCTGAGTTAAATATATGAGTGTCACAGCAAAGGGTCTGAATACTTAGGACCATGTGATATTTCAGTTTCTCTTTTTTAATAAATCTGCAAAAATGTCAACAATTCTGTGTTTTTCTGTCAATATGGGGTGCTGTGTGTACATTAATGAGGAAAAAAATGAACTTAAATGATTTTAGCAAATGGCTGCAATATAACAAAGACTGAAAAATTTAAGGGGGTCTGAATACTTTCCGTACCCACTGTATATTAAGCATTATAATACATTTATACTTTAATAATACACCTCAGATAAAGGGATTGTGTATAATGGATTTAGTGATTACTTGTTGATTTAATACATCTATTAATATTATTGTTGAAACAGTTGAGAACCATGAAGATGACATCACTTATGCTAATCCAACATTCTACAAAAGAAATGTACAGGTAAGATTGTGTCATCTGTGTCATTTTTAGCAGAGTCGCATGTAGATATGTTTAGTGTTCTTCTGTATATGTGTGAATGGGCAAAACAGGTGACTAACATTGTGTTTACACTGCAACAGCTCAAGTCAGTCTACTGGACATGACAAAGCAGCCATTGAAAATCCATTATAATGGATTTTCAATCCCCAGTGTTAAATTAACACCCAAAGTGTACATATGAGTCCATCTTGCCGGGTGTTAAAAAGAAGCACTGAAGCAGTGTTAAAGTTAATGAGATAATTGATTGATGATTGAGTGATGATTGACAATTAGTGGTGACACCTGATGTTAATAAGCAGAATCATTGAAGAAACAACAAGAGAAAAAGAGAGAGACACGACAACTACAACTGACTTCCAGCCATTAAACCAGTGGTCTCAAACTCAATTCCTGGAGGGCCACAGCTCTGCACAGTTAACCTGATCCAGTTAATCAAGGTCTTCAGGATTACTAGAAACGTCCAAGCAGGTGTGAGTTGGAGCTGGTTGGAGCTAAACTGTGCAGAGCTGTGGCCCTCCAGGAATTGAGTTTGAGACCACTGCATTAAACATTATTACACTTATTATTAACCAGTTTGATTTTATTTCAGTAATACATCAACAAAAGTTCTTATTGAGAATTAACAGATGTTTAGATGTTAATGTTTTAATGAAAGTTTAGTTTGAAGTCACCATGATGGTGAAAAGCATTTCCTTTAGTTGAGCTCTTGACTCTTTATTTATTAACATAAATTTTTCTCTGGTTGTTCCAACTTTGTGTTTGTAGAGCACATTTGTTATGGTCAGAGAAACTATGGTCTGGGCTGCATTTCCCACAAGTGTTGTAAGCCAAAGTTGGTCAATTTAGGTTTACAATGCTTTGGGAAGCACACTCATAACGGTTGTGTTTTGATGATGACATTCTCATTGTGAAATGGCCTGATTCATTGGTGACATCCAGTATTGTTAACTGGTCATATAGATGTTATATTATTGGTTTATAGTAAATCTGTTAGCGCTTGAGATCCAACAGAGCTTTTATAATCTGAAGTTTTTTTTGAAACACACACAGACATCAAGAATCAGCATATGACCCTCAACAATGGTGACAATCAATCAAAGTGCTTCATGTTGCAGTGCATGATGGGAGCCACCAATCAAAACTCATCCATGGCTCCCATCATGCATTGCTGCATGAATAAATTATGCAGCTGAATTGTCCTGTAATTTTCGTAGATTGTTCATGTTTGCTTTTATTTTGCTGTTGTTTTGTTGTGACAGTAGCTTGTTTTGTGATGTTCAGAGTTGATCTGTTTGTCAGTATTTTGTATTTATTTATTGTCACCGTTCTTGAGAATCATATGCTGATTCTTGATGTCTGTGTGTCTAAACACAAAATTCTGTGCATGATGTATTTTTCTTAAAAAAAAGGACTACAATCACTAATACTAAAGCTACATATCAAGCATACGGTCAGAGATTTAGACTGTAAATGACATCAGGTCATCCCATGATGACAATATCATCACCAAAACATATTGTGACCAGATCATATTTTCTCTGGTCATAACAAATGTGCTTTACAAACACAAAGTAGGAGCAGCCAGAGAAAAACTAATAATAAAAGGTAAAGCGTCAAGAGCCCAACTAAAGCAAACGCTGACCTCTTTCATGGTGACTTGAAATGAAACATTCCATAAAACATTAATTAACACTTTTTTTCTCTCTTTCCTTCAGTGATTCTGCTTATTAACATCAGGTGTCACCACTAATTGTCAATCATCACTCAATCATCAATCAATTATTTCATTAACTTTAACACTGCTTCAGTGTTACTTTTTAACACCCGGTAAGATGGACTCATATGTACACTTTAGGTGTTAATTTAACACTGGAGATTTTGCTGTGTCGTGTTGTCAGATATAGTACAAATCCTTAGTGTGTTAGAAATAGAATGGCACATTAGTGCACTGGTTATAATGAGTTGTATTCATAAATGTAGCTTGACATTTGACTACATGGATCAGCTGCATGCATGTGAGGTTGTTTGGATTACTTACACAGTCGGATTATTTAGTGGATTTACAGTTCAGTCTATTATATCACAAATCTGGCATATTTATTGCCAATTGTTCTTAATACGGCATAATTAAAAATGAGTACCTTTTTTTTTTTTTTTTTTTTTTCAAACTATCTGATGCATTTCTCTCTGACACTGTAATTCTATACCAAAAGCCTGACCATAGGACAGGCCTCTTAATTCATTAAGTACTGAGTGCACTGCACTGTAAAAAATAAATAAATAAATAAAATAAATCTAAAAATTCATTCACTCAACTTAACTTTTTGAGTTATCTTTTTGCACTGACTCAGTTAAGTTGTCTTTAGAATATTAAGTATGTTCAACTTGCCAAAATTAATGTTGTTTGAACTTACAAAGTTTAGTTGGATTAACTTTATGAAAGTAAGGTGAACTTACTTTAAGTTTTTAGTACAAACGTTCCCTGTAAAATGTTTTTTGTTCACTCAACTTAACTTTTTGAGGTACTAATTTCCACCGACTTTTTTAAGTTTTAATTACTTAGAATTTTAAGTACTTTCAACTTGACAAATGTAGTCATTTGAACTTATAAAGTTTAGTTGGAATAACTTTACAAAAGTAAAGTGAACTACTTTTTAAAGTTTTCAATACCACAGCTCGTTCATTTAAATTGTTCTTATGTCAATTGTAAATGATTCTTTTATTTCAAATGTTTCAGCCATGTTTTGTTGAGATCTTTTTCATTTAAATTAATTTCTATTACAAATAATAACTGATCTGATCAGCCACTGAAACATCAACTGCAAACAACTAAATTAAATCTCTCAAGATTTCAGCAGAGGATGATTAAACAACTCATAAAAATAAATAAATAAATAAATAAAAAAAACAGCTTTGCCAGCTTCACTTATTTATTTACGATTAAAAATTATATATTTCGGTGAATAGTGTTTCCTTTAGTTGTGCTTTTGATCCTTGAACTTTCCAATTACCTTTTTTTTGGCTGCTTTAACACTGCGTTTAGAAAGCACACTTGTTGTGTTAAAGAAAACCAGAATCAGATGCTTGTTGTTTATTAATGATATAAGCATCATAAAGTGTTATGTTTCATTGATCATGTATAAAAGCTTTATCACTGATTGTTAGGATTTAGTGTTGTTAGTGCCTCTGAATTTCCTGCTGATCTTGTGATACTGCAGTATTTGCTCCAGCAGTGTCATGACAAGCTGATCATTTGAAGAGTTTTTAATAACATGCTGGACAATAAGTTCTTTTAGACACACACTGACATCATAAAGCAGCATATGAATCTCAGCAATGGTGACAATCCACAAAAAGCTTCATGCTGCAGTGCATTCTGGGTGCACCAATCAAAACTCATCCATGACTCCCAGCATGCATTGATGTATTGATGGATTCATGTATGATGAGTGTTGATGTCAAAGTGTGTCTAAATGCCCAGTTTGTAATTATTGCAGAAAAGATGTTTTGGATATTCTGAGTTGTGTCAGTGTTAAAGCACTAGAGCTTCCATGCAGCAAAATTTTGTAAAAAGAAAATATTTTCATAATTCAATAGGGCCTCAACTTTCCTATTACTGTATTTGCTTTGAAACTGTCATTTAAACAGTAATTTAAATCACTGTACAACAAGCATTTGAATGTGATAAAAACAGAAACTTCAGCTGATCCTAATGAAACTCTGTTGCAATTGGTGTAAAAAGAAAAAAAAGAAAAAAAAAGGTAATTTAAGAAAAGCCAAGGGTCAAGTGCTCAACTGAAGCAAACACTTATAATGGTGACTTCAAAAATTTTCAATAAAAAAAATCAACATTAATTAGAGCTAAACCTCTGTTAATTCTCAGAAAGAACTTGTGAAAGAAATAAAGTCAAACTGGTCTGTAATAAGTGAAGCTGGTAAAGCGGTTTTTGGAGTTGTTTAATCATCCTCTGCTCAGATCTTCAGAAATGTCATTGATTTGATTTGCAGTTGATGTTTCAGTGGCTAAAATCAGATCAATTATTGTTTGCAGTAGAAATTAATTTAAATGGGAATAAAGTTATCAACCGAAACATGGCTGAAACATTTGAAATAAAATAATTACTTACAATTGACATAAAAGTACAATTTAAATAAAATAATTATTTATTTGGTTGAATTAATAAAATAAGCCACATTTGGTTACATGAACATTAACTTTGGTATTGAAAACTATTGAATGTAAGTTCAAATAACTACATCTGTCAAGTTGAAAGTACTTAAAATTCTAAGTAATTAAAACTTAAATAAGTCAGTGGAAATTAGTACCTCAAAAAGTTAAGTTGAGTGAACAAAAAACATTTTACAGGGAACATTTGTACTGAAAACTTAAAAAAGTAAGTTCACCTTACTTTCATAAAGTTAATCCAACTAAATTTTATAAATTCAAACAACATTAATTTTGGCAAGTTGAACATACCTAATATTCTACGTAAAGACAACTTAACTGAGTCAGAGCAAAAAGATAACTCAAAAAGTTAAGTTGAGTGAATGGATTTTTAGAATTTTTTTTTTTTTTTACGGTGTGCAAGCATGACGAGGTGCATATATTATGTCACATATCTTTGCATATGTATTTTTGCATACTGAGGCATCTTCTCCAATATCACAAAGGATTAGTTCACTTTAAAATGAAAATTATCCCAAGATTTTCTCACCCTCAAGCCATCCTAAATGTATATGACTTTCTTCTTTCTGATGAAAACAATCTGAGTTATATTAATAAATATCCTGATGCATCCGAGACCAACGGGACCAACGAGTATGAAGCTCAAGAAAGTGCCTCCATCCATTATAAACATACTCCACACGGCTCTGGGGGAGTAATAAAGGCCTTCTGAAGTGAAGCGATGCATTTGTGTATGAAAAACATCCATATTCAACAAGTTATGAAGTAAAATATCTAGCTTCCGCCAGGCATATCATGAAAATCTGACTTTTTCCGTGTTTAAGTGCTATAATCGGGTTCCACTGCATCTATCAACCCAGAAAACATGAAGAAGTAACTTTCTTTTGGTAAGCCTTTCTCTGCAAGCTGCTCAGATTTCACTCCACTAGTGACATAGGAAGGGGATCTTATTATAATATTACTGCCCCTTAATCTGTTGTTTTCGCAAGCAACAATGGTGTACCAGTAACACTGGTCCTGGAGTGCAGCTGTCCTGCACAGTTTAGCTACAACCCTGATCAAATACACTTGAATGTCTTCAAGATTACTAAAGCTACGTGAAGGAAGGCGAGTTGGGTTGGAGCAAAACTCTGCAGGACAGCAGCACTCAAGAACGACCGTCCCTGAGCTCCTGATTTGTCTCAGCTATGTAAACATTATCACTGCTCTGTTAACGGCTATTATAGTAAACATACGAGTCTCCATAACCTCCTGGAATTTGAGCCACTAAGGACGCAGTTGTGTAATTTTATTTATGAAGGTAATGTGTTCAAATAAATTCATATACCAGTATGTGCAAGTCATTTTACACCAGACTGCTTTGCACACGAGGGTCAGTAAAACACAGGATTTGCACACAAGTTGATTCTCAAAGATGGATCGATACCAACTGTTCTGTTACGGAATGGTGGACACAGAGACAGAGTGATGGGTGACAGGTAGTTTTATTGACATCAGTGAGCAAACAGGAGTATAGTGAATGTAGATAACCTTGTGGAGACAGCGGTGTAAGTGCAGAGCAGGTAAACACAGGAGACACAAGGGAGAGGAAGGCACAGGAGACAATCGCTGGAGAACACTTTGGAGAATATACTAGAGCAGTGGTTCCCAAACCTGTCCTGGAGGACCCCCAGCCCTGCACATTTTGTATGTTTCCCTCATATATCACACCTGATTCAACTCAAGCGCTCATTAGTAGAGACTGCAAGACCTGAAATGGTTGTGTCAGAAATAGGAGGCATTCAAAATGTGCAGGTCTGGGGGTCCTCCAGGACAGGTTTGGGAACCACTGCACTAAATGTCCACCAAGTTAAACATACAAACGATAAACAAGACTGGACAATGAGGGAAGGCAAGGTGAATGTTCTTATAGTGCTGTTAATGAGGGTGATAGCTGACAGTTGCGGGTGATTGTGAACTGTGTGCAGGTGAGATCCAAGGAAGATGATGGGAGATGTAGTGCAGAGGAGGTGACAGAGCTGGTGACTGTGACATTCATGATCCAATTTCACATATATTTTGTGATGTTTGGAAATTGTCTTTCTGAATGTGTTCGTTAGCACGTTGCTAATGTACTGTTAAATGTGGCTAAGGTTACCATTGTTTCTTACTGCATTCACGGAGACCAGAGCCATGTCGTTCCACGCTTGCAGTCTGTATAATTCATAAACGCATCTCCATTCTTATTGAGTCTCTCCAACAGTGTGTAGCTTTAGCCACATTAGCCGTGCTGCACGCTATCAAACTCATTCAGAATCGAATGTTAGCAAACATCCACAAAACACATGCCATCCCTACGTGATCTGATATGCTGCATCATGAACAGTTTGTAATGATCAATTTTGAGAGTTATATTTGCTGTGTGAGCTTCTCCTGTATTGTTTATGCCTCAGTGTAATGGGGGCAGGGAGTATAAGCTCATTTGTATTTAAATTTACACACACCAAATCAGCACATTTTTTTCTCCCACCCAAAAATAGGCAGTTAATAGTTAATAGGCATGGTATAATAAAAAACATCCATGGGGTATTTTGAGCTGAAACTTCACAGACACATTCTGGGGACACCTGAGACTTATATTACATCTTGTAAAAAGGGGCATAAAAGGTCCCCTTTAAGAATCTGCAAAGCTTATTTAGCTTTTTTAAAAATACAGTATCCTGAAAAAGGTATGTTTTTTTTTTTTTTTGCTGAGTTTATAAGAGGTAATTGTACTATAAAACATACTTTAAGTTTCAGACATCAAAACTTCCTCCTCAACAACAATGAGCGCTATTGAAAATGCACTATAAACATGTTTGTCAACACAATTTCAAAGTAGATTTTTATTAAGCAAGTGTGTGCTTTAAAACTGTTGGCATATGTTGGGCTTGATTCAAGTAAACGCACAATGACAGGTGCGCAAACACTATATTTAGTAAATCTTCATGAAAATTTAGGTTTGTGTTTGGTTCAATGTAAATTAAATAACATTTGGATATAAATTGTTCTCCTCCTGACATAAATGTAGAACACTACCTCTACAATGGCTGTGTCCTGTGGATCACCTTTATAAGTCATTAAGCCTGGCATCTGTTTGTTTGTTTGTTTGTCCAGATTTCTCTGCAGTTGGCAGACATTGTACAAAAAATGTATCCATTTATTACACACAGGCAAGGAGTATATGATGTTCTGCTGCATGTTGCTTTATTTAAAGACCGTAACTGTGTAGTTGCTGATGCAGTGATACAGTAGGTACATTAGCTCATGCATGTGCTGTTGTCAGCTAAGTGCAAGTGATTTACATTTTAAAGAAACGGTTTCATAATAATAATCCAGGAAATACCTGTAAAGAGCTTTTTAAGACATTTAAGAAAAATTAGTTTTTGTTTGAACAGCCACTTTTGTTAGTCAATTTAGCTCTAATTTTCAATAAAATTTGTTGACAAGGGCAGCAGGGACATTCTGAGAACATTTCCAAATAAAATGTTCTAAATAAAACGTTCCCTAAACGTTCAGAGAACGTCCTGAATGTTCTGTGAAGGTCCGCCAAATAACGTCCCCCAAACCTTAAAAGAACTCCACATCATGACCGTCTCTGAACGTTCTGGGAACGTTACTAGACAATGTCCTTAACTCCAGTGGGGACATTCTGAGAATGTTCTGGGAACGTAAAATTTCTAGCGGGGATGTTGCTAATGTACTGTTAAATGTGGTTAAAGTTACCATTGTTTCTTACCGTATTCACGGAGACCAGAGCCATGCCGTTATTTTCATTTTTAAACGCTTGCAGTCTGTATAATTCATAAATGCATCTTCATTCTTTATAAATCTCTCCAAAAGTGTAGCTTTAGCCCTGTTAGCCATGCAGCATTATCAAACTCATTCAGAATCAAATGTAAACATCCACAAAATACATGGCATACTTATGTGATCTGATATGCTGTATCACGAACGCTTTGTAAAGATCCATTTTGAGAGTTATATTAGCTGTGTGAACTTATTCTATTGTTTATGCAATGTTTATTTGGAGTCGCGAGCTTGGGGGCGGGGAGCACAAGCATAAAAGGGTGTACACGCACAGAATCAGTGCATTTTTAATCCTACCCCAAAATAGGCAGTTAAAACATGGTATAATAAAAAATCTATGGGGTATTTTGAGCTGAAACTTCACAGACACATTCTGGGGACACCTTAGACCTATATTACATCTGGAACCACTTTTGGTGCTATGTAGCACCATATCTTTAAAGGTGCTCTACAGCACCTTTGTCAAATGGTGCTATGTAGGTGCCATATCGCATTTTATTTCTTCAACAAAAATAGTGCTAAACAGCACCAATAGTGGTTCCTTGGCTCGTAAAGAACCTTTAAAGGGGCTTAACAGGTTCTGTATATGGTAGTGGTGCTATATAGGACCTCAGTCATCCCAAAGAACCAGTGACGAACCACTGAAGCACCAAGATTTGCTGCTACATATATTTTTTGTAACTGGAAGAAAGAAAAGTGAAGTAGGACTAAGTTCTGAGAAAAGATTGCGCAGTACATGTCTTTAGACAAACAGGAATTCCACCCAAACTCAGTTGTTAAAAAAAAAAAAAATCTGCTGAGACAACTTTAATGAAGCAGCTGAAGACAAACCTCTTCCACAAGCACTTGAGACTCAGTGGCAGTTCTTATGTGTCACTGAGCTCAGGATCTAGTAAATAAGGCTGAGCGGTATGACGATATATGTCGTTACCATGGAATAAAATGTCTATCGTTAGAGACTTTGCTATATCGTTTATATATCGCAGTATGTAAATAAATATATGTAAATATAATGCATGCATTGTATATTATGAATATTGTTGGCTCTATGACAGTTTGTCTCTTTGTGTGTTTGTGTTTTCTTTCAGACTGTTAAACAGGAAGATGAGGTGGTGTACGCAGCTGTTGTCAGCAGACGTTAATTAAATTCTCTGTGATAAGTTTCCTCAATGATGTTCTGATCACAGTCAGTAGGTTAAGCCAATTATTGCAACAGCTGTTTAAGGAGGGAAAACGGTGTTTGTGCTTACATGCACTGTGTTAGCAGTAGCTTATGTGTTCATGCAAATGCAGAATGCATTCTTATTTTTTTTTTTTTTTGGAAGAGTGTAGAACGACACGTTTGGCTTTAGTGGTCTTTGTTTTCAAGCACTCAAGTCACTCACAGATGTGCTGTTGTACCCACAAAATTTGAGGCCCGGGTAACATTATACTTTATTTTCGGCTTTCTGGTCCATCTCGCATACAGGTAGTGTCTGCAAAGATTTCAAATTACACTCTACCGCGGATGAGCGCAAATGGACATGTTCAACGACACATGCAAAGTTTAAAACAAGAACCAAAAAAAAAAAAAAAAATGATGGAGAAGGATATGCTGCTTTGTTTACTGTTTTGTATCGCTCTTAATTGCACTCTTTTTCAACTACTGCACAGTACATCACAACTGTGCATATTGCCACCTAGTGGACTCTTCTGTGTCAACATTCACCTAGCGTGGACATTCAAATTGTACTACAGTGCAGAGTCAGATGATATCCAGCTCCACCTCTCTGGATGTTTAATGGGGTGGAGGGATAGAGTTGTGGGTAGGGTTAGGGTGTGGTTGGCTATAACTCCACCCATTAGGCCAAAATTACATTCGCTCCTCGCTGGACATCAAGGAGCTAGATGTAATTCTACTCATTTGCTATGCAGTGAGCAGCCTCTCCAGACGTCTGCAGACCCCCACCCCCCACCCCCCGTCGGCTCCCAGTGATGAAAATTACGTCACGCGGACCGTCGTGGAACACAGACAGCCAAAGTACACTTTGGGCTTAACACAGCTTTCTGCAAAACCCCTGCAATAATCTATTTTTTAATTTACTGTAAACTCTTTAACAGCAATAAAACCTTTTTTCCAAATATTTTTATTTGTGTTGTTTGTAATAATTTTTAAAGATTTAATTATTGTGATTCTGCATGTTAATGTGTTACAGTTATACTAAAGTTCAAAAGGTCAAACATACAGAGAAAGTTGAGCATCATGGGACATTAACTACATTTTATTCAAGAGTTTCTAATTTGGAGCATTTAATTTTAGTTTGTAATACTATAATTACATACATGATAACTAAACTGAATTAGGATACTTGTCAGTTTTACACTGTGTATGTTCAGGAAATCCCAGCAGACTTTAAATAGCCATTTTATAAATTTTAGCAGCACATTTTTAATGCATTCAGATCAAGTCACTGATCGATATACATAAAACTGCAGAATAACAGAATACATTTAATTTCGTGATAAATATTAGCAGCAAACTGATGTTTTTTTTTTTTTTTTTTTTTTTGTATTTTGTGCATTTTTTCAGTATTGCATTCAAAAGACTCAAACCACAAAAGGCCTCATTTTTAGAACTGGAAAGAAATGTAGTTTCATCTGTTGGGTAGAGAGCATGTGTTTGAGAATGTGGTTATCACTGGACGTTTGTGGTTAATGTGCATCTGTGTTTGCATGTCTTGAGATATGAATAGTGTGAGAGTGTTCCTGTGAATCATGTGTGGTTGAAGAACTTTCACAATTTCACTTCCTTTTTATGCAAAAATAATGTCTTACTGCAAAATGGAATTTTACAGAATGGAAATTGTTTGACAAAAATAAACTCTCTGTGAGATCTTAATGTGAAATATTAATGTCATATGCTATGTGTATGTGAAATGTAAGATTGATATTCAGTGGCATATGCATCTCTCTCTATATCCATGACCTTATACTCATATAACACATGCTGTGACCCTGCAGATAAGAACTGTTAGTTTCATTTAGTTATTTGCAGCTCTAGCAACACTTAAGATATTTCTGTGAAGTTTCCACTATTCTTATCACGCCTGGGTGCACGCATCTTTTTTGCAAATAACATATCATGTTGATCTGTCAGTGTCAAAGACACAAACAAGTGAATCATTTTAAAAATAAATGTAATGCCTTATTTACTGCCAGTTGCAATATTTATTGTGTTTGCAATATTTTGTGCATCAGGCATAAGTGATGATTTCTTTTGTTTTCATCCATTTTAGGGAGTTTCTTACTAAAAGTGATAACATTTTTTCATTAGCATAATTGTTGCTTTAAAAATTGACTTTTCCAGTAACCAAATTTTTTCAATCACTTGCAGTGTAGCATGACAGTCTTCATGTCTACATTAAAAACTTCCTTCAGCATACAGTGAAAAACACATGTCTATTTTCATGTCTAATATCTAAAGAGATGATTTATTGCCTGCAAAATTGTATAATTACAGTCAGATCCGGCCCTCCCTATAAGCAAACTAAGCTGCTTAGGGCCCCGCCGCAACCAGGGGCCCCCAAGAGCAAATTAATTGACAGCTTGATTTTTACAGCGCTAATTCGGTCAGTTGCAGTTCTGGCGCCTCAGTCCCAATACTGTACAACTCGACGTACATTTGCATCACATTAACGCAGCGGTAGAGTTACACTCACGGGACTCTAAACTTATTCGCAATCACAAAAGTTCATTATTTGCATGTGCTTCAAATCCTTGCCGGTTAAACATATCATTCATTTCATTATGACATGCACTTTTTCTGAGCGCGTGCACCCGAAGCGCCCGCGCACACACTAAAAGCCTGTCAAACAGCGCCCGAATAGTGGACTTTATCTTTCGCGTCTGATTGCACTACTGTCAAATACACACAAGGTTTACATAAACACAGTTATGTCTAAAGTGAAAGTAATCAGCTGAGAGAAAATCGGATGTGTGTCTGTATTTTAAATGTGTACTTCACTCAGAGAAGCTGCCTAAAATGACAGAAACCGTCTTTGGGAAAAAAATGTTAAAGAATATACACTAACAAGAAGCGACACTCAATAGAACGTTCCATTGCAACACCGGCACCCAGCAGTGGCCCTGCGTTTCCACCATTTTGGGGTGAAAGCGACTCGTCAGTCCACTAGTTTCTATGGCAATATCAGCTGCTTTGTTAAAAAAAAAAAAAAAAAAAAACGTACATTAAAGCTGAAATCCAACCTGAATGATGACAACACAGAATAAAATACTATCACTAGTGAGCATCAAATTCTTTTAACAGTTTATTTTACACACTTTATGTTTAACTCTTCCACTTTTTTCACAAAACCTTTTTGCTCCCTAGAAACCCAGTCAGTTTGGGTTAAAATTCTTTAAAAGATCTAGTATTAGCATTAGGCTTATAAACACTGAATTGATACAAACATATGAAATGAAATTAAGGACATGCATCAGAAAAATTGGGAATGTTGGACAATAAATATATGAATATAACAGCTT
Source organism: Ctenopharyngodon idella (assembly GCF_019924925.1). Classification (NCBI taxonomy): domain Eukaryota; kingdom Metazoa; phylum Chordata; class Actinopteri; order Cypriniformes; family Xenocyprididae; genus Ctenopharyngodon; species Ctenopharyngodon idella. Next base: position 3,550,798 of record NC_067229.1, read on the forward strand.
GATTTTGCAGTGTTGTATGTTAAAGCAAAAGTGTCCAAAAGTGGGAATTATGGGATAACGGACACAGCAATGCATCATGTATGGTGGATCCAAAATGGTCAATATTCATATTCATGCATTTTATTCATATTTCATGTTAATCATTTATGGCTTATGATTTTTCAACTTTATCTTTGATTTCATATATTCATGCACTCCTACTCCATATATTAATCCTCATCATATTTTCAAGTATTTGCTCTTTAATGTACTCCTTTATGGTTATTCTTCTTTTATCTTTAAGAGTATGTATGCTTGCTATATTCAATTGTTCTTCAAAGTGTTCCAATGTGACAGGTCATGTTGACACGTTTGTGTTTAGATACTGGACGCCTGCCAAGTACTGCAGAACTGATGTTCTGGTGCACATGATGTACTTTTTCCTGCAATATTATTTTGTATTCAAATGAAAGGGGATATTTGAAATATGTTCTGTCGTTCCGACAAAGGTGTTAAACCCACTCTTTAGGTGCGATTTTTTATTTTTTATCTGGTAATGTCAACAGTCACGGAACCATAAAATTACCCAATGACTGTTTTGATAGCAGGGAACCATAAAATGTCATAAATTCTTTAAATTCTCCAAAACATAAGTTTGAGTGGGATGTAAGTTTTCCTATGCTTATGGTATAAAACGGACTGGGTCTTTGATATTTTAGCTTTTCTTTGCTCTTTTTGCTTCTTGCATCTCTTCTGCATCTGCTCTTCTACCTCTCATGTCATTCTGCAAATGTCTTAATTTTGTTCCTTCTTTCTCTATATCCTGATCTTCATCTTCATCTATTAGATACAATTCTCTAGACTTTATTATTAACTATTAATTACTTAATTAATTTGTTTGTCTCTATAATGTTTTTTTATTTTTTATTAACTTATAAATTTGATCTCTGACATAATTATTGCTGGATCTCATTTTCTCAAGTTTTTGCATCAATGAATTACAAGATCATTATATTTGTAGCGTGATCCATTAACATACAATATATATATATTTCAGTTCAGACCTAGTGGAGTAACACTATTATTAGCCACTATTACTCCTATAGGTCTGAAATATATTGTTCGCTGTAAACATGATGATCTTAAATTTATTAATTATTAATTTACTATCAATAAATGTGTAAAGTTGCATAAAATGGAAATACTCAATAAAATAGGCTAACTACATTACCTCAGATTGGATTCCACAACTGGTAAAATAAAATATATATAAGACAATACAACATTTACTGTAGGTGCATGCCATAAAATCTACTGATGATTTCATTTGAAAAATGTTCTTTTGCGCTTCTGATTTGGCAGTGAAATTCGCCGATTTTGGGTGCGTAAGATGTGAAGGATTCTATGGTCCAGTTAGTATTTTCACCCCATAATGGCCGCCGCGCTACCGGAGCGCCATCTAGTGGCTGTTACCCAAAAAGTATCACAGTGTCGGTCCGTCGGGCCATCTGATCATTCTGATTGGCTGTTGAGCTACTGCCACCTGCTGGTTCGGAAAGGCATTTCATCTTACGCAGGCGCAGAACGGACGTGCTACTTGGCCGTCGGGTGTCGAGCGTTGGTTTGGTGTGTCAGGCCAACTTTGGACACAGACGCTGCCGACATGAGCCAACCCCGCTGTCTGCTTTCGTAACCACTAGTTCGTCGGCTGTCGGCTTCGTGTGTTCCTGCCAAGCGGCAACCTCCACCAGTTTCTCGTGAAGCCAATACAGAAGTGACTTAAACTGCAATTCATCGACTGGCCGCTAGGGACAGGCTCCAAAAGAGAGCAGAATCTCATTGAGTCCCATGTTAAAACGACCAAATTTACAGCAGAAAAAAACATGTTTACAGCTTGGTACAAATTGTGGTTTTGGTCTATACAACTAATTTTGCCCTTCATGACAACTCTGAGGGGAGTGAATTTTTTTATATCTCATCCGTTTAAATTATATTAAGCCTTAAAGTTCTGCATAATTAAGGGCGTGGTCACTTGTTGACAGGTAGATTGCCGCTGCTGTCTGTCACTTTACTTCAGCTAATTCCAGCCGCTGAATTTGGCATCTCAGCCGTATTTGTGTTTTTTTTTTTCTGGATTATTTTATACAATTATAAAATGATATGGCTTGTTGCATTAATGGTCGAGACTCGAGAGAGATGTGCGTCTGTCTAGATGTGCAGACATGCGGAAGATAAACAGAACACACGTTGTTGGATCGTCTTGACATTGGCTAAAAGTTTTGTTTGTGAGATTTACAATGACAATAGCGGGAGGATATAAAACTCCGAAAGCACTGCTTGGATATTATAACTAAAACTGCTGCATTTTGAAAAATTATACTTTGGACGCGGGCTCATTTGTTTGTGACGTATATACGATCATATACAGTTTTACAACATAAACGCTGCTCAGGTTGCATAATTTCTTAAAGAACGATGATGGAGAGCAGATCATTCAGAAGAAATGTGATGCAAACAATGGATAATATATCAATATTTCATGAATTTAACGCTTTTGTGGACAAAAAGTAGGCCTACTGTTTTTTGTTTTGCAATGGACACTCATGGACATTTTACCCAATTAAGTGCCACGGATTGGATTCATCTCGCGATCGCTATTTCATTATAAAGGTATGTAATTTGGGGTTATAAAACCCCGGGGTATATAAAGTCCCGTTTGATTTTTCGTGTTGTTATTTGCACACCCGACTCATATTAGTTACTGGTGTTGGAGCAGATCTTAAAGACACCGTAGATTGACAATACACCTTTGGAACTTTCTAATAAACGTGTTATCTTTATTAATATTTGAGATATTATCTAAGATAGATAGATACCTCCTTCTGCTAACATGATCACGTCGCGCTAGGCCTGCATGGTTTAAGCAACCAGTTACATTATTGGTTCCAACCACATCCTGCCTCTTTGCCCATTTTCAGTTATCCGGCAGTGCCGTGCGGTGACGCGCAGCTAAGATGGCGGCGGCCTCATTTTCGCTTCAAAAATGCTCTTCAGAAATCTACGGGTGACCTCACGGACACTACGTCCATATTTTTTTTACAGTCTATGGTTCTTGCCTTAACATGTTTGGCCAATTCATTGAAAAGAACCGACTCAAAAGAGTGATTCATTCACGAATGAATTGGTTCTAATTCTAACCAGCCGACAGAAAATATGATTGCCGAAGTAATGGATAGCCTATTAAATTTATATATATAGGGCTAAATATTTTTGTTTTGTTTTTAAATGGCGATATGAGGGTGATTTGCGGTGTAGTTTAAAGCAGTTTGCAGATGTAACAGACAGGGTCCCCGTTTTACACCTAATTGCTATCTACAAAACAACTTTGTTCTAGCATGAATTGCCCAATGATTATTACAAAAGAACCATTAGCCTACAAACGATTTATGCCAATTCTGCGCTTCACAACGCCAAAAGATACAACAAAATGCATAATTGAAATCGTAATCAAATGTAATTCAATCAGAAATTTAAAACAAGCAGTAGAATAGTCTCATAAAAATGAAGTTAAACCCCAAATGTGTCAGGAAAAAGCGTAACTAAAAAAAAAAAATCACCTTGATGGCGCCAAACTCCTCGTGAAGATCTCCACCTGCTTCCAGTTCTGTCACCTACCAAGGTGTCCTGAGGTGTCAGTGAATTGCTATGCGGTTAATAGGGTGTTCTGTGTGGTTGCTAGGTGGTTTACCAGTATAAAGAGCCAAATCAGCTATGATATTGCTTGGGTGCGTCATTTGATCGAAGCCTGTGGGAATTTTTTAACTGTTAATCGTCCACCAGGTAAAAATCCACTTACTTGAAAATTATAACATGCGCAGTTATATTTTTATATTAAATATTTTATATTAAATTATATTAAATGTTACTTTGCCCACCTCACAAAGTGATACTTTCCAACTTATGCTAAAAAAAAAAAAAAGTGCAATATAACGCCACTTAAATCGGATTTACAACTCATGCGGAAGTCCGTAACTTTTGTTTACATGTGACGTAACGCGAAAATGGCTGCAAGCAGTGAGATATGATAACATTCGCTTTTAAACAAATACAATTAATCAAATATGAATACAGTATATCAATTTATACAATATACAATATATTAAAACCGCTCAGTAAACGTTTGCGGAATCAAGTGTGTGAAACATGTTAAATGACCCTCTCTGTTATAACGGTACAAACGCAACAGTGCTAGCAGAGTCTATCCGCTAGGATTCGGTTGCTGGGATACTTTTGTGTTTGACAACGAACAACTGCAAAGCTGCCATGTTCGTGATCGGGAAATGGACCACCTTTTTGGTCCAAGGCAGCAGATGTAAACACCCTCAGAAATTAAACTATAACATAACTAGAAGGAAGAATCATATTCTCACAGAACAAACGACACCTGAATGTGTTGTTTACATAGGCAGGAATTACTATTTCGTCGTATTAAGGATATAAGCACAACTTTTTAAAGGTAAATTAGCATTTAAAAACAATTTACCATGGTATCCATAGTTTTAATATGACCTCTTCTTTCAGGATCTTTCTGATACCACATTACCATACTTTTACAGTCGTAAAAAAAAAAAAATCACTATACTAATGCCCATGTTTGCATTTCCCATTCTAAATTAAACTAAGGACAAAACATCCCTTGTTTGAAATGGCCTGGCCTGAATCTTGAGTCGGAAAAGCTTATAATATGTGCAGAAACGTACAAATAAAGTGAAGGGGGAAACGTTAATTGCCTATTACTGTACAAGAGCGCCATAGTAACCAGAATCACCTTCCGGAGATTAGCTCCACTATCCTTTATAAATAGACCTAAATGAAACGGAAAGCTTTTTAAATTACAGTTGATTAGACACTGTGTTCAGGAATGAGTTCAACAGCTAGTCAGGGTGAGTAAAGGTCAAATGCTGAATCCTAAAATGATAAAGGTGAAAGTTTAGAGCATCAGAGTGTTGAATGAGGCAAGGATCCATAGAAGGTAAAAGAAATTAACAGGATTGATGATTCAGTTACACAAAATACTATACACATGGAGTTATTACTAGAATTGATTTTACTGGTGTACTGATATGTACATCTTTCTACTTGGATCATCAGCGGTATATTGATTTAACTGATAAATGACGCCATCTGGTGGATTTTTGAGGAACAGCAGCTAAAAAAAAGCATTATAGCATTGTGAGCTCAACATGTGTTTCATTAACTGGATCTCAACTCTTGGTGAATGTGTTGGTCATTATGGAAATGACCTGTGTTTGTAGATCGACCGCATAAGTTTCCTCTCCCATCTGCAGTTTTATGTGATTATGGTCTCTTAATCTGCCCTGTTTAGTAATCTGGCTCTAGAGCTCAAGAGAGTTGAATCTAGCAATTAATCTGACAAACATTCATTTGTGAGAAGTCCACATCCATTGCTACATACTACTGAAGCTGTTGGTCATCTCACTTTTACAGACTAAACAAACCAGACAACAGCAGCCAGAATATAGTTTTAGAAAAAAATTTTCCTCACTATTTTATTTATTGAAGCAAATGTTCTGCATTAAGCTTGAAACATCAAATACAAATAATTCCAAGCTAAACCTTCTCTAATAAAATAACTAAAAACAAATTAACAATAAGCTTATACAACGATTAATCATCACCTGAATCAGACGGTTTACATTTACATTCACAATCAGAGCTAGATGTTCAGATTTACTGCAGATAACACGAAATAGGTGAAATTAAGTGCAGTTATGTTGTTTGACATAAAAATAAGGCACAGTTTATATTATAAGGTAAGCAAATAGAAATAAATATGCAGATACTTCCTGCAATCACATCAAACTTTGTACACAGAGCAAAACAGTCAGTGTGGCACAAACAAACTTTTAGAAATTGTAAAAGTGTCACTTTTTTTAATTTTATTTTTTATTTGGTCTATACATGACTTTTTTCATCAGATATTTTGGCTAATAATTGAAGAATGGTGTAAAGTGGACTATCCAGAATTCAGAATGAGTGAAAGGAATGAAATGTGAGATTTAGATTAGATTCATTGGCATACACAGGATTTTAGAGGTTCACGAGGAGAAATCTGTTACATTATTTTCATAAGAAAGCTGTTGGAAGAGCTTTCCTTCACCAAAGGCAGGTCTGTGTCCTCTGGCTCATTTCTTCTCTATGTAGTGGAATCTGACAAAACAACAACAAAAAAAAGATATTAAGAGACAGATGCAATTAAAAATGAAAAACATGATGCAAAATACCTTTTTTTTTTTTTTTTTGATGTACAGTAAGGAGTTTTGACCAATTAAGTGTCTCACAATAGCATTTGTGCATAACTGAAGAATTCACTCAGATTGGAAAAACACCGGCTATAATACACAAACACAATACCAATACAATATTACTATTGTTAAGAAATTTTTTCTTAATATTTCAAGTTAGTGTATTTTTTTAGGTAACAGATTTTGATCTTAATGATCAGATTATTTCATTTAGATGATTTATAAATAGATCAGATCTCTTCAAATAAAAGCTGTTCTTGAAAACTGATTTCACAGCATCATGAGGATTGAGACTGATATGACAAAAGAGACAAAATTCATAAACGGCTCATTGCAGTGAAGCATTTTTTATATACAATCCTTCATCAAAATTCACATATTGCTAAAATAAGAATAGATGTTAATAATGATAATAAGTGAATGTATTACACCAGAAGATTTGAGTTACTTACCAGAGACAGTTAATATCTGTCACAGAAGCTCATACTGTACAAACAGAAATATTGAACATAAATTATCAGAACAACAATTAAAAAAAACAAAAAACAAAAAAAACAAATGAACAAAAACATTTGCCTCCTGCTTTCTGGTCATTAAATCTTCAAAATCTTTCATATCACTGCCATCTTTTATATTTGAGTATTAGTGATAGTTCTTTATAATGCTGCTGGGTCATTCCGTATCAAATCAACGAAATTTTGGAAACTTCCGCAGCTCAAACCTTTGATTTTGTGTTTGTGATTTAATGCGTTTTTGTTCAGATTGTTCTTTATCCAGCAGAGTCATTCTGTCTCAACTCAACCAGAGGTCCCCGGCTCAAATTTTTGATTTTGTTTATATTTTTTTCTGAAGAAAGACTAACATAAATAGTGATGAAAGCCAAAATATTAAATATCACAGATGTACGTTTACTGAGTAATAATAATACAATAATATTAATAATAATATTTTGTTGAGTGGGGTCAAAATGACAATTTTCACTTGGCAGCAAAATGACAGCATCATTATTTTATTTTTACACAGAGATTTGTAGGTCTATTAGTAAAATCTTATATGCCAACAGTGACCATTCAAAAATGGGGAAAAAAGCACTTCTTGTTGTTTGTCTCAAGTTTGCATGACTGTAACTCAAGAAGTATTAAAGATATCTTAATACCCTTTTAGATTCTGGTTCTTAAACTTTCCTTTTGGCATCTTCATTTTAAAGGCCCTCAGTAGTTTAATCCCAGAGAAATGGAGATCTTAATGTGGCTCCATGAGTAAATTGGTAAACTGAACATTTTCAGTGATCAAAAACCAAATGTGGGTCACTTTGCATACAGCTGATACTTTTTGTTTTAAAGAGGAATATCTGAAGATCAAATAATGTTGAAACTAGAAATGTATCTTGTGTTTTCTATCATCTCAATTGCATAGAACATCCCTGATTGCCATAAATACTCCTTTTCCAAAGTTTACATGCCTGCAACTATAAAAGTATTCAAGATGTCTTAAATCCTTTTAGATTCTCATTCCTAATAAACTTTCCTTTTGAAATCATTTTCAAGGCCCTATATAGTTCAGTCCCATAGATATGGGGATCTCAAAGCATTTTCCCCATTTTCAGTGATCAAAAACCAAATGTGGGTCACTTTGCATACAGCTGATACTTTTTGTTTTAAAGAGGAATATCTGAAGATCAAATAATGTTGAAACTAGAAATGTATCTTGTGTTTTCTATCATCTCAATTGCATAGAACATCCCTGATTGCCATAAATACTCCTTTTCCAAAGTTTACATGCCTGCAACTATAAAAGTATTCAAGATATCTTAAATCCTTTTAGATTCTCATTCCTAATAAACTTTCCTTTTGAAATCATTTTCAAGGCCCTATATAGTTCAGTCCCATAGATATGGGGATCTCAAAGCATTTTCCCCATTTTCAGTGATCAAAAACCAAATGTGGTTAACATTGCACACAGATGATACTTACTGCATGTAAAGAGGAATGTCTGAAGAATAAATAATGTTTAAACTAGAAATGTATGTTGTTTCTCCTCTATCTAAAGAGCTGAATACAACACCCATCTCTGAGTGCTAAAACAAACATTTTTCCGAAGTTTACATGTCTTTAATTTAAGACGTGTTTAAGATATCTTAATGTCATTTTAGATTTTTGTTCCGATTAATCTTTTCTTTTGGAATCTTCATTTTTAAGGCCCTATTATGGTTCAGTCTCATAGATATAGGAACATCAATGCGGTAACGTGTAGTTAGGATACTGTGTATTTAAACTCTCTTGGTAGCATCAGAAGCTGTTAAAGTGAACAAAATCATTTCTTCCAAATATCCCTAAAACTGATTCAAATACAGATTCGTATAAATACACTTCTGAGAGCAAGTTAATGTGCCTCAACCATTTTCAGTGGATTTTGGTACTCGGAGAGTTTTGTTTTATTCAATTCTTTTGATAGAGGGAAACAAGATACATTTCTAGTTTAAATCTTTAAATGCAGTATCAGCTGTGCGCAAAATAAACCACATTTGGTTTTTGATCACTGAAAATGTAAAATTCAACAATTTGGACATGCCTTGAAATCCCTATATCTATGGGACTGAACTATATAGGGCCTTGAAAATGAGGATTTCAAAAGAAAAGTTTATTAAGAATGAGAATCTAGAAGGACATTAAGATATCATGAATACTTGTTACAGGCATGCAAACTTTGGAAAAGGAATATTTACGGCACTCAGACAGGTATGTTCTATGCAGATGAGTATGCAACGTGAACCACATTTGGTGACCACTGAAAATGTGTTTAATTTACCAATTTACTCATGGAGCCACATTAAGATCTCCATTTCTCTGGCATTGAACCACTGAGGGCCTGTAAAATGAAAATACCAAAAGGAAAGTTTGTTAAAAAACAGAATCTAAAAGGATATTAAGATATCTTTAATACTTCTTGAGTTACAGGGATGCAAACTTGAGACAAACAACACAAGAAGTGCTTTTTCCCATAATGAAGCAAAGATGGCTAAAGTCAACAGATTTTACTAACAGACCTACCAATCTCTGTGTAAAAAATAAAATAATGATGCTGCCATCTTTCTAAAGTAATTTTTACACTCCTCTAATTTGGCTCCAAAACCCACATGCAGTCGGGGAGGAGCTGAAAACGGAGATGTGAAGACGTTAATGTTTGTCTTTCTACAGAACAAAATATCACCAAAATCAAAAATGAGCCGGGGACCTCTGGTTGAGCTGACACAGAATGACCCTGCTGCAAGACCAACCTGAACAAAACACATTCAATCACAAACACAAAGGCACAAAAAGGTTTAAACCTGACTAAGCATCATCTGCTACACCTTTACAATCTACAGCACATATTTTTCAGCTGTAATACTTACACATTTGTCCCTTTTTCTTGTAGAAATAGTAAATAGTCCCACCAACAGCTGCAGCCAGCACTACAAGAACAGCAATAACTATCCCTGCTATCGCTCCTGAAGACAGACCTCGATCTGGATCAACTAGAGAGAGACAGTCATTAATAACACTGACAGTGAAGGAGATCACAGAGCTTCTAGGCTAGCAGACACTTCTACACTGTAAAAAATGATTCTTCATAAAACAAAGATTACTGGAGTATGTTTTTCAAGAAAATACAATTTCAGATTTTCTACCATAAAATTTCACACATTTTATTTGTGAAATTACTAGGAATTTCTGAGTGAAAATTGTTTTATTCAGTGTGGTCCGCCATCAGTCTGTAGCATGTGATCCCTGTAAAATGTTAATGTAATTTCATCACTCATGTAAGTTTATTTCTGTATTTTGTTATAAAACCACACCTATTTGCATTTGAATTATCAGTAAACTCACTGAAAGATTGATTTTTTTTGTCTGGGCAGCTGGTCTCATTAAGGAACTTTAACATGCTCAATATTGAATAACAACTGCATGACTATTATTTTGAAACCTGCTTTTTCCCCATCTTTGATTAGATTCAATTGTATTGGATAAGAGTGCAGCACAGAGCCAATGAAATACAGACAATTCTTAGTTATCTATAGTGGAAAAATTCATGTCTAAATTCATACAAACAACACAAAATACAAACAGTCTCGTTTCACAGCTGTTTTGAGGGACATCATTGACTGATGAATCATTTATCAACAAAACAAATCATTTTTTTTTGTTTTTAACACATAAATCTGTTGATGTGTCCTATTATAATGAAGCAGTTGGATTAAAGGGCTAGTTCACCCAAAAATAAAAATTCTGTCATTTATCACTCACCCTCATGCCATTCCACACCCGTAAGACCTTCGTTAATCTTCGGAACACAAATTAAGATATTTTTGATGAAATCCGATTAATCAGTGAGGCCTGCATTGACAGCAAGATAATTAACACTTTCAGATGCCCAGAAAGCTACTAAAGACGCATTTAAAACAGGTCATGTGACTACAGTGGTTCAACCTTAATATTATGAAGCGACGAGAATACGTTTTGTGCACCAAAAAAAACAAAAGAACGACTTTAACAATATCTAGTGATGGGTGATTTCAAAACACTGCTTCATGAAGCTTTTTGTTCATCTGAAAGTGTTAATTATCTTGCTGTCAATGCAGGCCTCACTGAGCCATCGGATTTTATCAAAAATATCTTCATCCTTTTTCTGAAGATGAACGAAGGTCTTACGGGTGTGGAACGACATGAGGGAGAGTAATAAATGACAGAATTTTCATTTTTTGGGTGAACTAACACTTTAAATATCAAATGCTAACAAACTTTAAGTGACACAGCTTGCCAGTACAGATTTCGCATCTGTAAAATTACAAATTTCACAGAATTTAAATAGTGATAACTATGTAAATAACATTATTATATTAAAAAACATACTCACCAATGACAGTGAATATCTTGTCTGAGGACCCTTTGGTGCTGCTGATCTTTAGTGTATATTGTCCAGACTCTGTGATTTTGATGTTTGTGATCTTGAGATCTCCAGTGTGTTCGTCCACATTCAGCCTGCCTCCGAATGCCCCGTCGGTAGAATCTAATACTGTGATCTTACCGGCTACACTACTGATTCTAAATATAAGCATTTCATTTAACCTCCACTCTATCTCATCACTACCTCGTATTGTAATGCCAGTCTGTAAAGTGTGTGACCCTCCCTCCTTCACTGACACTGACTCACCAAACACACCTGAAGAACAAACACAAACAGTTACTTAGCCTATAAAACACACCTAGAAATCACGAGTCTTGCTGACATGATCAGTGGAAATCTCTATTCTTAAATTAAAATGAAAAAAATACTGTTATATAATACCATTACAAAATAGCCTAATAAAGCCAATAACAGGGTTCCAAATAAATAATAGCACAAGTACACCTGCAAGATGTCTGTTAAAAATCACTTCATCTGGAAAGCAGTTCTGCTGTTAACAAACATCTGATAGACATCTTTAAGATGTCATAGGCTTTAGTTCTGCTAAATATTTAGTACAACTAAAGCCTATGTGGCTGCAACAACTGATTAATATTTAAACTCTACTTTAAATATTACTGTGACTAACATATTAAGTGATGTAGTCATTGTTGTTGAACAATATACAAAAAGATGCGGTACACCTTTATAAAAGTGATCAGGTTTTTTTTATTTTTTTATATATAAACTCAGCAGGGAAAATAAGGTATTGAAAAGAAAATGTGCATACCCAGCTAACAGAATTTTGTTATAAGAACATTCTCCAAATATTCAGCGTTGGTTCTGGGAACGTAAAAAATGTCCAGTTTTCTTGATATTAGAGAAACGTTTTTAAAAGGTATAATGTTCCTCAAATGATCAAAACTTAATTTTGATTTAAAATTCAACATTGTAGGAACGTTGATTTGTAACATTCCAAGAACATAAAAATGTCCAGTTTCCTTAATGTTAGTAGAATGTTATTTAAAGGTTAGTATGATGTTCCTGAAACATTCTTTCAATCATTCAAACACCTGCTGTGAGCAAACACTGAAAGAAAGAGAAATAAGAACACTATGACTTTCTTTTTCAGCATTTCTGCATTTTTTACGTTCCCAGAACCAACACTGAATATTTGGAGAACGTTCTTATAACAAAATTCTGTTCGCTGGGTAGAAAACGAAACCGAAAGTACTGCAGCTTCTACACTCAAAAACGGACTTACCGATCGCGAATAATGGGGAAAGAACAAGTATAAGTGCGCTCTTCATCTTGTTGTACAGTTGCGTGAAGAGATATGATCCTTGAAGTTATTACAGTCCTCTGATTGTTCATCAGAGACCCGTTTCTGAGCCGCACCCTCAGCCAGAGATATTATACGAGACGACTAACAGAGAGAAAACGAATTACATAGAGACTATTTACACTGAATAGCATTTATTTCATTTTCAAGAACCGCAAAAAAGCGCACTCCGGTAGTCCTGTATCTAAAATGGCCGAATCTTCCGCTTGTTTGAATCAGGCACATGCACATAGCGCCGCCTAGTGAATGGGCGATTTTGAAACAGGCAGCTCACTTGTTGCCTCGTTGCCCAATCATGCAATGACTTTACAGGCAGCGTTTGCGCCCGAAGGTACCTCACGAAACTCATTTCGGACAGACTTCTGAGGCAACGTAACGGTTTAATCAACAGCAAAATAGCGCGAGCTTGGTGATAACTAAGCGAACGTTTAAGTAGCATAATAGTACTTTTTCGCTAGAAGTAACATCAAAAGTAGAAAACAATGGTCATAAATTTACACACAAACTGACCACCAACCGCAACTTTCAGACGCCATATTTAAGATTGTGGGATATCAAAGGCAGTGAAGAATACATCTATGCTGCCTTCAAAAATCGATCAGATGAAGGCATCTCATGAGACAGGAAGTGAAGCTAACTTTGGATTCAGACGTGCCTTAATGTCTTCCTACCTTGCATTTTTCAGTTTCCGGATGCAGCCACTGCTTCATGAAGCTTCGAAACTTTTGGGAATCGTTTGTTTACATTCAGTGGTTCGGAGTGTGTAGGCTTGTCCGACTTCACACAGCCCTGCGCAGACCGATCAACATCAGACTTGAAGCAGTGCATGCCGGTTAAAAATGTTGTCCGACTTGAGACAGCGCCGAAGCCACATGACTGTGACGTTTGGCATTTTAGAGAACTCAATAGATTCAAAATACATTTTCATCTCATGTTTAAATCTTAAAAAAAGAGGTTTTCATTTAGAAAATTTTGAAACCATAGACATAAAAAATGTATTTATTATTATGTCTATGTCTGAAACCTTCAGTTCCACTAATGCTCACAAATCTGTATTTTTATAACAGTAAAAGCTTGGTATTTAAACAGCATATGCTTATGTTGAACTTTATTCTTGTACAAACAGACACTAAGCAATATTGAATGAAAATGCGTCTGAAACATCTGTGTATTTGACAAATATTACATTTAATTCACTTAAGCTGTGATTTTATACATTTGTAGACGTTTAATTAGACATTAGTGTAGTTAAAAGGAATAGCCTAATAGTAAATTTTATGAATGTTTGGCCTGAGTTTTTTGTGCATTTACACTGTTCTGACCAGCAGGGGTCACTAGCGTGTGGCGTTTCGAACGCATCGAAACAGTGAATCATTTTGCGAAGCAATTCAGTGGTTCAATTGATTCGAAGCTTTGAAAAGCTTCGTTTCTTCCCTCATTGGCGCCACCTACACTGCAAAATATGATTTTGAAATGTTTTGAAATTAGTTGTTAATAAAACAAAGATAATTTGGAGTACGTTTTACAAGAAAATACTATTCAAATCTTTGTATTTTAAAATTACACTGATAAAATGATTCTGAGCTACTACAGAAGAAAACAAATGTAATTTCCACATGAAAAAGTTCAGGCAAGAATTCATAAAAACAAAGTAAATTCTATATTAGAACTCAGTTCAAGCTTGTAGAAATTAAATATCACCATTATAAAATTAAGTAAACCTAGTGTTCCTATCATGCACTGGGGCATGAATAATTAATAAGGTTTTTTTTTTTGCTCTTTTAGCTGTATTCACACTGTTTTATCATTGCTTTTGTTGTTAGGTTTAGTAACTTGCCATTTTGTGACATTTGGAGTTAATTTTCTACTCAAATTGACACTCAAAAACAATCCATTGTGTACCAAGTACTGTGATCTCTATGTTTGGGCATACACTTAAAAAAGCATGTTTTTTTTTTTTTTTCTTCTTTCAGGATCTTTCTGATACCACATTACCATACTTTTACAGTCGTTAAAAAAAAAAAAAAAAAATCACTATACTAATGCCCATGTTTGCAACATCCCTTGTTTGAAATGGCCTGGCCTGAATCTTGAGTCGGAAAAGCTTATAATATGTGCAGAAACGTACAAATAAAGTGAAGGGGGAAACATTAATTGCCTATTACTGTACAAGAGCGCCATAGTAACCAGAATCACCTTCCGGAGATTAGCTCCACTATCCTTTATAAATAGACCTAAATGAAACGGAAAGCTTTTTAAATTACAGTTGATTAGACACTGTTCAGGAATGAGTTCAACAGCTAGTCAGGGTGAGTAAAGGTCAAATGCTGAATCCTAAAATGATAAAGGTGAAAGTTTAGAGCATCAGAGTGTTGAATGAGGCAAGGATCCACAGAAGGTAAAAGAAATTAACAGGATTGATGATTCAGTTACACAAAATACTATACACATGGAGTTATTACTAGAATTGATTTTACTGGTGTACTGATATGTAAATCTTTCTACTTGGATCATCAGCGGTATATTGATTTAACTGATAAATGACGCCATCTGGTGGATTTTTGAGGAACAGCAGCTAAAAAAAAGCATTATAGCATTGTGAGCTCAACATGTGTTTCATTAACTGGATCTCAACTCTTGGTGAATGTGTTGGTCATTATGGAAATGACCTGTGTTTGTAGATCGACCGCATAAGTTTCCTCTCCCATCTGCAGTTTTATGTGATTATGGTCTCTCAATCTGCCTTGTTTAGTAATCTGGCTCTAGAGCTCAAGAGAGTTGAATCTAGCAATTAATCTGACAAACATTCATTTGTGAGAAGTCCACATCCATTGCTACATACTACTGAAGCTGTTGGTCATCTCACTTTCACAGACTAAACAAACCAGACAACAGCAGCCAGAATATAGTTTTAGAAAAATTTTTTCCTCACTATTTTATTTAGTGAAGCAAATGTTCTGCATTAAGCTTGAAACATCAAATACAAATAATTCCAAGCTAAACCTTCTCTAATAAAATAACTAAAAACAAATTAACAATAAGCTTATACAACAAATAATCATCACCTGAATCAGACGGTTTACATTTACATTCACAATCAGAGCTAGATGTTCAGATTTATTGCAGATAACACGAAATAGGTGAAATTAAGTGCAGTTATGTTGTTTGACATAAAAATAAGGCACAGTTTATATTATAAGGTAAGCAAATAGAAATAAATATGCAGATACTTCCTGCAATCACATCAAACTTTGTACACAGAGCAAAACAGTCAGTGTGGCACAAACAAACTTTTACAATTTCTAAAAGTGTCACTTTTTTTAATTTTATTTTTTATTTAGTCTATACATGACTTTTTTCATCAGATATTTTGGCTAATAATTGAAGAATGGTGTAAAGTGGACTATCCAGAATTCAGAATGAGTGAAAGGAATGAAATGTGAGATTTAGATTAGATTCATTGGCATACACAGGATTTTAGAGGTTCACGAGGAGAAATCTGTTACATTATTTTCATAATAAAGCTGTTGGAAGAGCTTTCCTTCACCAAAGGCAGGTCTGTGTCCTCTGGCTCATTTCTTCTCTATGTAGTGGAATCTGACAAAACAACAACAACAAAAAGATATTAAGAGACAGATGCAATTAAAAATGAAAAACATGACGCAAAATACCTTTTTTTTTTTTTTTTTTTTGATGTACAGTAAGGAGTTTTGACCAATTAAGTGTCTCACAATAGCATTTGTGCGTAACTGAAGAATTCACTCAGATTGGAAAAACACCGGCTATAATACACAAACACAATACCAATACAATATTACTATTGTTAAGAAATTTTTTCTTAATATCTCAAGTTAGTGTATTTTTTTAGGTAACAGATTTTGATCTTAATGATCAGATTATTTCATTTAGATGATTTAAAAATAGATCAGATCTCTTCAAATAAAAGCTGTTCTTGAAAACTGATTTCACAGCATCATGAGGATTGAGACTGATATGACAAAAGAGACAAAATTCATAAACAGCTCATTGCAGTGAAGCATTTTTTATATACAATCCTTCATCAAAATTCACATATTGCTAAAATAAGAATAGATGTTAATAATGATAATAAGTGAATGTATTACACCAGAAGATTTGAGTTACTTACCAGAGACAGTTAATATCTGTCACAGAAGCTCATACTGTACAAACAGAAATATTGAACAAATTATAAGAAGAACAATAAAAAAAAAACAAATGAACAAAAACATTTGCCTCACATCTGCCTCCTGCTTTCTGGTCATTAAATCTTCAAAATCTTTCATATCACTGCCAGCTTTTATATTTGAGTATTAGTGATAGTGCTTTATAATGCTGCTGGGTCACTCTGTATCAAATCAACAAAATTTTGGAAACTTCCGCAGCTCAAACCTTTGATTTTGTGTTTGTGATTTAATGCGTTTTTGTTCAGATTGTTCTTTATCCAGCAGAGTCATTCTGTCTCAACTCAACCAGAGGTCCCCAGCTCAAATTTTTGATTTTGTTAATATTTTTTTCTGAAGAAAGACTAACATAAATAGTGATGAAAGCCAAAATATTAAATATCACAGATGTACGTTTACTGAGTAATAATAATACAATAATATTAATAATATTTTGTTGAGTGGGGTCAAAATGACAATTTTCACTTGGCAGCAAAATGACAGCATCATTATTTTATTTTTACACAGAGATTTGTAGGTCTATTAGTAAAATCTTATATGCCAACAGTGACCATTCAAAAATGGGGAAAAAAGCACTTCTTGTTGTTTGTCTCAAGTTTGCATGACTGTAACTCAAGAAGTATTAAAGATATCTTAATACCCTTTTAGATTCTGGTTCTTAAACTTTCCTTTTGGCATCTTCATTTTAAAGGCCCTCAGTAGTTTAATCCCAGAGAAATGGAGATCTTAATGTGGCTCCATGAGTAAATTGGTAAATTGAACATTTTCAGTGATCAAAAACCAAATGTGGGTCACTGCATACAGCCGATACTTTTTGCTTTAAAGAGGAATATCTGAAGATCAAATAATGTTGAAACTAGAAATGTATCTTGTGTTTTCTATCATCTCAATTGCATAGAACATCCCTGATTGCCATAAATACTCCTTTTCCAAAGTTTACATGCCTGCAACTATAAAAGTATTCAAGATATCTTAAATCCTTTTAGATTCTCATTCCTAATAAACTTTCCTTTTGAAATCATTTTCAAGGCCCTATATAGTTCAGTCCCATAGATATGGGGATCTCAAAGCATTTTCCCCATTTTCAGTGATCAAAAACCAAATGTGGTTAACATTGCACACAGATGATACTTACTGCATGTAAAGAGGAATGTCTGAAGAATAAATAATGTTTAAACTAGAAATGTATGTTGTTTCCCCTCTATCTAAAGAACTGAATACAACACCCATCTCTGAGTGCTAAAACAAACATTTTTCCGAAGTTTACATGTCTTTAATTTAAGACGTGTTTAAGATATCTTAATGTCATTTTAGATTTTTGTTCCAATTAATCTTTTCTTTTGGAATCTTCATTTTTAAGGCCCTATTATGGTTCAGTCTCATAGATATAGGAACATCAATGCGGTAACGTGTAGTTAGGATACTGTGTATTTAAACTCTCTTGGTAGCATCAGAAGCTGTTAAAATGAACAAAATCATTTCTTCCAAATATCCCTAAAACTGATTCAAATACAGATTCGTATAAATACACTTTTGAGAGCAAGTTAATGTGCCTCAACCATTTTCAGTGGATTTTGGTACTCAGAGAGTTTTGTTTTATTCAATTCTTTTGATAGAGGGAAACAAGATACATTTCTAGTTTAAATCTTTAAATGCAGTATCAGCTGTGCACAAAATAAACCACATTTGGTTTTTGATCACTGAAAATGTAAAATTCAACAATTTGGACATGCTTTGAAATCCCTATATCTATGGGACTGAACTATATAGGGCCTTGAAAATGAGGATTTCAAAAGAAAAGTTTATTAAGAATGAGAATCTAGAAGGATATTAAGATATCATGAATACTTGTTACAGGCATGCAAACTTTGGAAAAGGAATATTTACGGCACTCAGACAGGTATGTTCTATGCAGATGAGTATGCAACGTGAACCACATTTGGTGACCACTGAAAATGTGTTTAATTTACCAATTTACTCATGGAGCCACATTAAGATCTCCATTTCTCTGGCATTGAACCACTGAGGGCCTTTAAAATGAAAATACCAAAAGGAAAGTTTGTTAAAAAACAGAATCTAAAAGGATAATAAGATATCTTTAATACTTCTTGAGTTACAGGGATGCAAACTTGAGACAAACAACACAAGAAGTGCTTTTTCCCATAATGAAACAAAGATGGCTAAAGTCAGCAGATTTTACTAACAGACCTACCAATCTCTGTGTAAAAATAAAATAATGATGCTGCCATCTTTCTAAAGTAATTTTTACACTCCTCTAATTTGGCTCCAAAACCCACATGCAGTCGGGGAGGAGCTGAAAACGGAGATGTGAAGACGTTAATGTTTGTCTTTCTACAGAACAAAATATCACCAAAATCAAAAATGAGCCGGGGACCTCTGGTTGAGCTGACACAGAATGACCCTGCTGCAAGAACACATTCAATCACAAACACAAAGGCACAAAAAGGTTTAAACCTGACTAAGCATCATCTGATACACCTTTACAATCTACAGCAATATTTTTCAGCTGTAATACTTACACATTTGTCCCTTTTTCCCGTAGCCATAGTAAATCCCACCAACAGCTGCAGCCACCGCTGCAAGAACAGCAATAACTATCCCTGCTATCGCTCCTGAAGACAGACCTCGATCTGGATCTGGACCTGGATCTGGACCTGGATCTGGACCTGGATCTGGACCTGGATCTGGACCTGGATCTGGACCTGGACCTGGACCTGGATCTGGACCTGGAACAACTAGAGAGAGACAGTCATTAATAACACTGACAGTGAAGGAGATCACAGAGCTTCTAGGCTAGCAGACACTTCTACACTGTGAAAAATGATTCTTCATAAAACACAGATTACTGGATTACCGTTTTACAAGAAAATACAATTTCAGATTTTCTACCACAAAATTTCACACATTTTATTTGTGAAATTACTAGGAATTTCTGAGTGAAAATTGTTTTATTCAGTGTGGTCCACCATCAGTCTGTAGCATGTGATCCCTGTAAAATGTTAATGTAATTTCATCACTCATGTAAGTTTATTTCTGTATTTTGTTATAAAACCACACCTATTTGCATTTGAATTATCATCAGTAAACTCACTGAAAGATTGATTTTTTTTGTCTGGGCTGCTGGTCTCATTAAGGAACTTTAACATGCTCAATATTGAATAACAACTGCATGACTATTATTTTGAAACCTGCTTTTTCCCCATCTTTGATTAGATTCAATTGTATTGAATAAGAGTGCAGCACAGAGCCAATGAAATACAGACAATTCTTAGTTATCTATAGTGGAAAAATTCATGTCTAAATTCATACAAACAACACAAAATACAAACCGTCTCGTTTCACAGCTGTTTTGAGGGACATCATTGACTGATGAATCATTTATCAACAAAACAAATCATTTTTTTTGTTTTTAACACATAAATCTGTTGATGTGTCCTATTATAATGAAGCAGTTGGATTAAAGGGTTAGTTCACCCAAAAATAAAAATTCTGTCATTTATCACTCACCCTCATGCCATTCTACACCCGTAAGACCTTCGTTAATCTTCGGAACACAAATTAAGATATTTTTGATGAAATCCGATTAATCAGTGAGGCCTGCATTGACAGCAAGATAATTAACACTTTCAGATGCCCAGAAAGCTACTAAAGACGCATTTAAAACAGGTCATGTGACTACAGTGGTTCAACCTTAATATTATGAAGCGACGAGAATACATTTTGTGCACCAAAAAAACAAAAGAACGACTTTTCAACAATATCTAGTGATGGGTGATTTCAAAACACTGCTTCATGAAGCTTTGAATCTTTATGAATCTTTTGTTTCGAATCAGTGGTTCAGAGCGTGAATCAAACTGCCAGTCACGTGAACCATTGAAATTTCAAAACACTTATGAAGTAATGAAGCCTTGTTTACTGAAACTTTGGCTTTGGCAGTTTGATACACGCTCTGAACCACTGATTCGAAACAAAAGATTCATAAAGCTTGTTTTGAAATCGCCCATCATTAGATATTGTTGAATAAAGTCGATATTTTGTTTTTTGGTACACAATAAATATTTTTGTTGGTTCATTAACATTAAGGTTGAACCACTGTAGTCACATGAACCGTTTTAAATGCGTCTTTAGTAGCTTTTTGTTCATCTGAAAGTGTTAATTATCTTGCTGTCAATGCAGGCCTCACTTAGCCATCGGATTTAATCAAAAATATCTTCATCCTTTTTCTGAAGATGAACGAAGGTCTTACGGGTGTGGAACGACATGAGGGTAAGTAATAAATGACAGAATTTTCATTTTTGGGTGAACTAACACTTTAAATATCAAATGCTAACAAACTTTAAGTGACACAGCTTACCAGTACAGATTTTGCATCTGTAAAAATACAAATTTCACAGAATTTAAATACTGATAACTATGTAAATAACATTATTATATTAAAAAACATACTCACCATTGACAGTGAATATCTTGTCTGAGGACCCTTTGGTGCTGCTGATCTTTAGTGTATATTGTCCAGACTCTGTGGTTTTGATGTTTGTGATCTTGAGATCTCCAGTCTGTTTGTCCACATTCAGCCTGCCTCCGAATGCCCCGTCGGTAGAATCTAATACTGTGATCTTACCGGCTACACTACTGATTCTAAATATAAGCATTTCATTTAACCTCCACTCTATCTCATCACTACCCTGTATTGTAATGCCAGTCTGTAAAGTGTGTGACCCTCCCTCCTTCACTGACACTGACTCACCAAACACACCTGAAGAACAAACACAAACAGTTACTTAGCCTATAAAACACACCTAGAAATCACGAGTCTTGCTGACATGATCAGTGGAAATCTCTATTCTTAAATTAAAATGAAAAAATACTGTTATATAATACCATTACAAAATAGCCTAATAAAGCCAATAACAGGGTTCCAAATAAATAATAGCACAAGTACACCTGCAAGATGTCTGTTAAAGATCACTTCATCTGGAAAGCATCTGCTGTTAACAAATATCTGATAGACATCTTTAAGATGTCATAGGCTTTAGTTCTGCTAAATATTTAGTACAACTAAAGCCTATGTGGCTGCAACAACTGATTAATATTTAAACTCTACTTTAAATATTACTGTGACTAACATATTAAGTGGTTTAGTCATTGTTGTTGAACAATATACAAAAAGATGCGGTACACCTTTATAAAAGTGATCAGGGTTATTTTTTTTTATAAACTCAGCAGGGAAAATAAGGTATTGAAAAGAAAATGTGCATACCCATCTAACAGAAATTTTGTTATAAGAACGTTCTCCAAATATTCAGTGTTGGTTCTGGGAACGTAAAAAATGTCCAGTTTTCTTGATATTAGAGAAACGTTTTTATAAGGTATAATGTTCCTCAAATGTTCAAAACTTAATTTTGATTTAAAATTGAACATTGTAGGAACGTTGATTTGTAACATTCCAAGAACATAAAAATGTCCAGTTTCCTTAATGTTAGTAGAATGTTATTTAAAGGTTAGTATGATGTTCCTGAAACATTCTTTCAATCATTCAAACACCTTCTGTGAACAAACACTGAAAGAAAGAGAAATAAGAACACTATGACTTTCTTTTTCAGCAATTGCAGGTGTTTTCAGAAAACATTTTTGCATTGATAAAGTTGATCAACATGTCTGTTTCAATAACAGACAAATGACTGCCACTTATTTTCTTTCCTGTAATTGCTGACTTAAGGAACATTTTCCTGTAATTGCTGACGTTTGAGGAACACCATACCTCAAACGTTCCTCTAACGTCAAGAAAACGACATTTTTTACGTTCCCAGAACCAACACTGAATATTTGGAAAACGTTCTTATAACAAAATTCTGTTCGCTGGGTAGAAAACGAAACCGAAAGTACTGCAGCTTCTACACTCAAAAACAGACTTACCGATCGCGAATAATGAGGAAAGAACAAGTATAAGTGCGCTCTTCATCTTGTTGTACAGTTGCGTGAAGAGATATGATCCTTGAAGTTATTACAGTCCTCTGATTGTTCGTCAGAGATCCGTTTCTGAGCCGCACCCTCAGCCAGAGATATTATACGAGACGACTAACAGAGAGAAAACGAATTACATAGAGACTATTTACACTGAATAGCACTTATTTGCGAATTATTTGGATGAGTTCTTCTATGCTGAAACAAACAGTCAATATTGCTTTTCATTTTCAAGAACCGCAAAGAAGCGCACTCCGGTAGTCCTATATCTAAAATGGCCGAATCTTCCGCTTGTTTGAATCAGGCACATGCACATAGCGCCGCCTAGTGAATGGGCGATTTTGAAACAGGCAGCTCACTTGTTGCCTCGTTGCCCAATCATGCAATGACTTTACAGGCAGCGTTTGCGCCCGAAGGTACCTCACGAAACTCTGAGACTTCTGAGGCAACGTAACGGTTTAATCAACAGCAAAATAGCGCGAGCTTGGTGATAACTAAGCGAACGTTTAAGTAGCATAATAGTACTTTTTCGCTAGAAGTAACATCAAAAGTAGAAAACAATGGTCATAAATTTACACACAAACTGACCACCAACCGCAACTTTCAGACGCCATATTTAAGATTGTGGGATATCAAAGGCAGTGAAGAATACATCTATGCTGCCTTCAAAAATCGATCAGATGAAGGCATCTCATGAGACAGGAAGTGAAGCTAACTTTGGATTCAGACGTGCCTTAATGTCTTCCTACCTTGCATTTTTCAGTTTCCGGATGCAGCCACTGCTTCATGAAGCTTCGAAACTTTTGGGAATCGTTTGTTTACATTCAGTGGTTCGGAGTGTGTAGGCTTGTCCGACTTCACACAGACCGATCGACATCAGACTTGAAGCAGTGCATGCCGGTTAAAAATGTTGTCCGACTTGAGACAGCGCGGAAGCCACATGACTGTGACGTTTGGCATTTTAGAGAACTCAATAGATTCAAAATACATTTTCATCTCATGTTTAAATCTTAAAAAAAAGAGGTTTTCAATTAGAAAATTTGCATTTGGCTGCACTGGCTCTGATGACGACACAGCTGTTTCACGATTGGCCGGATTCACCACCTGACAACAATCACGTGTTGCGTGTTTATTCTGAAACCATAGACATAAAAAATGTATTTATTATTATGTCTATGTCTGAAACCTTCAGTTCCACTAATGCTCACAAATCTGTATTTTTATAACAGTAAAAGCTTGGTGTTTAAACAGCATATGCTTATGTTGAACTTTATTCCTGTACAAACAGACACTAAGCAATATTGAATGAAAATGCGTCTGAAACATCTGTGTATTTGAATATACACAAATATTACACTTAATTCACTTAAGCTGTGATTTTATACATTTGTAGACGTTTAATTAGACATTAGTGTAGTTAAAAGGAATAGCCTAATAGTAAATTTTATGAATGTTTGGCCTGAGTTTTTTGTGCATTTACACTGTTCTGACCAGCAGGGGTCACTAGCGTGTGGCGTTTCGAACGCATCGAAACAGTGAATCATTTTGCGAAGCAATTCAGTGGTTCAATTGATTCGAAGCTTTGAAAAGCTTCGTTTCTTCCCTCATTGGCGCCACCTACACTGCAAAATATGATTTTGAAATGTTTTGAAATGAGTTGTTAATAAAACAAAGATAATTTGGAGTACGTTTTACAAGAAAATACTATTCAAATCTTTGTATTTTAAAATTACTCTGATAAAATGATTCTGAGCTACTACAGAAGAAAACAAATGTAATTTCCACATGAAAAAGTTCAGGCAAGAATTCATAAAAACAAAGTAAATTCTATATTAGAACTCAGTTCAAGCTTGTAGAAATTAAATATCACCATTATAAAATTAAGTAAACCTAGTGTTCCTATCATGCACTGGGGCATGAATAATTAATAAGGTTTTTTTTTTTGCTCTTTTAGCTGTATTCACACTGTTTTATCATTGCTTTTGTTGTTAGGTTTAGTAACTTGCCATTTTGTGACATTTGGAGTTAATTTTCTACTCAAATTGACACTCAAAAACAATCCATTGTGTACCAAGTATTGTGATCTCTATGTTTGGGCATACACTTAAAAAAGCATGTTTTTTTTTTTTTTTCTTTCAGTGTTACATTGTTTGAGTTAAAAGTATTGCAAAGTAAACTTCATCTAAGTAGAAATTACTCAATAAACTTTTACTGGCCAAAATAAAGTTACTTATTTTCTTTGAAGGGTTAGTTCACCCAAAAATGAAAATTCTGTCATTAATTACACACCCTCATGTCTTTCCAAACATGTAAGAACTTTGTTCATCTTTAGGACACAAATTAAGATATTTTTTTAATAAAAATCCAAGAGGTCTCTAACCCCTCCATAGACAGCAATTAAACAACTCAAAAAAACAAACAAACAAAGAAAAAAAACAGGTTTGCCAGCTTCACTTATTTATTTATGATTGAAAATTATATATTCAATTTTGGTGAATAGCATTTCCTTTAGTTTAGCTCTAGATCCTTGAACTTTCCAATTAACTTTTTTGGCTGCTTTAACACTGTGTTTAGAAACACACTTGTTGTGTTAAAGAAAGCCAGAAATCAGATGCTTGTTGTTTATTAATGATATAAGCATCATAAAGTGTTATGTTTCATTGATCATGTATAAAAACCTCATCACTGATTGTTTGTGTTTAGTGTTGTAGGTGTCTCTAAACTTTCTACTGATCTTGTGATACTGCAGCATTTGATCAACAATCTGATCAATAGGCCCTTCAGTTAACTTACGCCTATCCGCAAAAGCAGTGGATCTGTTGTTCCGTCTTACCTTTGTGCTGGCGACGTCTCGGGAAAATGCTTTAATAACTTTAAACGTGAACTGTTTAGAACCGTTTCTGTCAAGAATTTACACAGTCGGCTTCTTTTGGTAACGTTATTTATTATTTCCTTTCTGTAACTGCCTTGCTTAAGGTTTCCGTGAGCAGAAACATGCACGCGGCCATCCACGTGATGTAAAAGAAAACGTGATTCATCAGACCAGGCCACCTTCTTCCATTGCTCCGTGGTCCAGTTCTGCTGCTCACATTTGTCACTGTTGGCACTTTCGGTGGTGGACAGGGGTCAGCATGGGCACCCTGACTGGTCTGCAGCTATGCAGCCCCATACGCAACAAACTGTGTTGCACTGTGTATTCTGACACCTTTCTATCAGAACCAGCATTAACTTCTTGATCAATTTGAGCCACAGTAGCTCATCTGTTGGATCAGACCACACGGGCCAGCCTTCGCCCACATGCATCAATGAGCCTCCGCCGCCCTGGCCCTGTCGTCGGTTCACCACTGTTCCTTCCTTGGACCAGAGTATGTGATTTCAGATGCAGCCCATGAACTTCATCTCCAGAGCTGCTTTGAAAATCACTTCAGCTTTTTACCATTTCATTTGAGGTCTTTACGACAGTCTGCCAAAATAAAGTTTGGTTTAACTTGAAGAATTTATTATAGAAATGTATTACTATTGTTTACTTAAATGTACATCTCAAAGTAATAATGACAATATTATTATTTTTATGGAATATCATACAACCAAGATATTTTTTCATCAATGTTTTAATTTATACACTGTTTTGTGCAATGTTTTGTTTTAAATTGTTATAGGCCTATTCTCATTTGATTACATTTTGATTAATTTTACAAAGTCTTGATTTTGTTTTTGGGGTGTTATAGAATATATTTTCATGCTGGATTGTTAAAAAAAAAAACGCATTATTTTTGACATATTTTACATTATTACAGCACCTCTTTCCCTAGTCTGGCTCGAACACGCTGATTTCAATGAAGCCACTCCTTCCGTGTTGTGCTGTAATTGGTTAGCTGGCCTAATTGAAAAAGCATAATATGATCCCTTTAAGACAAACCATGTGCTGATTCATAAGTCATTGGTGAGTATTTTCTCTTTAAAACTGCAGTGATCTAACAGTTTCAAAAACACGGTTTGAATTCGATGGTGTTTCTGACATCACAAAACATATAACCAGTCACGTCAATGTGTGGGTGGGCTTTAACATATCATTAACTATGCTTTGAAGCAGTTAAGTCTCGAGAGAGGCCAGATTATCCCGGTATATTTTTCTTTTGATATGAAAAATCGGGTAGATTTAACAATAGAACGAGTCTATAACGTATATTACGATGTTATGATGAACTATATGCTTATCTTCACTGATGTTCTGAGTTGTTCAAAGCATTTGTAAGGATACTGATTGTTAGAAGGCAGCTGTCTGACTCTGACATGGTGAACGGGAACATGGTTTGTGTAACACACTATTATAACACAGTCAAGCAAAAGGCTAATCATATTAATTACCGTTATGTGTCTGACGTTGTAAAAAGAGATGCAATGTTTACCTCAGTAAGTTAAGCGAGTGGATCTCTGAGCTTGTGTAAGAGAGCGGAGCTGGGGCTAATTTGCATATTTATTGTTCCATGTATACTAAATGAAGGAAGGGTGTAGAGTTATATTCAAGCTAATTTAAGGATGAAGAAATTTTTTCACAGGAAATAAACATTTTTTAAATATGTCATTTTGGTGATCAAAGATGTGTTTTAAGGGATAAAACTGACTACAGGGGGACTTTAAAGATGTATACAGTCTAGTTATTTATTCCAGTCCATTAAAGCATATATTTTTTTGTTTGCGAGGTCTAGTATCAATACAGCATCAGCACAAGGCACAGCCCAATGTTGCAAAACTGAACTGCAGTGTCAACACACTACCCGCATGCTCACTCAGACATGAGACACAAAGACAGAAGTAGACTTTGCTACAGCTTACTAAACACCTAATTCAAACCCCAGAGCTGGTGGGAGAAAATGGTTAAAGAAAAAACATTTGTTTTCTTCTGTCTGTGCTTTTGTCATCTGGTTGGTAAGTCACAAAAGTTTTTTTTTTTTTTTTTTTACTGGTAATTTGTAAAGTTCAATCTAACACTATTAAAATCAGTCAGAAGATGTGATCTTGCTTTTATTTCCAGATATAACTATTAGATGTAGTCTGGATTCAGATTTAGAGCATTAGTCTAATCAACATTATTCATGTATTTATCAATTTTATTTGTCTCATTGTCCTGTTAAAACCTACAAAGCAGAACATCTGTAGTTTCAGTCAGTTTATCACTTTAAGATACATGATGTTTATATTTTGCCAATAAAATGTTGTTTGTGTGGAGCTCTAATAAACTTCAGTTCCACCATCAATAAAAAATTGGGATTTTTCCACTGTTCTTTTAGCTCTTAACACTAAACCAAAACTTAAAAAGATAAAATGTATGAAGATGTGTGAATTCAGATACTATGTTTTGCACCATGCCATATAATTTACACACTGCTGTTTTCTTTTTTTTATGGTTTTTATCTTTCTACCTTTCTAAAGTTTGTAATCATTTAAAAATGAATTCAAACTTTAAAGCCTTATTAAACTTTAATATGTGTGACTGAGAGACTGTTTGTGTTTGTTCTTCAGGTGTGTTTGGTGATGAACTGAAGTCAGTGTCAGTGATGGAGGGAGATTCAGTCACTCTACAGATTAATGTTACTGAAATACAGAGAAATTATCTGATAAAGTGGACATTCGGAACTAACAGGAGTCTTATAGCTAAAATCACTGTATTGACCATCGACATCCCTGGTAATCTTGATGAGAGATTCAGAGGCAAACTGAAGCTGGACAATCAGACTGGATCTCTGACCATCACAAACACCAGAGCTGAACATGCTGGAGTTTATGAAGTTGAGATCAGCCGCAGGAGCTCATCGTCTAAACACAGATTCAATGTTACTGTCAATGGTGAGTACACAACTACAGCTCACTCTATTATATTACATTACAGATTCTGCATATTTCTTGACATAATTCTTCTTTATTCTGCAAAATTAAAAAAAAAAAAAAAAAAGAGTTATGGGGATTTTTTTCAACCTCTTTGACACATTTCTCAATCACACTGTAATTCCAATGTCAAATACCTGAACACGAGACGAGCCTCTTAATTCTGGTAGTGTCATAAATATTTCCTCACACAATTCATCTTACTTTTTTTCATACTGCTATAGTTTTTCATATCAAACTTGTAAAGCTCGCTCTAGATCAATATGTCATGCAAGCATGACAAGAAGAGCTTCTGGTTTTTCTGATCAGAACAGCTGATTACGAGGATCATGATATGACAAATCAAACTGCGCTTGATCGTTTGACATTTAAAAGGTCATTGTACTATAAAAATATACTTTAAATTTCAAACCTGAAAACTTCCTCCTTACAAAGACGTACTGACTTTTTTTTAAACAATTTTGCAACAAAAACTGGCTCTGTACTTCCTCCACATTACGACATTACACTATAAAACATGTCAGCACAGGACTGTCTCCATGATTGATTTGACCACTGATGCCCAGTAGATATATAACAAAACAGCTATTCCTACACACCAAACAGAGTTTAACAAACAAGATATTTTCTTTCCATTTCCTTTATAATCGTTACCCAGTCAACAATTTGTACTCACAGTAATCTAACCATGTGGTCACAGTGAGCTGAAAACCTCACAGCACACTCACTGTGTGCATATACTATTGCCACAATGTGAGGTCACATCAGCTACACATATTATAGTTCTAAGAACATTATGTTGTGTTTTTGTAATGTTTTCAGTAGTAAGCTTTATTTTTCTTACCAGAATGTTGTAGAAGATTGCCTAAAAAAAGAATTGTTCACAACAATTTTCAAACCCCTTCACCAAGACAAACACAAACCTGAAAAAAGAATCAGTGTATGAATCTCAATAACAGTGACATGCTTCATGCCGCAATGAATTCTGGGTGCATCATACAAAACACATATGATAGTTTAGATGACATCAGCTGATCAGAACACTACATGATGATTATATCTTTATCATCGAGTAGCAAACATCATCTGGTCACATTTTTTTCTTGCTGCTCTTGCAATAACAAACAGTTACAACAACCAGAGAAAAACTTAGCTTTAAAGTGCCCCTATTATGACATTTGAAAGGGTCCTATTTTTGCTTTGGGAGTACCCAACAACAGGTTTACATGCATGCAAGGGCAAAAAAACACCCAAAAAGTCATGGTATATGCGTTAACCCAATGCAGATAAAGCACCGCAGTTGTACACCAACGTATTGCTCTATTCTTTTATCATAACTCCAAGTAATAATAACGACAAACATTTGACACATAGCTGGTTAGCCGGAGACATATAAGGTGCGTGAAGCGTACACAACACATACAACTGAATACGTATTGCGCATGCTACAGAGAAACAGAAACAATTATTAATCATACTTACAGGTTGTTATATGGAGGAAGAAGAAGCTGGTCCAAATAAACTGGGTACTGACCCATCCTTCAATAACAACCGGCTTGTGAATTCCTCGTTGAACGCATTTAGGTTGAAGAAGCAGTCATCAGTAAAATGATGGGAACACAGCACAAGGTTCGGGCTATACAGCTGTGGCTATAATGCTAATGTTTTGTCTTGACGTCACGACGAAACGACTCATTTAATTGACTCAGAGACGAATCTTACTCTTAAGAGACAATAACTTGTATACGGTGCTCAGATTTAAAACTTTGTATGATGTTTTTATACACTTAGAGCTATGTTACACAGTACATGAAAGGTAATTTTCAAAAATCCATAATAGGGGCACTTTAAAATGTCGAGTCAAACTGCCCAACTAAAGCAAATACTGATAACCATAATGTGACATCAAACCAAACTATTATTTTCAATTAATCATCAACATCTAAACCTCTGTTAATCTCAATACGAGCTTTTGTACACATATGACAGAAATAAAGTCGATTGGGTTTGTAATAAGTGAAGCTGGTAATGCTGTTTGTGGAGTTTGTTTAATGACGTTGGAGACTGACATCAAACAAATGTTTAGACGGCAACCCAAATTTCATTTTCAACCAAAATCTGAGCAATGTTGGAGTCTACTGCCAGTAAAATGTCTAGCTTGGGTGACTTCACATTGTGGTCATAGTACAGTGAGTGTGCTGTGAGGTTACACTTTAGATCACCACGACCTTACATTGTGACTGACCACATGCATGGTGAGATCACTGTGAGACAAAGTGTTGTCTATGATAATACTTACAAGATTGCCATCTTGAACTGTTTAGACACATCTCATTTCAGCGAGTTGTGTCATATACGACAGTATTCAACAGGCTTCTATTATTCATGTTTACTTTGAAGACTTAAGAACCGGGGCCAAAAGCGAACTTTTCATTCAGGTGGTTAGAGTAAGGGTGGAAAATGTGAGTTCATTCTCACAAAAAAAGACTGAATGACATCGCAGTACACTTTTACATAATAGTGTTCATGTTTTATAGTGTTTGTTACAGATCTACTGCTTTCTCCTACTTCTCACTCACACTAATAACTGTCCCTCTTCAGCCGCTACAACACCAAAAATGACCTCTCCTTCAAATCCTACTTCAGTTACTTCACAATCTACTTCAGGTCATGAACCAGATTCTTCAGTCTCTTACACAGTGCCGATCTTAGCTGCTGCTGCTGCTGCTGGATCTCTGTTGATTGTGGCTGCACTTGTGATCTTCTTCATCTACAGGAAACACAGAAAAACAGACCAGCAGGGCAAGTGTTACTGTTGACACATCTGTAAAAATATATTAAGTATTATAATAAATGAGTTTATACTTTAATAATACACCTCAAATAAAAAGATTGTATATAATGAAAATGAATTTAGTGATTTCATGCTATTGATTTATCGCATCTGTTATTATTGTTGAAACAGTTGAGGCCCGTGAGGAAGAGATAACCTACGCTGACACGAAATTCGTCAAAAGAAAGGCACTGGTAAGATTGTGTCACATTTTTGTCACAATTAGGGCTAAAAAGACATGGACTGAGTTGTTTTTTTTTTTTTTTTTTTCGGTGTAGTGTAAATGGATATGATTCCCAATAAAACTATTAGTTTTGATTATTTGGGGTTACTAAAAAAAAAAAAAAAATCAGGTGACATTAACACTATGTCTACACCAGGCACAAATGTTGTCATATCATGCCACACCATTATTGTGTTCTTGTGAAACGTCATCAGTCGCTGCCCAAGTAAGCTACTTTTCCAATTCAAAGTTCACATCTAGCCAAGTACAGTTCAAATCCCAAATGTGTTCTTGATCCGCCCCTTTTATCGAGGATGCATCGAGAGGTGACTTGTGTGGACTTGAGACAGCCAGGTATCCCAGAATGCATCTTGCACCAACCAGTGAACATCAATAGCTGAGGAGAAAGCCTGTGTAATTTAAAAATACTGCTGGTTTTCTGTCAGGCATTAATGTAGTTGTTTAAAGCTCAAATCTGTGGTTTATTGATAAAGATAGTGCCTCTTTGAAAATCTGATCTGACATTTTTGGAGTTGTAAGATCCAGGCGATCACCAGGCACTCAGCGCTCATGTACCCTGCTGAGGACAGCCTTACCTTGACTAGTCCTTCTGACGTTTGCCGCTGGCTCAGACCCCAGATAGCAAGCAATGATCAAAATAATGTTAAATCAATGTTAATGTGTCAACATTAACTGCATTTAATCAATATCACTTTTGCACCCCCAATTAATGTTGAAAAAATGTTGAAATTTCAACAAAAAAAAAAAAAGCAATGGTAATGGCATTGAATCAATGCTACACTATTACAAAGACTACAAACTCACACAAAAAGCCAAGAGTCAAACTGCCCAACTAAATGAAACACTGACCACCATAATGGTGACCAAATATTTTTAATAAAACACCAACATCTAAACCTCTGTTAATTCTCAGAAAGAACTTCTGCTGAGATCTTGAGAGATTTATTGTCTTCTTTTATCTTCAGTTGATTTCAGGCTGTGTGGCTTTAAGTCAGTTGTAGTTGTGT
This sequence comes from Ctenopharyngodon idella, assembly GCF_019924925.1. Classification (NCBI taxonomy): domain Eukaryota; kingdom Metazoa; phylum Chordata; class Actinopteri; order Cypriniformes; family Xenocyprididae; genus Ctenopharyngodon; species Ctenopharyngodon idella. The sequence continues at coordinate 3,583,528 of NC_067229.1, forward strand.
TTCATTTTCTGAGAGCATGATTACCATTGAATTTTTTTTTTCAACATTAATTGCAGGTGCAAAAGTGATATTGATTCAATGCGGTTAACGTTGACACATTAACAGTGATTTATTATTTTGATCATTGCTTGCTATCTGAGATGTTTCTATAATGGTTAAATATGGGATATAATTCATCTTGTGTATATCTAATGAGCAATATTTTGGTCTCAAAAATCTATTATTTGTTCTAATGCAAATCGTTTTGGCTGAGGACAAAGTTAAGTTTCATAACTTGAACTTTTCAACAAATTGTTTGCTTATTATATTTCTTAATGTACAGTATAAGCTTATTATACATTAAAGGGTTGGTTCACCCAAAAATGAAAATTCTGTCATTAATTACTCACCCTCATGTTGTTCCACACCCGTAAGTCCTTCGTTCATCTTCAGAACACAAAATAAAATGTCTCAGTGAGGCCTCCATTGACAGGAAGTTAATTTACATTTTCAATACCCAGAAAAAACATATTTAAAACAGATCATGTGACTTCAGTGCTTCAACCCTAATATTATTAAGCAACGAGAATACTTTTTGTGCTCCAAAAATAAATAAATAACAACTTTATTCAACAATATCTAGTGATGGCCAATTTCAAAACACTGCTCCATGAAGCTTCGAAGTTTTACAGATCTTTTGCTTCGAATCAGTGGTTTGGAGCGTGTATTAAACTGCCAAAGTCACATGATTCCAGTGAACGAGGCTTTGTTACATCATAAGTGTTTTGAAATTTCAGTGGTTCACCACTGGGGGAGTGACTTTTGCAGTTTGATGTGTTTGAAGCTGCCTTTACACCATTTCCGATATTCGCATGTTTGTCACATCTAGTGGCAATCCCAGCAGTGTCTTTGATGATACGTGTGTGCCTCAAGGCTGTAAACCTTGGCAAACATGTGTTTTTACGTTCAGTCGTGGTTCAGTCGTGCTTAGTCGTGGCTAATGGTTAGAGAGTCAGACTGGTAACCCGAAGGTTACCAGTCGAGCAACACAGCAAAAATGGCTGCCCACTGATCTAGGGGTGTGTGTGTGTTCACTAACTTGGATGAGTTAAATGCACACTTACCATACTTGGCCTTCACGTCAATAGAGTACCTCAGGGATGACGTGATTTCGTAGGCAAAACCCAGAAGCGAGTTAGCATTTTAGGACTTCTGGTTCCATCACTCTAAAGTCTATGGGTTTTTTGAATGGGTTTTTGCTAAACCGCCTGAAATAAGGTCTGTGGTTCACAAAGCCTCTAAATATTTTCACGTTTTGATCAATGACATAAAACGCACCAGTTATAACCTGCTTGTGATTTTTTTAATCCTTTATTGTGTCTTAAAAACGGCGGTTGCTAAGAAGTTGCTAAAAGGGGCTACTTCCTTTGGTGGGGACTTTAGACGTCATCATGACAAACAGGACATTTGGACAGCATTTCTCATGAAAAAGTGGATAAGTATTCATACACAGCGCAGATCATAATCAGCAAGCATGTTTTTAAATAAAGTTGTTTTTAAAATAAATTTTGAGGAAGCTTGGTGGTGGTGACGTTGATCAGCGACGATGGTGTGCTGTAGTCCGTTTATAGCCTACTGTTAGCTTTTTATATCTGACCACTTTATTTAGACTTCTTGATGGACAAAACGTATAAGTGTCATAACCCTTTGTTAAACACAGAGCTTATTTTTTGAGATTTTCCAAAAGTCTATGGGAAAAATGCATAGGCTTTTGATAGAGGGAACCCGTGCGCTGCTAACTTCCGGGTTGGTCTACAAACACACGTCATCCCTGAGGTACTTTATTCACTTCACTTACAGCAGCAAGCAGGTGAGGTTGTCATGGCAACCAAATACATCACACACTTATTACTCGGAGGGCTAAACAGCAATAAACATGTTGAAAATGAACTATTAACATGTTTGTCAACACAATTTCAAAGAAGGTTTTTATGAAGTAAGTATAATGTGCAATATGGTGGAATAAGTCCCGCCTTCTGAATAAAAGAGTTAATGGCAAGTTGGTAGTGAACGATTCACTGTAGCTGCTTTTAGAAGTTCCGTAACCATAGAAACAGTCTGCAATCTGAGACGCGCACATGCACATTGGCTGGTTCAGACTGTGACATGATATCATTGATATGCCACATAAATGAGTGATAGAAAACCAAATGCGCAAATTACTGTATCAAATTTTTGTAACTAATTAACTTATCTATATCCATAAACAAGGACATTACCTACTTACTATTTAAAACCCCAATTTTTCTCTTCATTTCTGCATTTAACCTCTAGCTTTTTTTTTTTTTTTTGCCAATGTTTGCTATCAATATTGTTGGCTTAATGGCAACTTCTATTTTGTGTTTTCTTTCAGAGTGTTAAGCAGGAGGAAGATGTTGTGTACGCAGGTATCGTTACCAGAAGATAATCAAATTCTGTGCTAAGTTTCCTCATTAATGATCTTCTGTTCATAGTCAACAGGTTTACATGCACACTAGAAGACATGACGAAAGTAACAGAATAGTTTGAAGGTTTAGTTAAAGCTGTTGGCAACCATTCTGCATTTCAGAACTGCAAAAACCCTATACCAATTTCTTAAGTGCATGTAAACTCTGAACAACAATTTTACCTGTTAATTTATTTTTATATATATATATATATATATTTGTGTTGTATTAGATTATTTTTGTTGAGTCCTTTTTAATGATAATGATAATGATTTTTTAATGAGTCTTTCAGTTATACTAAATGTCAAAAGGTCAAACATAATCACATGCAGAGAAAGTTTAGCTTCATGGGGCACTAAAAGTAAACTGAGCTCCTGTACATCATTTGAATTCTGGCCATTATGTTTCCATTTAAAGTTGTGAATTTAACTTGTGGGTAAAATTATAATATTTCATAAAACATTTGTAAATAAAGCACTGTTTCCATACCATGTGTTCAAGAGAATAAAACCTTCCTGGGAAACTTGCACAAAGTATCAGTTTTTGCAACTGGAGAAGCCCAAAGCTTTTTCTGACTTGCACCTCAGAGCATGCAGATGAAATGCAATACAAACGCTGTCGTGTGATCTTGCGTTAAGATGCCTGATGGGAGCACAATCGTGTGAGACAGTTATGGGAGGTGACTATACCAAATCATTTTGATGACGGACATTTCAAAATTATTAAAATAACATTTTAGATAGTGTGCAATGAGATCGCTACACTGGTTAGTCCGGTTAAACCAATCACATGATCTGTTGAGGCAAAGTCACATGACTTTTTTTGATGTGCATCAAGGAATTTATTGGGTAATGGTTTTTCAAGTCAAGTCAAGTGACCTTTATTTATATAGCGCTTTTTACAATGCAGATTGTGTCAAAGCAGCTTTACGGTGATAAATGGTATATAATTTTTATATAATTATAATTTATATAAATATATAATTTTTCTTAAACAAAATGCTGTCAATGTAGGCAGATGCAAAGCACTGTTGAATATCAAATGTTAAATGTCAAGTGTCCCCAACTAAGCAAGCCAAAGGTGACAGCGGCAAGGAACCCAAACTCCAACAGGTGACATCAGGTGGCAAACAGGTGGCAAATAGGTGTTTAAATGGAGAAAAAAACCTTGGGAGAAACCAGGCTTAGTCGGGGGGCCAGTTCTCCTCTGGCAAACAGTGCTTTGTTACGATTCAGGTAGCTATCATAAGTCCGATAGGATCGCAACATTCAAAGTATTTATTCCAGTTCAATCCAGTTCAATCCATCGAATTCATCATGCCGGTATGGACGGTTTGTTGAGGAGCTGTGACACTGGCTGTCGTGTCGTGTCTTCTCTTATATCGATGTCTTCTCTGTCGTGTCTTCTCTTATATCGAAATCCTCCTTTTCCATCAAAGTTTATTTGCATGTCTTGAATTAAAAAATATGTCCCGCTCATCTAAGCGCATACGATTTTTTTATGCACATTTTTAGAATTTATGTGCATCTTGACGTTTCCATCCAGCGTTTTTTATGCAATATTCCAAAATTCTCATACAAATATGGTGGATGGAAACAGTTACAGATAGCTATAGTATACATACATACATACAGTAGCTATATAGTTTTACTCTGTGTTTGTTCAGGAAAACCCAGCAGACTTTAAAGGTATAGTTCACCCAAAAATGAAAATTATCCCATGATTTACTCACCCTCAAGCCATCCTAGGTTTATATGACAATCTTCTTTCAGACGAAAACAATCCGAGATCCGGTCAATCTGCCGGAAGCTCGTATATTTGAATTTATAAAGTTTTATACATGGATATTTTTCTTACAAAAACACATCCATTCGCTTCAAAAGGCCTTTATTAACCCCCTTGGGCCGTATGGATTACTTTTTTTATGGATGGATGCATTTTTTCTGTCTTCAGAATGTAGGTTACCATTCACAACCATTATAAACCTTGGAGGACTAAGGATATTTTTAAATATATATCCGATTGTGTTCGTCTGAAAGTAGATGGTCATATAAACCTAGGATGGCTTGAGGGCGAGTAAATCATGGGATAATTTTCATTTTTGTGTGAACTATCCCTTTAAACAGCCACTTCATTTGTTTAAGAAGATTATTCTCCTCAATGCATTCAGATCAAATGTTATTAGTTAAAAAGGTGATGGCCATTCTCAGGGTTAAATTAAAATTTCAAGGGCACCTATTACGCCCCTTTTACGAAATATAATATAAGTCTCTGGTGTCCCCAGAATATGTCTGTGAAGTTTCAGTTCAAAATACCCCACAGATCATTTATTATAGCTTGTCAAATTTGCCCATATCTGGGTGTGAGCAAAAACATGCGTTTTTTTGTGTGTCCCTTTAAATGCAAATGAGCTGCTGCTCCCAGCCGCTTTTCAGAAGAGGGCGGAGCTTTAACAGCTCACACTTCGGTTGCTCAACAACAACAAAGCTGGAGAATCTCACACAGCCAAAATGAGGACAGTAACGGTGTTCAGCCTTACATTGTTCAAACCGGAGTCGACACTGATGGAGAGACTCAGGAAGAAGTTACAAGTTTTAGAATGAAACTGGAGGATAAATCACACACTCACACACTTTAAAGACACTTGGGACATTAATTGTTCTCAATACAAGAATCAGGCATAGAGCCCATAGAAATGGCATCCATTTCACTAATTCATTGACAAATTTTCTTAAATAAATGAACATGCATTTCCCCAGTACATTTTGTGTATTATTACTGTTTGTATATTGTTTTTTGAATATTGTATAGTGTTATGCATGCCAATGACAGAACTATTAGATAATGTAGCCCAACTAGGTGGTGTTTCATATCAAAAACCTCCTTTTTTAATGACTCAGACTTTGGTGGACATCACCATCTCATAGAATGCATTGTAAGTTTGTTATATTTATCAGAGTATAAATGGACACAAACCGCCAGCTTACTCCCCTCATGCAAATAAGTTCACTTTCAAACAAAGGAACTTTATCATTTCGTGCTGGTAGGCCTCATTCACAAAACAGTCTGGAGTGAAACGATTTTTGCAGACATAAATGAATTTAGGTAGATTTTGGGGCGCATTATCTTCAAAAATAAAAATAATCCACTGTGTCCTCAGTGGCTCAGATGTTGGGGGAAAATGAAGAGTCTTATATCCAAAAACAGAACACCAGGATTGCTAATGAGACATTGTTAATGCTACAGCTGCTCGAGCATGGAGAAAATGGCAGACAGCGTACAACTCGCTGAGTGCAGAAACTATGGTTTCGGAAACACTGCTCAGAGAATTAAAACGGCATGTCTAATGAGACTGCTTTGGTTTAATGGGGATTTTAAAAAAAGGAGTGGATGGATTTTTATCATTGTAGGGTGGTTGTGTTGTTCACACACTGCCAAAACATATTTATGTCCAAACACCATGTAAAAGTGGATATTGCATAATAAAGACCTTTCACATTAAACCGCAATAAAATCAGCAGAATGACAGTAGACATTTAATTTTGATACATCTTAGGAGCAGACAGATTATATTGGTGTCTGTTTACAGTATTGCAAACAGAATCATACCACAGAAGGCCTCATTTTATCTGGAAAGAAATTATGTTTCATCTGTTGGGTAGAGAGCAGAGGTGGAAAGTCCAGGGGTCAGAAAGTAAAAATCACAATTTTTAAGTCACCATCACAGAGATCAGGGTTTGCTTTAGTTGAGCTCTTGACCCTTGACTTTTTAATATTAGAATTTGTTTGGGTTGTTGTAACTGAGTTGTAACATCCAGACAAGCAAGCAGAAAAGATGGTCAGGTGGTGTTGGTTATGTTTTCACATAATCATTATTTGATCTGAACTCATTTAGAGCCCAATCTCTGAGTTAGATTTACATTATTGATTACAGCAGCACTGTGATTCTACAGCAGAAGATCAGCTTTATTAATATAATCCAAAAGATTTCTGAAATTGTGATTTTCTCCTTTGGTGATTCTGCTTGTTATCATCAGGTGTCTTCAGTAATGGTCAATCATCACCTCAATTAATCACTTATTTATCTCATTAACTTTAACACTGCTTCAGTGGGTGGAATAAAAATATGGCAGGACTTTCACTTCCTGACCCCTGGACTTTCCACCTCTGGTAGAGAGCATGTGCATGAGAATATCTCTGTACTAGATGTTTGTGGTTAATGTGCACCAGTGTTTGCATGTTTTAAGGAGTGAATGGTGTGAGTGTGTGTTCCTGATAATCTTGTGGGGTTGAAGCACTTCCACAATTGATCTTCCTCTTTATGCAAAACTGTTTTACTGCAAAAAGAAACTAGTGGACTGACGAGTCGCTTTCACCCCAAAATGGCAGAAACGCAGGGCTGCTGCCGGGTGCCGGTGTTGCAATGGAACGTTCTATTGAGTGTTGCTTCTTGTCAGTGTAAGTTCTTCGGTATATGTGAGACCACATTCAAGAGTGTTAAAAGAGTTTTAAATGAACACTGAAGCTGTGTTAAAGTTAATGAGATAATTAAATGATTAATTGATTGACTATTACTGTAGATACCTGATGTTAACAAGCAGAATCACTTTCTTAAAAGCTGTTCTGAAAAAACAAAACAACCAAAAAAAAAAAAGAAAAAAGTTTAGACACACAGACATCAAGAATCAGCCTGTGAATCTCAACAATGGTGAGAATAATAAAGCATGTTGCAGTGCATTCTGGGTGCCACCAATCAAAATTCATCCATGGCTCCCATCATGCATTGCTGCATGAATAAATTATGAGCTGAATTGTCTTAGTAATTTCCTTTGTTCTCACTATTTTATTTTTTGCTGTTCTTATGTGACTTTTTAGTAGCTTGTTTTCTAATGTTCAAAGTTGATCTGATTATCAGAATATGTTGCTTGTCACCGTCGTTGAGATTCACAGGCTGATTCTTGATGTTTGTGCCTAAAAGGAAGCTTTTTGTTTTTTTAATCAGAATTTTTAAGAAATTCTTTGGGTTGTGTTGAAAAAGCTGATAGAATCACAGTGCTGCTGTAATCAATAATGTAAATCTAACTCAGAGATTGGGCTCTAAATGAGTTCAGTGATTCAGATCAAATAATGGTTATGTGAAAACATAACCAACACCACCTGATCATCTTTTCTCTTTGCTTGTCTGGCTGTTATAACTCAGTTACAACAGCCCAAACAAAATCGTATATTAAAAAGGGGGTCAACGGTGAAAAGCCCAACTAAAGCAAACACTGATCTATAAAGGTGACTTAAAAATAGTGATTTTCTCCTTTTCTCCTTCATTCAATAATGGTCAGTCGTCACTCAATTAGTAACCTAATATCTCATAAACTTTAAAAGTGCTTCAGTGTTCATTTATTAGAAACAATACTAATATGCCAGATATATTATAGATTCTTTTAAGCTTAATTTATACCTACATTACTCATTTAACTCTTATTTTAACACTAACACTCTTAAGTGTGGTCTCACATATACTCCCAGGAGAGTTCATTTAACACTGGAATTTTTTTGCTGTATACATAAATGTTACATATTACAGTGTTATATACAGGCTTATTTTTGGAATTTCTACAAATTAATCTGTGTTATTCTGAGGAACTTTAGGGGAACCAAACCACTAAAAAAATCTATTGCGTTACCAGTATTAACGGCAACTAGCAAAAAGATGAAGTTATAGTTCTGAGAAAATATCCTGCAGCACAGATGGTTAACATAAAAAAAAGGAAGTCCACTGGACCTCTTAGTGATAAAAAATAACAACAATTCAGTGCAATTACTGGCAACACGAGATGCCAGTAATTCTGACAGAAAAGACCATGAACACAAGGTAAATGTTCAAACCTGAAGGCAAGTCAGTCCTCACTCAATTCAGCTCCACATCTGCTCATAATCACTTAAACATAAATTCAAATCATGCAAAAATGGTAGCAAACAATTATTATAATTTTTTTTTTTACATTAAAACTGTATACTAGACCATTTCCATCAACAAAAAAGCTGAGAAACTTCAAATAAAAAAGTTGCAATGCGAGATATAAAGTCACACAATTATAAAAACTTAGAATCAATTAGTTAACTTTTTTTCTTCAATAAAGCAGAATTAGGGCTGGGCGGTAGTATGATGTATATTGTGGTGAAAACATAAAGTGTCAGTTATTGGAGATTTTGCTCTATATCACACAATGTACAGGTATCTGCATAGCACACTATGGCTTAAAGTTATTGACACGTTAGAGCAACAAAGAAATATGGATGCGATTGGGAAGTGCTTGACATTAAGAGCTGCTATTTTTAGCATAATAAACCACTAAAGAGAAGTAAATTCGGTATGCTGACAGGAGGCTTTACATTCACACACATACACACACACCCAAAGAACATGCATAGAAAGTAGGCTACAGAGTTTACATGCAAGTATCAAATTTGCTTATTCCACTTGTGCAATGAGATGGAGACAAAATATGTCAAAATGCCTGTCATGGTGAGTATTAACATAATACAGTTGGTTATTTTTGAGTAAAAAATGGGAGAAAACCAAATGTGTATAAATAAATATACTGGATCTGTGCAATATATCTTAGCGTGACAGCAGCTGATGACTAGCCCTGCATCCGCCCTAAATAGTATTGAATATTACTAATGTCACATACTATTTAGGATGGAAAGTATACACATTGAGACACACGGTGCATTCCAAATGGGATATATCGCCCTCCGAAGGGCACTTCGGAGTGAAAACAATCATGGCCGCCATATTGAAGGGTTGTTCCAAACTGAAGTGCTCAAAACTGGCCACTTCAAAGGGCCCTTCGGAATGAATGATTTCGAAGGGAACAACTGATGGACACTTCGGGCCCCCATGATCCTTTGCACAGGGAAGTTGTTTGACGTCACAGAATAGGTACAGGAGGTTAGTAGTTCGATTTTACCTAAAAATGTATGTATAGTATTTTTCTATACTACTGCAATATTTATATGGGTTAGATTGGGTACATTATTATGGTCAAAATGACATTGGACTTCAACAAAAATGCTTTATAGCTACCTTTATCAGTCAATTCAAATGTTTAAAATTCATAGACACAATATACATTATATTTAACGTAAAAGACCGGCAGTAGCTTATAATGTTACTACAGTAAATGAATGTGTATTAATACAAAGATTAAACCAGGGGAAAAAGACGAAGGCGCCTCCCTTATTGTCTCGTTAAGATGACGCTGAAGTGCGTTCCAAAAAAAGAGTTTTTTTGACCCCTACACCTCACTCCGGAGGGTAAACCCTTTGAAGGGATTAGGGCACATGGATGAGCCCTTCCGAACGGAATGCAGGGACAGGCTGGTTCTTAATGGGCACCCACTCTTCTTCGACTACTGCACAAAACATCACAACTGTGCGTATTGCCATCTGCCATCTTCTGTCTCAACATTCATCTTGTGCATGAGCTGTTGTACACGCTCCATCCGTGAACCCTCCCGATAATGAAAATTATGTTACGTAGACTGTCATAGCCTCCGGAGCCGATACTTGCCAGTTATGGTTAGGGGCGTTACATTTCCGACAGATTCTCAATCACAACAGATTGGGGCTGGCTGACCAATCAGAGCAGACTGTGCTTTTTGGAAGGCATGTTTAAAAGAAACTGAAGGTAAAGCAGAGCGTTCAGACAGAGGGTAAAACAGGTGCTGCAACAATGTAAATGATAAGAAAAATAATGAGTTTTTGAGGATTAAATGATTGAAACGTATTCTAGTAACCGCCATAAACAAAATCATGTAAATGCATATAGGGGTACTTTATGGAAACCCATTTCTGCACGATAAGACAAAAAAAAAAATGTTTTCACAAGCATTTTTATGTTTTAGCAAATCATTATCATGACAAAAAAGAGGAAATGATGACACTGACAAGTCAAAATTAGGACTTAAATTGATTAATTTGTTCATTAAAAAGTCAAAAATCATGATTTAAAAAGTAAAAAAAAATGATGTAAAAATTCAAAATTATGACATACTAAGTCGAAATAGTCATAATTTTGACTTATGTCGACTTAGTATGTCATAATTTTGACTTTTTGTCATAGTTTCAATTTTTTATCTGAAAATTATGACATTATGACTTAATTATGTCATAATTATGTCATCATTTTAACTTTTCATCTCATAATTAGAACTTAGTTTGTCACAATTATGATTTACTAAAGCATTTTTTATTTTTAATGTGGCAGAAATGGGCTTCCATATCCCTTTCATGTTAATCAAACAACAAAAGAAAACAAAAATCACTCACTAATCTTGACTGAATCGTTTTTGTCGCTAGGAATCATTATCTATTTAATTCCAGCAAAAGTTTATTTCAAGAAAAAAAATACTGTATATTGACAATAAATCATAATTGTAAAATAAGATTTTGGTTATATCACCCACCCCCGCTTTCATATAGCTAATAAATAATTAAGTTTAGATTTGAATGCTGTTATTTCATTAGACCAATTAAGTGTAACACTTTATTATGTTTAATTATTTGCTAACACTTTATTTTGATGCTCCCCAACAGACATTCTACTGACTATTTATTAGTCAACTTATTCTACTAACTCTAACTCTACTCCTAATACTCTACTTATACTGAGAGCAACGTTACTTATAGTCAACAGAATGTCTAAAGTGGACCATCAATACAAAGTGTAACAGACCAAAGGATCGATAAACATCACTGTTAGATAAGTGTAAAAACGACTTTTGATAGTTAACATGTTATTTGCTAAACAAGCACTCTTAAACTGTCTCACAGGAAACTGGGGCCTTCAGAAAACCAGTGTGAAAAAAATGTGCAAATATTTCTGCTGATATATGCATGAATGTGTGTGAGAAAGAAAATGTGAAAAATAAAAACAGAGATATTACTGCTGTTTTAAGGAGATAGGTTACATTTTTCCTGGATAGAACTTACGAAAAACAAATCAGAATAATCTGAATTAAACAATCTGAATTAGGGTATGGGGGAGCGGGGGGTGCTAGAGGGGCATGGTTTGCAGAAAGTCGCATACTGAATACTGAATATGAAGCGCCATTATAATGCATTGTAATTGTACCAGATCCTTGTTAATGTACATAAAGACTTCATCCTTGTCTGTAAGATTGTACATTTTACATCCTACTCTGTACATTTTAATATTAGAAACAGTACTAATATGCCAGATATATTATAGATTCTTTTAAGCTTAATTTATACCTCTAGATAATCTGTAATTTTTTAATTAATTAATTTATTTTTAGAATAGAAATCACGGTTCTCCCACGAATCTGAACTTGAGGTTCAAAACGTTTTATTTAATGTTATAAATAAGTCTATTTATAAAAGTCTAAAATGTTATAAATGATCAGATGAAACTCAACTGTTTAACTCTAGGGGAGTTGGAAAATTAGCCTATTTTCAAAAAAGTGGAGTGTTCCTTTAAATCATTCAAGAGATCAGTTTAAAAACTCTGGATGAAACAAGTCTTCATTCATTAATTTCAAACTATTTTTTACATAATGAATTCATTTAAACTGATATTTTAAATAGGAAAAATATTGAAACTCTTTGGTCATTTTTGAGCTAGATGCTAACGGTCTAATCAGATTCAATGAACTATGCTAAGATATGCTAAAAGTGGTACCGCCAGACCCGGAGATCGGCTGAATGGATTTGAAAACGGTAAAACTCAACTGTTTAACTCTAGGGGAGTTGGAAAATGAGCCTATTTTCAAAAAAAGTGGAGTGTTCCTTTAACACTCCAGTGTTAAATTAACTCTCCTGAGAGTTAAGGAGAGTATCAAACTGCCAAAGTCACGCCCCCCAGTGTTGAACCATTGAAATTTCAAAACACTTATGACATAGCCTCGTTTACTGAAATCACGTGACTTTGGCAGTTTGATACACATTCTGAACTACTGATTCGAAACAAAAGATTCGTAAAGCTTCGAAGCTTCATGAAGCAGTGTTTTGAAATCGCCCATCACTAGATAATGTTGAATAAAGTCATTATTTATTTTTTTTGGCACACAAAATGTATTCTCATTGCTTCCTAACATTAAAGTTGAACCACTGTAGTCACATGAACTGTTTTAAATATGTCTTTAGTAGATTTTTGGGCATCTGAAAGCATTAATTGTCTTGCTGGCAAGGCAGGTCTCACTTAGCCATCGGATTTTATCAAAAATACCTTAATTTGTGTTCTGAAGATGAACGAAGGTCTTACTGGTGTGGAACGACATGAGGGTGAGTAATTAATGACAGAATTTTCATTTTTGGTTGAACTAACCCTTTAACATTGGGTTTTTGCTGTGTGTGATCGTAATTTCAAAGGTTTAATAGACAGCGGAATCATTGTCATTTAGGAATAAGATCATGTGTGTGTTTGAATCGAGATCGCGATCTTTTAATGAGTAATCATGCACACATATGAGCCTATAGTTTGTTTTTTTGTATGTCATATTTGTACCAGGCCTCAAAAGTAACCCCTCCATTTAAAAGAAAATCTCTGTTTGCAGCACTTTGCCAAAAATACACCTATAAACCTATATAAAGGACCAGTCATGTAAAGAAAAAGACATACTGTGATGCCACCAGAATCACAAATATTATTATAAATAATCATAAATAATATTTTTGGTCATGTTTCTACACCATCTGTTTGATCACCTTGAAAACTATGATATCTGACAAACTCTTTTACTATTTCCCGTCTCTTTGTGTGTTTTCTTTCAGGGAGTCAAGGCGGAGGAAGAGGTGGTGTACGCAGGTGTCGTCACCAAACACTGATCAAAATCCTCATGGTGTTGTCATCACAGTCATTACGGTTACATGCATGCTAGGAAGACGGTTATTGCAAGAAAGCTGCACTCGTGGTTTCTGCACAAAAAAAAACAAAACAAATATATATATATATATCTTTTGACAGCATTGCATTATATAGAATCAGTGTCATGAATGTGATTCATGGCCTGGACTGTGATCATTCTGGACTTTTGTGGTTAACGTACGTGTGTGTGTGTGTGTGTGTGTGTGTGTGTGTGTGTGTGTGTGTGTGTGTGTGTGTGTGCGTTTGTGTGTGTGTGTCTGTGTGTGTGTGTGAATAGCAAATGGTTGAAAGGACTTCCACAACTTAACTTCCTTTTTTATGTGAAATAAAGTGCCTAATCCATGAAATCAAACAAATAAAAATCAGTGATATTACTGTAAAATATGAAAATAACATGTGTACTTGAATATTAATACACATACTTATGCAGTGAAACTGTAGATAAACTGTGTTAGTTTCAGTAGTTATTTTCAGCACTAGCAAGAATTAGCAGAAGTTCATTCTTAGGAGTATCAACTATTCTTGACATGAAACCATTTTATTATGAACATCCTGTTTTTATCTGTGAATAGGACAAAAGCATGACAGCCATCAACCACCCGAGTCAAAATGTCATGTGACTGATCCCTCTATATTACATATTATACATTACAATTTTACTATATTATAGTTAATTTATTATATAACTTCTTCCAGTGAGAAAAATGTTTTAAGAGCCTCCAGAAGATTCTTTTTGAATGGATGTCAATTAAACGATATGCTTTTTACATGCAAAAATCGTATAATTACAGTATCATAAAGAAGGTGTGCACATCCTGAATACCCTCATTGTGCAGGACAACAAAATAACAATAATAGAAAAGAGAAAAATCACCCCCTATACCCTCATTCACTATTCCCTACATTACTCCACTCATACAGTAATTCAGGCAAAAGGAGCCCTAACTAAGTATTGAGTGCTGTACATGCTCATACTTTTCATGTTCATACTTTTCAGTTGGCCAAGATTTCTAAAAATCCTTTCTTTGTATTGGTTTAAGTAATATTCTAATTTTCTGAGATACTGAATTTGGGATTTTCCTTAGTTGTCAGTTATAATCATCAAAATTAAAAGAAATAAACATTTGAAATATATCAGTCTGTGTGTAATGAATGAATATAATATACAAGTTTCACTTTTTGAATTGAATTAGTGAAATAAATCAACTTTTTGATGATATTCTAATTATATGACCAGCACCTGTATAGTTCAGTTGAGGGAATGGATGGAAACGAGTGAATGAATTCGGACACTGGGTGCTGCCGCTTTTGCATACTTTGTTGTTGCTGTTTAATAATCAACTTAGCAAACTGGCAGCTCCAGTAGTAGCTAATAAAAAGATTTATCTTGAACTCTGTCATGGAAACTAGCATGTATAAACCTTAATTAAACAATTTAACAATTAATTAAAAAGGAATTAATATCTGTATAATATTACGCTGTAGCCACATTGGCATTGGATTCAGCTGCGGGCGCCATCTTCTGGTCAGACGCGAGAATTCATTCGGCACATGGCGTGACTCTCACAGTGCATTATGGGTATTCTCTAGACGTCATATGACGTCACACTCTTCGGCTTTGTTTTTATAAAGATAAATTCAGCTTATAACAATAAATCCCAAAAGTATAAATATACAATCACCTCCACTTTACTGCTAAAATGTGCATTCTTTTAATTCAGCCAGTGATACAAATTCGCAGGTCAGAGTTCACCAAACTTGAACTTTGGAACGTGTCGAAATGTGAAGCTTGTGTTTTCGTTAGCCAGCTTTCGTATGTGTATGAATGGAAGGCTGTGTCCGAAATCACTACCTATACCCTTAAATATGGCACCATTTGAGGGGACAGCCATTTGTAGTGGTGTCCGAAACCATAGTGGACGTTATCGAGTGCACTCATTCAATCCCATAATGCATCGCTATAACAAGTGTACAACCAATGTAATGCTCAACCATAGACATTATAAAATAATAATAATGTAGGCCTATTTTATTTGTCTATGGCCCTGTCCCAAATGGCACCCTAAACCCTCACGGTCTTCCTCTGAGTCCGCACTTTCACGATGTAATGCCACTTTGACTGCCGGGTAAAGTCCTCTAGGTAGCTCAATGGCCCTGTCCCAAATGGCACCCTAAACACTCACGGCCTTCCTACGAGTCCGCACTTTTGTGACGTAACATTGTTTTGACTGTCGGGAAGAAGTCTGCCACGGAGCTCGCACCGGTGCGGGCTCAGCAAAAGTGCACATCGAGGGTGCATATCGGCCACAAAGGGGGCGCTCGCAAGCACCCTTCTGAAGCCTAAAATTAACAAATGGGACACCCTACGGTCTCGTGGATTTAACGGACACACGCATGCAGCAGCCTTTGTAAGTCCACAAGACCAAAAGTGCATAGAAGTGTGCCATTTGGGACAGGGCCACAGTCTTGCGGGCTGAGCAGAAGTGTGCATCGAGGGCGCATAGCAGCCGCAAAGGCGGTGCTCACGAGCACCCTTCTTCTCTGTGCCATTTGGGACAGGGCCTCTGCACTCAACAGCTAGAAAATACCCATAATGCACTGTGAAAGTTGCACTCCTAATTAATTCCCGTTTCTTACCAGAAGATGGCGCTTGCAGCTGAATAATTTAGCCATCCATTTTCCAAACTGCTGGGCTAGTGTGGCTAGCATAATATCATACAGGTATAAATTCCTTTTTGATTATTGAATGGTTTCATTAAGGTTTATACATAGTTTTCATGACAGAGTTCAAGATAAATCTTTTCATTACTACTGGAGCTGCCAGTTTGCTAAGTTTCAAATGATTATTAAACATTCAGTGTCTGAATTCACTCACTCGATTTCATTCACTCCCTCAAGTCGACTATATTAGTGGACTAATTTACGGTATATATCGAATAAGGGTATAGGGGGCAAAAGCCAAAGTCAGTGGAACGAAAAGTGTAGTGTGACCGCCCCTTTGCCTGCAAATTAAATAACTAGCCGTACCTTATTGGGAATCAACTTAGAGCCACAGCAGGAACGTTAACTTGTGCTCATGAGAGAGAATCATTCTCCACGATGACTGGCCGAGAAGAAGTAACGTGAGATGAGATTGAAGACATGCCTAACAACATTCACATTCTCCTTACAATCATGGCAATTATAACAACCATCATTTGAAGTGTCACAAAATTCTGAAATTATCGTACATTATGGGATTTTTTTCATTATTGATCGTACATCATACAGTGGTCAAAATTATTGTAAAAATACAATAATTATTGTACGTCTGGCAACACTGTAGAGCGCCATCTATTGTCCAAAAAGTTTAACCACTTGCACTTAAAGGGATGTTCACCCTAAAATGAAAATTATGTTTTATGTAAATAAGGAAAACAAGACAAAGGTATAAGGCCAAAAACTTAAAGGGTTAGTTCACCCAAAAATGAAAATTCTGTCATTAATTACTCACCCTCATATTGTTCCACACCCGTAAGACCTTTGTTAATCTTCGGAACACAAATTAAGATATTTTTGTTTAAATCCGATGGCTCCGTGAGGCCTACATAGACAGCAATGACATTTCCTCTCTCAAGATCCATAAAGGTACTAAAAACATATTTAAATCAGTTCATGTGAGTACAGTGGTTCAATATTAATATTATAAAGCGACGAGAATATTTTTGGAGCGCCAAAAAAAACAAAATAACGAATTATATAGTGATGGCCGATTTCAAAACACTGCTTCAGGAAGCTTCGGAGCGTTATGGATCAGTGTGTCGAATCAGCAGTTCGGAGCGCCAAAGTCACGTGATTTCAGCAGTTTGGCGGTTTGACACGCGATCTGAATCATGATTCGATACGCTGATTCATAACGCTCCGAATCTTCTTGAAGCAGTGTTTTGAAATCGGCCATCACTAAATAAGTTGTTATTTTGTTTTTTTTTGGCGCACCAAAAATATTCTCGTTGCTTTATAACATTAATATTGAACCACTGTACTCACATGAACTGATTTAAATATGTTTTTAGTACCTTTATGGATCTTGAGAGAGGAAATGTCATTACTCCCTACGTAGGCCTCACTGAGCCATCGGATTTCAACAAAAATATCTCAATTTGTGTTCCGAAGATTAACGAAGGTCTTACGGGTGTGGAACGGCGTAAGGGTGAGTAATAAATGACATTATTTTCATTTTTGGGTGAACTAACCCTTTAAATGTCTTTAATGAGGAAAAGAACAATAAAGCATCATGATATATCTTAATGTATAATTTGTTAATTAAATACATTTTGATGATTTTCTGAAATGAAAATAATACATCAGGGTGTGTTTCAATCAATGTAACAACACAACTGAACAAGCATTCTGACAATTATATATTCAACTCAAATGCAGGGGCATCAAAAAAAAAAAAAACGTTGCTGACCAACTATAAAAACAGAGGCTATTGTAATGTACACAACAGCAAAAAGAGGTTACGTCATAATAATCCTTGAGTTTCATGTTCATATATTTCAAAGAGCCTGAATGATGTGAAACATTCTCTAGTCTTGTCAATATCAGTGATTGTGAAATATAAAACAATGATGACAGTACTTTAATAAAATCATCGGCCTAATGACTGGCAAAGAATGATGTTAGTTGTTTGTATAGTATGTCTTACCTTGAAACACCACTACATGAACTTAAATGTATTACATAATGAAGAAATGAATTATCAGGTACTATAATAACCAGTTTGTTATATATCAGGTTCAGTGAAACACTTCGAACGCTTCAACCATGATATGTAATGACAAACCCAGAAGAGACCAAGCACAGTGTCTCTGATATTAACAACATAAACATCTTTGTAAAAATGTTTGTTAAAATTTATTTAGACTAAACAATTATATTTACTAATAATACAATATATGATAAAACATACCTGAGAACAAATTAGCTATTTGACAATAAACATAAGATGGATCTGAACTTGTTTATTTAGATTTATTTCTATCTTATTGTTATAACAATATTGGTGGAAACTGGTAAGAAAGTCACTTTGTTTGAAAACCCTCATTTTCTATTCCCTACATTACTGCACTAATATAGTTCACTTGAAAGAGTGAATGAAAACGACTGAGTGAATTCAGACACTGAGTCTACTTGCTGTTTAATAATCATTTGAAACGTATCAAACTGGCAGCTCCAGTAGTAAGATGAAAAGATTTATCTTGAACTCTGTCATGGAAACTATAGCATGTATAAACCTTAATTATACGATTTAATAATCAATTAAAAAATAGTTTATACCTGTATGATATTATGCTGTAGCCACATTGGACTAGCGGTTTGGAAAATGGATGGATGGATGATACAGCTGCAGGCGCCATCTTCTGGTCAGAAGCGGGAATTTATTCGTTGCGCAACTCTCTCTAGCCCTTGAGCGTACATTATGCTGCGTACACATGCTAACAAAATTATTGTAAATATGAGTTTCCTAGGTAAAAATTGAGCCCTATCAAGTCTGAACTTGCGATGAGCTCTTAATCTCAACTTCAGAAGTGGGAAGTACGGAATTTCCATTAGCACGTGAGGGCAACATTAGTTGTACACTCGTTATTGCGGTGCATTATGGGATTGAATGAGTGCACTTGATAACATCCACTATGGTTTCGGACACCACTACAAATGACTGTCCTCTCAAATAGTGCCCTATTTAAAGGGATAGTTCACCCAAAAATGCAAATTCTGTCATTTACTCACCCTGAAGTTGTTCCAAACCTGTATGAGTTTCTTTCTTCTGTTGAACACAAAAGAAGATATTTTGAAGAATGTCGGTAACCAAACAGTTGATGGACCCCACTGACTCCCACATTTGTTAAAACGATGACAAGCTAGAATATTAAATAAGCTAGTTGGTTGATTTTAAGTTAGTCAAACTATAGCATAAATATGAAGATTTTATTTGAGTATTATTTAAGCATTACCAAGACAAATTATTTCAAATTCAACTCTTTGTACATAGATCTTTCACAATAATAAAGCAACTGCTAAAAATCATCTTTAAAAGATCTGACATCATCAAGTTTTTTTTTATAAACTCCACATATGATGCACAAACATACAAAACACAACACTGGGGGCGGGGTTTTGGAGAGAGGATGTGTGATTGGAGACGGGGGCGTGGTCTAATTCAGTCTAGAGGAAGTTAGCAAACATTGTCAACAGCTTGTTCTCTACACATCTTCACTGCAGACACTCACAGGTTTTCAGACTGAAACAATTTCAGATCACTGAATTGTTGAAGAAAATGTTTCACGCATTTATTTTTTGCTGTTGCTGTCTGGTTGGTAAGTCATTTATTGTCATAATTATTCCTAATACTGTAAAATTATATATATTTAAATATTAAACATTATATAAAGCCAGGTGCAAAATATATGATGAACCATCTCCACATAAATGTTTTCACACCTGTGGATCATTTGGTTTGTTCCGAAACAGGGATTAAAATTACAATGTTACAATTTTACAATGTTGCACAGCAACAACACCCAAAGTGTACATATGAGTCCATCTTGCCGGTGTTAAAAAGTAACACTGAAGCAGTATTAAAGTTAATGAGATAATTGATTGATGATTGAGTGATGATTGACAATCAGTAGTGACACCTGATGTTAATAAGCAGAATCACTGAAGAAACAAGAGAAAAAGAGAGAGACACGACAACTACAACTGACTTCCAGCCATTAAACATTATTACACTTATTATTAACCAGTTTGATTTTATTTCTGTAATACATCAACAAAAGTTCTTATTGAGAATTAACAGATGTTTAGATGTTAATGTTTTAATGAAAGTTTAGTTTGAAGTCACCATGATGGTGAAAAGCATTTCCTTTAGTTGGGCTCTTGACTCTTTATTTATTAACCTTAATCTTTCTCTGGCTGCTCCAACTTTGTGTTTGTAGAGCACCTTTGTTATGGCCAGAGAAACTGTGATCTGGGCTGCTTTTCCCAAAAGTGTTGTAAGCCAAAGTTGATCAATTCAGGTTTACAATGCTTTGGGAAGCACAGTCATAATGGTTGTGTACTGATGATGACATTCTCATTGTGAAATGGCCTGATTCATTAATGACATCCAGTAATGTTATCCGATCATATAGATGTTCTATTATTTTTTTTACACTAAATCTGTTACCGCTTGAGATCCAGCAGAGCTTTTATAATCTGAAGTGTTTTTTGAAACACACACAGACATCAAGAATCAGCATATGACCCTCAACAATGGTGACAATCAAACAAAGTGCTTCATGTTGCAGTGCATGATGGGAGCCACTAATCAAAACTCATCCATGGCTCCCATCATGCATTGCTGCATGAATAAATTATGCAGCTGAATTGTCCTGTAATTTTCAGATTGTTCATGTTTGCTTTTATTTTCTGTTGTTTTGTTGTGACAGTAGCTTGTTTTGTGATGTTCAGAGTTGATCTGTTTGTCAGTACTTTGTATTTATTGTCACCGTTCTTGAGAATCATATGCTGATTCTTGATATCTGTGTGTCTAAACACAGAAGCTTCTGTGTGTAATGTATTTTTCTTAGGAAAAAAAAAAAATTGTTCATACTGCTGTTGCACTAATACTAAAGTTACACATCAAGCATACAGTCAGATATTTAGACTCTAAAAGACATCAGGCGATAGCATGATGATAATATCATCACCAAAACATACTGTGACCATATCATATTTTCTCTGATCATAACAAATGTGCTTTACAAACACAAAGTTGGAGCAGCCAGAGAAAAACTAATAATAAAAGGTAAAGCGTCAAGAGCCCAACTAAAGCAAACGCTGACCTCTTTCATGGTGACTTGAAATGAAACATTCAATAAAACATTAATTAACACCTTTTTTCTCTCTTTCCTTCAATGATTCTGCTTATTAACATCAGGTGTCACTACTGATTGTCAATCATCACTCAATCATCAATCAATCATCTCATTAACTTTAACACTGCTTCAGTGTTACTTTTTAACACCCGGCAAGATGGACTCATATGTACACTTTGGGTGTTAATTTAACACTGGGGATTTTGCTGTGTGCAATTTCTTCTTGGTTCAGTTCACTTTCACAAGGCAACATTATGGACCAAAATTTGTTCATACAAGTCACGTGCGAGTGAACTGTTCTCTCATTGGTCAGCGTGCTGCTGTGTATGTTCCAGGATTTGGCTCATAACGGTCATTTGTCAGGATGGACAGACAACAGATCCATGGGCTTATTGTGGCTTTCTTTGCTGATGTTATTACTTTATCATTGTGAGCAAGAATCAAGGGTTCGTTGGTATTCTTGTGTGTTTTGAACAGTTGTTCTGAAAAATCTTTGTCTGACCAAATTTCAATTAGGCTTTTCACTTTATCTTTGCTCCAGATTAACCCATTCATTTTGAGAAGCATTAGCAAAACAAACACTGCTGCTTTTCACGCAGTATATGTAATTACCCATCATTAATTGTGATAAAGCCTGATTCATTGGTCTGTTATTTTGGATTGCTTTCTCACCACAAGTGAACTGCTCCAGAGTTCATTTTCAAGCGGACGGAGACCACAGGCCAAGACTATCTCAGAGTGATTGTTTTGGTGATGATCAAAACATGATTTCTGTTCATATATGCTTAAATGAACTGAACTAACAGAGAAAACACTCCAGGTTCTGAAACAAACGCTCCAAATGAGCCAGGTGTGAAAACAGCCTTAGACTCAAAAAGAACAGCTTCTGGTCGCTGGTTATGACTACTCATATATATATATATATATATATATACAGGTGCTGGTCATATAATTAGAATATCATCAAAAAGTTGATTTATTTCACTAATTCCATTCAAAAAGTGAAACTTGTATATTATATTCATTCATTAAACACAGACTGATATATTTCAAATGTTTATTTCTTTTAATTTTGATGATTATAACTGACAACTAAGGAAAATCCCAAATTCAGTATCTCAGAAAATTAGAATATTGTGAAAAGGTTCAATATCAAAGACACCTGGTGCCACACTCTAATCAGCTAATTAACTCAAAACACCTGCAAAGGCCTTTAAATGGTCTCTCAGTCTAGTTCTGTAGGCTACACAATCATGGGGAAGACTGCTGACTTGACAGTTGTCCAAAAGACGACCATTGACACCTTGCACAAGGAGGGCAAGACACAAAAGGTCATTGCAAAAGAGGCTGGCTGTTCACAGAGCTCTGTGTCCAAGCACATTAATAGAGAGGCGAAGGGAAGGAAAAGATGTGGTGGAAAAAAGAGTGTACAAGCAATAAGGATAACCGCACCCTGGAGAGGATTGTGAAACAAAACTCATTCAAAAATGTGAGGGGAGATTCACAAAGAGTGGACTGCAGCTGGAGTCAGTGCTTCAAGAACCACTACGCACAGACGTATGCAAGACATGGGTTTCAGCTGTCGCATTTCTTGTGTCAAGCCACTCTTGAACAACAGACAGCGTCAGAAGCGTCTCGCCTGGGCTAAAGACAAAAAGGACTGGACTGCTGCTGAGTGGTCCAAAGTTATGTTCCTTTGGAAATCAGGGTCCCAGAGTCTGGAAGAAGAGAGGAGAGGCACACAATCCACGTTGCTTGAGGTCCAGTGTAAAGTTTCCACAGTCAGTGATGGTTTGGGGTGCCATGTCATCTGCTGGTGTTGGTCCACTGTGTTTTCTGAGGTCCAAGGTCAACACAGCCGTATACCAGGAAGTTGTAGAACACTTCATGCTTCCTGCTGCTGACCAACTTTATGGAGATGCAGATTTCATTTTCCAACAGGACTTGGCACCTGCACACAGTGCCAAAGCTACCAGTACCTGGTTTAAGGACCATGGTATCCCTGTTCTTAATTGGCCAGCAAACTCGCCTGACCTTAACCCCTTAGAAAATCTATGGGGTATTGTGAAGAGGAAGATGCGATATGCCAGACCCAACAATGCAGAAGAGCTGAAGGCCACTATCAGAGCAACCTGGGCTCTTATAACACCTGAGCAGTGCCACAGACTGATCGACTCCATGCCACGCCGCATTGCTGCAGTAATTCAGGCAAAAGGAGCCCCAACTAAGTATTGAGTGCTGTACATGCTCATACTTTTCATGTTCATACTTTTCAGTTGGCCAAGATTTCTAAAAATCCTTTCTTTGTATTGGTCTTAAGTAATATTCTAATTTTCTG
Source organism: Ctenopharyngodon idella (assembly GCF_019924925.1). Classification (NCBI taxonomy): domain Eukaryota; kingdom Metazoa; phylum Chordata; class Actinopteri; order Cypriniformes; family Xenocyprididae; genus Ctenopharyngodon; species Ctenopharyngodon idella. Next base: position 3,607,120 of record NC_067229.1, read on the forward strand.
AGATACTGAATTTGGGATTTTCCTTAGTTGTCAGTTATAATCATCAAAATTAAAAGAAATAAACATTTGAAATATATCAGTCTGTGTGTAATGAATGAATATAATATACAAGTTTCACTTTTTGAATGGAATTAGTGAAATAAATCAACTTTTTGATGATATTCTAATTATATGACCAGCACCTGTATATATATACACACATGTTCTCAGAGATCAGACTCTGAGTGAGATCAGTGAAACATCAATAATTGTTCATCACCATTTGATCAGTTTTTCTTCTCACAACTTTTGCTATAACAAATGTGTTTCAGGAACACACAGTTACAGCAGCCAAATAAACATTAAAGTTAAGAAGTCAAGGGTCAAGAACCCATCTAAAGCAAGCACTTACCTCCATAACAGTGACTTCAAACTTTATTATTTTCAGTAAAACAGCACCATGGCTTCCTGGAGGCTAAGTGAGAGCTGCCTGTGCAGGGCCAGTGTTAAGGGGCCAACGTTTTGCCAATGAGCAAATTCTCAGGGCCCTGCGCTGGCAGCCCTAAGCGGGCCCGTAAAGGGCCAGTGCAGGCTTGTTTAAAGGGTATGATCACTGTTTTAAAATATCTCTTCCTCTGCACCAAAAACAGATTCATATCATGATTTAATTATGCTACAAACACACACAAATCACACATGTGCACACAATAATGAATACACTCTCATTAAGAAAAAAAAAAAAAAAAACTCATATTGAGCATGAACCTGTGTGACTGAAGGATAGGAGATCACACATCCACATCAACTGTGCCATTTGGGACAGACCATGTCTAATTTTATACCACTTCAAAAGTAAGATCATGGCATCTAGTTTGCTTAGTCATTTAGAAGAGCAACAGAATAATTGTATATTCAGGGAGAAACAATAAAAAACATACAGTTTAGTTATTTATTTCATTGTAACAGTTTTTTAGTTTGCTGTCTGATATCAACAGCATGATTAACACAAAGGCTCAGCTCAGAGACAAAACTGTATCACTATATGAAACTGAACTACAGCCTCAACAAGATACTCACATGTTCACTCAGCAGAAACACAAATACAGAAGTATAATTTTTCCTACATGACTTCACTACAGTCCACAACACTCTCTGATAATCTTTTTAAACACATTTCAAACCCCAGAACTGTTGGGAGACTGTTTAAAGAAAAAACTTTTTTTTTTTTTTTCTGGCTGTGCTTTTGTCTTTTGGTTGGTAAGTTGCAAAAAATTTTTTTGGTTCTGGTATGTTAGTACAGATTAATAGCACACAATTTAAATCAGTCAGAAGAATGTGATCTTGCTCTTATTCCCAGATATAAAGTGTATTCGGATCCTGGTTTGGGATTTCACAACACATACAGATTTAGTGCATTTGTTTAATCAACATTATTCATCAATTATTTGTATTTCTCTGATTGTCCTGTTACACTAGGATACCAAACAGAGCAGCTGTACTTTCAGTCAGTTTTTACCATTTTAAGGATCAAGCTGTTCATATTTTTGCAGTAAAATATTATTAGTGTGGAGCTCTAATGAACTTCAGTTCCACTTTCAATAAATAAAAAGGAAATGGAAACTGACACTGTTTTATTTACTTTCATAACTCTATTGTCATACATTTCTATCTTTTGCAGTTTCTACTTTTCCAAAGTTTGTAATCATTTCAAAACGACGACAAACTTCATTTAAAGCTTTATTAAACTCAACTTTAATATGTGTGACTGAGAGACTGTTTGTGTTTGTTCTTCAGGTGTGTTTGGTGATGAACTGAAGTCAGTGATGGAGGGAGATTCAGTCACTCTACAGACTAATGTTGATGAAATACAGAAAGATGATCTGATAAAGTGGACATTCGGAACTAACGGGAGTCTTATAGCTAAAATCATTGGAGAGGTCAGTGACATCCCTGGTAATCTTGATGAGAGTTTCAGGGACAGACTGAAGCTGGACAAGAAGACTGGATCTCTGATCATCACAAACACCAGAACTGAACATGCTGGAGTTTATGAAGTTGAGATCAGCCGCAGGAGCTCATGGTCTAAACACAGATTCACTGTTACCGTCAATGGTGAGTACACAACTACAGCTCACTCTATTATATTACATTACAGATTCTGCATATTTCTTGACATAATTCTTCTTTATTCTGCAAAATAAAAAAAATAAAAAATAAAAAATTAGTTATGGGGATTTTTTTCAACCTCTTTGACACATTTCTCAATGATACTGTAATTCTAATGTCAAATGCCTGACAATGAAACAGGCCTCTTACTTCTGGTGTAATTCCTCTGAAAATTCACGCTACTTTTTCATTCTGTTATAATTTTTATATCAAACTCATAAAGCTCACTCTAAATGAATGTCATTCAAGCATACCGAAGTGCCTAAACCTTCTCCACACAAAAGTTTTGGCACACTGAAGCATCTCCTCCATTGGAAATGCTTCTGGTCACTCTGGAAGATCAAATTCAGCAAAAAAAGAAACGTCCTCTCACATTCAACTGCTTTTATTTCCAGCAAATTTCTTACCATGTGTAAATATGTGTATTAACATAAACAGTTCACCAACTGAGACAGGAGCTGAACAAATTTCACAGAAATGTGATGAACAGAAATGGAATAATGAGTCCCTGAACAGAGCGGGAGTCGATATCAAAAGTATCAGTCAGTATCTTGTGTCCATCAGCTGCTTTAACTGCTACAGATCATCTCATCTTCATGAACTGAGACAGATCTGACAGTTCTTGCTGTGAGATCAATATAACTAATTTGACACGACCAGTCGGATGAAGTGCACCAGGGTTTGAAATCTAGGATTTAAAGTTGTTCTTTGTTTTGTAACTAAGGAAAAGTGAAGTTAGTTCTGAGAAAAGATCATGCAGCATGTGTCTTTAAATTTACATCTTCCAGAAGCACATGAGACTCAGTGGCTGTTCTTATGTGTCTGTTACCCTTATTGAGTTCAGGATCTAGTCAATACAATCACAGAAAACCTTTATGATGTAATTTCAGTCAATGTTAATCAAGTCAATAATGTGCTAATCTAACTACAAACTAACTAACCTAGACAGAATGTATTAATTTTGCTGCAGGTTACATGTAATGTGCAGTTGGGTTAAGTGTAACGGAGACAAGCTAGTAAGAGCTGTGTCAACCTCACTCCCCCGACCTGAAGAGATGCACTACCCAGATAGCAACATTGTGTTGGCCCAGATCCGGCCCACATCTGGCACATGTGGCATGATGATCTGGCCCACATGCTGCAATGAATTATGGTGCTTGTGTGGGCCGTTTCTGTTTGCCAGATCTGAGCCACAAGCAGGCCACAGCAATGCCACATGTCAGCCAAGAGCAAAGTAATGAACCTAAACTGGACCTTATCTGAGCCATAAAATCTGTGTATATTAAGTATAGAGTCATCTCAGCCTTAATAAGCCTGTTAACAAGCAGAATCACTGAAGGAAAGAAGAGAACAGAAAAAGAGATGAACAGAAACACAAGAACTACAACTGACTTCAGCCACAGCCTTAGATGAAATCAACTGAAGATGAAAGACATTAAACCTCTCACGATCTCAACAGAGGATGATATCAGCTTCACTTATTAATAACCAGATTGACTTTATGTTAGACATCTACAAAAGTTGTTATTGAGAATTAACAGGGGTTTAACCCTCATGTGTTTCATTTGAAGTCACCATAGCAGTGATTAGTGTTTCCATTAGTTGGGCTCTTAACTCTTATTATACCTTTGTCTTCTCTGAAAGTGTGTTTGTTAAACATGTTTGCAGTAGCAAAGGAAGCTAAAGCACAATGACATCAGGTAATGATGGTTGATTGTTTTGTGGTCATTTGTATTTTTCACTTGTGTTGTGCTGTTAGTACATTTATGTTATAAACCCTATGTTACTTCAGCCTGAGTTCCTGCAGTAATCAGTTAGAAGACTTTAACAGACATGAGAACAAAAAGTTAATCTATGATGACACACACAGATGCTGCAATGCATTCTGGGTGTTTTGTACTATGCTGGTACCCAGCATGCGTCCCACATTTGATTATCACCATTGTTGAGATTCATATGCTGATTCTTGATGTCTCTGTTTGTCATTATAGATTAATCTATAGTGTCCATGTCTGTTAATCTTCTAATTGCTGCAGGAACGTGTGCTGTAGTAACACGTAATGGACTTTTATAATGTACATGTATTAATAGCACAACACAATTGTATAATTCAAATGACATCAAGCCATTTCATGATGACCACAAAAAAACCAACAGGCAACCATCATCACTTTATGCCATTGTACTTTCGCTTCCTTTGCCACTGCAAATGTGTTTAACAATTACACTGTCACAGCAGCCAGAATAGACAAATGTATAATAAGAGTTAAGAGCCCAACTAATGGAAACATTAACCACAGCTATTGTGACTTCAAATGAAACACATTAGAGTTAAACCCCTGTTAATTCTCAATAACAACTTTTGCAGATGTCTAACATAAATCAAGTCAATCTGGTTATTAATAAGTGAAGCTAGTAATGCTGTTTGTGGAGTTGTTTAATCATCCTCTGTTGAGATCGTGAGAGGTTTAATGTCTTTCATCTTCAGTTGATTTCATCTAAGGCTGTGGCTGAAGTCATTTGTAGTTTTTGTGTTTCTGCTTGTCTCTTTTTCTGTTCTCTTCTTTCCTTCAGATAAGGTCCAGTTTAGGTTTATTTCTTTGCTCTTGGCTGACATGTGGCATTGCTGTGGCCTGCTTGTGGCTCAGATCTGGCAAACAGAAGCGGCCCACACAAGGACCGTAATTCATTGCAGCATGTGGGCCAGATCATCACGCCACATGTGCCAGATGTGGGCCGGATCTGGGCCGACACAATGTTGCTATGTAGGTAGCAACTGATGCTAGATGATTTAGTATCCTTGTTAGCAAGAATGTTTAATTTTGTGATGTTTTTACTGTATTTTTACAGTATTGTATTCTATAGGCTCAATCTACAGAAGGCTTCATTTTCAGATATGGAATGTGAATGTAGTTTCATCTGTTGGGTAGAGAGCATGTGCATGAGAATGTGTTTTATCACTGGACATTTGTGGTTAATGAGATGGTCCTCACTGCAGAACACAAGATCCAGGGGGTGGAGTTGGATTTAGATCCAACTAGCTCCTCCCACTTTACATATCCTTAAAACTACCTGTCTCCACCCCCTGGATCTAAACCTACCCGACTCTGCCCTTGGATCTCGAGTGTTCTGCAGTGAGGGGCTACTGTCCATTTTGGGGAGTTTCAAACTAAAAGTAATAATATTTTCTTTTAGCGTAACATTTTTTTTTTAACAGTGACTCTTTTCCAGTAACAGCCTTTGTTGCAACTACTAGCAGTGAGGCGAGACAGACCTCAACCGCCACCATCATGTCATGTGACTGATGCTCAGTATTAAAACTCCTTTCAGCGAACAGTGAAAAGCACGTTTATCGTACACTATTAAAAGTCTCTAAAAAATGTTACTACTTTTGCATTGTCATTAATGGAAAAAAATGCTTTTTGCTTGCAAAATAGTAAAATTGCGGTCTTTTTTAAGGCTATGCTAACAGTTAAACTCTGAGCCCCTGTTAATTAGGATGATTCTTTGAGTCCTGGTCAGTGATTGATACAGTATAGTGACCAAAAGTGAGGAGATGTTTGCAAAATTACACTAATTAAACTTTAGGTTGGATTAAACAATGAAAATATGAGTATGTTATTGTAAGACTGGTTTTCCTGCTAAGACCGAACATGAGATCAAACACCCTGCAATAAAACTCTGAAAAGAAGATCAAAAAGAGCACAGACTTCTCTCCTCACTTATCTGCAGTAGTTGTCTAATACACCTGGGATTGTGTACTTGTTGGCTCTTTGATGAATGCCACTTTGGATAGAAGCATCTGCTAAATGCATAAATGTAATATAAAAATAGTGATGTTGAAACAAAGCTTTGCTTACCAATGCTGTCCTCTGAGCTGGATCAGAAAAGGTTCATTAGGTTAATCTGGTGTATTGGGGCCATCTGGTGGCCAAAACGATAAATATTCTTTAATGTATTATTTTATTATTCCATTTTACATTTCTTTGTTAATTACACTTTCATTTTTTTAATTGATTTATGTGATGTTGCTATTCTATTTTGTTTCATAATTGTATGCAGCAACTAAATGCTGCAAATAAAAAGGTAAATATATTTGTCATAGAAAATATTAATGATGGAATGAACTACAATCCCATGATGCAACATTAGCCACAATTTGATTTTTTTTTCTTCAAGAAAATCAATATTTGCATAGTATAATGGTAGTAAATGTATCTCTCCCACATTGTCTGGACTATAGTGCTAATATTGTCCTGCGCAATATTAGTTGGCTGGACTTAAAATAGCTGTGTAATCCAAATATTTAAACATGTATGAAAAGTCACTTCCAGAACCTGAACCTGCTCTGTTGAGCTGTGTTGGAGCAAAGATCCAATCTTCATTAAAACAACTCTTGTGATAAAGTGCTTGAGATGCTCATCTGCTGATGTGAATGAAAACATCTGCTAAATGACTAAATGTAAATGTGGAGTGAGTGTTACACATGCAGTTAACAGCTGGTTTACTGAATAATCAGAGTCAGAGCTTTATTGCCAGGTGTACTTGCACACACATGTTATTGAAGCTTCCAGTACACACATACAAATATAACAAGACACATAATAACATTTAAGAATAAAAAAATAAAAAAAGTATAAAGACACAGGTTTAGTCAGAATAAACATTTATAGATAATGAACATATTTACAGTATTGCAAATAATATTATGAATATGAATAAATAGGACTAAATTTAATCTTAGATGTTTCAAAGCTCAACTGAACTTCATCCCTGTATGTCTGAGCAACAGAAATCTAACAAGAGTTATCATGCCAAAGCAATGGAATATTACTGCTTCACAACATCATCCTGTGACGTTAAAAACATTTAAATGAAGACAATATCTCTTACTCGTGTAAACAAATATCTCTCAAAAACTACATAATCATAAGATTAAACAACAATAGAAAGCATTGCAAGAGCAAGGAAAATAATAATATAATAAAAATGAATAAATTAATTAGGGAAAAACAAAGACAATAAAACATACGGTAACTCTCTTGAAGCCAAAAGGTCTAAGTTTGTTTTTATTTGCCTGTAAAGCATTTCATGAAGTTGAAATCTCAAAAACAAATGATGAATTTTAGGATTGAATATTGTAAATGTTGTTTGTGAACTAAATCTGCTAAATAAGTGTAAGCTGTGGTGCTTGTCCATATGAACATCTCAATGGTGATTTTAAGTAAAAAAACAAACAAACATAAAAACACAACATAACATTAAAATAACACACATTATTGCACTTGCATTCTTCCCCGCCATTTCAAATGATTTCAAACTACTCTGTTTGCATAGCGTTCATTTTAAAATGTTATGCGTTTAGCCCTCTGTGACATCTGTTTTTATCAACACACATTGTATCTGCATCCATCCACTAATCATGCTTACTGACTAGTGCTGATGTTAATGATGTTAAACCCAGCAATTCCCCCTCCCCCAGGTATTTTGAGCAGTAAGATTATATAAAATATACAAATAAAATTAATGTAAAGGTATATAAAGTATATAAATTTACAAAATAAACATTCATTGATCAGTACTTTTTACTTTAAGTACATGCATACTTTAAAAATCAAGTACTTTTGTAGTCTACTTTTACTGAAGTAAAATTGGAAAGGAGCACTTAAAGCTTTTACTGGAGTAATATTTTATTAGAGTATCTGTACTTTTACTCCAGTACTTGATTTGTGTACTTCATCCACCACTGGCTTTAGGACAGTCCAAAAAAATATATATATATACAGCTCCTTTAAGCTTGAATTGAGGACACAGCCATTCTTCACATTCTTCGAGCGCTGGGAAACAGTGAATCATTTTGCAAAGCAATTGGTTCAACAGATTCAAAGTTTCAAAATGCTAATTGGTTCTCCATAACAAAACTGCCCAAATTTATAACTGACCTCTTAAAAAGACAAGCCCAAAGTCACCTATAATAAGTAGACTATGTAGGCAATGTGAGTGAATAAATGTCTTTCCACACACACAGTGTCCCATTGTGAAAGCCCACAATACACTTAAACATTTAGACAATGTCTCCAAGAAGATCAGGACTGTCAGCATTGAATGTTACTGACATTGCATTAAACATTTTTTCTCATGTTTTCCAGCTGCTGCTACGACTGTTCCTGTCACCAGCAGAGACTGGTCAAAACATGTTAACATCACTGACCTCTGTCAGACATGTGCAGGTACCTCAGTTGTGATAGTAGCTTTTTTTTTTTTTTTTTGCTGATTTAAAGGTGCAATGTGTACATTTTAGGAGGATCTATTGACAGAAATGCAATATAATATACATAACTATGTTTTCAGTGGTGTATAAAGACCTTACATAATGAACGTTATGTTTTTATTACCTTAGAATGAGCCATTTCTATTCACATACACCGCCGGTTCCCTTACATGTTAAGTTGCCATTTTGCCAACTTATAACTTTTGAAAACATTGTCTAAAATTTGTATTCTCTCAGTCATTTTGTTCCCTGGCTAATGCCGATTCCGACGATGTGTCATTTGTCATGTTCCTTAAATGTACCTGTCCGCCATATTGAAATAAATGAAAAAAGGTTTTTGTCGCTAATCCTCCTACAAATGTTGTCCAATTTTGTCCAAATTCGGCTCAGAAGATCTTTGGACGGAGCCGCATAGAAATGACTGAACAGATTTTTGATATTCATTACCGTTCCTGAGATATTCGTCTCCGAATGTGACCTTGCTTGAGTTTGGTGTCTCGTGTTAGTTAGCTTAGCATGCTAATTTGTTAATTGTAAAAGTTGCTTCTGTTCTAGATATTGAGTCTTACTGAAAATGATCTAATCTGAACTTATTCAAAATAATAATGTGGTGCATTTCTACAAAAATTCTTCATTTTGAATAAATTATCACTTTAACTATGGAACATGTCTTCCCAGAGGCGCAACAAGATGAGTGAGAGGCACCTGATCCAGAGATTGTTGGTTTTTGCTCTTCCGTATCGCTGCTTGCAGCTATAATTGACTCATGTCATTTTAAACAGATTTGAGTTTTTGCAGATATCTTTTGCTGAAATCCAAGTTCCTGACAGAGACTAAAATCAGCTTGTTGAAAATCTCAATTCTGTTTTATCTTTGCTTTTTCAGAATTGCATGGCCATTATTGTGATTCTGTTGAAGCTGTGCTCCGATTGGTCGTCACTGCTCTGATGGGCGTGGCTGCTGCGGCTGCTGCTGTTCTTCTGGTCAATGACGTCAGATCTACGAGAGGTAAAAAGGAGGAAACAGAACAGATGTCATAAATATTGTGACATATATTGGATGTTAATCGTAAAGATGAAAATATGTGTGTCTAATTCTTTAGTGATGGCAAAACAAAGCTTTGCTCACCTATTCTCTCCTCAGAACTGGTGTATTTTATTCTTTAATGCAATTCATTTTACATTTCTTTGTTAATTACACTGTTTTATTTTTTTTTCTTAATTTATGTTATGTTGCCATTTTCATTTTATTTCATAATTGTATGCAGCAACCCCACAAATACAAATGTAAAAATATTTGTTACACCAATAAATCACTGTAGAATTGAACTGAATATTACCTACCGAACTGATATACTACATCTATGAATCATAAATGTGCCTATATTTCAATTGAATGGGTGTGTCATAATAAGAATAAACTATGAATTCAGAATCAGATTAAATGACAGTTGAATAAAAACACATTTACAGCATTAGACAGTTATTAAAACAGAGTAAATTGTGAAAAATTTATGAAAATAAGGAAAAAGATTTGAGATTTTGAGATCAAGTTTGAGATTGCTTGTTGTCTTTTATGATGGAATGAACTACAATCACATGATGCAACATTTTGCCGTGATACATATAATTTTTTTCTACAAGACAATCAATATTTACATAGTATAATAGTAGTAAATTTATCTCTCTCACACGTGTCCCACATCATCCTGTAAAATCACATCTACATCCTGCAACAGAGCGATAACCAGCTGCTGTTCTTCTGAATAACAGAAACAGAGCAGAAAACACTGAATTTATCCAGATGTTTTAGAAAGATTTAAAGTCAGCTTTTCATGTACCTGTGAAATCTGAACTATTTTGCACATGTCTTATCACTGTATCTGCTCAAGAGTATTTTGGAAAGATTTAGAAATCTATATTAATAGAAAACTGGGGTGTATGATAGAAATGTGTGTTTGATGTGCTTTCACTTTCTGGGAACTAAATAATGTGATTATGTTATCTTGTGGCATTGAATAAAAAAAAAAAAAAAACGGATCAGATATCATAAATATTGTGAGTTTTATTCTATAATAGTGATTTATCCATTTTCAGGTGCTTTTCCCCCCAAAGTGACTGTGTACTTTGGGTCCATCTGGTGGCCAAAACCTAGAATATCCATCAATATTTCATTAGAAACACAAATGTAGAAAAATATTTGTCATGCCACTAAAACACCATAAAATGTAAAATGAGAACTGAGCAGCACCTACCCAACTGATATACATCTATCAATCATATACAAGCCTATATTTTTAATTGAAGGGATGTATAAAAATAAAATATAAAGTATCTTCATTCTTTAAATGTACAACTATTATTACATAATAGCTCCATGAATTTTAATACTTGAATTGAATAGAAATACAATAAACACAATTCAGTAAAAAAAAAAAAAAAATTATAGACATTACATAGTTTTTCTCATGCAGAAGAATAAATATGATATACAGTGTAAACAGTCATTTCTGTTCTGGAAGAATTTGTCTTATTCATTTTCTCCATAAAGATTTCACATTCTCTAGCAGCTCCTGCCTCCATGAATCACAGTAAACTCTACATTAAGCCTAATTAAGCAGTAAAATAAATAAATAAAATAAAATAAAGTGCTTAAAACAGTGTGTGTAAAGACCTGTTGCTATAAATATCCTGCACTGTGGATCTTTATGTAAATATGATGTATTTTGTTTCTTTTAATGCAGAAGAGAAATGACAAAACAATGTTTTCATCCTCCACTGGCTGTGGATTCAATGGTCTTAATAAATGATGTGTGAGCTTAAAAACAGTCATTTTCAGAGCAAGTAGTTTAAATTCATCTTTAACTATAATACCAGAATGGTTACAGAGTGAAACATGAATGTGATTCATTACTTGAGCAGCTCAGTTTGAGAGTCAAAGTGAAATGTGCTGTTTCTGGTGGTGGAGGATTCAGATGCAACTTAAAATCACACTTTAACACTGTCCTGTTAGTTCACAATCTGTCTGTCACTGAAGTGTTCACATATTTTGAGCGCTCTTGTTTGAAAATGGTTCATCTGTTGGTTTTGTTCTGCTTGTGGCGTCTGGTTGGTGAGTAAAACATTAGTTCATACAGCGCTCTTAAAATGAGTCTGCGCTGCTCAAGTGTAAATGAACGTCTCTGTCCATTTGTGTCTAGCTGAAATCAGTGTAATGGCCAACAGCATCACTGTATATGATGAAGATCATGATGGGAGATTCAGAGACAGACTGAAGCTGGACGATCAAACTGCATCTCGGGCCATCACAAACATCACAACTTTCACTAAGTACGAAATTTCCATTAGCACGTGAGGGCAATTTATATTGCGTTGCATTATGGGATTGAATGAGTGCACTCGATAACATCCACTATGGTTTCGGACACCACTACAAATGACTGTCTCCTCAAATAGTGCCCTATTTAAAGGGATAGTTCACCCAAAAATGCAAATTCTGTCATTTACTCACCCTGAAGTTGTTCCAAACCTGTATGAGTTTCTTTCTTCTGTTGAACACAAAAGAAGATATTTTGAAGAATGTCGGTAACCAAACAGTTGATGGACCCCATTGACTCCCATAGTAGGAAAAAAAATGCTATGGGAATCAATGGGGTCCATCAACTGTTTGGTTGAAAACATTTGTTAAAACGATGACAAGCTAGAATATTAAATAAGCTAGTTGGTTGATTTTAAGTTAGTCAAACTATAGCATAAATATGAAGATTTTATTTGAGTATTATTTAAGCATTACCAAGACAAATTATTTCAAATTCAACTCTTTGTACATAGATCTTTCACAATAATAAAGCAACTGCTAAAAATCATCTTTAAAAGATCTGACATCATCAAGTTTTTTTTCATAAACTACACCTATGATGCACAAACATACAAAACACAACACTGGGGGCGGGGTTTTGGAGAGAGGATGTATGATTGGAGACGGGGGCGTGGTCTAATTCAGTCTAGAGGAAGTTAGCAAGCATTGTCAACAGCTTGTTCTCTACACATCTTCACTGCAGAGACTCACAGGTTTTCAGACTGAAACAATTTCAGATCACTGAATTGTTGAAGAAAATGTTTCATGCATTTATTTTTTGCTGTTGCTGTCTGGTTGGTAAGTCATTTATTGTCATAATTATTCCTAATACTGTAAAATTTAAACATTATGTCTCAAAACTCATAAAGCCAGGTGCAAATATATGATGAACTATCTCCACAAAAATGTTTTTTATACCAAGGCATCACCTACAATGACTGAAGGCATTTTTACACCTGTGGATCATTTGCTTTGTTCCGGAAAAGGGATTAAAATTACAATGTTGCAATTTCTTCTTGGTTCAGTTCACTTTCACAAGGCAACATTATGGACCAAAATTTGTTCATACGAGTCACGTGCAAGTGAACTGTTCTCTCATTGGTCAGCGTGCTGCTGTGTATGTTCCAGGATTTGGCTCATAACGGTCATTTGTCAGGATGGACAGACAACAGATCCATGGGCTTATTGTGGCTTTCTTTGCTGATGTTATTACTTTATCATTGTGAGCAAGAATCAAGGGTTCGTTGGTATTCTTGTGTGTTTTGAACAGTTGTTCTGAAAAATCTTTGTCTGACCAAATTTCAATTAGGCTTTTCACTTTATCTTTGCTCCAGATTAACCCATTCATTTTGAGAAGCATTAGCAAAACAAACACTGCTGCTTTTCACGCAGTGTATGTAATTACCCATCATTAATTGTGATAAAGCCTGATTCATTGGTCTGTTATTTTGGATTGCTTTCTCACCACAAGTGAACCGCTCCAGAGTTTGTTAAACGGACGGAGACCACAGGCCAAGACCAGATGATCTCAGAGTGATTGTTTTGGGGAGGATCCAAGTGTGATTTCCATGTTCATAAATGCCTAAATTAACTGAACTAACAAAGAAAACACTCCAGGTTCTGAAACAAACGCTCCAAATGAGCCAGGTGTGAAAACAGCCTTAGACTCAAAAAGAACAGCTTCTGGTCGCTGGTTATGATTACATATATATATACACACATGTTCTCAGAGATCAGACTCTGAGTGAAATCAGTGAAACATCAATAATTGTTCATCACCATTTGATCAGTTTTTCTTTTCACGACTTTTACTATAACAAATGTGCTTCAGAAACACACAATTACAGCAGCCAAATAAACATTAAAGTTAAGAAGTCAAGGGTCAAGAACCCAACTAAAGCAAGCACTTACCTCCATAACAGTGACTTCAAACTTTATTATTTTCAGTAAAACAGCACTATGGCTTCCTGGAGGCTAAGTGAGAGCTGCCCGTGCAGGACCAGTGTTAAGGGGTCAACGTTTTGCCAATGAGCAAATTCTCAGGGTCCTGCGCTGGCAGCCCTAAGTGGGCCCGTAAAGGGCCAGTGCAGGCTTGTTTACAGGGTATGATCACTGTTTTAAAATATCTCTTCCTCTGCACCAAAAACAGATTCATATCATGGTTTAATTATGCTACAAACACATACACAAATCACACATGTGCACACAATAATGAATACACTCTCATTGTGACAAAAAAAAAAAAACAAAAACACATTGAGCATGAACATGTGTGACTGAAGGATAGGAGATCACACATCCACATCAACTGTGCATTTGGGACAGACCATGTCTAATTTTATACCACTTCAAAAGTAAAATCATGGCATCTAGTTTGCTTAGTCATTTAGAAGAGCAACAGAACAATTGAAAAACATACAGTTTAGTTATTTATTTCATTGTAACAGTTTTTTAGTTTGCTGTCTGATATCAACACCGCATGATTAACACAAAGGCTCAGCCCAGAGACAAAACTGTATCACTATATGAAACTGAACTACAGCCTCAACAAGATACTCACATGTTCACTCAGCAGAAACACAAAGACAGAAGTATAATTTTTCCTACATGACTTCACTACAGTCCACAACACTCTCTGATAATCTTTTTAAACACATTTCAAACCCCAGAACTGTTGGGAGAACGTTTAAGGAAAAAACATATTTTTTTTTCTGGCTGTGCTTTTGTCTTTTGGTTGGTAAGTTGCAATTTTTTTTTTTGGTTCTGGTATGTTAGTACAGATTAATAGCACACAATTTAAATCAGTCAGAAGAATGTGATCTTGCTCTTATTCCCAGATATAAAGTGTATTCGGATCCTGGTTTGAGATTTCACAACACATACAGATTCACTGCATTTGTTTAATCAACATTATTAATCAATTATTTATATTTCTCTGATTGTCCTGTTACACTAGGATACCAAACAGAGCAGCTGTACTTTCAGTCAGTTTTTACTATTTTAAGGATCAAGCTGTTTATATTTTTGCAGTAAAATATTATTAGTGTGGAGCTCTAATGAACTTCAGTTCCACTTTCAATGAATAAAAAGGAAATGGAAACTGACACTGTTCTATTTACTTTCATAACTCTATTGTCATACATTTCTATCTTTTGCAGTTTCTACTTTTCCAAAGTTTGTAATCATTTCAAAAAGGACGGCAAACTTCATTTAAAGTTTTATTAAACTCAACTTTAACATGTGTGACTGAGAGACTGTTTGTGTTTGTTCTTCAGGTGTGTTTGGTGATGAACTGAAGTCAGTGATGGAGGGAGATTCAGTCACTCTACAGACTAATGTTACTGAAATACAGAAAGATGATCTGATAAAGTGGACATTCGGAACTAACAGGAGTCTTATAGCTAAAATCATTGGAGAGGCCAGTGACATTCCTGGTAATCTTGATGAGAGATTCAGAGGCAAACTGAAGCTGGACAAGAAGACTGGATCTCTGACCATCACAAACATCACAACTGAACATGCTGGAGTTTATGAAGTTGAGATCAGCCGCAGGAGCTCATCGTCTAAATACAGATTCAATGTTACTGTCAATGGTGAGTACACAACTACAGCTCACTCTATTATATTACATTACAGATTCTGCATATTTCTTGACATAATTCTTCTTTATTCTGCAAAATTAAAAAAAAAAAAAAAAAAAATGAGTTATGGGGATTTTTTTCAACCTCTTTGACACATTTCTCAATGATACTGTAATTCTAATGTCAAATGCCTGACAATGAAACAGGCCTCTTACTTCTGGTGTAATTCCTCTGAAAATTCACGCTACTTTTTAATTTTGTTATAATTTTTATATCAAACTCATCTATATATATCAGACTCACTCTAAATGAATGTCATTCAAGCATGCCGAAGTGCCTAAACCATCACCACACAAAAGTTTTGGCACACTGAAGCATCTCCTCCATTGGAAATGCTTCTGGTCACTCTGGAAGATCAAATTCAGCAAAAAAAGAAACATACTCTCACATTTAACTGCTTTTATTTCCAGCAAATCTCTTACCATGTGTAAATATTTGTATTAACATAAACAGTTCACCACCTGAGACATGAGCTGAACAAATTTCACAGACATGTGATGAACAGAAATGGAATAATGAGTCCCTGAACAGAGCGGGAGTCGATATCAAAAGTATCAGTCAGTATCTTGTTTCCATCAGCTGCTTTAACTGCTACAGATCATCTCATCTTCATGAACTGAGACAGATCTGACAGTTCTTGCTGTGAGATCAATATAACTAATTTGACACGACCAGTCGGATGAAGTGCACCAGGGTTTGAAATCTAAGATTTAAAGTCATTCTTTGTTTTGTAACTAAGGAAAAGTGAAGTTAGTTCTGAGAAAAGATCGTGCAGCACGTGTCTTTAAACTTTAAATGAGTGTGAAAGGAATATTTAGTTCCCAGTCTTCACCTGATCTGCTGAGATCACAACTTTAATGAAGAAGCTGAAGACAAACATCTTCCAGAAGCAAATGAGACTCAGTGGCTGTTCTTATGTGTCTGTTACCCTTATTGAGTTCAGGATCTAGTCAATACAATCACAGAAAACCTTTATGATGTAATTTCAGTCAATGTTAATCAAATTAATAATGTGCTAGTTTAACTACACTTAACTAGACTAATCAGAATGTATTATTTTGCTGCAGGTTACATGTAATGTGCAGTTGAGGCAAGTGTAACGGAGGCAAGCTAGTGAGATCTGAGTGTGTAAACCTCACTGCCCTGACCTCAAGAGACACACATGTGACTGATGCTAGAGGATTTAGTGTCCTTGTTAGCAAGAATGACAATACAGGTTTAACTTTGTGATGTTTTTACTGTATTTTTACAGTATGTGCCTATAGAATACAAATCTACAGAAGGCTTTATTTTCAGATATGGAATGTGAATGTAGTTTCATCTGTTGGGTAGAGAGCATGTGCATGAGAATGTGTTTTATCACTGGACGTTTGTGGTTAATGTGAGTTTGTGTTTGCATGTCTTGAGCCAGGAATAGTGTGTGGGTGAAAGGACGTCCATAATTAAACTTCCTCTTTATGAGAAACAGCCTTACTGTGAAATAAAGTACAGAATTAGTGAATGCTAATGTTTGACAAGAAAAAAATCTCTGTGAGATCTGTGTGAATGTGAAATATCAATATTGTCACAGAGACGAACTCCGTGATTCCCTCATCTGGCCATCAGAGGGAGCCTTCGCCGGAATACTGACACACACATTCTCACACACGCACTACATTTCCCACAAGCCCCGTACGTTGGCGCTGATTGCCACACCCAGCTGCTGTGCATTACCTGGACTATTTAAGCCACACTCAACCTCGCTGTCATTGTGAGGTCTTGTATTGCTGTCGTGTATCTTTCTGAGTGTTCTTTATTCTGACTGTCTGCCTGTTGTTGAACCTGTTTAATCCCCGTTAACGGTTCTCTGCTGCCTGTCCTTGGACTATTTGCTGTTTACTGGATTTGTGATTCTTATCTGCCTGCCCTGGTCTACTGCCTGTTGTAAGACTATGATTCTGCCTTTTCCCTGCCATTCCTGTTTGCCCCTGGTTGACCAGATCTGTTATTAAAGCCTGCGTATGGATCCCACTTCGTGTGACGACTCGTTACAAATATATTGTATATCATGTTATACTATGTGAATGTGAAATATAAGATTGATTCTCAGCTGCATCTCTTTATATATGATTTACATATTAATACTGTGACCTTGCAGACATGCAGACGATTCGTTGAGTCCTGGTCAGTGATTGATACAGTATAGTGACCAAAAGTGAGGAGATGTTTGCAAAATTACACTAATTAAACTTTAGGTTGGATTAAACAATGAAAATATGAGTATGTTATTGTAAGACTGGTTTTCCTGCTAAGACCGAACATGAGATCAAACACCCTGCAATAAAACTCTGAAAAGAAGAGCAAAAAGAGCACAGGACACAAGAAAATCAATATTTGCATAGTATAATGGTAGTAAATGTATCTCTCCCACATTATCTGGACTATAGTGCTAATATTGTCCTGCACAATATTAGTTGGCTGGACTTAAAATAGCTGTGTAATCCAAATATTTAAATATGTATGAAAAGTCACTTCCAGAACCTGAACCTGCTCTGTTGAGCTGTGTTGGAGCAAAGATCCAATCTTCATTAAAACAACTCTTGTGATGAAGTGCTTGAGATGCTCATCTGCTGATGTGAATGAAAACATCTGCTAAATGACTAAATGTAAATGTGGAGTGAGTGTTACACATGCAGTTAACAGCTGGTTTATTGAATAATCAGAGTCAGAGCTTTATTGCCAGGTGTATTTGCACACACACGTTATTGAAGCTTCCAGTACACACATACAAATATAACAAGACACATAATAACATTTAAGAATAAAAAATTTAAAAAAAGTATAAAGACACAGATAGGTTTAGTCAGAATAAACATTTATAGATAATGAACATATTTACAGTATTGCAAATAATATTAAGAATATGAATAAATAGGACTAAATTTAATCTTAGATGTTTCAATGCTCAACTGAACTTCATCCCTGTATGTCTGACCAACAGAAATCTAACAAGAGTTATCATGCCAAAGCAATGGAATATTACTGCTTCACAACATCATCCTGTGACGTTAAAAACATTGAAATGAAGACAATATCTCTTACTCGTGTAAACAAATATCTCTCAAAACTACACAATCAGAAGATTAAACAACAATAGAAAGCATTGCAAGAGCGAGGAAAATAATAATATAATAAAAATGAATAAATGAATGAGGAAAAAACAAAGACAGTAAAACATAATTCACATACAGTAACTCTCTTGAAGCCAAAACTTCTAAGTTTTTTTTTATTTGTCTGTAAAGCATTTCATGAAGTTGAAATTTCAAAAACAAATGATGAATTTTAGAATTGACTATTGTAAATAAAAATCATATTTAGGTCACAACTTTAAGTCTAAATCTGCTAAATAAGTGTAAGCTGCGGTGCTTGTCCATATGAACATCTCAATGGTGATTTTAAGTTAAAAAAAAAACACAACACAACATTAAAATAACACAAATTATTGCACTTGCATTCTTTCCCGCCATTTCAAATGATTTCAGACGACTATGTTTGCATAGTGTTCATTTTAAAATGTTATACGTTTAGCCATGTGACGTCTGTTTTTATCAATTCCCCAGCAACTCCAGTACTTGATTTGTGTACTTCATCCACCACTGGCTTTAGGACAGTCAAAAAAAAATATATACAGCTCCTTTAAGCTTGAATTGAGTACACAGCCATTCTTCACATTCTTCGAGCGCTGGGAAACAGTGAATAAATTGGTTGAATAGATTCAAAGTTTCAAAATGCTAATTGGTTATCCATAACAAAACTGCCCAAATTTATAACTGACCTCTTAAAAAGACAAGCCCAAAGTCACCTATAATAAGTAGACTATGTAGGCAATGTGAGTGAATAAATGTCTTTCCACACACACAGTGTCCCATTGTGAAAGCCCACAATACACTTAAACATTTAGACAATGTCTCCAAGAAGATCAGGACTGTCAGCACTGAATGTTACTGACATTGCATTAAACATTTTTTCTCATGTTTTCCAGCTGCTGCTACGACTGTTCCTGTCACCAGCAGAGACTGGTCAAAACATGTTAACATCACTGACCTCTGTCAGACATGTGCAGGTACCTCAGTTGTGATAGTAGCTTTTTTTTTTTTTTTTTTGCTGATTTAAAGGTGCAATGTGTACATTTTAGGAGGATCTATTGACAGAAATGCAATATAATATACATAACTATGTTTTCAGTGGTGTATAAAGACCTAGAATGAGCCATTTCTATTCACATACACCGCCGGTTCCCTTACATGTTAAGTTGCCATTTTGCCAACTTATAACTTTTGAAAACATTGTCTAAAATTTGTATTCTCTCTGTCCATTTTATTCCCTGGCTAATGCCGATTCCGACGATGTGTCATTTGTCATGTTCCTTAAATGTACCTGTCCGCCATATTGAAATAAATGAAAAAAGGTTTTTGTCGCTAATCCTCCTACAAATGTTGTCCAATTTTGTCCAAATTCGGCTCAGAAGATCTTTGGACGGAGCCGCATAGAAATGACTGAACAGATTTTTGATATTCACTACCGTTCCTGAGATATTCATCTCCGAATGTGACCTTGCTTGAGTTTGTTTTCTTGTTTTAGCTTAGCATGCTAATTTGTTAATTGTAACATTGAGTCTTTCTGAGAATGATCTAATCTGAACTTATTCAAAATAATAATGTGGTGCATTTCTACAAAAATTCTTCATTTTGAGTTGATTATCACTTTAACTACGGAACATGTCTTCCCAGAGGCACAACAGGATGAGTGAGAGGCACCTGATCCAGAGATTGTTGGTTTTTGCTCTTCCGTATCGCTGCTTGAAGCTATATTTGATTCATGTCATTTTAAACAGATTTGAGTTTTTGCAGATATCTTTTGCCGATATCTCACAGAGACTAAATTCAGCTTGTTGAAAATTTCAATTCTGTTTTATCTTTGCTATTTCAGAATTGCATGGCCATTATTGTGATTCTGTTGAAGCTGTGCTCCGATTGGTCGTCACTGCTCTGATGGGCGTGGCTGCTGCGGCTGCTGCTGTTCTTCTGGTCAATGACGTCAGATCTACGAGAGGTAAAAAGGAGGAAAAAGAACAGATGTCATGAATATTGTGACATATATTGGAGTGTTAATCGTAAAGATGAAAATATGTGTGTCTAATTCTTTAGTGATGGCAAAACAAAGCTTTGCTCACCTATTCTCTCCTCAGAACTGGTGTATTTTATTCTTTAATGCAATTCATTTTACATTTCTTTGTTAATTACACTGTTTTATTTTTTTTTCTTAATTTATGTTATGTTGACATTTTCATTTTATTTCATAATTGTATGCAGCAACCCCACAAATACAAATGTAAAAATATTTGTTACACCAATAAATCACTGTAGAATTGAACTGAATATTACCTACCGAACTGATATACTACATCTATGAATCATAAATGTGCCTATATTTCAATTGAATGGGTGTGCCATAATAAGAATAAACTATGAATTCAGAATCAGATTAAATGACAGTTGAATAAAAACACATTTACAGCATTAGACAGTTATTAAAACAGAGTAAATTGTGAAAAATTTATGAAAATAAGGAAAAAGATTTGAGATTTTGAGATCAAGTTTGAGATTGCTTGTTGTCTTTTATGATGGAATGAACTACAATCACATGATGCAACATTTTGCCGTGATACATATAATTTTTTTCTACAAGAAAATCAATATTCACATAGTATAATAGTAGTAAATTTATCTCTCTCACACGTGTCCCACATCATCCTGCAAAATCACATCTACATCCTGCAACAGAGCGATAACCAGCTGCTGTTCTTCTGAATAACAGAAACAGAGCAGAAAACACTGAATTTATCCAGATGTTTTAGAAAGATTTAAAGTCAGCTTTTCATATACCTGTGAAATCTGAACTATTTTGCACATGTCTTATCACTGTATCTGCTCAAGAGTATTTTGGAAAGATTTAGAAATCTATATTAATAGAAAACTGGGGTGTATGATAGAAATGTGTGTTTGATGTGCTTTCACTTTCTGGGAACTAAATAATGTGATTATGTTATCTTGTGGCATTGAATAAAAAAAAAAAAAATAATAATAATAATAATAAAAAAACAGATCAGATATCATAAATATTGTGAGTTTTATTCTATAATAGTGATTTATCCATTTTCAGGTGCTTTTCCCCTCAAAGTGACTGTGTACTTTGGGTCCATCTGGTGGCCAAAACCTAGAATATCCATCAATATTTCATTAGAAACACAAATGAAGAAAAATATTTGTCATGCCAATAAAACACCATAAAATGTAAAACGAGAACTGAGCAGCACCTACCCAACTGATATACATCTATCAATCATATACAAGCCTATATTTTTAATTGAAGGGATGTATAACAATAAAATATAAATTCAGATTCAATGATACTGATAAGTTGGTCTGATGGTTATGATGATGAATGAAGATACTTTAAATGTACAACTATTATTACATAATAGCTCCATGAATTTTAATACTTGAATTGAATAGAAATACAATAAACACAATTCAGTAAAAAAAAAAAAAAATTATAGACATTACATAGTTTTTCTCATGCAGAAGAATAAATATGATATACAGTGTAAACAGTCATTTCTGTTCTGGAAGAATTTGTCTTATTCATTTTCTCCATAAAGATTTCACATTCTCTAGCAGCTCCTGCCTCCATGAATCACAGTAAACTCTACATTAAGCCTAATTAAGCAGTAAAATAAATAAATAAATAAAATAAAGTGCTTAAAACAGTGTGTGTAAAGACCTGTTGCTATAAATATCCTGCACTGTGGATCTTTATGTAAATATGATGTATTTTGTTTCTTTTAATGCAGAAGAGAAATGACAAAACAATGTTTTCATCCTCCACTGGCTGTGGATTCAATGGTCTTCAATGATGTGTGAGCTTAAAAACAGTCATTTTCAGAGCAAGTAGTTTAAATTCATCTTTAACTATAATACCAGAATGGTTACAGAGTGAAACATGAATGTGATTCATTACTTGAGCAGCTCAGTTTGAGAGTCAAAGTGAAATGTGCTGTTTCTGGTGGTGGAGGATTCAGATGCAACTTAAAATCACACTTTAACACTGTCCTGTTAGTTCACAATCTGTCGGTCACTGAAGTGTTCACATATTTCAAGCACTCTTGTTTGAAAATGGTTCATCTGTTGGTTTTGTTCTGCTTGTGGCGTCTGGTTGGTGAGTAAAACATTAGTTCACACAGCGCTCTTAAAATGAGTCTGCGCTGCTCAAGTGTAAATGAACATCTCTGTCCATTTGTGTCTGTCCTCATCTTCCTTTGTGTCTGCTGTTCTGTTTCTTCTTCATTTCACCTTTACATGGCTACAAACAAGGTATTTAGTCTTTTATGTTTTCCAGGTGTGTTTGGTGATACAGATGAACTAAAGTCAGTGTCAGTGATGGAGGGAGATTCAGTCACTCTAAACTCTGATCTTACTGAAATAGATGATGATGATCTGATTCTTTGGAGGTTTGGAGCTGAAAACACTTTAATAGCCAAAATCAGTGTAATGTCTGACAGCATCACTGTATATGATGATGATCATGATGGGAGATTCAGAGACAGACTGAAGCTGGACGATCAAACTGGATCTCATCACAAACATCACAACTGAACATGATGGAGTTTATCAACTGCAGACCAACAGTGTGAGGAAGAGTTTATAGTTCACTTGAAAGAGTGAATGAAAACGATTGAATGAATTCAGACACTGAGTGCACTTAGTCTACTTGCTGTTTAATAATCATTTGAAACGTATCAAACCGGCAGCTCCAGTAGTAAGATGAAAAGATTTATGAAAACTAGGATGTATAAACCTTAATTATAGGATTTAATAATCAATTAAAAAATAATTTATACATGATATTATGCTGTAGCCACATTGGACCAGCGGTTTGGAAAATGGATGGATGGATGATACGGCTGCAGGCGCCATCTTCTGGTCAGAAGCGGGAATTCATTCGCTGCGCAACTCTCTCTAGCCCTTGAGCGCACATTATGCTGAGTACACATGCTATCAAAATTATTGTAAATATGAGTTTCCTAGGTAAAAATTGAGCCCTATCAAGTCTGAACTTGCGATGAGCTCTTAATCTCGACTTCAGGAGTGGGAAGTACGAAATTTCCATTAGCACGTGAGGGCAACATTAGTTGTACACTCGTTATTGCGGTGCATTATGGGATTGAATGAGTGCACTCGATAACATCCACTATGGTTGCGGACACCACTACAAATGACTGTCTCCTCAAATAGTGCCCTATTTAAAGGGATAGTTCACCCAAAAATGCAAATTCTGTCATTTACTCACCCTGAAGTTGTTCCAAACCTGTATGAGTTTCTTTCTTCTGTTGAACACAAAAGAAGATATTTTGAAGAATGTCAGTAACCAAACAGTTGATGGACCCCATTGACTCCCACATTGACTCCCACATTTGTTAAAACGATGACAAGCTAGAATATTAAATAAGCTAGTTGGTTGATTTTAAGTTAGTCAAACTATAGCATAAATATGAAGATTTTATTTGAGTATTATTTAAGCATTACCAAGACAAATTATGTCAAATTCAACTCTTTGTACATAGATCTTTCACAATAATAAAGCAACTGCTAAAAATCATCTTTAAAAGATCTGACATCATCACGCAAAACAAGTTTTTTTTTTCATAAACTCCACCTATGATGCACAAACATACAAAACACAACACTGGGGGCGGGGTTTTGGAGAGAGGATGTGTGGTTGGAGACGGAGGCGTGGTCTAATTCAGTCTAGAGGAAGTTAGCAAACATTGTCAACAGCTTGTTCTCTACACATCTTCACTGCAGACACTCACAGGTTTTCAGACTGAAACTATTTCAGATCACTGAATTGTTGAAGAAAATGTTTCACGCATTTATTTTTTGCTGTTGCTGTCTGGTTGGTAAGTCATTTATTGTCATAATTATTCCTAATACTGTAAAATTTAAACATTATGTCTCAAAAGTCATAAAGCCAGGTGCAAATATATGATGAACCATCTCCACAAAAATGTTTTTTATACCGAGGCATCACCTACAATGACTGAAGGCATTTTCACACCTGTGGATCATTTGGTTTGTTCCGAAACGGATTAAAATTACAATGTTACAATTTTACAATGTTGCAATTTCTTCTTGGTTCAGTTCACTTTCACAAGGCAACATTATGGACCAAAATTTGTTCATACGAGTCACGTGCGAGTGAACTGTCCTCTCATTGGTCAGCGTGCTGCTGTGTATGTTTCAGGATTTGGCTCATAACGGTCATTTGTCAGGATAGACAGACAACAGATCCATGGGCTTATTGTGGCTTTCTTTGCTGATGTTATAACTTTATCATTGTGAGCAAGAATCAAGGGTTCGTTGGTATTCTTGTGTGTTTTGATCAGTTGTTCTGAAAAATCTTTGTCTGACCAAATTTCAATTAGGCTTTTCACTTTATCTTTGCTCCAGATTAACCCATTCATTTTGAGAAGCATTAGCAAAACAAACACTGCTGCTTTTCACGCAGTGTATGTAATTACCCATCATTAATTGTGATAAAGCCTGATTCATTGGTCTGTTATTTTGGATTGCTTTCTCACCACAAATGAACCGCTCCAGAGTTTGTTTAAACGGACGGAGACCACAGGCCAAGACCAGATGATCTCAGAGTGATTGTTTTGGGGAGGATCCAAGTGTGATTTCCATGTTCATAAATGCCTAAATTAACTGAACTAACAAAGAAAACACTCCAGGTTCTGAAACAAACGCTCCAAATGAGCCAGGTGTGAAAACAGCCTTAGACTCAAAAAGAACAGCTTCTGGTCACTGATTATGACTACTCATATATATATATATATGTTCTCAGAGATCAGACTCTGAGTGAAATCAGTGAAACATCAATAATTGTTCATCACCATATGATCAGTTTTTCTTTTCACGACTTTTGCTATAACAAATGTGTTTCAGAAACACACAGTTACAGCAGACAAAGAAACATTAAGGTTAAGAGGTCAAGAACCCATCTAAAGCAAGCACTTACCTCCATAACAGTGACTTCAAACTTTATTATTTTCAGTAAAACAGCACTAAGGCTTCCTGGAGGCTAAGTGAGAGCTGCCCGTGCAGGACCAGTGTTAAGGGGTCAACGTTTTGCCAATGAGCAAATTCTCAGGGCCCTGCGCTGGCTGTCCTAAGTGGGCCCGTAAAGGGCCAGTGCAGGCTTGTTTACAGGGTATGATCACTGTTTTAAAATATCTCTTCCTCTGCACCAAAAACAGATTCATATCATGGTTTAATTATGCTACAAACACATACACAAATCACACATGTGCACACAATAATGAATACACTCTCATTAAGACAAAAAAAAAAAAAAAACACATTGAGCATGAACATGTGTGACTGAAGGATAGGAGATCACACATCCACATTATGAGCCATTTGGGACAGACCATTTCTAATTTTATACCACTTCAAAAGTAAAATCATGGCATCTAGTTTGCTTAGTCATTTAGAAGAGCAACAGAACAATTGAAAAACATACAGTTTATTTATTTATTTCATTGTAACAGTTTTTTAGTTTGCTGTCTGATATCAACAGCATGATTAACACAAAGGCTCAGCCCAGAGACAAAACTGTATCACTATATGAAACTGAACTACAGCCTCAACAAGATACTCACATGTTCACTCAGCAGAAACACAAAGACAGAAGTATAATTTTTCCTACATGACTTCACTACAGTCCACAACACTCTCTGATAATCTTTTTAAACACATTTCAAACCCCAGAACTGTTGGGAGAATGTTTAAAGAAAAAACATTTTTTTTTTCTGGCTGTGCTTTTGTCTTTTGGTTAGTAAGTTGCCAATTTTTTTTGGTTCTGGTATGTTAGTGCAGATTAATAGCACACAATTTAAATCAGTCAGAAGAATGTGATCTTGCTCTTATTCCCAGATATAAAGTGTATTCGGATCCTGGTTTGGGATTTCACAACACATACAGATTTAGTGCATTTGTTTAATCAACATTATTCATCAATTATTTGTATTTCTCTGATTGTCCTGTTACACTAGGATACCAAACAGAGCAGCTGTACTTTCAGTCAGTTTTGACCATTTTAAGGATCAAGCTGTTTATATTTTTGCAGTAAAATATTATTAGTGTGGAGCTCTAATGAACTTCAGTTCCACTTTCAATAAATAAAAAGGAAATGGAAACTGACACTGTTCTATTTACTTTCATAACTCTATTGTCATACATTTCTATCTTTTGCAGTTTCTACTTTTCCAAAGTTTGTAATCATTTCAAAACGACGGCAAACTTCATTTAAAGCTTTATTAAACTCAACTTTAACATGTGTGACTGAGAGACTGTTTGTGTTTGTTCTTCAGGTGTGTTTGGTGATGAACTGAAGTCAGTGTCAGTGATGGAGGGAGATTCAGTCACTCTACAGACTAATGTTGATGAAATACAGAAAGATGATCTGATAAAGTGGACATTCGGAACTAACAGGAGTCTTATAGCTAGAATCATTGGAGAGACCAGTGACATTCCTGGTAATCTTGATGAGAGATTCAGAGGCAAACTGAAGCTGGACAAGAAGACTGGATCTCTGATCATCACAAACACCAGAACTGAACATGCTGGAGTTTATGAAGTTGAGATCAGCCGCAGGAGCTCATCGTATAAACACAGATTCACTGTTACTGTCAATGGTGAGTACACAACTACAGCTCACTCTATTATATTACATTACAGATTCTGCATATTTCTTGACATAATTCTTCTTTATTCTGCAAAATTAAAAAAAAAAAAAAAATGAGTTATGGGGATTTTTTTCAACCTCTTTGACACATTTCTCAATGATACTGTAATTCTAATGTCAAATGCCTGACAATGAAACAGGCCTCTTACTTCTGGTGTAATTCCTCTGAAAATTCACGCTACTTTTTCATTCTGTTATAATTTTTATATCAAACTCATAAAGCTCACTCTAAATGAATGTCATTCAAGCATACCGAAGTGCTTAAACCATCACCACACAAAAGTTTTGGCACACTGAAGCATCTCCTCCATTGGAAATGCTTCTGGTCACTCTGGAAGATCAAATTCAGCAAAAAAAGAAACGTCCTCTCACATTCACCTGCTTTTATTTCCAGCAAATATCTTACCATGTGTAAATATTTGTATTAACATAAACAGTTCACCACCTGAGACATGAGCTGAACAAATTTCACAGACATGTGATGAACAGAAATGGAATAATGAGTCCCTGAACAGAGCGGGAGTCGATATCAAAAGTATCAGTCAGTATCTTGTGTCCATCAGCTGCTTTAACTGCTACAGATCATCTCATCTTCATGAACTGAGACAGATCTGACAGTTCTTGCTGTGAGATCAATATAACTAATTTGACACGACCAGTCGGATGAAGTGCACCAGGGTTTGAAATCTAAGATTTAAAATTGTTCTTTGTTTTGTAACTAAGGAAAAGTGAAGTTAGTTCTGAGAAAAGATCATGCAGCACGTGTCTTTAAACTTTAAATGAGTGTGAAAGGAATATTTAGTTCCCAGTCTTCACCTGATCTGCTGAGATCACAACTTTAATGAAGAAGCTGAAGACAAACATCTTCCAGAAGCACATGAGACTCAGTGGCTGTTCTTATGTGTCTGTTACCCTTATTGAGTTCAGGATCTAGTCAATACAATCACAGAAAACCTTTATGATGTAATTTCAGTCAATGTTAATCAAATTAATAATGTGCTAGTTTAACTACACTTAACTAGACTAATCAGAATGTATTATTTTGCTGCAGGTTACATGTAATGTGCAGTTGAGGCAAGTGTAACGGAAACAAGCTAGTGAGATCTGAGTGTGTAAACCTCACTGCCCTGACCTCAAGAGACACACATGTGACTGATGCTAGAGGATTTAGTGTCCTTGTTAGCAAGAATGACAATATATGTTTAATTTTGTGATGTTTTTACTGGATTTTTACAGTATTGTATTCTATAGGCTCAAACTACAGAAGGCTTTATTTTCAGATATGGAATGTGAATGTAGTTTCATCTGTTGGGTAGAGAGCATGTGCATGAGAATGTGTTTTATCACTAGACATTTGTGGTTAATGTGAGTTTGTGTTTGCATGTCTTTAGCCAGGAATAGTGTGTGGGTGAAAGGACGTCCGTAATTTAACTTCGTCTTTATAAGGAAACAGCCTTACTGTGAAATAAAGTACAGAATTAGTGAATGCTAATGTTTGACAAGAAAAAAAAATTCTCTGAGAGATCTGTGTGAATGTGAAATATCAATATACTGTATATCATATACTATGTGTATGTGAAATATAAGATTGATTCTCAGCTGCATATGCATCTCTTTATATATCCATCATTTGCATATTAATACTGTGACCTTGCAGACATGCAGACGATTCTTGTTGAAACAAAGCTTTGCTTACCAATGCTGTCCTCTGAACTGGATCAGAAAAGGTTCATTAGATTAATCTGGTGTATTGGGGCCATCTGGTGGCCAAAACGATAAATATTCTTTAATATATCATTTTATTATTCCATTTTACATTTCTTTGTTAATTACGTAAAAAAATGTAAATGTGGAGTGAGTGTTACACATGCAGTTAACAGCTGGTTTATTGAATAATCAGAGTCAGAGCTTTATTGCCAGGTGTACTTGCACACACATGTTATTGAAGCTTCCAGTACACACATACAATTATAAGAAAACACATAATAACATTTAAGAATAAAAAATATAAAAAAGTATAAAGACACAGATAGGTTTAGTCAGAATAAACATTTACAGATAATGAACATATTTACAGTATTTTAAATAATATTATGAATATGAATAAATAGGACTAAATTTAATCTTAGATGTTTCAAAGCTCAACTGAACTTCATCCCTGTATGTCTGACCAACAGAAATCTAACAAGAGTTATCATGCCAAAGCAATGGAATATTACTGCTTCACAACATCATCCTGTGACGTTAAAAACATTGAAATGAAGACAATATCTCTTACTCGTGTAAACAAATATCTCTCAAAACTACACAATCATAAGATTAAACAACAATAGAAAGCATTGCAAGAGCGAGGAAAATAATAATATAATAAAAATGAATAACGAAAATATATGCTTAAATGAACTAAACTAACAGAGAAAACACTCCAGGTTCTGAAACAAACGCTCCAACTGAGCCAGGTGTGAAAACAGCCTTAGACTGAAAAAGAACAGCTTCTGGTCGCTGGTTATGATTACTCATATATATATATATATATATATATATATATATATATATATATATGTTCTCAGAGATCAGACTCTGAGTGAGATCAGTGAAACATCAATAATTGTTCATCACCATTTGATCAGTTTTTCTTCTCACAACTTTTGCTATAACAAATGTGTTTCAGAAACACACAGTTACAGCAGACAAAGAAACATTAAGGTTAAGAGGTCAAGAACCCATCTAAAGCAAGCACTTACCTCCATAACAGTGACTTCAAACTTTATTATTTTCAGTAAAACAGCACTATGGCTTCCTGGAGGCTAAGTGAGAGCTGCCCGTACAGGACCAGTGTTAAGGGGTCAACGTTTTGCCAATGAGCAAATTCTCAGGGCCCTGCGCTGGCAGCCCTAAGCGGGCCCGTAAAGGGCCAGTGCAGGCTTGTTTAAAGGGTATGATCACTGTTTTAAAATATCTCTTCCTCTGCACCAAAAACAGATTCATATCATGGTTTAATTATGCTACAAACACATACACAAATCACACATGTGCACACAATAATGAATACACTCTCATTAAGACAAAAAAAAAAAAAAAACACATTGAGCATGAACATGTGTGACTGAAGGATAGGAGATCACACATCCACATCAACAGTGCCATTTGGGACAGACCATGTCTAATTTTATACCACTTCAAAAGTAAGATCATGGCATCTAGTTTGCTTAGTCATTTAGAAGAGCAACAGAACAATTGTATATTCAGGGAGAAACAATAAAAAACATACAGTTTAGTTATTTATTTCATTGTAACAGTTTTTTAGTTTGCTGTCTGATATCAACAGCATGATTAACACAAAGGCTCAGCCCAGAGACAAAACTGTATCACTATATGAAACTGAACTACAGCCTCAACAAGATACTCACATGTTCACTCAGCAGAAACACAAAGACAGAAGTATAATTTTTCCTACATGACTTCACTACAGTCCACAACACTCTCTGATAATCTTTTTAAACACATTTCAAACCCCAGAACTGTTGGGAGACTGTTTAAAGAAAAAACTTTTTTTTTTTTTTTTTTCTGGCTGTGCTTTTGTCTTTTGGTTGGTAAGTCGCAAATTTTTTTTTTTGGTTCTGGTATGTTAGTGCAGATTAATAGCACACAATTTAAATCAGTCAGAAGAATGTGATCTTGCTCTTATTCCCAGATATAAAGTGTATTCGGATCCTGGTTTGGGATTTCACAACACATACAGATTTAGTGCATTTGTTTAATCAACATTATTCATCAATTATTTGTATTTCTCTGATTGTCCTGTTACACTAGGATACCAAACAGAGCAGCTGTACTTTCAGTCAGTTTTGACCATTTTAAGGATCAAGCTGTTTATATTTTTGCAGTAAAATATTATTAGTGTGGAGCTCTAATGAACTTCAGTTCCACTTTCAATAAATAAAAAGGAAATGGAAACTGACACTGTTCTATTTACTTTCATAACTCTATTGTCATACATTTCTATCTTTTGCAGTTTCTACTTTTCCAAAGTTTGTAATCATTTCAAAACGACGGCAAACTTCAGTTAAAGCTTTATTAAACTCAACTTTAATATGTGTGACTGAGAGACTGTTTGTGTTTGTTCTTCAGGTGTGTTTGGTGATGAACTGAAGTCAGTGTCAGTGATGGAGGGAGATTCAGTCACTCTACAGACTAATGTTGATGAAATACAGAAAGATGATCTGATAAAGTGGACATTCGGAACTAACAGGACTCTTATAGCTAGAATCATTGGAGAGACCAGTGACATTCCTGGTAATCTTGATGAGAGATTCAGAGGCAAACTGAAGCTGGACAAGAAGACTGGATCTCTGATCATCACAAACATCACAACTGAACATGCTGGAGTTTATGAAGTTGAGATCAGCCGCAGGAGCTCATCGTATAAACACAGATTCACTGTTACTGTCAATGGTGAGTACACAACTACAGCTCACTCTATTATATTACATTACAGATTCTGCATATTTCTTGACATAATTCTTCTTTATTCTGCAAAATTAAAAAAAAAAAAAAAAAATGAGTTATGGGGATTTTTTTCAACCTCTTTGACACATTTCTCAATGATACTGTAATTCTAATGTCAAATGCCTGACAATGAAACAGGCCTCTTATTTCTGGTGTAATTCCTCTGAAAATTCACGCTACTTTTTCATTCTGTTATAATTTTTATATCAAACTCATAAAGCTCACTCTAAATGAATGTCATTCAAGCATACTGAAGTGCCTAAACCTTCTCCACACAAAAGTTTTGGCACACTGAAGCATCTCCTCCATTGGAAATGCTTCTGGTCACTCTGGAAGATCAAATTCAGCAAAAAAAGAAACGTCCTCTCACATTCACCTGCTTTTATTTCCAGCAAATATCTTACCATGTGTAAATATTTGTATTAACATAAACAGTTCACCACCTGAGACATGAGCTGAACAAATTTCACAGACATGTGATGAACAGAAATGGAATAATGAGTCCCTGAACAGAGCGGGAGTCGATATCAAAAGTATCAGTCAGTATCTTGTTTCCATCAGCTGCTTTAACTGCTACAGATCATCTCATCTTCATGAACTGAGACAGATCTGACAGTTCTTGCTGTGAGATCAATATAACTAATTTGACACGACCAGTCGGATGAAGTGCACCAGGGTTTGAAATCTAAGATTTAAAGTCGTTCTTTGTTTTGTAACTAAGGAAAAGTGAAGTTAGTTCTGAGAAAAGATCGTGCAGCACGTGTCTTTAAACTTTAAATGAGTGTGAAAGGAATATTTAGTTCCCAGTCTTCACCTGATCTGCTGAGATCACAACTTTAATGAAGAAGCTGAAGACAAACATCTTCCAGAAGCACATGAGACTCAGTGGCTGTTCTTATGTGTCTGTTACCCTTATTGAGCTCAGGATCTAGTCAATACAATCACAGAAAACCTTTATGATGTAATTTCAGTCAATGTTAATCAAATCAATAATGTGCTAGTTTAACTACACTTAACTAGACTAATCAGAATGTATTATTTTGCTGCAGGTTACATGTAATGTGCAGTTGAGGCAAGTGTAACGGAGGCAAGCTAGTAAGATCTGAGTGTGTAAACCTCACTGCCCTGACCTCAAGAGACACACATGTGACTGATGCTAGAGGATTTAGTGTCCTTGTTAGCAAGAATGACAATATACGTTTAATTTTGTGATGTTTTTACTGGATTTTTACAGTATTGTATTCTATAGGCTCAATCTACAGAAGGCTTTATTTTCAGATATGGAATGTGAATGTAGTTTCATCTGTTGGGTAGAGAGCATGTGCATGAGAATGTGTTTTATCACTGGACGTTTGTGGTTAATGTGAGTTTGTGTTTGCATGTCTTGAGCTGTGAATAGTGTGTGGGTGAAAGGACGTCCATAATTAAACTTCCTCTTTATGAGAAACAGCCTTACTGTGAAATAAAGTACAGAATTAGTGAATGCTAATGTTTGACAAGAAAAAAAAATTCTCTGAGAGATCTGTGTGAATGTGAAATATCAATATACTGTATATCATATACTATGTGTATGTGAAATATAAGATTGATTCTCAGCTGCATATGCATCTCTTTATATATCCATCATTTGCATATTAATACTGTGACCTTGCAGACATGCAGATGATTCTTGTTGAAACAAAGCTTTGCTTACCAATGCTGTCCTCAGAAATCTAACAAGAGTTATCATGCCAAAGCAATGGAATATTACTGCTTCACAACATCATCCTGTGACGTTAAAAACATTGAAATGAAGACAATATCTCTTACTCGTGTAAACAAATATCTCTCAAAACTACACAATCAGAAGATTAAACAACAATAGAAAGCATTGCAAGAACGAGGAAAATAATAATATAATAAAAATGAATAAATGAATAACGAAAATATATGCTTAAATGAACTGAACTAACAGAGAAAACACTCCAGGTTCTGAAACAAACACTCCAAATGAGCCAGGTGTGAAAACAGCCTTAGACTCAAAAAGAACAGCTTCTGGTCGCTGGTTATGACTACTCATATATATATATATATATATATATATATATATATATATATATATGTTCTCAGAGATCAGACTCTGAGTGAAATCAGTGAAACATCAATAATTGTTCATCACCATTTGATCAGTTTTTCTTCTCACAACTTTTGCTATAACAAATGTGTTTCAGAAACACACAGTTGCAGCAGCCAGAAAAACATTAAGGTTAAGAGGTCAAGAACCCAACTAAAGCAAGCACTTACCTCCATAACAGTGACTTCAAACTTTATTATTTTCAGTAAAACAGCACTATGGCTTCCTGGAGGCTAAGTGAGAGCTGCCCGTGCAGGACCAGTGTTAAGGGGCCAGTGCAGGCTTGTTTACAGGGTATGATCACTGTTTTAAAATATCTCTTCCTCTGCACTAAAAACAGATTCATATCATGGTTTAATTATGCTACAAACACATACACAAATCACACATGTGCACACAATAATGAATACACTCTCATTGTGACAAAAAAACAAAAAAAAAAACACATTGAGCATAAACAAGTGTGAATAAAGGATAGGAGATCACACATCCACATTATGAGCCATTTGGGACAGAGCATGTCTAATTTTATACCACTTCAAGAGTAAGATCATGGCATCTAGTTTGCTTAGTCATTTAGAAGAGCAACAGAACAATTGTATATTCAGGGAGAAACAATAAAAAACATACAGTTTGGTTATTTATTTCATTGTAACAGTTTTTTAGTTTGCTGTCTGATATCAACAGCATGATTAACACAAAGGCTCAGCCCAGAGACAAAACTGTATCACTATATGAAACTGAACTACAGCCTCAACAAGATACTCACATGTTCACTCAGCAGAAACACAAAGACAGAAGTATAATTTTTACTACATGACTTCACTACAGTCCACAACACTCTCTGATAATCTTTTTAAACACATTTCAAACCCCAGAACTGTTGGGAGACTGTTTAAAGAAAAAACTTTTTTTTTTTTTTCTAGCTGTGCTTTTGTCTTTTGGTTGGTAAGTTGCAAAAAAATTTTTTGGTTCTGTTATGTTAGTACAGATTAATAGCACACAATTTAAATCAGTCAGAAGAATGTGATCTTGCTCTTATTCCCAGATATAAAGTGTATTCGGATCCTGGTTTGGGATTTCACAACACATACAGATTTAGTGCATTTGTTTAATCAACATTATTCATCAATTATTTGTATTTCTCTGATTGTCCTGTTACACTAGGATACCAAACAGAGCAGCTGTACTTTCAGTCAGTTTTTACCATTTTAAGGATCAAGCTGTTCATATTTTTGCAGTAAAATATTATTAGTGTGGAGCTCTAATGAACTTCAGTTTCACTTTCAATAAATAAAAAGGAAATGGAAACTGACACTGTTCTATTTACTTTCATAACTCTATTGTCATACATTTCTATCTTTTGCAGTTTCTACTTTTCCAAAGTTTGTAATCATTTCAAAACGACGGCAAATTTCATTTAAAGCTTTATTAAACTCAACTTTAATACGTGTGACTGAGAGACTGTTTGTGTTTGTTCTTCAGGTGTGTTTGGTGATGAACTGAAGTCAGTGATGGAGGGAGAATCAGTCCTTCTACAGATTAATGTTGATGAAATACAGAGAAATGATCTGATAAAGTGGACATTCGGAACTAACAGGACTCTTATAGCTAAAATCGTTGGAGAGACCAGTGACATCCCTGGTAATCTTGATGAGAGATTCAGAGGCAAACTGAAGCTGGACAAGAAGACTGGATCTCTGATCATCACAAACACCAGAACTGAACATGATGGAGTTTATGAAGTTGAGATCAACCGCAGGAGCTCATCGTATAAATACAGATTCACTGTTACTGTCAATGGTGAGTACACAACTACAGCTCACTCTATTATATTACATTATAGATTCTGCATATTTCTTAACATAATTCTTCTTTATTCTGCAAAATTAAAAAAAAAAAAAAAAAATGAGTTATGGGGATTTTTTTCAACCTCTTTGACACATTTCTCAATGATACTGTAATTCTAATGTCAAATGCCTGACAATGAAACAGACCTCTTATTTCTGGTTTAATTCCTCTGAAAATTCACGCTACTTTTTCATTGT
Organism: Ctenopharyngodon idella; assembly: GCF_019924925.1. Lineage (NCBI taxonomy): Eukaryota > Metazoa > Chordata > Actinopteri > Cypriniformes > Xenocyprididae > Ctenopharyngodon > Ctenopharyngodon idella. The sequence goes on from NC_067229.1 coordinate 3,643,051, forward strand.
TATAATTTTTATATCAAACTCATAAAGCTCACTCTAAATGAATGTCATTCAAGCATACCGAAGTGCCTAAACCATCTCCACACAAAAGTTTTGGCACACTGAAGCATCTCCTCCATTAGAAATGCTTCTGGTCACTCTGGAAGATCAAATTCAGCAAAAAAAGAAACGTCCTCTCACATTCACCTGCTTTTATTTCCAGCAAATATCTTACCATGTGTAAATATTTGTATTAACATAAACAGTTCACCACCTGAGACATGAGCTGAACAAATTTCACAGACATGTGATGAACAGAAATGGAATAATGAGTCCCTGAACAGAGCGGGAGTCGATATCAAAAGTATCAGTCAGTATCTTGTTTCCATCAGCTGCTTTAACTGCTACAGATCATCTCATCTTCATGAACTGAGACAGATCTGACAGTTCTTGCTGTGAGATCAATATAACTAATTTGACACGACCAGTCGGATGAAGTGCACCAGGGTTTGAAATCTAAGATTTAAAGTCGTTCTTTGATTTGTAACTAAGGAAAAGTGAAGTTAGTTCTGAGAAAAGATCGTGCAGCACGTGTCTTTAAACTTTAAATGAGTGTGAAAGGAATATTTAGCTCCCAGTCTTCACCTGATCTGCTGAGATCACAACTTTAATGAAGAAGCTGAAGACAAACATCTTCCAGAAGCACATGAGACTCAGTGGCTGTTCTTGTGTGTCTGTTACCCTTATTGAGCTCAGGATCTACCCACGTAGAAGGCGACGTTCTTGTGACCTTGCGCAACGTTCCCTAAAAGTTCTCTAAAGGTGACGAAAATTCTGAACCTTTCCAGAACATTCAGGACGTTCCTAAAACATTCTCTTTTGGTAATGAAAGTGCTGCAGTTCAAGGTTCTTTATGACTTTAGGGGGATGTTTCATTTTGGTTATTTAATGGTCAAAAAAGAACATTACAAAGAGGACATTTGGGACATTAACAGAACATTCCCACACGGTCCTCTGTTGGTCATTTAATAATGTTCCCGATATGAGTTTAGGGGGACGTTCTATTTTGGTTATTTTACGGTCGTGCAAGAACGTTACAAAGAGGACGTTTGGGATGTTATCAGAACGTCCTATAGTAATAATCCCCTAAACATTCCCAGAACATCCCGTTCCTTCAAGGTCCACCAAATAACATCACCCAAACCTTAAAAGAACTCCACATCATGACTGTCTCTGAACGTTCTGGGAACGTTACTAGGTAACAACCTTTTCTTTTAAACTGCAAATTTCTTGCAGCAAGTCATTAGCTGACAACAGTGATCAAATTTGATTACTCATTGTTGATGGTTTTATCATTATACTGTGGCATTATTCACTGATATCTGGATATTGTATTTCTTTCATGTTGTTGTAGTTCTATGATAATGCATAAAAGGCTGCTCTGCTTTCATATTTTGTAAGTGTTTATCATTACGCATATATTATTCAGACAGCAACATGTAGACTTACACAGACATCAAGATTCTGTGTATGAATGGTGACAAAATTTTCAGATTAACTCTGAGCATCACAAAACAAGCCACTGAAGTGACAAAAAAAAAAAAAAAAAAAAAAAAAATTATTGTCACCATTGTTGAGGTTCATACACTGATTCATGATGTCTGTGTGAGCCTAAGAGATATTGCTCAAAAGCTTATCTGTATAATTAATTAAAAAAAAAAAAAAAACAAAAAAAAAAAAAAAAAACACACAAATAAGAAAACTGACTGGTATTTAATGCAAAGCTGACAGTTAATAAACTCATAGTTTAGTTTCAGGAGAGAATCAGGACACTCCATAATGACTCAATAATCCAATTCATCAGATCAGAATTTCTCTAAAATTCATTTTTTGCTATAACAAGCATTCTCAGGACCTTGCGCAACTTTGCCTAAAAGTTCTCTAAAAGTGACGAAAATTCAGAAATTTTACAGAACATTTGAGACATAAAACGTCCTCTTTTGGTAATAAAAGTGCTGCAGTTCAAGGTTCCTTATATGACTTTAAGGGGACTTTCCAATTTGGTTAATTTTATGGCCATATAAGAACATTACAATGAGGATATTTGGGACATTAACAGAACGTTCCTACATGGTCCTCTGTTGGTCATTTAATAACGTTCCCGATATGAGTTTAGGGGGACGTTCTATTTTGGTTATTTTATGGTCGCGCGAGACCATGCTTTAGATGGGCTCTTGATTCTTGACATTTTAACACTGGATTTGGATTATCATGGAGTGTCCTGATTCTCTTGAGACTAAACTGTGAGTTTATTAACTGTTTCCTAAACATTCAGAGAACATCTTGAATGTTCCCTGATGGTTGTCCCCCAAACCTTAAAAGAACTCCACATCGTGACCTTACTGGACAACGTCCTTAACACCAGTGGGGATGTTCTGAGAATGTACTGGGAACGTAGCGGGTTAGTCAATGCAATCACAGAAAACCTTTATGTTGTCACAGTCAATGTTAATAAAATCAATAATGTGCTAATCTAACTACACTTAACTAGCCTAGATAGAATGTATTCATTTTGCTGCAGGTTTCATGTAATGTGAATGACAATACAGGTTTAACTTTGTGATGTTTTTACTGTATTTTTACAGTATTGTATTCTATAGGCTCAATCTACAGAAGGCTTTATTTTCAGATATGGAATGTGAATGTAGTTTCATCTGTTGGGCAGTGATGTGTTTTATCACTGGACATTTGTGGTTAATGTGAGTTTGTGTTTGCATGTCTTGAGCCAGGAATAGTGTGTGGGAGAAAGGACGTCTATAATTAAACTTCCTCTTTATGAGAAACAGCCTTACTGTGAAATAAAGTACAGAATTAGTGAATGCTAATGTTTGACAAGAAAAAAAATCTCTGTGAGATCTGTGTGAATGTGAAATATCAATATTGTCACAGAGACGAACTCCGTGATTCCCTCCTCTGGCCATCAGAGGGAGCCTTCGCCGGAATACTGACACACACATTCTCACACACGCACTACATTTCCCACAAGCCCCGTACCTTGGCGCTGATTGCCACACCCAGCTGCTGTGCATTACCTGGACTATTTAAGCCATACTCAACCTCACTGTCATTGTGAGGTCTTGTATTGCTGCGGTGTACCTTTCTGAGTGTTCTTTATTCTGACTGTCTGCCTGTTGCTGAACCTGTTTAATCCCTGTTCTCTGCTGCCTGTCCTTGGACTATTTGCTGTTTACTGGACTTGTGATTCTTATCTGCCTGCCCTGATCTACTGCCTGTTGTAAGACTACGATTCTGCCTTTTCCCTGCCATTCCTGTTTGCCCCTGTTTGACCACTGCCTGTTTGACTACGAGATCTGTTATTAAAGCCTGCATATGGATCCCACTTCGTGTGACGACTCGTTACAAATATACTGTATATCATATTATACTATGTGTATGTGAAATATAATATTGATGCTCAGATGCATATGCATCTCTTTATATATCCATGATTTGCATATTAATACTGTGACCTTGCAGATAAGCGCGTTTCATCCATTTTGGGGTTTCAAACTAAAAGTATTAATATATTCTTTTAGAGTAATGTTTTTTTAAACAGTGACTCTTTTCCAGTAACAGCCTTTGTTGCAACTGCTAGCAGTGAGGCGAGACAGACCTCAACCGCCACCATCGTGTCATGTGACTGATGCTCAGTATTAAAACTCCTTTTTTAACAAACAGTTAAACACTATTAAAAGCCTCCAAAAAACTTTACTACTTTTGCATTGCCATTAACAGAAAAAGATGCTTTTTGCCTGCAAAATAGTAAAATTACAGTCCTTATTAAGGCTGCTATACAGCTAAACTCCGAGCCCCTGTTGATTAGGTGATTCTTTGAGTTCTGGTCAGTGATTGATACAGTATAGTGACCAAAAGTGAGGAGATGTTTGCAAAATTATATTTGCTTTTAATTACACTGTTTTTTTTTCCTACTAAGACAGAACATGAGATCAAATACCCTGAAATAAAACTCTGAACAGAAGATCAAAAAGAGCACAGGACACAGCCTTGTCCAGACTTCTCTCCTCGCTTATCTCCAGTAGTTGTCTAATACACCTGGGATTGTGTACTACAACAATTATTGGCTCTTTGATGAATGCCACTTTGGATAGAAGCATCTGCTAAATGCATAAATGTAATATAAAAATAGTGATGTTGAAACAAAGCTTTGCTTACCAATGCTGTCCTCTGAGCTGGATCAGAAAAGGTTCATTAGATTGATCTGGTGTATTGGGGCCATCTAGTGGCCAAAACGAAAAATATTCTTTAAAGGATTAGTCCATTTTCAAATAAAATTTCCTGATAATTTACTCACCCTCATGTCATCCAAGATGTTCATGTCTTTCTTTCTTCAGTTGAAAAAAAATTAAGACTTTAATGAAAACATTCCAGGATTATTCTCCTTATAGTGGATTTCAATGGACCCCAAATGGTTGAAGGTCAAAATTACAGGCAGCTTCAAAGGGCTTTAAACAATACCAGACGAGGAATAAGGGTCTATCTAGTGAAACGATCGGCCATTTTCTAAAAAAAAAAATACAGCTATATATGCTTTATAAACACAACTGATTGCATTGCACATTCTTCCGCTTTTCGTATTCTTCAAAAAGCTTATGCCGTATGTCCTACGCCTTCCCTATTCAACTTACAGAACGAACGCAGCGCCAGTTCCGTTTTCCCTGTAAGTAGAATAGGGAAGGGGGGTCCTGAATGTACCTGAGAAGTTTGAACACAGTGCCACCTAGTGTTGTAGAGATATAAGGATTTTTGCAAAAAAAACTTTTGACTTTTGAAAACATTGTCCAAAATTTGTATTCTCTCTGTCATTTTGTTCCCTGGCTAATGTCAATTCCGATGATGTGTAATTTGTCAGTTTCTTTATATGTACCTGTCCAGCATATTTAAGTAAATGTAAAAGTTTTTTCGCTACTCCTCCTACAAATTTTGTCCAAATTCAGCTTAGATGATCTTTGGACCGAGTAGCATAGAAATGACTGAATGGATTTTTAATATTCATACCGTTCCTGAGATATTCGTCTCTGAATGTGACATTGCTTGAGTTTGTTGTCTTATGTTAGCTAGTCTAGCATGCTTATTGGTTAATTGTAAAAGTTGCTTATTCTGTTGTAGTCTTTCTGAGAATGATTTAATCAGAACTTATTCAAAATAATAACATGTGGTGTGTTCCTACAAAATTCTTAGTTTTGAGATAATTATCACTTTAACTATGGAACTTCAGAATCTGTGTGAACATGTCTTCCCAGAGGCGCAACAGGATGAGTGAGAGGCACCTGATCCAGAGATTGTTGGTTTTTGCTCTTCCGTATCGCTGCTTGCAGCTATATTTGACTCATGTCATTTTAAACAGATTTGAGTTTTTGCAGATATCTTTTGCTGAAATCCAAGTTTCTGACAGAGGCTAAAATCAGCTTGTTGAAAATCTCAATTCTGTTTTATCTTTGCTTTTTCAGAATTGCATGGCCATTATTGTGATTCTGTTGAAGCTGTGCTCTGATTGGTCGTCACTGCTCTGATGGGCGTGGCTGCTGCGGCTGCTGCTGTTCTTCTGGTCAATGACGTCAGATCTACGAGAGGTAAAAAGGAGGAAACAGAACAGATGTCATAAATATTGATAAATATTGTGACATATATATGAGTTTTAATCGTAAAGATGAAAATATGTGTGGTTTAATTGTTTAGTAATGCAAAACGAAGTTGTGTTTACCTATTCTCTCTTCAGAACTGGTGTATTGAGGCCATCTGATGGCCAAAACGATAAATATTCTTTAACAATTCATTTAATGCAATCTATTTTACATTTCATTGTTAATTACAGTTTTCATTTTTTCTTAATTTGTTATTTTACCTTTTTAATTTTGTTTCATAATTGTATGTAATGTACATTCAAAAATTTATGAAAATAAGGGAAAAGATTTGAGATTTTGAGATCAAGTTTGAGATTGCTTGTTGTCTTTTATGATGGAATGAACTACAATCCCATGATGCAATATTTGCCATGATTTTTTTTTCTACAAGAAAATCAATATTCACATAGTATAACAGTAGTAAATTTATCTCTCTCACACGTGTCCCACATCAGTCCTGCAAAATCACATCTACATCCTGCAACAGAGCGATAACCAGCTGCTGTTCTTCTGAATAACAGAAACAGAGCAGAAAACACTGAATTTATCCAGTTAAGCATGTTTTAAAAAGATTTAAAGTCAACATTTAATATACCTGTGAATTCTGAACTATTTTGTTTCTATTTATCACTGTATCTGCTCAAGAGTATTTTGGAAAGATTTAAAAATTAGAAAACTGTGGTTTATGATAGAAATCTGTGTATTGGATGTGCATAATGTATTTTTTTTCTCCCTCTGACAACTAAATAATGTGATTACGTTATCTTGTGGCATTATACAAGATAACATACAAAAAAAACAAACAAAAAAAAGATCAGATATCATAAATATTGTGAGTTTTAATCCAGTGATTTACATTAATGCATTTTCAGACACTTTTTTCTGTGTACTTTGGGTCCATCTGGTGGCCAAAACCTAAAATATTCATTAATATTTCATTTAATTGGCATCCATTTTATATTTCTTTGCCAGTTACAGTTTCTGAATTTATGTTTCATTGCTTTGCATATTTTCACTCTGCTTTGTTTTAATAGTACTCTATAAAAAATCATATGATCAATAAGTTGTATGACAACATATGTTTTTACATTGCTTTAGCTCATCAAAATAAGTTAAGCAATTTTCAGCTTTTTTTATTCAACTCATTTATTAGTCAGTTTGATGTCGTTTAATTTGAAATGACTTAAACAACCAAGTTGATTGTACTCACAGATTACAGTGTACAGAACAACACTGCAAATGCTTTAGAAACACAAATGAAGAAAAATATTTGTCATGCCAATAAAACACCATAAAATGTAAAATGAGAACTGAGCAGCACCTACCCAACTGATATACATCTATCAATCATATACAAGCCTATATTTTTAATCGAAGGGTTGTATAACAATAAAATATAAATTCAGCTGGAATGATTCCAGTTTGTCTGTACCAGCTAAAGGTTATGATGATGAATGAATATGATTAACATTTCCATGAATTTTAATGATTGAATTAAATAGAAATACACTAAACACAATTCAGTAATAAAAACACCAGCAACAACATGCCACATGAAGTCTGAAGAGTCTTTATTATAGAGATAACATAGTTTTTCTCATGCAGAAGAATATGATATACAGTGTAAACAGTGACAGAGTCATTTCTGTTCTGGAAGTATTTGTCCCGTTCACTATGAATGGGAAATGAACGGGACTTTAACTTCCAGAACTGACTTCTAAATGTTGAGTAATATTATAGACATTACAATTATTTGAGGGAAGCTTAAAAAATCATTTCATCCTCTGAGGCCCGAATGTGCCTTATTCTGAACCAGTAACCACATTCACTAATCTTCATCTGACACACTGTATATTTAATAATATTGTATTTTTATTCTTGTTTAGTGTTATAATACCAAAGCAAAAGCAATAGAAAATTGTTGTTTCACCACACCATCATTACAAACATTTAAATGAAGAAAATATCCCTAGAAACCACAATAAAATATCCGTGATTTTAATCCTACAGTGAAAAACAGTAATTGGTTTACAGAAAGTTTTCGTAGATATACAGTGAATAACTGTAATAGATCTAGTGGTACTTTAGATACATAACATCAGGTACATTAAACCGTTAAATTTACAGTTTTTGGAAGTGAAAAATAACAAGTCATTGTATAATTTACAATAATAAAAAATAAAAAAAAGTAAATTGACATTCCCACAATTCTCCGTGTGACACTTCACATCTGATTTTCGTTGAAATAACTCTAATTATTCTTAGTTTTTTTTCTATTCAGTTATACAAATTAGGGTTCTATGTTACATCTAATGCTGTTAAATTAATGTTTATTGCATGTGTGTTACCATGATGGTGTTGGTGTGAATGACACTGTGTCTCCTTTACATTAGTATTGTTCTTCTCAGTTTGTAAAAAATCTGCTTGTGATGAGCTTTGATTCATCATATGACTCTCAAAATCACTGTATTTGCTGGTTGTCAGTGTATTAGAAAGGTACAGAACAGATATTAGTACTTCAATAGGTTGATAAAGTAACATTATATCAGTTAAATGTAAAAATGTTTTTTTACCATAAATTTAATGGATTTTTTTAAGTGCGTAAAATAAACAATTATAAACTGTAATTATTACAATATAAACCTTTACATTATATGGTTTTGAACTGTAAAATAGACAGTAAACTAAGTGCTGTCCTGTAAAATCTAAAACGTTGCTACCATATTTTTTACGGTAAAGTTCTGGAAACCACAGCTGCCATATTTTTACTGTGCACACAATCATCAGAGTAAACAGATATAGCAAGCATCGCAAAAAGTAAGAAAAATAAGGAGAAATAATTAACATTAAATAATTATATTATCAAAGAAAATTAAACAACACAGAAATCCGTCCTTCACAGGTGAAAAGTGCGGTAATGCTTTACAATAAGGTTCATTAGTTAACATTAGTTAACTACATTAGTTAACATGAACTAATAATGAACCACTTCTTTAGCATTCATTAATCTTTGTTAATTTCAACATTTACTAATGCATTATTAAAATCATGAGTTGTATTTGTTGATCATAATGCACTAAGAACATGAACAATCTATCAACTAAGATTAACAAATACTGTAACAAATGTATTGCTCAATCTTAGTTCATGTTAGTTAATATATTAATTATGTTAAGAAAAAAAAGTTAACACTTTTTTTAAAAAGGTTAATTATTAGTTAATGTATTAACTAACATGAACTAACCATGAGCAATACATTTGTTACTGTATTTACTGATCTTTGTTAATGTTAGTTAATGAAAATACAGTTGTTCATTGTTTGTTCATGTTAGTTCACAGTGCATTAACTAATGTTAACAAGATTTTAATAATGTATTAGTAAATGTCAAAATTAACATTAACAAAGATGAATAAATGCTGTAGAAGTGCAGTTCATTATTAGTTCATGTTAACTAATGTAATTAACTAATGTTAAATAATGAACCTTACCAGTAAACCTTATTGTATAGTGTTACCAAAAGTGCTTTATAATTATTAGAGTGCTTATTTCAACAAGTTACAGTTAAAAAACAAAAGATTTCACATTAAGCATTTTTAGAAACCTAAAAAAGAATCAATATGTTATACATATTCATCCATGGCAGTAGTTTTGTAGTGGAGTAGCTGCACACTGATCCTGCTGGGATCCTCTCAGATCACACATTCTGTGGATTTTTCTTCTGTAAGAAGAGAGAGAGAAATGAACAGTGCTGTTTAGAGTTACAGAAACCCAAAGACAAATCAGACACAGTCAGCACATCTGTCATCTATCAGTGAATTAGATTCTGGTAAATGGGTTGATTTGCCATTAGGATTAGGAGTTTGTCACTGCAGGTGAAATCAAACACAGATCTGATGGAAAGTCAGAGTTCAGTATCTTACCTCCTCTCTGTCCACCTCTTTGTAAGGTCCTTTGTTTTTCTCCCTGTCTGCTTTAAAAACAGTCACATATGCACACAATTAAACACTCAGTATGGGATAATGTACACACACACGTATGTATGTAATATACCAAACAAAACATAAATTATTCAGTTTATACTTTAACTGAACTCTCCTGTTATCTATCTTTAAAGTGAATGCCATAGACTCGCCAGCCTGGGTCACATGACCATAAATGATAAAATGACTTCCTTGACCATTGCATGTACCCTTCACTAACGCAGAACCTGATTTTGCTGAGTTTAACATGTTCCTGGAACAACATTCAAATCAACCAATCAGATTTGAGGGACAAGTTTACAGATTATGTCAAGTTTAGGCTTAAAATCATGAATTGGTGCTCCTACATCAGTGTTATTCATCTATCATTTCCCTATGATTTTTGGGATAACTTATGGGTAGGGTTAGGTTTAGGGGTAGGAATAGGGTTAAGACTAAATTTTCAGACTGGAATGTTGTTCCAGGATCAACAAAATATGTTGACCCAGGAACGCAAGCTAACTCAGTAATATCAGGATGTGCTTCACGAACAGACATGTGGAAGAGCCATTGGTGAAGGGATTCAGTTGTTCTGAAGTGTCAAGTAATAATTTTGCATAAAACATGATGTTTTCCTCTCACTATAGTATCTATCTGTAGGTGATACTTGCCATTTTTAGAGATCCTGTGGTGATAGAAAATCACAGCAGCAACTGCACACACCAGAACTAAAGTAACAACAGAAACTAATCCTGCTAAAACAGCTGAAGACAGACCTGAATCTGTCGAGATAAAGAGAGACTGTCATTAGTTTGTGTGAATCTGACAGTGTGTTTATACCACATTATGACCTATAATGCCCCCTTTTACAAGATGTAATATATGTGTCTGTTTCAGCTCAAAATACCCCACAGATCATTTATTATAGCTTGTAAATACCCATTTTTGAGTTCATGCAAAAACATGCTGTTTTCATGCATGTGTCTTTAAATGCAAATGAGCTGCTGCTCCCTGCCCCCTTTCCAGGAAAGCACTTCCTTCAACAGCTCCTGCATGCGTCGGATACTTTGCCAAATACTAACAAAACCTCTGCTTGGTTTTGATGATCATCTATATTTCGATCACGCTCACAGACACTGCAGTTCTTCTTCATCATTAAAGTTTTGTTATCTGCATGCATTTTAAAGCTATATCAGTTTAAAAACACACACATAGAAAGTGACGTCTCGTGAGTATTAAACTAACTTCTATTTCATGTCTTATTGTTTAAACTCTCTCAAATACACACGTTATGTCAAAAACACACAAAGTTCAGAAACACAGTCAGTTATGTCTGTGAACGTAAACAGCAGGGACAGAAATCGCATGTGTATATTAGATCGGTGGTGCATTCCCTTCAAAAACAAAACGAATTCACTGCATCTTCAGCAGCTCAGATGTCAGGAGTAAATGGAGACTGTTATGTTCACTCTTCCTAAACATTTTTGTTGCTACAGCATAGAGACAATGGGCGGATAGTGTACAACTCGCTCAAGGCGGAAACTATGCTAATACAGCATGGGTCCAGCAGCAGTCGTGGGCGGAGCCAGAGCAATGTGACATTACATTTCTCAGAAAATGAAAACGGCTTGACTGTTGAGGTTTTAGGGGGATTAAAAAAGGAATAGGTGGATTTTTATCATTATAAGGGTGGTTGTACACATACTGACAAAATACATGAATTTTGCATAATAGGTCCCCTTTAATTGGAAATATTCTCTCCATAGACACTGATGTGAAAGGTTTATTCCTCTATTCCAATAATCCATTAACAGTTAAAATTAGGCATACTACCAAATTAAATTTCTATGTTTACAACTAAATTGTCTGTGCTTCAAATCTATGCAAGATATAGTAACCAATAAGGTTGGCCTCCAGAAATGTCGAGAGAGGCTTTTCACTGTCTGTGACCTCAGGATGCTCAAGTTGCCCCTTAACAGCTCTCATCATGAACTTTAAATGTGTTTGTAAAGCACCATGTTTCTGTTTGTCTTTCCACTATCATGTATCCATGGTTTTTTGAATGATATTTGGAGGGAGGATGTTATGGGCTTCCACAGGCTACAGCATTATTAATTATTTTTGACGTCTTTATTATAAGTAGCAGATGTTTAGGATAAAGTTTGATAAATTTTGACAAGAAAAGAAATTCATGTGTTTGAACGAACAACAGCAATATAATTTTAAGTGAACTATAAAGTCAAGCTCCACTACGAACAGTTCAGGTATCAGTAAACTCTAATTAGATTATTAATAGATTAAAAAAGGAAGTGATAAAACATACTCAAGTCAAACTGCTTCGCCACATGAGGAACTTCATTGGTTTCATCTTGATCAGAGAGAGAAGCTGGGAAACACAAACCAACAAAAATAAAGACATAAGAAAGAATGCAAGAATTGATGAAATCTTTTAATTAAAGATTACAAAGACACATGAATGTAGGACTGTATTTAGGGTTTCTGTAATGTCATATATTTAATTATTCACAAAATATTTCTGCTGTAAATGACTGAGCAGAGTCATCAGAAATTTTTATGTTGATGGACTATTACATTTTCAGCAAGCCAAATGCAGGTGTAATATTATCTATTTTTCTATTATAATAGAAAAATCATTGATTGATTTTTTAATATCTAATTCCTGGAGGAAAAAAAAAACCCTTCAGGGTAAATAACACTGATTTACTCACCAGTGATGATCACACTGAATGTTTTTATGCTGTCATCACGAGTGCTGCTGATCTTTCTTGTGATTTTGGTGCTGTCACACTTGCGGTTTCTGTTCAAGCTTTGCCTTTTGCCTGAACTTTCGCTTCTGATGATCTCTGCTTCATAACGTCCAGCGTGTTCAGGTCTGATGTCTGTGATGATCAGAGATCCGGTCTCATAGTCCACCTTCAGTCTGTCTCTGAATCTCCCGCCTTCACCATCATATAAACAGCTCGTATTGGAATGTCCATTGATCAGAGCTATGCGAGTATCTTCATAATACCACAGTATCTTGTCATGTTGTTTTTTAGCAATATCAGTGTTTAGAGTGACTGAATCTCCCTCCATCACTGAAACTGTCACATTATCACCAAACACACCTGAAGACACAAATAGTTACTTTGTGTGTGTGCAGCTTTCACATACATAATGATATCCTGAAATCAGCTATATTGTGGTGATTATCTAACCATTCCCATGACCAAAACAGATCAATAAATATAATAAATAATGTACATAAATATAATAATTAATTTCTATATGCAAAAGGTTAAGATTTGGAGGTTAGGGCTATGGGATAGAAAATATCAATAACTTTGAAGACACAAAATCAAGCCTGTGTGCCTATTATTTATCTACGACAGGGGTATGCAAGTTCTGTGCTGCTGTCCTTTAGAGTTTATCTCAGACACACTTGAAAAAGCTAATCAATATGTTCAGGATTACTAAGGATCGAATTTGCTTACCCCTGAACAAGTACAATGTTCAGAGAAAGCTGGTAGAGAAGTTACAGAACAGTGCAGATTAGAAATGACAGTCATTCGCTCAAAAATACGCTTTAACCAATGATGAGTAAGAATTAAAAGAGATATTTTTTGTAGGTGTAATAATAAAACGATCATGTATTATAGCTGTGGTCACATGATTTCGCATCAGCGTCAGCTGTCTTTCATCATTCCCTTCAGATTGTCCCTTACTGCGCATGCCCATATCAATATTGCGTCTTGTTTCCTTTTAAATATTTGCATTGTTTAAAGGGTAGGTTTGCATAAAGGGTGCGTATGATGTTAATAAAGCCTCAAACCACACGAATATGGTGCTGGTAGCACAATCTGATAGGTAGCAGCCGCCATTTCAAGAACAGAAAAAAATAAATAATTAAATGATGTCTAAAAATACACAGCACGGAACATCCTGACACTTTATAGGCTATTCCTATATAGGCCTATACTAAATTATTTAAACCTTCGACCAATACAAGATACAATATTAGAAGATATCTTGAGAAAATTAACCATGGTTTTACTATAAAAACCATGGTTAAACAATGGTTACTACACACACACAGACACACACACACACACACATACACACACACAAACACACAAAACATGGTTAATTTTCGTAAGGGATGATGTAAACTGAAACTACAAAACGCGTATCAAAATGTCTTACCACCAAGGAGCAAAAACAGCAAAAAATAGCGTCCCATCATTTCATCTGCTGTGTTTATAAGAGTTGATTCAGATAGCTAGTGTTGTTCGTTGATCTGGAGTCTCTTCCCACCTCACAGAAAACCCGCAGTCGTTAAATTAATTCACTTCACCAAAGTCGATTCGAATATACATTTAGTATTTAAAAAAACACGTCATATTTATCCAGATTAAATGTTATAATTATCGTTATGTCTATAAAAACGTAGCCTACAGCCCTACATAATGGTTGCTATCCAAAAATAAAAGCGAAAGCATAAGCGTGATGTAAAAATGCCCAGTAGGAAAAGGGCACGGAAATGAATCAAAGGTAGATTCACAGCTAACAACATTTTGTTATAAGAATGTTCTCAAAATATTCAGTGTTGGTTCTGGGAACGTAAAAAATACATCAGTTTGACGTTACAGCAACATTTTTACAATGTATGATGTTCCTCAAACGTTCTTTCATCTTAGGAACATTGATTTGTAACATTCCAAGAACAAACAAAAAAAAGTCCAGTTTCTTTAATGTTAGTAGAATGTTATTTAAATGTTAGTATGATGTTTCTGAAACATTCTTTCAATCATTCAAACACCTGCTGTGAACAAACACTGAAAGAAAGAGAAGTCAGAGAAAGAATGAGAGTCAGCAGCTCATTTAGACATTCATAGTGAAACCTGCTGTATTCTTAGGTATATTTAGAACTGTATTAACACAAATATAGCACTAAACATTTTGACTCACTCCACACAAAGCACCTTTTCAATTGAAATAAGGTGAATACATTGCTGATTTTGGGGAAACAATCAAATAAGTCAGGCAGGCAGGATTTTTACTCTTTATGCCTTATTCATGAACTCTTATAGACTTTTAAACCTTAAACACAATGCTATGTATAATTTAAAATACAGGTAAAACCAATAAATACGGAAAATTATTTCACATTAACACAGCATTTTGTCCTGTTTTTATAGACTTTGGGTGAAAATGTTTATATATAGAGAGAGAGAGAGAGAGAGAGATTTAAATGGAAGATATAGCAAATTTGTGATCAACTGCTGAAGATTGTTTTCCACCTGTAAGAACAGTAAGTATCAAAACTACAGATTGTATAGTGAATATTGTGAAGTATGTGGTCACAGCTTTAGTGCTCTTTCAGTGAAGAGTGGTCAGATTGTGTTGGGGGAGGATTCACACACACATACACTAGATTTGATCTCACTTCTGCTGTCGAAGCAGTCTGTTTTCAGACATTTCCAGCATTCCCATCTTATAGTGCTGAAAGAAAATGGTTCATGTTGTCATTTTGTTCTGCTTGTGTTTGAGCAAACTGGTTGGTGAGTAATAAATGTGTTTTATATATTTGATTTACTAATTTAGTTCATGCTTTAGTTTTTATAATAACATGGAGATACATTTGGTATTATTTTCAGATATTTTGAAACAAGTATATTACTTAAAAATTCTGGTCTGGATTAAGGACTATCATCACAGAATAACTTTAGGACAGGTTCAGATTTTCTCAACTTTTCCCATTATGCTCATTTATTTGTTCTTTCATTTTGCTTTTTTCCTGTCTGTGCTGCTGTCTTGTGTGTTATTCATTTTACTATACTGATCCTAGCAAAGTAAACCAACGTAAATTTATATTTATAAAACTCTAAATTTATATTTATAAAACTATAAATTTATAAAACTAACTATACAAACCCTTAATCTGTGATAAACTCTGTTCTTCAGGTGTGTTTGGTGATGATGCAGTGAAGTCAGTGTCAGTGATGGAGGGAGATTCAGTCACTCTAAACACTAATCTTACTGAAATAGATGATGACGATCTGATTCTGTGGAGGTTTGGAACCTGAAAACACTTTAATAGCTGAAATCAGTGTACTGGAGGACAGCATCACTGTATATGATGATGTTCTTGATGAGAGATTCAGAGACAGACTGAAGCTGGACAATCAAACTGGATCTCTGACCATCACAAACACCAGAACTGAACATGCTGGAGATTATGAACTAGAGACCAACAGTGTGAGGAAGAGTTTCAACCTCACTGTCTATGGTGAGGTATTTTTATTTATTTATTTATTTTAGAATTAGAGTATATCTTAAGTAGTTGGTTTTTAATCTTAAAAATTATAATTTTTACACATTTATTTTTGACTTTCCTTTTCAGTATATTAAATACTTTCCTTTTGATAATATGATTTATTACATTTTTTTCTAACCTTTTTCAGCTCGTCTGTCTGATCCTGTCATCAGCAGAAACTGTACTTCTTCATCATCAAATTGTTCATTGGTGTGTTCAGCTGTGAATGTGGGTCATGTGACTCTCTCCTGGTACAAAGGAAACAGTTTATTGTCCAGCATCAGTGTGTCTGATCTCAGCATCAGTCTCTCTCTACCTCTGGAGGTGGAATATCAGGATAAAAACACCTACAGCTGTGTGCTGAACAATCCCATCAGCCACCAGACTCAACATCTGGACATCACTCAACTCTGTCACACATGTGCAGGTACGGCAGTGCTGATATATGTGATTATTTAGTGAGCTCATCTCTGTCTTAGATCAGACTGATGCATTTACTTCTGTCTTTATCATTACAGAACTGGACACATACTCTTCTTCACACTCTTCAGTCTCTCTGATAGCGTTGATCTCTGCTGCTGCTTCTGCTGGATCTCTGTTGATTGTTGCTGCAGTCGGGATATTTTATATGTGCAGGAAATTTAGAAAAACTGATCAAGGAGGCAAGTGCTTGACAGTTATCTATAAAATGACACTGACTAAAACTGAATAAAACTAATCTGCATTTCTCAAACTGCATCAAAACAATGGAAATACAAAGACATAAATACAAATGTGCATTAATTTAATTATACAATAACTCGATAACACAATCATTAATGTGTAAAGATGCATAAATATTACTTTAAAGTTCATCTTGGTTTGATTTATAAATTATCAGCTAAGAATGTCTTTATAAATTACATGTTTGTGTGTGAGAAACAGTTATACATTCAAACTGAATTTGAACCATGTAATGGAGCATTAGACATAATCGTATTACACTATTAACTTATCATTAAATGTGTGCATTAAAGGGGCTGTATGTAGATTTCAGAAACCCTTGTTTTTAGCAACACCGGTGGCCGTTAATTTAACTACAGCTAGTAACTTTACTCCCACTCATGCACAATAACATACAAAAGACTGAACATTATTCAAATGATATTTGTTCTTTGCTAAAAAGTAAAAATAAGTTGTAAATACCTTTACAGCGATATACAGTTAACGAACAACCCAACGCTGATCCACGCTGCTGAGAGCAATGTTTAGATAAATATGTGCTGCACGCTTTCCTCTCAATAACAAAATAAACACACAACAAAAATGGCAGCGGTGAGAAAACAGCAGTTCAGAAAGCATCTGATCGTAGCGATGTGGATATGTTTGCACCAGTTCTGCAATTCACCGGTAATGTTTACATAGCTGAGACATATCACAAGCTTATGGACGGTCGTTTTTGAGTGCTGCTGTCCTGCACCTTCCTTCACGTAGCTTTAGTAATCCTGAAGACATTCAAGTGTGCTCGATCAGGGTTGTAGCTAAACTGTGCAGGACAGTTGCACTCCAGGACCAGTGTTACTGGTACACAGATTTTCATGATATGTCCCCTTTAAGTTTTGTTACAAGCTGTTCAAACATTGGCAATAAAATTGTGATTAATACATGGGAATTCTTACATATAGCCCTTTTAATGCTTTAACTTTCACAGCCCTAATAATAATACATGTTGTGAAAAACCACATCTGGTTAAGATTAAATTGTTGTTGTATAATGCAATTTTTATTATTATTGTTGAAACAGGTCAGACTCCTGATAAAGAGATCACTTACTCTGAGCCAACGTTCAACAAAAGAAATGCTCATAAAATGGTAAGATCATATATTCCTAAGTTATGTTGTATATCTCTGTATCAGTTTAGCAGTAAGTCAAATTTATGTATGCTTGTACAGTATCATGATACAAAGAAAAACACAATAGCGTATATAAAAGCCATAAGACCACCATTCAATGCAAGAAATACTGACACATATACCACAATACTCAAGACACTCATTAGGAACATAATAACAGATCAACAGGTTCATTTATAGGTTATTAATAGAGTGGTGCAGGTATGACGTATCTTTGTAGGCCAACCCGGAAGTTAGTGGCACACAGGTTCCCTCGAAAAAGCCTATGCATTTTTCCCATAGACTTTTGGAAAATCGCAAAAAATAAGCTCTGTGTTTAACAAAGGGTTATGACACTTACACGTTTTGTCCATCAAGATAACTTTCACAGATGAACAACTTTTATGAAGTTTGAAGCCTAAATGCAGTCACCAGAATTAAAAAGCTAAAGGTAGGCTATAAACGACCTACACCGGTCGCTCGACATCAACGTCACCATCACTAAGCCTCTGACAACTCTGTCGGTTTTTATCTAAAATCATTTTCCAGCACATTTGAGTTAGAATAGTTTAAAAGAGTACAATTATTTACAGCATTACGAGGCTGTAAAAGTAGCTTGCCTTTTCGGCGTGATGACGTTTAATGTCCCCGACTGTCTGTGTAGTCCCATTTAGCCACTTGTTAGCAACCGCCTTTTTCAAGACACATAACAGCTTAACAAAATCACAAGTGGGGTAATTTGCATTTGCAGGTAATTTGCAAGTGGGGCATTTTATGTCGTAGAATAAAACGTGAAACTGTCTTGAGCTTGTGTTCACCACAGAACTTATTTCAGCCATTTAACTAAAATCCCATTCAAAAAACCCATTGACTTCGGCTTGATGGAACCGAAAGTGCTCACTTCCGCATTTTGGCCTACAAAGTGATGTCATACCTGCACCACACTATTCATTTTACATAGTATGCATGATGCTATTTCCTGTGTCTGCTCATGTTAATTTTTGTACTGAAAAACTTCCTTGTGACTGGGGCAGTAAAGCCTTATTAAAAGCGACATTTGTTCCTCATTTACCACTAAAGTTTCATAGTATGTACCTTTTAGGAGTAGATAGGGTACAAAGTTGTCCTTTTAAGGCTTTACTGCCCCACACTATAAAAATATAAAATATTGCTCTAAATTTACCTCTAAATGTCCCCCCTTACAGTAGGCCAGTTCTGAACCCGACAACTGTTATAAGAAAAAAAAAAAAACATGATGTCAGAATTCACATGGAATCTTAAATATATCATCAGTAAGATATCTTTAAATATATGTATTTTATTGCTATTATTATTATTATTATTATATTTTTTACAGAATGTTAAAGAGGAAGATCAAGTAGAGTATGCACCAGTTGCCATGAGAAGATAAAATATTTTTCACCAGAATAAGCACCGGACCTGGAACATCCTGCGACAACCTTTACAACTCCTGCTGACAAGAAGTTCTTTAAAACTTGTAGATGAGTTTTGGGATTGTTGACAATCATGTAGCACCTAAAGCCCCGTTCACACCAGCAGCGACACACAGACACTAAAGCCGCCTCTCTCCGACAAACAACAGACCTGTATGAGGAATTTACAAATCCGTTTTGAGCTTCGGGTGCGTTGAATTATTTCACTGTATAACTTCTGCACCTAGACCATAATGGACAGCCATATTGCGAGGTGATATTTACCAGTTTTTCCACTAAAATGTTATTCTTTAAACACAATTTCTGTCAAATTGAATGGTTATGAATAATTATGTCCAAAACTGTTAAATAATGTACATTCATTAGAACCTTTTCATGTTTGAGAGATGCTTTTCTTAAAATTTAAACTTATTTCTAGTCAAAAGAGTGATCTGAGGAATAATTTATGTCTGTAGTACAAGGCAGAAACTGTGCAGGACTGTTTACTGACTCATGGTTATTTCTGTATTCAGTTCAACCCCAAATTTCATAAAAAAGATCAAAGGTCAGATTTCAAATACTAAGTTTGAAAAATTAGTGTAGTCTTAAATATATGTAAAATATAATGCCATTTATTTCTAACTGTGATTTCATAATTAGTCCTATAGAGTGTTAATATGATATTCTAATATCGATCTTACTGCAATGTGCATCAAGTGTCTCAGCACAGAGTAATGTTATAACAACTTTCAACACACACAAATGGAGGCCTACTTAATATGATACCAAGTAAAACAGCGCTGTGTTACCCCACATACACATAAGCTCCGGAGATCCTCCATGAGACTTGAGATCCGTCGAGTTGCTTCCCATCACCTCTGAAGGTGAAGTCCCATGATTCCCCGCTCATAAATCAAAAAAATTAGATTTAAATAATAAGACTAAACGTGTTGATATTTGGGATATTTAAGTACTCAAGTGAACAAAATATATAACACTGGCCTAGTGTTTTTTTTTTTATATTTTACTGCAAAAATCTTACATATTGCAGCTTTAATGTTTTATAGAAATAAATGTTTAATGAAAGTTTCTTGTTCTGTTGCTGCCAGTCATTTCATTTCACTTATGTGTTACTTTTTTTAACAGTGTGAGCAATGGCGCAAACTGTGCTTTGCTCCATCTGGTGGTGATTTCGTGAATTATTATCGACATTATTTTTGTAATTTTACATACTTTTGTTTGTAATCTAAGAAAACAGATATAAAATACTGTAATAATACAGTATTTTTTTTCTGTATAAAAAGATAATTATTGTTATTTACAATAGTTATTTATTATTAAACTCACAATAGACAGTTAGGTTGAAACTCTTGCTCATATTTCTGATCATCAGTAGTTGATAAACTCCAGCATGTTCAGTTCTGGTGTTTGTGATGGTCAGAGATCCAGTCTGATTGTTCAGCTTCAGTCTGTCTCTGAATCTCCCATCAAGAACATCATCATATACAGTGACTTTATCTTCCATTGCATCTATTTCAGCTATTAAGGTGTTTTAATATTCAAACCTCCACTGAATCACATCATCATCCAATATTTCAGTACGATCAGTGTAATAATTGATGGTTAAAGAGAAAAGCACTATTTAGGAAAACAATATTCATGTACATAACTCATTGCCTTTGTATTTAGAGATTTATTTCCTGATGTTGCGCCACACAAATGATGATTTAGAAGAGTTCCCTGCCTTAAGACTGTAAAACTAGTTGTACCTTTGCTTTATTATTTTACTGGGATATTCAGATATGAAAAGTTTAGCGTGGCAGAATGAATGCCACGCTATTCATTAATAGCGCGTTAATTCAGTCATTTACCCATTCAATTTCAGAGTATCTTTATCTGGAAACAACAAATGTAAATCCATCATATTACTCTGTATATATAAAAAGCAAAGCATGAAAACATCAGTCAGTAAAAACAATAATATAAAAACACTTACCAAACCGTTGCCACAAACACAAGCTGAACAAAACGGCAACATGAACCATTTTCTTTGAGCACTTCATCATTATAATGAAAATCTCTGCAGAGTGAAATGAATCTAGTGTGCATGTGGATCCTCCCCATCAGGACCACCGATCAGTGAACACACAATATATATTACTGTCATGATATATAGCATTTATTAAGACTCGCTATAAAGTCGCAGACAATAATAGGCAGTTATTAAAATGATCACAAGTCACAAGCATCTTTTCTTTTGTTATTTCTGCTGTCGTTCTTTTTGTAGCAGTGCCTCTGTATGTGTGTGTGTGTGTGTGTGCACACCAGAAGTGTCATGGAAAAAATATATATCTTCATTCATAATGCACATATGTAAAATATGAGTCCATGAGTGATGTGTGATGCAGAATCCTGTACCTGTGACTATAGGACTGCTTCTCAAACTTCAGGGTCTGTGAAGCAGTTTTTTGTGAAAAGAAAGTCAGATCATGAGGTTCATATTAACAGGAGAGGAAATAAAGACACTCTTGACACACATCAGCATGCCTCCAATAACACACACAGGGTTTCCACTCATCAGGTCAAGCAACATTTCAGTGTAAATAAATGAGACCACAGAAGTTTCACTTTGACACACAAACTGAGCTGCTGGTGTCACATTCACTGAACACTCCACAAAAAGGTGCAAAGCTGTCACTAGGGCAGTAGCCTAAGGTATAAAAGCGAAAAGGGACATCTTTGTACCTTATTTACTCCTAAATAGCACATATTACCTTTTAGTTTTTGTAAGGGTACTGCCCCAGTGACAACTTTGTACCTTTTTTTCTGAGAGTGAATCACATTCATTCTCTGAGTTAGAAAACACACACATGGTGGTTTTCTATGAGTCTGTTTTAATAGAATGTATTTTTTAAAAAATGTTTGGATGATTTTTTTTTTTTTTTTTTTTTTACCATGTAATTAGTTCTATTTCGACAGATTCAGGCCTGTTTGCACATCAGTTGTGAACACGCTTTGTCTTTCTCACTGAAGCTTTCTATAGCAAATGCATTAGGGAATGCATGCACTGAAAACTTGAATGCAATGTAAATTGTTTGGGGCCGTATGCACAGATGTAAATGCATAATCACCCACATTCACAGGAGGTTACTCCACGAATTGCATTCTAATTCATTACAGTAGTTTAAGTTTGTGCAGGGCTCATGTTATGAAGTTTCAAAGGTTCGGGAGGAGCCTAAACTTTTATTCCTGTCAATCATCATTTTGAGCGCATATAAGCAGCAGTCATTGAGCCTTCCCAACAAGAGATATCTAGCTGCAGAACCGCAGCGCCAGCAGTTTCAGACCAGCGGCTGCAGGATGGAAGTGAGTGGCAGAGCTTATACAGTGTTGCGCTATCTATACATGTAATTTTTGTCTTCACATAAAAAAAAATCATGTTAACATAATTTGTTGTCTATACTTTCACTGTATACTTTATTTTATAGAATATTGTTTGATTAGTTTTCTGATCAGTAATGTAAATGGGCTTTGCAATGAACTTACTGTATGCTTTGTATGTGTTATTTATTAATATAAATTATGAGCATCATAAGTTTTTTTTGTTTTTGTCAAAGTAGAAGTATTATTAATATTTTTATTATTAATCATGTCATTTTTAGGGATGACTGAGCAGGGTCATTACTAGAGGGTTGGCATTGGATATGATCCGTGTTGATGTTTTATTAAAAATGTTTCATTTGAAGTCACCATTATGGTAATCAGTGCTTTAGTTAGTGCTTCTCGTGTTAGTTTTTCTCTGGCTGCTGTGGGTGTTTATAAAGCACATTTACTATTGCAAAGACAGCTAAATTTGATCCGGTCACGTTGGCTACTTGGATCACATAACTATCATCATGATTGGCCTGATTCACTAATCTTAACTAGTCTAATTTGTGATTATATGGCTGACCATTTTTTATGAGGAATCTTAAAAAATGCACAAAACATATAAACTTGATGACACTTGAATGTTTTTTTCTACAATGTAAACTGCACACACCAGACATTCTTATTGTTACTTATTAGAAACGTGTTTTTTAAACGACTTAAATATACTCTTTTTTTTACATTTGCAGTTTTTTTTTTACAATTTAAATTGCTAATCAATGAATGTGATCTTATGAGCAGCAGGTTTTAGAGCATTTGAATGACTCTTAAACTAACGCAAAAAAAAAAAAAAAAAAAAGTGATCTCTGCTGACTTCTGTACAGAATTGCGGTTTGATCTGTTCAGCTTAGCAAGAGTAGCTGTACATGTGCAGTGAGTGGGTGGAGCTTAAACATTATCTCACACTTTAACACTGTCCTGTTAGTTCACGATCTGACACTGAAGTGTTCACATATTTCAAGTGCTATTTTCTGAAAATGGTTCACATGTTTGTTTTGTTCTGCTTGTGGCGTCTGGTTGGTGAGTTATAATATTCATTTTAACACATCATTTGCTTTAGTTTTAATACATTATATCTCCAGAGATTTAATACAGAGCCATAAAGTACTTTTTAAATCAGATTTCCTAGATAAAAGATACTCAAACCAAAATGAAACTTTATTATGAGATCTAATTTAAACCTCAAGAGAAAAATAGGGAGAATCATTGTAAACAATGAAAAACAATCAAATGATTTTTGATGAATCTCGCTAGTTTATTTTACTGTTTTTTTGTGTAGTTTTTAGCTTCTTATTTAAAAGAAAAACTACAATGAAACATTGTATACTATAGAGAGAACTATATAGGCTATTTTCATACGGGCAAGTACAAAGTAAAGTCAATGGCTTTAAGACTGTCCATTTGAACCTTTTAGTCCATGTATGTATCTCTGTGAAACTTTACCTGATTTGCACTATTTGGCTTCCTATAACTATTCATTCTCTAGAGCAGAAGCAGTGAAGGAGCCAATCAGAATTAAGATTGAATTTTGTAAGGTCAATTCTTCTTCATATATGTGTTACATGATTGATT
Source organism: Ctenopharyngodon idella (assembly GCF_019924925.1). Classification (NCBI taxonomy): domain Eukaryota; kingdom Metazoa; phylum Chordata; class Actinopteri; order Cypriniformes; family Xenocyprididae; genus Ctenopharyngodon; species Ctenopharyngodon idella. The sequence continues at coordinate 3,667,310 of NC_067229.1, forward strand.
CATTAGACTGGACTAAATAGTCAACAGCCTATTAGCTAACAATAATACACACACTAGCATATTAAATGTTAGCTTTCAACACAAAACTGAAATTGAATATGAGGCACCAGCCCAGAGCCTAAGCAAATGCCCCACTCTTCTCTACAATGGTAACCCAGTGAAATTTAAAACATTCTAATAATTGCAATATAAGTGAACACTGAACACTATTAAACACTATCAAGCATTCCCCGTTTTCATCTTACTGCAAAACACATAAAATAACATCACATTTTTAAACATTTTCTCTCTTTATCCAGCCATATGCAATGCATGATGGGAACTAACAAGCACCGCCCATTTTCAGTTAATTGAACAAAATTCATTCATGTAATCCCAACACAAACGGATTAAGTAAACTTCGAGACAATCACCCCTGAGGCTCCTCCCACAGATCCGCCTGTATTGTGCTAACAGTGCCAGATAACTAAACATAACACCACAAAAATATTAATCCTGGCTACTTCTGTGTCTATGCTGCTGTTCTTCCTTACAGTTACAAAACAGGTCTATTTAATCTGTGAACCCTTAATCTGTGTCTGTTCTCCAGGTGTGTTTGGTGATGATGCAGTGAAGTCAGTGTCAGTGATGGAGGGAGATTCAGTCACTCTAAACTCTGGTTTTACTGAAATAGATGATGATGATCTGATTCTGTGGAGGTTTGGAGCTGAAAACACTTTAATAGCTGAAATCAGTGTGCTGGACGACAGCATCACTGTATATGATGATGTTCTTGATGGGAGATTCAGAGACAGACTGAAGCTGGATCATCAAACTGGATTTCTGACCATCACAAACACCACAACTGAACATGCTGGAGTTTATCAACTAGAGACCAACAGTGTGAGGAAGAGTTTCATCCTCACTGTCTACGGTAAGTTAAATATTTGTTTCGCCTGTTTTATTTAGCATTAAATTAGATGCATCTTAACATTTGGATTATTGACAAAATCATTGCAAGCATAATTTTTCTCTCTATTTGTCCATTTGGGTAAACAATAATCTTTTATAAATATATGAGTAACGAAGATCATTATATAAGACACTCACCCAGCCAGAACAGCTGTTTCTTTATTTGAGAAATTAATACAATTAGCAAATATTTGATTTTCTACCTTGATGCGATGATTAGGATGCTCTGTCTGTGTGAAAATCAGAAGTGCTGCAGTTCAAGTTGCAAAAGTAGTTAGTAATGAGATGTACAGTAAAGTGTAACAGATCAACACTATTATATTATAAAGAATATATATTTTTTTATTGAGAAAGGCACTTGAGGTTACATCTTCAGAGTTCTGGACAGTAACCTTATTATCTTGTTTTGATGGTACAACCGCACCAGGTAGTTACTTCCAACTCAATAACTTTATCCCTCATTCACTGTTACATGTGCTGGAACCTAAAGAAAGCAGCTGTAAACTCCCTTCAGAAATACTTTAACATCACATGACCACTAGAGAGAGAGAACATATTCCCACATAAACATGAAATCAGTACTAGAGATGAACTGACAATTGAGGTTACTGATGTTTTTGACTGATATTTACGTGCATCTACTCTGTTCATCAGTGGTATGATATTGATTTAACTGATAAATGGTGCTATCTGGTGGATGTTTGAAGAACAGCAGCTAAAACAGCATCACAACACCGTAAGCTCAACCCCTAACATGCGTCGTCATGGATGTCTACCCTGCAAACAAGCCTGCACTGGCCCTTTACGGGCCCACCTGCCAGCGCAGGACCCCTGCGAATTTGCTCATTGGCACAATATTGGCCCCTCAGCACTGGCCCTGCACGGGCAGCTCTCACTTAGCTTCCAGGAAGCCTTAGTGCTGTTTTATTGAAAATAATAAAGTAATAATGACCCTTGACTTCTTAACTTTAATGTTTCTTTGTTTGCTGTTTTTGAAGTGCATTTGTTATAGCAAAATTTGTGAGAAAAAAAGTGATGATACAGTTGTCATGTAGTGGCCTGATTTACTGACATTAATAGGGCATTATAATAACCCTAGAATATCAATGCATGAAATTTTGTCCTGCTTTAATATTTTGAACGTTTTTAAGTCATTATGCGGAAATTATTCAGAAAGGATCATGTAGACTCACTCAAGAGCATGTAGTTTAAATTAATCTTTAACTATCAAGCAAAAATGTATTTTAATATTAGCAAAATGCACAAGAGTTACAGAAGGCCTCAGTGTGTATTTTCATGCCAAGTGAAACATGTTCAGTATATGATTCACTGAATGACACTTGAGCAGCTCAGTTCGCGAGTCAAAGTGAAACCGGCAGTGGTCTAATCTTTTTACATCTGAACAGAGATGCGGTTTGATCTGATGCCTGGACTAATAGCTTCTGCATTACAGTAAAATATAATAATTATTATTTATGTTTTTTGCAAAAACTTTGACCCCTTTATTCATCAACAGTAATGTGTTAAAAAAATATAAAAACAACAAAATACATATAGGCCTACATTTTCTGAAGAAAATGTGAATGGTGTGTGCTGTGTGCAACTACCCTACACTGCCTCAGGTAGAAAGAGATGCTAACACAGTTAACATGTTCTTTGCCTGATGCTATCATGATTAGCTTGTTGCTAGCATGTTTTTAGCAAGATGCTAATATGATGAACATTATTAGAGATTGTATATTATAGGGAGATAGGAGGGTCTGTATCTCTTGCCATTGGAGAAAGCGTAATGGCTAACTTAATCACGTGTGGCACCTCTCAGCCTATCGTGTAATGGCAGTGACATCAGTCGCAACATTCCCTAGTCTGCCTTCTCTTAAAAACAAACATTTTTATTAAGCTAAAATCTACATATAGTTCCCAACGAAAGTATTGTTTAGTGTAAAACATGCTGAAGATTAACAAACAGGCTGTCTATTAATTAAATGATTAGCTATTTCCCCACAAAAGCTGTTTAATCAGCATAGTGAAGCCTCTCGTCCATTGACATCCATTCAAAAAACAGCCGCTGGTCTCCTTCCCTGCGTACTGCCGGGGGCGGAGCGTTAGCATTAGCCGTTACGCTTTTTTGGCTAAAGGTTACAGGCTTGCCTTCCAGTAGCTTTGACATTATGTTCACACTGTTAACGTCATTTGTGTGATGCTAACATGTTTTAACATTTCACTAGATGTTGCTAACATGTGTTAACATGGTTTTAGCATGTAGCTAGGTGATGCACTAGTATTAATGATTTAACATGTTGTTGCTAACACATTTTTACTTGTTTTTATTTGACATTTGTTATGACATCCATTTTAAACATTACAATGCTCATAATAACTTTCATTAAAGGGGGGGGGGGGGGGGTATCACACACAGTTTCTGCCAATCTCATGTTAATCTTGAGTACCTATAGAGTAACAATGCATCCTTCATATCTTCATATTTATAAAAGATAGATACGCTAAACCGAGTCTTTCCGGAAATAGCAGAGCTTCTGGAGGCGTGTCTGCTGTCAGTGCTGTGGGCGGAGCTAAAGAGTCACGAGCAGCTTTTGTGTAGAGATCTCATGCTAGCTGCAACATCATTATAAGTAAAAACAGGAGCTGCATCTCATCCAACACATGCAACACATCCAGCACATGCAAGAGTAGCTTGCACATGTGGGTGGTGGTCAAATCCGGAATCACACGCAACGCTATATTAATATCACAGTTCAACACCGTTGTGTTAGTGCACAATCTGTCTCTCACAGTGAGTGGTCACATATTTCAAGCACTGTTATTTAAAGATGGTTCATCTGTTTATTTTGTGCTACATGTGGCATATGGCTGGTAAGTTTATTTCTTTTAAGACATTAAATCTTGCTTTAGTTTTAATACAAAACAATTGACTACTTTTTAATCAGCCAAAGGATTTGCATTCTCTGTTATTCATAAATAGAAGATGCAAATTAAGCTGAAAATAAAATGAAATAAATTAAATGAAATGTTACATGTGACAAGATGATTGACAGGCCAGTTTATAGTGACAGGATGCGAGTGACTATGTGACAGAGCGTCCGTAAAGACGCAGTTTAATGATGTGATAGTTTGTCCCAAAGCTTGACTACTCTTCCGCTACACACTCAAAGTACAGTATGTACTTTTTCTTCACAAAAATAGTAAATACTTTTAGGGTGTGTAAGTATAGGTGAACTGGGACACAGCACATCTGGTGTACCCTTCATTGCCCGTGAAACAAAGGATGCTTTTGGAGGAGGACAGCCTTCATCGTGCCACAGTGCCTTCGCAACCGGCCTTCAAAGGATGCAGCTGTAGTGCACCTTTAATGAAGCTGCTACACTGGGCGCGTTCAGTGATGCCAACTGAACAATTTTGTTTAACAACTTTTCAGGCTACTCCGGCAATTTATTTAATAAAATTTATTCAGCGAGTTTTAGCAACATTTGAAAAGTTGCTAACTCAAATGATAAAATTCACACATTTTCCCTATAAAAGAAACAAAAATGACTCTCCGTCACACACTCGCAACTCTGTCACTATTTTTTATAGTATGAATGTACAGTACTCTGGGCATACTATATCCCCCATGTTGTCATTGTCATGTGACTTACAGTGTCAGTTTAGCAACTTTTAGCAACAAATCGACCTGCCTCAATGTTCTTTTGTGTTTCTGCTTCTGTTCTCCAGGTGTGTTTGGTGATTCAGTGTCAGTGATGGAGGGAGATTCTGTCACTTTATACACTGATCTTACTGAAATACATGAAGATGACTACATACTGTGGAAATATGGAGCTGAAAACTCTCTCATAGCTGAAATGAATAGAGCTGCTGGAATCTTCTCCACATTTGATGATGTTCTTGATGGGAGATTCAGAGACAGACTGAAGCTGGACGATCAAACTGGATCTCTGACCATCACAAACATCACAACTGAACATGCTGGAGTTTATCAACTAGAGATAATGGGAGTGAAACGATCATCAAAAACATTCAATGTTTCTGTCTACGGTGAGTAGAGATCAATTGTCTCCTTCAAATATTCTTATTTTATTTTTCACATAAAATTTTGTAATTTGAGGTCACTGTGATCACACTAAACACTTAAACACATCGAATGGAACATTGTTGATTAGATTTATCCAGATTTGTTTATTCTCTCATGTCTTTCAGCTCGTCTGCCTGTTCCTGTCATCAGCAGTAACTCTTCACAATGTTCTTCATCATCATCATCATCATCATCATGTTCATTGGTGTGTTCAGTGGTGAATGTGAGTCATGTGACTCTCTCCTGGTACAAAGGAAACAGTTTATTGTCCAGCATCAGTGTGTCTGATCTCAGCATCAGTCTCTCTCTACCTCTGGAGGTGGAATATCAGGATAAAAACACCTACAGCTGTGTGCTGAACAATCCCATCAGCAACCAGACTCAACATCTGGACATCACTCAACTCTGTCACACATGTTCAGGTACGACAGCAACGATAATATTCACTGAATTAATTTGTTGGTTCTACCGAGGTTGATACTTTAAGATGCCTGAAATGATGACTGAGCTTCTGTCATCATTTACTCATGTCTTTCTTAGCAGTTTTTGCGTCTTCTTTTTCTTCTTCTGTGAAGCATAAAAGATTATCTTTTTTGAGTTCATGACAGAATAAAGTCAGCTTGTTGAAAATCTCAATTCTATTTTATCTTTTTTTTTTTTTCAGAAGGCCACGCCCATTGTTGTGATTCTGTTGAAGCTGTGCTCCGATTGGTCGTCACTGCTCTGATGGGCGTGGCTGCTGCGGCTGCTGCTGTTCTTCTGGTCAATGACGTCAGATCTACAAGAGGTAGAACGGAGAAAACAGAACAGATGTCATAAATATTGTGACATATATGGGAGTTTTAATCAGTAAAGAAAAAATATGTGTGTCTAATTCTTTAGTGATGGCAAAACAAAGCTTTTCTCACCAATGCTCTGTGAATTGGATTGTAAAATGTTCATTACCCGAATCTGGTGTATTGGGGCCATCTGGTGGCCAAAACGATGAATATTCTTAGTATTTAATTTTATTCTTTAATTGCATCCATTTTTCATTTCTTTGTTCAATCAATTATTTTACTTCTTCTTAATTTATGTTATGTTGCTCTTTTCAGTTTGTTTCATATGTAGCAACCCCACAAATACAAACGTAACAATATTTGTCATGCCAGTAAATCACTGTAGAATTGAACTGAAAACTGAATATTACCCACCAAACTGCTTTACATCTATAAATCATATATAGGCCTCAATTTTAATTGAGGAGGTGTCATAATAAAAATAAACTCTGACTTGTATGAATAATGAAGGTTGATTAAAAACTCATTTTCTGTATATTCAGTTTATTTAAAACCACACAGACAGTGTAAATGTACACATTAAAACCAAAGTTCATTAGAAGGCATTATAATACAACAGTGACAGGCCCATTTTTCAGCAGAATTAATTCTGGATGTATTTTTCCTATTTATTTTCTCATAAGGACTTCACTAAGAGTTCTAAGCCATCAACCAAACTACTAACCTCCAATATGATTACAGCATTACAAAGTTTGGTCTGAAGCACAAAAAAAAAAGTTTATGAAAATAATAATAATAATAATAAAAAAGGTTTAAAACTGTGTGCTTAATGTCTTTTATGATGGAATTACCTACAATCCCACAATGCAACATTTGCCATGATTCTATGATTGATTTTTCTTCAGGATTATGTGACTTTGTGTCTGTTTTTATGGTACAGAGTAACCGTATTCGTTGATCTGCTTCAGTGAGATGAAATGAGTCTTTGTTAAATCTGTTAAACGGCCTATTTAGGCATTTTTTTTATCCTAATAATAATCACAAATATGCTGTATATATTCAGCAAGAATGCCCAATTGTATTTGTGATTTAAGTACATGATAAATAAACATTAACCCATGCACTTTAACAAAATGTTTTTTGTTGTTGTTGTTTTTTTTTACAAACTTTTCAACAACCTTCACCCGTTCTTTTTCAAAATTCTTTTACAAGCACTTAATACACAACCACAACTGCGTACTTAAATTTGCGTTCATTAGGTCTCAGCCAGATTATGGAGGACGAAACCTGCAAAAACAATAAATATATAAATAAATCCACAAAATTATAAATAAATATATAAAGACATGTGCAAATAAATGTATAAATACACATATTCCTGCATAAATAAATACATAAATCATTTTTTTATTTGCCGCAATGCATGCTGGGAACCATGGATGAGTTTTGATTGCTGCACCCAGAATGCACTGCAGCATGAAGCTTTCTGTTGATTGTCACCAGTGTTGAGGTTCATACGCTGATTCTTGATGTCAGTGTGTGTCTGAAAGATGCTGTAAATCAAAACTTACTGTTCAGCATGTGTTTTTTCTTCTTCACATGATCAGATTGTCATGATACTGCTGGAGCAAATGCTGCAGTATCACATGATCAGCAGAAAGTTTAGGAGCATTAATAACGCTAAACCCGATCATCAGTGATGAGAGTTCAGATATAATAAATGGAACAAACCACATGATGTTTATATCATTAATAAGCAGTAAACACCACCTTATCTCATTTCTGGCTTTCTTTACCACAACAAACATGGTTTAACTAAGAAAATGTCAAATTATGAGCTGTGGTATTAAAAACTTTAGTTAAATATACTTTCATAAAGTTATTCCAACTAAATTATAAGTTCAAATAACTACTTTTGTCAAGTTGAAAGTACTTAAAATTCTAAGTAAATACAATTTAACTGAGTCAGTGCAAAAAGATAACTCAAAATGTTAAGTTAAAGAAACTACCTTTTTTCTACAGTGTAGATTTTTTTTCTACTGAAGCTGTGATCCGATTGGTTGTCTCTGCTCTGGTGGGCGTGGCTACTGTGGCTGTTCTGGTTTATGACATCAGATCCACAAGATGAGGAGACGAGAAACATCTTAAAATCTTAAATATTGTGATATATCTCAGCATTTTGATCTATAAAGAGTTAAATATATGAAAAGGTTTTCAAATACGGATATCAAAGAAATAAGAGGTTTAATGTGTGGATGTAAATGTCAAGTTTATAAAAAAATGCAAATGTTTTTGATTTTATGTGGAAAATTAAACCACACTGTGGAAAGAAATGACATAATACATATAATATTTTACCAATTTGTTTTCAGATTAGCACAATTACATTACAAATTATTTAATTTTTAATTAAACAGAATGCTGTGTTTTTAATTAGGTTTAATATTTTTTCTAACATAAATGAGTCTTTATTCATAAAAATTCAAATTCATATATATATATATATATATATATATATATTTTAGGAAGGATATATAAAGCTAGTGATGACTTCACCACTTGTTATATAGCGCATCACTGTGGACAAACTATGAACAACAACTGTAAAGATATTCTTTCTGTGATTAAATATATGTGGACATTTACCACAGATAAAGCAGATGAATTCAAATAAAGACCCTTTAAAATGTTAAAAAAAAAAAAAAAAATGTAATACCAAAATATAAGCAATTACCTGTAAATTTAAAACTACTGGTATTTCATTGTATAATGACAAAAAGGGAAAATTCTGTTAACAAACAAACAAACAAACAAAAACCTTACCTGTAAAGTTACACTTGGCCCTGTGGCCACATTATCTAAAGTTTATTTATACAACACATATTTACAATAATAATTCAAAGTGCTTTCTACAAAGATGGTTTAAAAAATAATAACCACCACATAAAAATCAAAGAATAAAAATGATTAAAAATCTATTTACCAAGTTACAGTTAAAAATAAATCAAGAAGGATACATATAGTACATAGATAAAGTGCAATAAGTCGGACATACAGTGGCAGAGTGTGTTTTGAGTCTGGATTTGAATGTAATACTGTTGGAGCACATCTGATCTCTTCAGGAAGCTGCTTCCAGCTGCGGCTGGTGTAACAGCTAAAACAGACTCTCCTTGTTTAGAGCGAACCCTTGGTATTTCTAATTGATGTGATCCTATTGATCTGAGTGGTCTGTTAGGTTTATATTCAGTGAGCATATCTGCAGTGAGGTCCAATAGGCCATTGAGTGATTTATAAACAAGTAAAAGTACATTAAAATAGGCTGCTGTTTTACTCTTTCTCTGGCAGCAGTGTTCTGTATGAGCTGCAGCTGTCTCATGGTCTTTTTGGGAAGGCCGGTGAGGAGTCCATTACAATATTGACTATGGGAGGTGGGCTACGCACCAAACAGTCCACCCTTCTGGGTAGTAAATGATTATATGTAATCTAGATATCCTACACCTTAAAAAAGAAATCCAGTTGTTTTACAAATAATAATAATAGTAATAGTAATCCTGGCAGCTGCAATTGCCAGAATAACTCTGTAAACAAATAGTAAAAATGTAAACATATTTACAGACCAATCTGTCAATTTTACAGTATAAATCTGTAATTTACAAACAAGAAAACTGCAATTTAATCCAGTAATTCCAACAACGCACACTGCTGCTAAAATCTATTTTGTATCTTTAACATACTGTATACTGACAAACACTATAATAATGCAGGTGGTAAAAGAGGAAGTCACATGAAGAATCATGAGTTCATCACAAGTAACTTTTCCACAAGCTGAATTAGAAGGTGCACAGTGTCCTTCACACAATCAGGTGAAGGACACTTTTTACAAAAAAAAACAAAAAACAAAAAAAAAAACTTTTTTTTTTTTACAGTGTAATCAGATTCCAAAAATTAAGTACTTATGTTATATACTTACACATACTTACATATAATACAGTATATTAATTTTTAGATACTTATAATCAGAATACAGTTATTTTTTTATTACATGATTATTTCTTTTTTTATCTTTTAAATTTTCTGTTCTCAAAAGGTTTTTGAAATTGCACACTCAGACCGGGCACTAGTCAGGCGACTAATTACATGGAAAATAGAGCAATTGTACAGCATAAACACAGAATATTTATTTTTAGTTAGTGTTTTATTTTGATTGTTTTTATTTTCAAATTATTTATTAATTATAATTTAATTTTTTATGATTAAACAAATTTTCTTTCTCTTCTAATTTTTTTCAGTATGGTACATTATACTATTCAAATCAATGTTATAAACAAGATAGGTAAGTATTCAAAAAGTACTGAGATTATATTACCTAAAATATGTAATGTAAAAGATTACTTTAACTACTGAAACTCAGGTCTGACTCCAAAATCACACCAAGATTTTGAGAACTTCATCTTTGTTTCCAAATGCAGCGACTTCAGTTTTGTCTTGTTTAACTGAAAGATGTTTTGGGTCATCCAACTGTTAACTTCATCAATGCACTGGCACAGAGAGTCAATGGGGCTGTACTTTCGATAGGGCTAAGTAGATCTGGGTATCATCTACATTCACTCTAAAAAATGCTGGGTTGTTTCAACCCATGTTCAGTTCAAATATGGACAAACACGACTGTTTTTTTACACTTAAAATGTTTTTTTTTTTTTTGTCATGCAACTTCTGGGCTATTTGTCTTGTTGTGTAAAATGTTTCTCACGCTCATAAAACAGACTTCAACTGTGATTATGTTTTCCCGCTAATGCATGGAGGTGGTGTGCTCATCCGGCCTACCTGAATCTATATTCAGGTGTTTGTAGCGTGGTTGTTGCGGACAAAGTATCTGCATCTTTGATGGGAGGATTTCATGGCGTGGCGGCCGTCATCATCGAGTGTTCCCATTTGCTGTTTGGGTCCTGCCATTTGCATTTGATTGGGCTCTGTGGGATTCGAGATGCAGTTCGGCGCAGGTTGCTTAATGCACTCCATGAGGGACTACTCTGGTTACTTAATTTTTACTTTATTTTTACTTCATTTTTACTCTACTGCTCATTCTGTTTGGATAGTTGGTCAGATATTTGTATATATTACACTCCAAACTATGCATTTCATTCAAATTTTGTGATCGTCTGTGATGTTTGATGTGTATACTGTATTGTTTCTTATATTTGTCCTGTTGTTGATGTATTCATGTTTATTGATTATAAAGCGATTTGAGCTTGGGAAAGTGCTATATGAATATAACATATCATCATTATTGTTATTATTTAAATAACTTTTTAAACCAATGATTGGGTTTGTCCATATTTGACCAAAACATGAGTTGAAACAACCCAGCATTTTGTGAGGTATTATTATTTGGCTCAGTGGAAGCATAAACGGGATGATCAGGAGCGGCGCAAGAACTGAGTTTTGAGGGACTCCGCATGTCATGGATGTCCAATTAGACTTATGGTCACCTATGGTCACATAGTAAACCCTACCCCTAATATATATATTGGGATCCTCAAATCCCTCACATCACATCCGTCTTTCTCCTTCTGTAAGAAAACAATGAATCACAAAGTAAAGAGAGATAAATCACATCTGTCATCAAGTTAATAAAATTCAGTTTTAAAGTGTTTTTTTCTCATTTAGGTGACTTTGTTATAAATTCTATTCAGTCAGTGGGCATATAAATATACTGTACAGTTAATATATAAATACAATCTCAGTTTTTCTGTCTTCTCGTGTAATCCCAGACTTACTGGATGATGGTGAGATCAGATCTCTGTGTGCTTTTACTGCACATTACAGCAAACCATAAAAATAACTGACTTAAAACTGTCAATTTTTGTGAAGGTTGTAACATGCCCAAGACATTTGCACCATACTGTATTTTTTTATGAAAATATTCTACAAAAACACAACATTAGTGCTGTATCGTACCTTATATTTAGACTTTCAACAGATGCTCAAGTTTGTTTTTCTCAGCTTCTGCTGTAAAGGAAAAAAAAAAAAAAAAAAAATCACAAACACCATTAAACACTAATTTTGCACAATAAATGTGTTGGTTTCCTCTTACTATAGTATCTGTAGGTGATACTTACCATGTTTAGAGCTCCTGCGGCAATAGTAAATCACACCAGCTGTTACTAAAGCTACACACACCAACAGAACAACAGCAACAGCTATTCCGACTATAAGATTTGAAGGCAGACCTGGACAGATAAAGACAGACAGACATTAGTGTGAGTGAATCTGATTGTAATTGGATATCCAGTCATGTGAAAAAGAAAGTACACCCTCTTTGAATTCTATGATTTTACATATCAGGACATAATAAAAATCATCTGGTCCTTAGCAGGTTTTGCACAGAAAACCAAAAACAGCATATCCGAACAAACACAACAACATTTTTACGTGACTGTAAATAAAAAAGGAAGGGAGGAGAAAACATACTCCTGTCACGCTCTTGCTCCTTCCCTATCTTGTACAATTCGTCATCGGTTTTGTCAGGAACAGACAGAGAAGCTGGAAAATACAAGAGAATAATAGTAAAGAAATAAAGTTTGGTACAGGCAGTCAGAAAAAGAGCCTTTTAGGACCAATTATAGTATTTTTAATATCATCTTAATGTTGAATTATTCACAAGAAATGTATACTGAAAAGGACTGAACAGTGTCAGTTTAATCTTGGCAAACCAGAAATAATCTGTACTAAAGCAGGATTTATAAAAGGAAAGTGTATAAACCGGTCTGTAGACATTCAAAAAATCTCTGATCTCTGAAAAATCTCTTCAAAAATATTTCAAGGTAAATAACACTGACTCACCACTGACGGAGAGAATGAATGTTTTAATGGTGTTGCCAATGTTGCTCATTTTTCTGATCTTTGTGCTGTCACACTTGCTGTTTCTGTTCAAACTGTGGCTGGTTCCTGAGCTCTTGCTTTGGATGAAATTTGCTTCATAACGTCCAGCATGTTCAGGGCTGATGTTTGTGATGGTCAGAGATCCGGTCTCATAGTCCACCTCCAGTCTGTCTCTGAATCTCCCACCTTCACCATCATATAAACAGCTCTTACTGGCCTCTCCATTGATCAGAGCTATGAGAGTGTCATTAAAATACCACAGCATCTTGTCACGTTGCTGTTTGGTGACACCAGTGTTTAGAGTGACTGAATTTCCCTCCATCACTGATACCAAGTTCATTCCAGATGTGTCACCAACCACACCTGGAGACAAAGATAAACAATAATCACTTGTGTGTGAGTGTGTGCATTTGACAAGAAATTCAACAACACAGCAGTGTGTTGGATTACGAGAAAGCCAATAACAAAATATCTTCAATCATAAAGACCTCTGTACTTCAGAGACTCAGAGTATATATACTGAACTATTTTTATATTATTACTCAAGGTGAGGTAAACGTTTCATAGCCAGCTAGTCAACGCATAACAATTTACAGGACCATTTTGACCAGTCATGATTAGGTGAATATGTTGGACTTGTTTTCTTGACGTTACAGCAACGTTTTTATAAGGTATGATGTTCCTCAAACGTTCTTTCAACTTAATTTTGATTTATAATTCAACATTGTAGGAACGTTGATTTGTAACATTCCAAAAACATAAAAATGTCCAGTTTCCTTAATGTTAGTAGAATGTTATTTAAAGTTTAGTATGATGTTCCTGAAACATTCTTTCAATCATTCAAACACCTGCTGTGAACAAACACTGAAAGAAAGAGAAAGAAGAACACAAACTACAACTTTCTTCAGCCACAGCCTTAGATAAACTGAAGATAAAAGACATTAAATCTCTGAAGATCTGATTAAACAACTCCACAAACAGCATTACCAGCTTCACTTATTACTAACCAGACTGACTTTATTTCTGTCACACGTCTACAGTAGATCTTATTGAGAATAACAGAGGTTTAGATGTTGATGTCTTATTGAAAATGTTTGGTTTGAGGTCACCATCATGGAGATCAGTGTTTGCTTTCGTTGAGCTCTTGACCCTTGACTTTTGTTGAATTGCTTCTTTATCAACAATTGCAGGTGTTTTCAGAAAACATTTATGCATTTATAAAGCATATCAACAATTGTATCAAAATAGTTTAAATAACTTCTTTTTTTTATGTTCCCAGAACCAACACTGAATATTTGGAGAAAGTTCTTAAAACAAAATTCTGTTAGCTGGGCTTAGACCAACTACACCAGTCTACATCATATGAAGACCATTTATTAGTGGTGTTAGGTATGAAACAAGTTCTTCTGTAGGTTTATAAGTATGCAGAGCCATTTGAAACTAAAAGTCTAGAAGCTAATGGATCGTTTCTCAGAACATCAAGTGATCAACAGCAACCATGAGTTTCGTTTTCTGCATATAGAAACTTGTTTCGTAACTCTGATATCACCGCTGACACATCTGAACAGAGGTCAGAGGAGGAATATATGTATACAGGAACAGGTCAAACTTTAGAAAAATGTGCGTTCATAAATATACTGTAGCCTAACACAGTTTAATCACTTGCGAATGGAAGCTTAATTTCAAAATGTTGTCTTATTTTGCGTGAACTCGCAGCTGAGTTATAAAGTAAGAATTCATCGAGTAACCTTATGCTGTGAATGTGTGTGAAGATGCATTTAGGCTACAACTGTGCATTCAGCAAAGACATGTAACCAAAGCAGCTTAGGCCTACGCCACATCTACATTTTCAATTCATGCATTTTCTACACGAATGCATTTGCAATAATCATCAATGCATATGTTGAAACTACAAAGTCAAGTGACTTACCATCAACGAGAAAGACAAAAAGAGTGAGCACAAAATAGCCTCCCATTTTTTGTTTTTTGTTTTTTTAAATCGTTGTTGAGCTGATCGAGTCTTGAATATTGTTGCCTTTGTATTCTGCAAAGCAGGAGTCCCCGGAGCTGTTTCAGAAATAGGCTACAGAGTAGCCTGTTTACATGATGGTGACGGTTGCGATGTTACAGAAAGCATGAAAACGATAGTAAACGAGGTGTGCTTTTATTTCTTGACACACATAGGCGGGGCAGATCATGTCACAATCAGGCTAAGTAAAATGTCTACAACACACTTTTGACCAGTCATCATTTTAAGTGAATATGTTTGACTTTATTTGTCGAATTCGTTACCCCTGCTGTCTGAAAAACATCTTAAACAATGATGTTTTAGCACATGAGTGTACATTGTGGTGAAAATGAAACCTTGTGAAGCTCTGAGGATGTACTGGGAACAGCGCCATCTGCTAGCGGGTAACAGCCAATAAATCATAACTAAATTCCACTTTCAGGCTATCGTTTATCTGAAGATGACGTTATGGATGACAGCCAAGTTTCGTTTTCTGATCAATCGCTTGCCACTTTTAAGTTTTCAAAGCAGTATGTTGTTTAATTGATCAATATATATATATATTTTTACATAGTTTTTTATAGTTTATAGTATATTTATGAAAAGACAAACTATAAAGTAGAAAAAAATATTGATCAATTAAACAACAAACTGCTTTGAAAACTTTCAAAGTGGCCTACACTCCACACAATTCAACCAACCAAATTTAAATCCATGAAAAAACAGATCTGCTGTTTTTCATGCTTTTTAGGATTTTGTGGCTGTTACCAGTCAGCAGATGGCTCTGTTCCCAATACATCCTCAGAGCAAGGTTTCATTTCCACCATGAGGGGAGAGAGGGGCACAACCTAACGCTTTTTGACTTTCTCAGTTTGTGTAAATGTACTTTAGGTTCAGAGAGTTTCTTTTGTTCCACATCAATTTTACAAATGTCTGGTACAAATATGTGGCATTGTTTCAGTAATACAGTGTATATTTTTTTTCTTTATTTTCCCCGAAAGAAGGGAAGTGAAATGTGACAACATGCCCCATAGGTGGGGCACATTGTAACATGACCATTTGACAGCTAAAAATGTTATCTGACTTAATTAAAAAATATACATGACAAACTAAAATATTTTGTCAATAAAAGACAATTATTATTATTTTTTTTCATATAAAATAATGGCAGTTTTTTTTAGAAATTCAAATTTAAATAATTTTGTGGTTTGACAGTGAACACTCTCACAGAACACTAGGACAATTAGACGAGACAGTACAAATGCTGTAAATTTCTTGAAATAATATTTTCTGAATATTTTCTGATAAATAGTTCTAGTAGCAGGACACATTGTAATGCAGTGTTACAACGAACCCTATCTGTGCAACTGGAATTTAAACCTGGTTAGTGTCTTCTGATAGTTAGTGAAGCATTAAAGAACTACCCAAACTGCTAAACAACAGATTGGAGTTTAAAATAATATCAGATTTGTCTGATTTTAAATAAACACAAAAAATATAGATGAAAAATTAGCTTACGTAAGAAATTTACTTTTGCTATTGTTAAATAAATGTTTAGTGATATCTTCCAAAGATTTCTGAATTTTGGTTCTCTATATATTGTCGAATTGGGCAACTAGTAAATACGCTAAGATTCTTCATGCTAGCATGTGTGAAAGTATTTAAACCACGTGTGTTACAACTAACCCCGTGTTAGTTTGTGCCCTGCGCACCCCTACACTGATGAGCCAAAACATGGCCAGTCAAACCAGCAAATATCATTGATCATCTCTTAACAAGGCCATATATTAAAGGAACACTCCACTTTTTTTTGAAAATAGGCTCATTTTCCAACTCCCCAAAAGGTAAACAGTTGAGTTTTACCGTTTTCAAATCCATTCAGCCGATCTCCGGGTCTGGCGGTACCACTTTTAGCATAGCTTAGCATAGTTCATTGAATCTGATTAGACCGTTAGCATCTCGCTTAAAAATGACCAAAGAGCACTAACAATGACACTAAACACCACATTCTCTTGCGGTCGTCAGTGCGCAGTGGTTTACCTGCACAACTCTCACTATCTGGCCACTGTTACAGACGCAATGCGAGTGGATGTCTGTTTATCACAGCTGACGCGCAACAAAATGCTTCAAACGAACAACAAGGAAGCACACAAAATGAACGTAGAGTACACCAGAGTAAATACAAATAAGTGTTCATGTTAGTCGCCAACAGCACAGCAGCTCCAGACCCTGTGTTACTCACATGAGAAGCGGGATCAAAGCAGCCTCCGCATCTGTTTTCAGGCCTTCCCACTTAGCTCTCTCCAGCGCTGGACAGCTGTTCTAATATTAACACAGGTCCTAAAGCGCTTGCCCAGTCATAAACCTTCATTCCAGTGACATTCTTTTGAGCTTTTGTATTGTGTCTCATCTCTCGTTCTGCAGTTTTTTTTTTTCTTTTTCAAATCTTCCTCTTGCTCCTTCTCTCACCTCGACCGTCATAGGCCCCCTAATGCTGATTGGATACACGTTTGTTGTTGGTATCAGCCCGAATAACTTCCAAACAGTGTATCTGAAATAATACTTACAGTGGTTACGGAAAGTATTCAGACCCCCTTAAATATTTCACTCTTTGTTATATTGCAGCCATTTGCTAAAATCATTTGTTCATTTTTTTTCCTCATTAATGTACACACAGCACCCCATATTGACAGAAAAAAACAGAATTGTTGACATTTTTGCAGATTTATTAAAAAAGAAAAACTGAAATATCACATGGTCCTAAGTATTCAGACCCTTTGCTCAGTATTTAGTAGAAGCACCCTTTTGATCTAATACAGCCATGAGTCTTTTTGGGAAAGATGCAACAAGTTTTTCACACCTGGATTTGGGGATCCTCTGCCATTCCTCCTTGCAGATCCTCTCCAGTTCTAGTAGGTTGGATGGTAAACGTTGGTGGACAGCCATTTTTAGGTCTCTCCAGAGATGCTCAATTGGGTTTAAGTCAGGGCTCTGGCTGGGCCATTCAAGAACAGTCACAGAGTTGTTGTGAAGCCACTCCTTCGTTATTTTAGCTGTGTGCTTAGGGTCATTGTCTTGTTGGAAGGTAAACCTTCGGCCCAGTCTGAGGTCCTGAGCACTCCGGAGAAGGTTTTCGTCCAGGATATCCCTGTACTTGGCCACATTCATCTTTCCCTCGATTGCAACCAGTCGCCCTGTCCCTGCAGCTGAAAAACACCCCCACAGCATGATGCTGCCACCACCATGCTTCACTGTTGGGACTGTATTGGACAGGTGATGAGCAGTGCCTGGTTTTCTCCACACACACCGCTTAGAATTAAGGCCAAAAAGTTCTATCTTGGTCTCATCAGACCAGAGAATCTTATTTCTCACCATCTTGGAGTCCTTCAGGTGTTTTTTCATGTGTGTCTTGCACTGAGGAGAGGCTTCCGTCGGGCCACTCTGCCATAAAGCCCCGACTGGTGGAGGGCTGCAGTGATGGTTGACTTTCTACAACTTTCTCCCATCTCCCGACTGCATCTCTGGAGCTCAGCCACAGTGATCTTTGGGTTCTTCTTTACCTCTCTCATCAAGGCTCTTCTCCCCCGATAGCTCAGTTTGGCCGGACGGCCAGCTCTAGGAAGGGTTCTGGTCATCACAAACATCTTCCATTTAAGGATTATGGAGGCCACTGTGCTCTTAGGAACCTTAAGGAACCTTAAGGAAATTTTTTTGTAAACTTGGCCAGATCTGTGCCTTGCCACAATTCTGTCTCTGAGCTCAGGCAGTTCCTTTGACCTCATGATTCTCATTTGCTCTGACATGCACTGTGAGCTGTAAGGTCTTATATAGACAGGTGTGTGGCTTTCCTAATCAAGTCCAATCAGTATAATCAAACACAGCTGGACTCAAATGAAGGTGTAGAACCATCTCAAGGATGATCAGAAGAAATGGACAGCACCTGAGTTAAATATATGAGTGAGTTTTTCTTTTTTAATAAATCTGCAAAAATGTCAACAATTCTGTGTTTTTCTGTCAATATGGGGTGCTGTGTGTACATTAATGAGGAAAAAAATGAACTTAAATGATTTTAGCAAATGGCTGCAATATAACAAAGAGTGAAAAATTTAAGGGGGTCTGAATACTTTCCACACCCACTGTATAATAAGTCCACCTTTAAGGTCTGGGTAGATTAGATAGTGCAGCAAAAACATCAGTTCTTGAAATCAATGTGTTGGATGCAGGAGAAATAGGCAGGAATAAAGATCTAAGTGACTTTGACAAAGGCCAAATTGTAATATGGCAAAGCGACTGGGTCAGAGTATCTCTGAAACGTCAAGGCTTGTGTGTTGCTCTCGGTCAGCAGTGGTGAAGATTTACCAACAGTGTCTGAGGAGGGACAAACCACAAACCGGCGACAGGGTGTTGGACACCCAAGGCTTGTCGATGCACAAGGACAACAAAGGCTATCCCATCTGGTCTGAGCCAACAGAAGGTAAAAGTATAATGATGGTTATATGATGATCTCACTTTGCTGCATAGGGGCTGTGTAGACCAATTACAGAGCCTATGACCCCTGTCTACCATTGAAAGGGCATACAATGGGCATGGGAGCATCTGAAGTGGAGCTTGGAGCAGTTGAGTAAGGTCCTCTGTAAACAAGCCTGGCCCTTTAGGAAGCCTTAGTGCTGTTTTATTGAAAATCATAAAGTCTGAAATCATCAATAAAAAAAAGTGGGCCGGTAACGGGCTATTGCAGGCTTGTTTGCAGGGTTGCTTAGTCCGGTGATTCCCATTTTCTTTTACATCACATGGATGGCCATGCATGTGTGCAGCATTTACCTGAGGAAGTACTGCACAAGGATCACTGTAAGATGTTCTGGGCAATGTTATGCTGGGAAACATTGGGTCCGGTCATTCATGTGGATGTAAATTCAACTTGTGCCACCTACCAACCTAAACATTGCAAACCAGGTACACCCCTTCATGACAATGGTGCTCCCTAGTGGCAGTGGCCTCTTTCAGCAGGATAATGCACCCAGACACACTGCACACATTGTCCAGGAATGGTTTGAGCAACATGATGAAGAGTTCAAGGTGTTGCTCTGGCCTCTAAATTCCCCAGATCTCAATCCAACTGAGCATCTGTAGGATGTGCTGAACCAACAAGTTTGATCCACAGCAGCTCCACCTCACAACCTACAGGACTTAAAGGATCTGCTAATCTCTAGGTGCCAGAAACCACAGCACACCTTCAGAAGTCCTGTTGAGTTCATGCCTCGGTGGGTCAGCGCTGTTTTGCCAGCACACGAATGACAAACAGTATATTAGGCAGATGGTTATAATGTTTTGGCTCATCAGTGTAATCTCCTTAAGCACAGCTATCTTTAATTCATCATTTTTAAAGACATAAATACGGTATTGTTATCTGAAACAATTTTTTAAGGATATCTTGACCTGGACCTTGTTGAAATTAAGGACATGTGGCCATGCAGCAAAGTACACAAGAAAGAGAGAGAAAAGGAATAATTATTTTGCATTATATACATTAAATATGTTAAACTGGCAGAACTAGTCAAACGAATGTAAGACAGAACAAAGTAAGTACTGACTGATGCTTTGTCACAGGAAGCTCGCCAAAATAAAAACACGAGCATTGTGTGAACTTAACCCTGACAGCAACATGGTGTGGCTCAGATCTGGCCCACATCTGGTATATGTGGATTACACATGGACCAGATGTGGGCTGGATCTGGGCCCACACTATGTTGCTGTCGGGGAAACTATTGTAAAGGACTGAATTAGGATACAATTCATGGAGTAACTTTATCCTGTATGTGTGTGATGATGCATTTGCACCAATGCATTCGGCAGAGACATTTATCCAAAGCAACTTACATTGTGTGCCAGTACACATTTTCAGTTCATGCATCTTCTGCATGAATGCATTAGTTATATAGCTTCAATGAGAAACACTTGATTTGCAAAGAGGTCTGAATTCTTTCAACTAAAAATAGAAAATAAATTACAAGGTAAACAACATTTTCAGCCCCCCACACTATGGTTGCATTCAAACATAGACAAGATTTTTTTTAACCACAGACCCATAGAAAACCACAGCGCATGTTTTCTCTAGCGCAGAGAATGGACACAATTCACCGAAAGCGACATCAGCAACTGTGTCAAAGTGAAACTTCTGTGGTCTCATTTATTTACAAAGAAATAGCAGTTTGGCATAATGGATGGAAAACCTGTGTATTATTGGACGCAAGTTGATGCATGTGTCAGTAAGAGTCTTCATTTCCTCTCCTGTCAATAAAAACCTCACGATCAGACTTCCTTTTTCATGAAAAACATGCTTTACAGACACTGATGTTACAGAAACAGTCAAATAAGAGTCACAGGTACACATTATTCTTACGCATCATTCATCACTTATAGACAATTAAATATATCACACAATAAAAAATAAGTTATGATTTCATTCACTGAGATTGATTCTTCCTATACACAGAGAGAGAGAGAGAGAGAGGGAGAGAGAAATAATGCCACAAAAAATAACAAAATTCTAAAATAATAATCTGCCAATATCATTTAACAACTGCCTGTGGTATAGAATGTTTTCTGCCACTATAGAGTGAGTCTTAATAAATGCTACTGAAGTGTGATTTTACAGTGAAACCCAGTGTGTGTTCAGTGAAGGGTGGTCGAGTCCTGCTGGGGGAGGATCCACACGCACACTACATTAATATCAGTTCTGTCAAATCAAAACAGACAGCTTTCAGAGATTTTCATTATGATATTACAGTGCTCAAAGGAAATGGTCCATGTTGGTATTTTGTTCTGCTTGTGTTTCAGGCAACTTCATGGTAAGTTTAGTGCATTTTTGTAGCAGTGTTTTTACTGAGTTAGTTAATGCTTTGTTTTTTATACAAAGTAATAATTTAGATTTATGATGTTTTGGATTTAGGACTGTCATTACAGATCACATAAGAGACAGATTCAGTCAGCTGTTAATAATCAAATCATCACATACAAAAGTTAACTTGTGAGAATATCCCATTGGAATATGTGAAGATAATATTGTTTTATAGTCTCAATATAGAAAATTATTTAAAATGATGATTTTGTTTTAGATGTTTTATTAGTGTGTGTGTGTGTGTGTGTGTGTGTGTGTGTGTGTGTGTGTATGTGTTTAGCAAAATCAGAGAGCAAACATTTTGGAACCTTCAAAATCTCTTATTGCAAACTGCAAAGACCACGAGTGTTATTGTAAAATTGTTTACGTTTTAATCTGTGACTCTCTGTTCTTCAGGTGTGTTTAGTAATACTGGTGAACTGAAGTCAGTGTCAGTGATGGAGGGAGATTCAGTCACTATAAACTCTGATCTTACTGAAATAGATGATGATGATGTGATTCAGTGGAAGTTTGGAACTGAAAACACTTTAATAGCTGAAATAGATGTACTGGAAGATAAAGTCACTGTATATGATGATGTTCCTGATGGGAGATTCAGAGACAGACTGCAGCTGGATGATCAAACTGGATCTCTGACCATCACAAACACCAGAACTGAACACAGTGGATATTATGAACTACAGATGATCAAAAATATGAGAAAGAGTTTCAATCTAACTGTCTATTGTGAGTTTAATATTGGTTTCCTTTGTTAATCGCTTTGAAGTAGACATATCCTAAACATATGATTTTTCAATGTTAAAATGGTCAATTCTAAGATACACAATCATTTTTGATGTTCCCTTTTCGACCTCCTGAACACTTTTCTTATTTAGAAAATGAAATTATTTTGAAACTGGCATCTCTGTGTAATTTTTCATAAATCTGAAAATCACAAACTCAGCAGATGGCATGATTTACTCTGATGTTTCCAGCTCGTCTGCCTGTTCCTGTCATCAGCAGTAACTCTTCACAATGTTCTTCATCATCATCATCAAATTGTTCATTGGTGTGTTCAGCTGTGAATGTGAGTCATGTGACTCTCTCCTGGTACAAAGGAAACAGTTTATTGTCCAGCATCAGTGTGTCTGATCTCAGCATCAGTCTCTCTCTACCTCTGGAGGTGGAATATCAGGATAAAAACACCTACAGCTGTGTGCTGAACAATCCCATCAGCAACCAGACTCAACATCTGGACATCACTCAACTCTGTCACACATGTGCAGGTACGGCAGCGCTGATATTAGCGTTTATTATTGAGTTGATTAAAGACTGGAGCTGGTTTTAATGATTGGTCATAAAACAAATGTTCAGCATTTTATTGCTTAAAAATTACATTGATTCCTAATTGTTAAACTATGTTCCTTCTTTTGTTTTACTCAACATAAACATCTCTGTTATATGGATTATTTATGTACATATGTTGTTGTTGTTGTTGTTATGTCCCATAAGCTCGGATCCAAGTCTTGGTGACTTGATAGACATAAGACTTAAAAAGAAATTGGTTTTGCACTAGTCTGATAAGATCCTCCAGTTCTGTCCTGTCATTGTTGTAATCGTATCTCATTGGAGGTCTTCCTCTGCACCTTTTACCCTCAGTCTTCCCAATCATGATATCCTTTTCACTGATCTTTCCATTCAAACTGTGTGACCAAAGTACGACAAACACAGTTTCATCATTTGTGCTTCGAGTTGCATTGGTTTGATTCCCTCCATGATTGACTTGTTGGTCCGTCTCACCATTCATGGCACACGCAGGATTCTCAATGTCATCAGTTGACATGAACTTGGTCTTCCTCATGTTTAGTTCTTGTCCGATAATTATACTTTCTTCTCTTGAGTTTCCTCAGCATGTTTCATATCATCATGTTTTTCAGTGTTGTGTTGTCCACATACCTCCAACTGTTTATCATATTTATATACTTATAGAACATCACCATCCTTTGCTGCCTTTCAGGCTGACATTAAAACATTTGATCTTTACTTTAACCCACAGTAGAATGGGATAAACTTGAAACTTTGAAATTACTTTGTTGTAAAGCAGCAAAATACTTCTAACTGTGATGTTCGCTTATCACTAGATCACACTTATATCTGTCTCTCTCTATAATTACAGGCTCAGTGTCTATAATAGTGCTGATCTCTGCTGGATCTCTGTTGATTGTTGCTGCAGTCGGGATCTGCTGCATCTGCATGAAACGTAGAAAAACTGCTCAAGGCAAGTGTCGAATTATAAATGGCTACTGAATTTGTAAAAGTAATCATTGTTATAAGAAATAGTAATATACGTTAATAGTGTTCCAACTAAAAGTGTTTTGTTATGAGAACATTCTCTAAATATCCAGTGTTGTTTCTGGGGGGGGAAATTTTTTATGTTCCCAGAATCAACACTGAATATTTAGAGAACCTCATGAATTTATAACAAAATTCTGTTAATCCTCATGTTGCATGTTGCATGTTGCATGTGTTGCAGTCATTTTTACCCAGAAAGGATTTTCTTTTTCCTGAAAATGCTATTTAATGTTATCGCATTGGACTAAAACTTACTGACTTTGCTCACACAAAATTTGATTATATTTGAACTTGTTACAATTATGGTGTTCCTGGTCAAAAATGACCAGCCTCCAAAAATTTGCTAATTTTCTCTATATGCTATATTATTACCAAATACAGGATTCGAACTAGTTTTCTTTCAATCAGCACAGGTTTTGTATTTCTTTTTGGAACAGGTTGATCGTATGCTGAGCTCATGCGCCTCAGTTTTTGATGCCAACATTATTCATAAAACTGAGATGCATGAGCTCAGATCAATGAGGCCTATGACCATTCAATTTCAAAAATAAATATTAAACCTGTGCTATCTGAAAGAAAACAAATTGACAAAAAGATTGAATCCAGGATTTGCTGGTAATACAGCATAATAAGAGATTTACAAGCAATTTTTAAAAGGCCGATCATTTTTGACTGGGAACACCATTTTAGATAAAGGATTTTCTGCACAGCACAAGGTCAAATCACCTTTATTTTTAAAACTCTCTATACAGTACAGATTGGTTCAAAGCAGCAAGGGTTGATGGAAAGAACAATAATAATATGTGTAGATGTTGGGTTTGGTGGTTATCTATAGAGACACTGGGCAGTGCTCTTCAATTGTTGCACATATTCTTCATTAAAACACAGACATTTAAAAATTAATCAGCTTCTTCTACACTTTATGAATGTAATATCACATGTGTAAAGATTCAGCGCTGGTGTTCAGATTAACATCTCTATGACTGATGCTGTTCCACTGGTGGGTGGCATTTCACATGAGCTTCAATTAAAATTAATTTTTTTTTTATCATACAAAAAATGTTAATTAGTTTAATTAAACATTCTTCTGGGTTTGAATTATCTGCAAAGAATGTCTTTCTGAATGCATGTACAAATGTGACCCTGCTAGTGACTGGTGAGTGAAAGTCAAAGCGAATCAATTTGTTGATGTAAGGCAGCAATGAGTGCATTAACATGTTAACTTTGACAGCCCTAATAACATATATGGTGTAAAGAAACAGATCTAGTTGACAACATTGCACTTTGCTGTTTCAATCCATCTATTTATTATATTACATCTTATTATCGTTGAAACAGTTGAGACTCGTGAAGAAGAAATCATTTACGTCGAGCCGACCTTCTACAAAAGAAAAGGGCAGAAAACGGTAAGATCATTTCTTAAAAATTCATGTGTGTCTGTGTGTCATTTCAGCAGTGATTGTGCTTGTGTGTGACAGATCATTATACAGACAGAAACACAAAGCAGCACCACATTAAATATGTATAAAAGCCATCTGATCAACATTCAATGTGAGAAACATATGCACTCATGACACTCATTCACCATGTAACTACAGTCAGCATTAGTTAATATTTCCAGTGTTCAAAATGAGCCACTGATGAAGTATTTCCTGTCAGCTGATGACATGATCCAAATCTTCAGTGTTTCACATACTGTACATGCTTTGCAATGCTTACAATGTTTTTTTTTTGGGAAACACAGCACAAATCAACATAATTCTGTCTATATGCCATTTGTACTGGAATACATTTTTATATGCACACCCGAGGTGGTAATGTGAAGTGGAGTGGCCGTTACACCTCGGTGTGCATTATTTTCTAATAATTCAAGTCAATTATTCTGCTTTTACTACGGCTACCACACCTCAAGACACTGATGTTGTATTTCAAGACATTTGTCAGGTTTTTGTCCTTAAAACACTATTGTGTGTGGGACTAATTTCTTACGCATCTCATCCCAAGCCTCCATTTCTAATTCCAAAACATAATTTCAGAACTAGTAACAAAGGCTTGAGCCTTGATAGAAGAATACTGTTGATACAGTTATTAAAGGATTAGTTCACTTTCAAATTAAAATTTCCTTATAATTTACTCACCCCCATGTCATCCAAGGTATTTATGTCTTTCTTTCTTCAGTCGAAAAGAAATTAAGGTTTTTGATGAAAATATTCCAGGATTATTCTCCATATAGTGGACTTCAATGGCCTCCAAACGGTTGAAGGTCAAAATTACAGTTTCAGTACAGCTTCAAAGGGCTTTAAACGATACCAGACGAGGAATAAGGGTCTTATCTAGAGAAATGATCGCTCATTTTCTAAAAAAATAAATATAATTTTTATACATTTTAACAATAAATGCTCATCTTGAACTAGCTCTCTTCTTCTTCTTCTTTATTAAAAGTGTATTAGGGCCCTGTGGAGGGCAGTAATACACTTAGTGTCTACACTGCCGGAATTCTAATAGAGAAGAAGAAGAAGAGAGCTAGTTCAAGATGAGCATTTATTGTTAAAACGTAAATATATATATATATATATATATATTTTAGAAAATGAGCAATGGTTTCTCTAGATAAGACCCTTTTACCTCATCTGGGATCGTGTAGAACACTGAAGTATTACTGAAACTGTCATTTTGACCTTCAACCGTTTGGGCTCCATTGAAGTCCACATAAGAGAATAAAGAGAATAATCTTGGAATGTTTTCATCAAAAACCTCAATTTCTTTTTGACTGAAGAAAGAAAGACATGAACATCTTGGATGACATGGGGGTGAGTAAATTATCAGGAAATCTTAATTTAAAAGTGGACTAATCCTTTAACACACACACAGAGAGAGAGAGAGAGAGAGAGAGAGAGAGAGAGAGAGAGAGACATGTGAATTAGCCTACCTGAGTCTGTGTCTCTCATGGCAGCAGCTCCTCTAGGCTACTAATAGTGAAACTGTAACTGTATTGATTCATTCGTCAGAGCAGCGCTGCCAACACGTTTCTGTGCGAGTGTGTGTCTGTACTGTATGTGTGTTCATTTGATAGAGAGAGAGAGAGTGGGAGAAAGAGAGTATGCACTGTCAGGACACAATAAAACGTGTTTTGTGGCAAAAAACCATGACAATAATTTGTCATTTTCATCCTATCGTTCACTATTTATTTGCTTGGTCGGTGTCGTTGTGGGCTTTGTTTCTTTTGCTGTTGTAGGCTGTAAGGACCTATTGAGATAACTGAAAACATTTGGTGGAGTCATATGGAACTGTAATGCGGTCAAGACCTGCTAGAACTACTTCAGCTGTGCGTTTCCCTGAAAATAGTTGCACACCTTAGAATGTTCTTAAACCAATCAGATTTGAGCATTCAACAGCCTGTAGTATAAAAAAGGAAACAAACGGAAGGAAACAATGCAAGTCTCTCACCCACAGGCCTATGGAAGTTTTGTGTTACACTTGATGCTGGTTTTATATCTACATATTGTAACATGTCATCAAGGACATACATGCATTTATTATTATACATTGTGTTTCTGACAGGATTATAAAGAGGAGGATCATGTGGAGTATGCTCCAATTGCCAAGAGAAGATGATCAAACTTCAAGTACCAGACCAGCGGTGTGATCGCTTTCACAGAAACCTCTGCAGTTTCCTCTGAGCTCTTAGTTTTGAGTTTTGGGATTGTTAAAAATGTGATATTCAGTGATGAACTAATGAAATTCTCTCTTAAAGAATATGCAAGGACTTTAAAAAAAACAAAAATGATCTAAATTTTTAGATCTAAAACTTTTTCATGTTTGACAAAGCCTCGTTTTTTTCCCCTTTTTAAGTATATGGTTTGCAAATAAAGTTGGACATACATATATATTCAACTTTATATAAGAAGCTGGCTGATAGTATAGTTACATTTTGCGACAAAATAAAAGAATCAAGCAGTTAAGATTCAACATACAAAAGTTATCAAGCTATTTGATGTCACACCCTTTAAAGATCATATCCTGCTTGTCTGATATGATACAGTCATTTTAAGAATGCATATATATGATTTACTGTTTTAACATTTATGGTATGCAAATGACCGATGGTTGTTAATTTCTTTAGTTTCAGTTGGTTTCAGTTTAGTTTCAGTGGGGGGCAACACTGCTAACAAATGAATGTTTCTACGTTACAATTAAGTGTAAAAAATATGTGCATATTCAGAAAAATAGAGTGTGAAAATTCATTTAAAATTAAATAAAAAAAAATGCATTTTCAACAACATGAATCATTTTTCTCATTTGCAGTTGCTTAACTGTTTTTATTTATTTATTTATTTGTTGTTGTTTTTTTTTTAATTGAATATTAACAAGAACAAAACATAGTTTTAAGAGTACATATAACCATACATGTCAGGGGTAATACAAAAAAAAAAAAAAAAAGAGAAAACAAGAGACGAAGAGAAAGAAAAAAAAAGGCATTTTACATGAAAAAATTGTATCTATTAAACAACTATAGTTTTTATTGCTTTCAAGTTTTTGCTTTTGGATATTGTCTTCAAAATTTGGCATTTTTCATTCCATTTAACTTTATGAATATAGTAACGGGCAATTATAATAATTAAATCAAATATAAACAGAATACTTTTATCGCCATCAAATGAATAATATTTTAGCATAACATCAATTTCTTCAAAGTTAACAAGCGTCATGGCTTTTCTTTGTAAGTAAATACTGAGTTCTTTCCAAAACATTTGGGTCTTGGGACACTCCCAAAATAAGCGATTAATAGTCTCGGGGGAATTATGACTATAGAGTCCATGAAAGTAATGCTTCTTTGTGGAAATTTGCAAGTTTAATGGGTATTTTATTAATATCATAATCACATTTCAATATGAATTCAATACCGCCTACTTTTTGAAATATAAAGTTAGGTACTATATATACCATATACTTTGCTTATTTTTTAAATCATTTTGGAGCCATTTTATTTTAAATATTGTGTTAAATGTGTTAAAATCCAAAACATTCAATCCTCCATCAATTTCTGACCTACAAATATTTTCTTTTTTAATATAGTGTGATTTGTTCTTCCAAATAAATTTAAAAAGTTTGATGTCTATCATTTTAATTAATGAGGGGGGTATATCTAGCACTTGAGCAGTTGGTTAACTGTTAACCTTTACCAACACCACTGGTGCACACCGCCGTCTAGTGGTTGAACAATCATTACATTTGGCTTTTACAGTTAATAACCCACTGCCACTGTTGACCAGGCGTCTACTCTCTTCTAAGCTTACGTTATTCCTACACAACAAACTCAAGCTCCTCTTCTCTTATATCGAAATTTTTGTTTTAGTCTTCTAATTCGTGACCAGTGTTTTCTTTTGCTCTATCTTTGCGCTTCCGTGTTCGTCAATACGTCATGCTTCGGGTCAAAGGTTACTCTTCCGCTGGAATAGTAATTATAGTTAAGTTATAAATATGGATATTTTTCTTATAAAAAAACCCACATCGCTTTGCTTCAGAAGGCCTTTATTGTGAGTAACCAAAGAGTTGGTGACCAGCAACCAACATTCTTCAAAATATTTTATTTTGTGTTCAGCAGAAGAAAGAAATTCATTAAGATTTAAAAAAAAACTTGAGAGTGAGTAAATGATTTTTCATTTTTGGGTGAACTATTCCTTTAATGTTAATACATTTATTATTGTTATCTTCCTACAGGTCCATCTGAACTGTTAATTTTATGTCATTATTTAAGTATTTAATTTAATATTGTCCATTTTGTACATTTACATTTATTTTTATATAAGAAAATACTGATTATTTCAAGTTATTTTAACCGAGGGGCCCCCAAATAAAATTCTGCTTAAGTGATCAATATTCTGATCATGCTTTCTTCGACTCCTTCGTCCTCTACTTGCGTTCTTAGAGGAAGGAACAAGGAAAGGAAGTAAGATTGTGTGTTGATTACCCTTCACCACTGGCTAGTGTCTGCGTCACACATGCACATCCTCACTTACTTGCTTGAAAGTGGTGACATAGCCAGTAATACCTCTTCTTTTTCAGTGTTCAACAACAGTTTTGTCCTGTAAAAAGTGTTACAGGCGGCAAATATTCTGCACTGTGATTCCAGTGATTAAACTGATGTGGGTTTAAATTGTTGACCAAATAATGCGATCTTATGAGCAGCAGGTTTCAAATTCAGAGCATTTGAATGAATCTTAACTAATGCAAAAACATATAATAGAACAAAGCACATGACAACCACAATTCATATATGAATGTGATTGACTTGAATGCATGTGAGACTCGAGCGGCTCAGATTGTGAGTCAAAGTGAAACCTCTGACATCTATACAGAGATGCGGTTTGATCTGATGGATGAAAAGAAAAGCATTTTTTGCATTTTAGTGCGTCTGTATGTAAACATGTGGTTTGTGTGAGTGTGATCGGCTGATGCACAATAAGAGAACCATTAGTGACCATTCTGACCATCAAGACCATTCCATAATTTTAATAGAAAAATACTGATACAAAAGATGTCAGTTTTATAATAAAAGGTCAGTTTTATAACTGAAAGTGAAATGCAACATCTGGTCCGCTACTAAGAACAGCGTAATAATAATAGGAGATATATTAGGAGGAATATTTATAGTCAGTGTACGCAAGAGTAGCTGTACATGTGCACTGAGTGGGTGGAGCTCTATTATTATTGGTGGAAGAGTCACACGCAGCATTATCTCACACTTTAACACTGTCCTGTTAGTTCACGATCTGACACTGAAGTGTTCACATATTTCGAGAGCTATTATCTGAAAATGGTTCACATGTTTGTTTTGTTCTGCTTGTGGCGTTTGGTTGGTGAGTTATATTCATTTTAAGACATCACTTCTTGCTTTAGTTTCAGTACGTTTATAAAGATTTAATACAGAGCCGTAAAGTACTTTTTAATCAGCCAGAGGTTTTCCCAGATAAAAGATGCTCAAACCAATCTGAACTTTTATTGTGAGGAAACAGGGCAGGTTCAAAAACAGCAGAATTAGTTTATTTCAAAGAATTCGTGGCTTTACAACCTTGTAAACAATGACATGAAATGATAATTGGTGAATCTCGTTACTCTGAAGTTTTTCTACTGTTTGTTGCGTAGTTACTTACTAAAAATACTACTATAAAAGACTGGGCAAGGATATTTTCACACGGGCAAATACAAAGTAAAGTCAGCAGCATTTAGGACTGTTCATTTGGGCCTTTTACTCCTAGCATTTATCTCTGAGAAACATCAGCAGTGCATTTTTCAATGGTTTTACCTGATTTGCTCTATTTGGCTTCCCATAACCCTTTATTCTCCAGAGCAGACCCAGATAGCAACTTTGTGTTGGCCCAGATCCGGCCCACATCTGGCACATGCGGAATAATGATCTGGGCCACATGTGACAGGAATGATGGCACTTGGGCGGACCGCTCCTGTTTGCCAGATCTGGGCCACAAGCAGGCCACAGCAATGCCACATGTCAGCCAAGAGCAAAGAAATAAACCAGAACTGGACCTTATCTGATTCACAAAATCTTTATATATTATTTATAGAGTCATCTCAGCATTAACAAGCCTGTTATCAAGCAGAATCACTGAAGGAAAGAAGAAAAAAAGAGACAAGCAGAAACACAAGAACTACAACTGACTTCAGTCACAGCCTTAGATGAAATCAACTGAAGATAAAAGACATTCAATCTCTGAAGATCTGATTAAACAACTCCACAAACAGCATTACCAGCTTCACTTATTACTAACCAGACTGACTTTATTTCTGTCATTCATCTACAGCAGTTCTTATTGAAAATTAACAGAAGTTTAACTCTCATGTTTGTTTCATTTGAGGTTACCATGATTGAGATTGATGTTTCCATTAGTTGGCCTCTTAACTTTTATTATGTATTGGATTATTCTGGCTGCTGTGGTAATGTGTTTGGCAAGCATACATACCTAGCAGGGGAGACACTATGATCTGGAAGGTGGTTCACCTCTTTTGCTAGTTGTTTTTTTTTTTTGGTTTTTGTAGTATTGTTTCTGGTTTAGAACAACAAAACAACATGTCAATCTCTTTGGTGTGAAGGAATATAGCCAGATTTGAATTTCTTGAAGGATGAGAAATGGATCGTTTGAACTTCAGCAGGAAAATCTTACAGACTGAACTTGGCTTTCAACCCTTCACTTAGATTATATCTTTGCATTGCCTGGTAGAAAAATCTTTGAAGTGGCTTTTACCACCTTTTCTTCTTATGAACTCTGTGAATAGATTTAATTCTAAGAAGAGTGTGACTCCCTGCCTTCAGAAAATCCTGTTGACTCCTTTATCTGAAAGAGATATTAGAACTGTAACTGTTCTGATATATTCTGAAAGGATTAAAGTAGAAGACATTACTTGGCTTTCCATGCATTGTACTGTTTTAAACACCTCTTTGATGAGAGATGAGGATGGGGTAAAGACTGGAGCATCCAAATTCCAAGTACGTTTGAAGAAAGATGCTGAAGGCAATTGCCATCACCTCCCCTCGTTAATTCAATTAGGCCCAATTAGGGGCTATTTCATGGACAACCAAAAGAATGCAGGAAATGTGGCTCCTTAGATCACATAGCTGCTAACTGTGAAATTACTGTGAACTGTTTGCAGACATTGTAAAAGCAAAGAACATGGCTCCAAAGATTGCCAGTTGCCAAAAAAAATGCAATCTTTGTAGAGCTGAAGACCATAGGTTTCGTGATTGCCCTCATGCCTACTCCAATAAAACAAAACAACAAGATCATGGAGAGATGGGAAATACAGTGGATTTTGAAAGCCTGGAGAAAACCATTAGAGATGTCACTTCCTTTGTTAACCAGCAACATATCACGTTATGGTTTCCCAGGAAAAGTCTAATATAAGTCCCCCACCACAGGCCAAAGAGTAGTTGAAGATTCTACATTGATTTTGCCGAAAGAAGATCCGCAATCTTCCTTGAGAGCTGTGTATCTTCCTCTGGCAATTAACAATGATAAGAAAGCAGGGAAAGAGGCGCAAAGACGAGAAGACCATACATTTGAAGGAACTGAAGCTGGAGTTGATGTTATGATATCAACTCCAGATAAAGAAGCTCAGAAACAAAAAGGAAACATTCTTCTGGAGGTAGCTGAAGCCTTCCCTTTGTCTTTGTCTCTTCTGTCCAGAGGATCTTCAACATTAGATTTCTCACTAGATGACAACAATCAGGAATCTTTGAGCCCTATAGCGCTCTCTATGCAGGAACAGGAAGAAGCATCTGATTGGGCATCCAATTCCACACCTTTTCTGGACTCTGATGAAATTAATATGTTCTCATCTGCCACCCAAATGAAATCATTTGTATTACAGAAAGAAATACCTCCACGATCTAAGAAAGAAAAGAAAAGGAAAAGACTGAAGAGTAACTTAGCTTCTCCCACATAACTCTCCCCTTTTCTTAGATTCCTCGCTTATCTGTTACATATATCAATACTAGAGGTTTAGTTGATTTGGTAAAATGTTCCTCCGTGTTTTCCTTTCTATATAATGAGGGCCATGATATTGCCCTCCTTCAAGAGTGTAATATATCTTACAAATTCAGTTATAGACCCTTTCAAGATGGAAATATGGTTATTCTATATGGTCTGGTGATAATAAGAATAGGTCATCTGGGGTAGTTATTCTTTTTAGAGGTTGGCATTTTGAGATTCAGCAAGTTGTTAATGGAAGATTACTGTATGTAGACGTAAAAATGAATGGTAAACCCTTTTGTTTAATCAATGTATATTGCCCTCCAGATTTACAAGAACGGAAGGAAATTTTGAAAGATATAGCTTCAATATTAATTTGTGGGCGTGAAGTAATTATGGAGGGTGATTTTAATTGCATAATAGCAAAAGAAGATCGGAAATCAATAACAACAATAAAACTTGATTCTAGTTCGGTAGATCTTATAGACATTATTAAGGACATTAAACTTACAGATGTTTTTAGATCGCAGAACCCTAATAATGCAGGTTTTACTTGCTCCAATGGATTTTCTTTCTCTCGTATTGATTTTGTATTCTCCTCATCAACAATTAACGTAGTAGAATCCTCTGTGAAACCTGTGTTCTTTTCTGACCACGTAAAAGTAGATTGTGTAGTAGATATAAGCGGAAGTACGAGAGGACCTGGATTATGGAAGTTAAATACCAGCTTGTTAAAAGATCCTAAAATTGTATTAAAATTAAAAGAAAGGTTAAATCAATGGAAATCCTTGCAAGAATTATATAGTTCAGTAGGTGATTGGTGGCAGGATCTTGAAATTAGAATAAAGAATTTTTTATTAAGGAAAGTAAGAAAGTGACATCCAAAAATAATTCTCGTTTTAAGAAATGTCAGAAAGATTTACAAACTTTGTATACTATGGCCCACTCGGGATTTGATGTAGTAGACGATATTGCAAAACTTAAGAGAGAAATGGCTAAAATAATGGCTTACAAGAATAGGAGTTATATTATAAGGAGTAGAGTTCAACATTTTGAATCCAATGAGAAATGTACAAGATATTTTTTTAGGAAAATTATTAGTTCCCAAAGTTTGGATTCCTTAAAAGTCCAAGAAGACCAAGTAATAACAGGAACGCACAATATAGTATCCCATGTTTATTTATAAGAATTTATATAGATCCAAAAATATAGAAAATAACAATATTGTTGATTTTCTTTCCGAGACTGAAAACACTCAAGAGGATCTCAGAATTGACAATATAAACCTATGCGTCGATGATTTAACTAGAGCAGTAAAGAGTATGAGTAATAATAAGTGTCCAGGCACAGATGGGCTATCTAAAGAGTTTTATATAACCTTTTGGGAAGATTTGAAAGATTCTTTGTTGATGATGTTTATGGAGAGCCTATGTAAACTAGGAAAACTTCCATCTTCCTTAAGAGAAAGTATTATCTCCTTGATGTTTAAGAAGGGAGAGAGACAGGAGCTTAAAAATTGGCGCCCTTTGACTTTGTTAGGTGTAGATGTTAAAATATTGTCTAAGGCACTCTTTTTTTAAGCTCCAGCCTGATATGCCTAAGTTTATTGGTCGTGACCAAACATGTGGTATTAAGGGACGATCTTTACTAGATAATTTGGCATTAGCAAGAGATATTTATTTGTTTGCACAAGATCATAAATTATCTTTGGCAATCTTGGGACTTGATCTCGAAAAAGCCTTTGACAGTATAGACCATTGTTATTTACATATATTGTTGAAACGTCTGGGCTTTAGCCCATCTATCTGTGCATGGATTAGTCTTCTCTATGCAGATTGCCAAAGTAGAGTATTGGTAAATAACTATCTGTCAGCCCCTTTTGATATCTGTTCTGGTGTACGACAAGGTTGTAGCTTGTCTCCATTGTTATTTATTTTAGCAATCAAGCCATTAGCTTGCGCACTTAGGCAAAATCCTGAAATTAAAGGCTTTCCAATCCCGGGTAGCTCAGGCAGAGAGGCCAAAGTTTCACTTTATATGGATGATCTTACCCTCTTCCTTACTGATAACAATTCTATAAAGAAAGCATTGCAAATTTGCGATAAGTTTACTTTGGCTACTGGTGCTAGAATCAATAAGACAAAGACAGAGGTTTTGTATTATTGCTGGAAAGAACCGAAATTAAAACTGGGTTTTAAAAATCAGGAAGAATCCATAAGGATTCTAGGACTTTTTTTGGGAAAAACATGGATAAGATGAATTGGGATTTGAGACTTGATAAGATTAAATGGAAATTAAAACAAAGGGAGAAGCGAGATCTTACTTTGAGAGGGAAAGTGTTGGTAATAAACGCTGAGATTTTGGCGTCCCTTACCTTTCTGGCCTCAACATTTCCAGCACCAATACATTTTATAAGATCTATCAGAAAGGTCTTATTTAGGTTTTTCTGGGGCTCACAACATGAAAAAAATGAGATGAGAGATATTGTATAAGCCACTGGATAAAGGAGGGCTAGCAGTTCCAGAATTGGAATCAAAATTGGAATCTATGTTTTTGATTTCAATTTTAAAAGTTTGTTTGTCAGAGAATCAAACTTTATGGCATTGTTTTGCTAAGTTTTGGATAGGCCAACAGGTAGCTAATGCCTGGGGGATAAGACTTCCACAAAATACTCCTCATGCTGAATACAGACCAAATATTTATGATAGGGTGTTATCCTTTTTAAGGAAAGTTAAAGTTTCGCATATCCCTATTGGGAAAATAAATCGGGTAATTGTTCAAGGTATGTTATCCCCAGGATTACAGAGGATAACCCCAGGGGGAAAACTTACTGAATCTGATTGTATTATAGTCTGGAAGAATGTAAACAATGTTTTTTTGTTTAATTCTCACAAAGACATTGCTTGGCAAGTGGCACATCAAAGCTTGCCTACTCGAGTTTTTCTGAAAAAAAAGGAATTGTTCAAAGAGTTCACAATGTCCTAAGTCTAAGTGTGGAGAAGATGAGTCTATCAGCCATTTGTTTTGGTCTTGTAAATATGCTAGAGAGGTATGGTCCCTGGTACGAGAATGGATGGTTGATTTGTATAGGTTTCCAACTGAACTAGATATTCTGTATGGTGAGTTGAATAGAGTGGATTCTGATGAATGGATTAGATGGTGGGTAGTTATTAATGTCATCAAAGAAGGGATATGGAAGGCAAGAAATATTTCTTGCTTTAAAGGATATGACATACCAGCGGAAACAGTGGCCTCTTCAAGCCTTGCTTTAATTAGAGACTATGTGTTAAGAGACAAGAAAACTCTTTCCTTTAAGGAAGTACTTCAGAAATGGAAATGTCCGACTAATTCTACGATTTCAACCCTTTGGGATGATATGGGGGAGTGAATTGTGAGGGCTATGTCCCCTTATTGTTTGTTTTCTATGATGTTATAATTATGTATTGTGTAAAGGATAAAATTAAATAA
Source organism: Ctenopharyngodon idella (assembly GCF_019924925.1). NCBI lineage: Eukaryota > Metazoa > Chordata > Actinopteri > Cypriniformes > Xenocyprididae > Ctenopharyngodon > Ctenopharyngodon idella. The sequence continues at coordinate 3,704,202 of NC_067229.1, forward strand.
TTTTAATTTATAATAAAAAGGTTACAGAGCATGATGAATGGATTCAAAATTCGTGATTATATTCCGTATTTACTAAGACTTGTAATGAATCCTTTCTGATCTGTAGAAAAAAAAAATTAATAAAAATTTGCAGTAGCAACAAAAATAGAAGTGAGATCAGGTATTGGCCATTAGCTATTGATGGTGTTATAACCACTGTGAAAGAGCCTGAATCACTGATGTTGTTTAAAAGTAAAAATTGTTTTGAGCCATTAATATTACAAACCCTGTGTTTCTGTGACATGAGATCCAGCTGTATTTCAGAAATTAAAAAAATAAAATGTGCTTTGAGATGACACACAAAGACATCAAGAATCAGCACATGAATCTCAACAATGGTGACAATCAAAAGTGTCATGTAGCCGCAATGCATGCTGGGTACCATAGTACAAAACTCCCAGAATGCATCAGAGCATGGATAAATTATGCAGCTGATCTGATTCTCTGAATATTTTGTTTATTGTCACCATTGTTGACACTCATATGCTGATTACTGATATCTGTGTTTGTCTTTGCAGATTGCTTTTGTTGTGTTCTTTTTTTCATCTTCAGTCATCTGATTTCTGCAATACAGCTGGATTTCATGTTGCAGTAACAATTATGTTCAAATGATGTCACTCAAGCACACTCACAGTCTTCTTTGCTACTGCTAGCGTGTTTGACAGGAACACTATCACAACAGCCAAAGAAAACAAATAGACATAGACACACACATATATATACATATACATATAAATATATATATATATATATATAGTTTTTTTTTTTTTTTTCTTCAAAAAAAGTTAAGAGGCCAACTAATGGAAACATCAAATGAAACAAACATGAGAGTTAAACTTCTGTTAATTCTCAATAAGAAATGCTGTAGATGAATGACAGAAATAAAGTCAGTCTGCGGTGCGTTTCCCAAAGCGAACTAAGGTTGCAAGTTCCGTCGTTACCAATAGAGTTCAATGGGACTTACGACCATAGTTCCCGATGCTTTCGGGAAACGCACCCCTGGTTAGTAATAAGTGAAGCTGGTAATGCTGTTTGTGGAGTTGTGGAGATCTTCAGAGATTGTGGCTGTGGCTGAAGTCAGTTGTAGTTCTTGTGTTTCTGCTCTTCTCTTTTTTTCTTCTTTCCTTCAGTGATTCTGCTTGATAACAGGCTTGTTAATGCTGAGATGACTCTATAAATAATATATAAGATTTTGTGGATTAGATAAGGTCCAGTTGTTTTATTTGTTTGCTCTTGGCTGACATGTGGCATTTCTATGGCCTGCTTGTGGCCCAGATCTGGCAAACAGGAGCGGTCCGCCCAAGTGCCATCATTCCTGCCAAATGTGGGCAAGATTCCGCATCATCATTCCGCATGTGCCAGATGTGGGCCGGATCTGGGCCAACACAATGTTGCTGTCTGGGGAAGCACTGAAGGAGCCAATCAGATTTAAGATGAGACAAATGCCCCTGAGGCTCCTCCCACAGATCCACCTGTATTGTGCTAACAGTGCCAGATAACTAAAAATAACACATCAAAAAATATGATTTCACAACTAATCATGTGTCTGTTCTGTTGTTCGTCTATTTAAGTTATTTAGAACACTTAATCTGTGACTCTGTTCTTCAGGTGTGTTTGGTGATGATGCAGTGAAGTCAGTGTCAGTGATGGAGGGAGATTCAGTCACTCTAAACTCTGGTTTTACTGAAATAGATGATGAAGATCTGATTCTGTGGAGGTTTGGAGCTGAAAACACTTTAATAGTTCAAATCAATGTACTGGAGGACAGCTTCACTGTATATGATGATGTTCTTGATGGGAGATTCAGAGACAGACTGAAGCTGGATCATCAAACTGGATCTCTGACCATCACAAACATCACAACTGAACATGCTGGAGTTTATAAACTGCAGACCAACAGTGTGAGAAAGAGTTTCAGTCTCACTGTCTATGGTGAGTTAAATATCTTTTTTGTTACAGTTTTAATAGGTCTACCCTCAATTTTTGATTTTTCAGTCTTGAGATTATAAAATCTGAGATACACATTAATTTATGACTTTTCTTTTCCAACTTAATGTTTTTCTTCTTATTAATCATTCCAATGTTGTAATCTCAAACAGTGCAAAAAAAAAAAAAAATCTGAAATTGCAGTAAACAATCAATGAATGACATCACAAACTCTTCTTAACACATTTATTCTAATCTTTTTCAGCTCGTCTGCCTGTTCCTGTCATCAGCAGTAACTCTTCCCAATGTTCTTCATCATCATCATCAAATTGTTCATTGGTGTGTTCAGCTGTGAATGTGAGTCATGTGACTCTCTCCTGGTACAAAGGAAACAGTTTATTGTCCAGCATCAGTGTGTCTGATCTCAGCATCAGTCTCTCTCTACCTCTGGAGGTGGAATATCAGGATAAAAACACCTACAGCTGTGTGCTGAACAATCCCATCAGCAACCAGACTCAACATCTGGACATCACTCAACTCTGTCACACATGTGCAGGTACGACAGAGCCGATGCATTTATACACTGAATTAATTAATTGATTTATCGGGACTGATAACTTAAGATGCCAAAAATTATGAATGAGCTTCTCTCAGTATTTAGTCATGACTTTCTTAACAGGTTTGATTTTTCTTCTTCTGTGAAGCACAAAAGGAGTTTTTGCAGATGTCTTTTTTATTTTAATTTTGAGTTTGTGACAGCTAAAGTCAGCTTGTTGAAAACTATGTTTTATCATTGCGCATTTGTTTTTCAGAAGTCCACGCCCATTATTGTGATTCTGTTGAAGCTGTGCTCTGATTGGTTGTCACTGCTCTGATGGGCGTGGCTGCTGCGGCTGCTGCTGTTCTTCTGGTCAATGACGTCAGATCGACAAGAGGTTAATAAAAGAAGAAAACAGATCTCATAAATATTGTGGCATATATTGGAGCTTTAATCAGTAAAAATGAAAATATGTGTGGTCTAATTGTTAAGTGATGGTGAAAAGAGACTTTGCTTACCAATTCTTTCCTCTGAACTGGATTGTAAAAAAGTTAATTCCCAGAATCTGGTGTATTGGGGCCATCTGGTGGGCAAAACGATGAATATTATGCAATATTTCATTTTATTTTTTAATGCCTTCCATTTTACATTTGTTAAATACAGTTTTCATATTTTTACTGAATTTGATTTTGCTTTTTTTTTCATTTGTTTCATATGCAGCAACCCCACAAATACAAATGTAAAAATATTTGTCACGCCAATAAATCACTGTAGAATTGAACTGAAAATTGAATATTACCTACCAAACCGATATACATCTATAAATCATGTAAAAGCCTCAATTTTAATTGAGGGGGTATCAAAATAAAAATAAACTATTACTTGTATGAATAATTGCAGTTGATTAGAAACTTTTTTTTCAGTATATTCAGTTTATTTAAAACCAAACAGAGTGAAAATATACACATCATAAAGCTCATGAGAAATAGTGCAATAAAGTGCAACAGTGAATAGTGACATGTCTGTCTGAAAGGTTTATACAGAATCATGAAGAAAAAAACTTTTTCCTATGGAGAAAATAAAGACGACTTTAACTTCCAGAATCTGTGCTGCCATACAAGTTTCAAAGTTATTAATAAACATAACAGATATTATAGCTCTTTGCTTTTCTCAAAGACTGGAAAATGATGCCAACTTCTGAGGAACAATGAAAGTTCTAAACAGTGACATTTTATCATTGTTTTGATGCTACAAACAGTAAAAAAGCTCTTAATACACAATTCAACTGCGTAAAAGCATACGCTAAAATATTAAATGTACTGCAGGTTCATAAGATGCAAATATCAAATATGCTTGCTTTATGATAAAATTAGAAATTAACACCCAGCTAGAAAATATGAGCATCACAATATTATCTCTGTATCAAGTATAGGTAAAGATAAGTGCCTATTAATAAGCATTTCATCATGTTTCCGGCTTTCCGCTCCTTTTCCTTTTATTTCATTTGGGAATAATGTTGTGGAAGCTGTTGCGATCTTCTCAGATTATATGACCTCTGTTTTTTCCCCTGTCATTAAGGATCTGTAAGAGAACAACGAATCACAGAAGGTTAATGAGAAAAATAAACAGCTACAGAAATCAGCACATCTGTCATTGATCAGTGAATTAGGTTTGAAATGTTTAGTTCTTATCAGGACGTTTTTGTCAAAACAACAGATCTGAATGATGTATTTCATAGTTACAAGACAAACTACAGTAGTGCAGTATCTTACCTCGTTGATGGATTTTCTTCAATAACTCCTTGTTCTTTTTCCCCCATGTCTGCTTTGAAAAACAAATCACAAACATAATGAAACACTAATTTTGCACAATAAAGATGTTTTCCTCTCATAGTTTCTGTAGGTGACACTTGCCATTTCTGACTATCCTGTGGCGACGGTAAATCACACCAGCAGCTGCAGCTACAAACACCAGCAGCAGAACAACAACAGCAACAACAACTATTCCTGCTACAGCACCTGAAGACAGACCTGAATCTGAAACAGATGAAGAGAAACAGTCATTAGTGTGAAAATATCTGTCAGATTGATCTATAACATCACACAATGAGATAACAGATGGTTTGAGAGAGTAAATCTAAATCTGATTCTGTTTAAAGGTGAACACTGTTTCATACAGTGAAGTCAAAAGTACCGCCGCATCAGTGACAAGTCATCGAGCAACTAAAAGAGATGCAACAAGACCCTCTTTCTTTATATTCCAATGTAAAGGTGTTTTCACTGCCAAATGACTGAATGACTAAATTACACTTACCAATGACAGAAACACTGAAGCTCTTTACACTGCTGATGCTGATGCTGCGGCGACGACGAAGGCTGCTTCTGCTGGTGATCTCTAGTTTATATTCTCCAGAGTCTGTGTTTCTGGTGTTTGTGATGGTCAGAGATCCAGTCTGATGATCCAGCTTCAGTCTGTCTCTGAATCTCTCTTCACACTGATCATCTGTACAGATCTTACTCTGATCTCCAGTGATTTCAGTGATGAGAATGTCATTAAAATACCACGTCATCACATTTGGGGTTTTCATTACATGAGGATCTAAAATAACAGATTCTCCCTCCTTCACTGTCTTTCTCTTCATTTCATCTCGTTCAGCAGCAGAAACTCCTGAAACACAAACCAACAGATGATTGAATGATATTTTTGGGGAAAAGAAACTCCACAACAGAAAAACTGAAAATATGTGTAATTGTGCATTTCATACAAGTTCTTTCTTGATTTTCAACCTGTAAAGCAATTTTTTTTTCTTTTTCTTTTTTTTCTGAAAAAGCTTTAGAATGTCCATTTGTCCAATTAGGAATAAATATGGCATATATAACCTGGGACTGTTCTGGGGAAAAAGTTATGGAAGAAATGACAGACTTCCACTCAAAGATTGGTGGTTGATCATGCTCATTTCACCAAATGGCTTAATTATCATAGAGAAGAAGAAAGTCAATGTTTTTGTTGTTTCTGCATCATTTGGGATGATCGCATTCTGACTTAATGTTCATCAACTGTAGAATGGGAACAGGTGAGGGACCCTGTGAACCATCTCAGACAATGGGGTGTCACAACTTCATTACCTACAGACTACAACAGGATAGTCCTTTCACCATCTAGGTATAGACCTGATATAGTCCGGCTATGAGTAACTCACTTCTAGCCAAGCTAACTTTGAATTTGGTTACATGTTGTTTTTGTCAAAGTAACATGCGAGATGTATAATATTCCATCATGTAAGCAAAGTCAACAATGATTACAAGGTGTCTGGTTTCATTTGATCTATTAAATGTTCACTGAAAGCCCAAATTTTGCCTGGTTTTAGCCTAGACATCAAGGTTGTGTTTGGACGGCTATTAGACGTCTTTTAAATGCTGGGTTTATTTACATTAAGAGTAGTAAACTTTAATGGGATAAAAGGTTTGACATTTGGATGTTCTGGGTTCATTACGACTCTGACGAACCCAAGGTTTTTTGTCTACTTTGTCATTGCTACGACGCAATAAACTTCTTCGAGATCTTCAATGTCCTAATTTTTTCTTACAGTTGTTTTTTAATTTTAAATTCTTAAGCTGTTCTGAAGGGTCACGATACCCAGATTTACATCATCAACTTGCCTGATGTAATGTCTGCCTTCTTCAGCTCTTACTGCTTGTTTGTTGGAGATAAAGACTCAATAAAACATAATTTTTACAAATTAAACCGAAATTGTGTTAATTAGCTCTCTGACTGCTGTTACTATATGTATTAACTTTAACCTCACTGCAGATGAGCCCAATCTTCCCTTCTGTGCAGGAGCAGAATTTGAAAAAAAAATTCTATAGGCATCCTCTCATGCTGATTGGAAAGATGTGTTGATTGGATTGATCATTTGAATGTGTTCCTCAAGAACTTTGTTAATAAAACTTCATAAAGTGAAAAAGCAGCCCTAATTGTAATTGCAATAAAAACAATTAATTATGTGATATTATGTGATTAAACCTACATTTAAACATTCATTAAATGACACTCACCATGAACTGTAACACTGAAGATCTTTTCATGGCCACTTCTGTCACTGCCACTGCTGATCTTCAGTTGATAAACTCCAGAGTCTGTGTTTCTGGTGTTTGTGATGGTCAGAGATCCAGTCTGATGATCCAGCTTCAGTCTGTCTCTGAATCTCTCAGTACCTTCATTACACTGAACATCTGTACAGATCTTACTGAGATCTCCATTGATTTGAGCGATGCGAATGTCATTAAAATACCATTTCATGCCGTCTTGTTGGTTTTTTTTAACATCAGTGTGTAGAGTGACTGAATCTCCCTCCATCACTGACACTTTATCTGTACCAACACCAGATGAACAAATGAAAGAATGTTAATCTTTTCACTTCAGATCATTAAAATTGAGGGTTAAAAAATGCCTGGATTCAAAATTTAATACATGACACACATGCAAAGATACAGCATAACATTTGCACATTCACTCAGACAAACATTCACCATTCTCATTCATTCATTAGAAAATTCTGCCATAATTTCTCAAGGGAATGCAAAATATCTTGAGGGAACACAAAGTTTCTTGAGGGAACGCAAAATTTCTTGTTATGTCATTAATTGTCAAACAACTCTAACAATGATTAATCTATATTTAATTTATACAATGAATACTATGCATGCAGTGTAATTACAATTATATTTATTAATTACATTTCTGTACTTGAATACTACTGTTAGACCTAAATATTAGTAACTGGTCTATTGTATTTATCTCTGTTTTCTTTTGTGTATTATTTTTACTGTCTGTTTATTTGTCTTTAATAATGTTTGAATTTTATTAGTCAGGAGTTTTGCAGTGATATCAAAGGACTTAAAGTGTTTAAGTAATAAATGGGAAGAAAAAATTCCGTTTGTCTTTATAAAATCCATTTTTATTTGAATTTTGTTTATTTATTCTTTTTTTATTTTTGCTGATCTGAAAAATTATCCAATCCGTGACTCGAAAACCGTAATATGATCTGAACCGCGAGTTTTGTGATCTGTTGCACCACTAACATTTATGGCATTTCTTGGTTCTTCATGGGTCTGAGTCCAACTTTCAAAATAATAGACGGGTCCACGTCGGTTCTGTGTGGCACATTTACGGGTCACTTCAGGTTCGTGTATGATTTTTTGGAACCGTGATGACCTCTAGCTTCAGCATCTTGCCAATGGAAAGACAATTTAGATTTAATACTGTTCTGATGCAGCTACAGGTAAAGAGGAAAGCAGCTCTATTTGTAACTGCTTCAAAAAACAAATTAATGATGTGATATTAAGTGATTAAACACATAAAACCTGCATTGAAATAAAAATTAAATGACACTCACCATGAACAGTGACACTGAAGATCTTTTCATGGCCGCTGCCGCCGCTGATCTTCAGTGTATATTCTCCAGAGTCTGTGTTTGTGATGTTTGTGATGGTCAGAGATCCAGTCTGATGATCCAGCTTCAGTCTGCCTCTGAATCTCTCATCACTATCTTTACACTGAACATCTGTACAGGTCTTACTGGAATCTCCATTGATTTGAGCGATGCGGATGTCTTTAAAATACCATTTCATGCTGTCTTCTTGGGTTTTTTTAACACCAGTGTGTAGAGTGACTGAATCTCCCTCCATCACTGACACTCTGTCTGTATCAACACCAGACGTGCCTAAAAAAATAAACAAATGAAAGAATGTTAATCTTTTCACTTCAGATCATAAAAATTGAGGTGTAAAAAAAAATGCCTAGATTCAAAATATAATACATGACACACATGCAAATATACAGCATAAGATTTGCACATTCACTCAGACATTCATTATTCATTCATTAGAAAGTTCTGTCACAAATTCAATGATTCATTTTTTGTTTAGTGCTTTAAAATCTAATGTCAACTATTACCATTATAAATTTATGGAAAATGATGTTCTTTTACATCTGTTTGGGTCAGGGAATAAAACTGTCTTTTCCTCTTTTTTTCAGCATGTAATAAAAACTCTGGAACAAAGTAAGGAATAATTGACAACAGGTCGCTTAATTATTAGAAAAATACACCTCAGGTGTGCATTATTTTTAAATGGCTAATCATCAATTTTTCCTCCTTGGTCATCACACCTCAAGACACTGTTTAGGTGTTTTATTTCAAGTGCATTTGTCAGGTTTGTCTGCAAAATGTATTTAGAGTGTTTTCTCATCTGCAACATGTCCCTAAGATGTTTCCTGTTAGATGTCATATAGACATTTAGAAGATGTCGTTACGATATTTAAGATTTAGAATGTATGTAAAACTGCTTTTTCTAAGAGTTTGATTTGATTTAACACAGCAGATGCTTTCCAGATTAATAGATCTTTAACAGATATCTTACCATACTTGTGAGTAAAAAAAATTCCATTTCTTTGTGAATCAGTGAAAAAGCATTTTTTTCATCCAACAAAAAAAAAAAAAAAAAAAAAAAAAAAAAAAATGAAATTACTAAGACCATGGAAACTAATAGCAGAGAAGAAAGCTAAGGATCTAATCTTAATTAACTAGATTAAAAAAAATCTGAAAGACAAATTTATGCTAGCTTGTTTTAAAGCAAAATTAAAGTCTTGTTTAAAAATGTGAAATAGTTTGAGGTTAGGTCAGAGTAGATAGATGTTCTGGCTGACCTTTCATAACATGATACATCCATACCATTTCCACCTCTGTCAATAACAGAAACTCAAACATTATTTGCTAAACTGATCCAGTACACACTGCTTTGATATTTTGGTTGGCTATTTTTTTTTAAAGCCATTTTAATGTAATTATATATTTGTCCATTGGGTGGCGCTCTGGTACTGTATATTAAGGGCACCTGAGTAATCAGACAACAGGTGTGTATTGGTAGTGGGGAAGCACACAGTTTTCGACCGCACTACAGAGTAGTGTGCAAGGTGGAGGTATGGACTTGATATTTGTAAACTTTAAAGACTGACACCACAGAGCTAACTGGAAGCAATGTGTATTGCGTCTTATGCGAATGAGTCCCAGGACTTTAATATGAATAATAAAACAAGCAGACAAAAATGGTACACACATTTCGAGGAATGACACAAACAGCACTACAGTACTATATGCGCTCACATTATGACTTTGCATTGCAGATCTATTTAAAAAAAATTCAAAAAACAGCTTTTCAGCATAGTCCAAATTTGAATTCGACCGATTCGACTTCGAATTTCAGAATGATCATAGCATCATTTCAGATTATTCCAGTTATTAATTAATTATTCTGTCACAAACTTTTTTAATGCACATGTTTTATACCTAATAAATGTACTAAGTTTTTTCTCTCTAAGCTACAACCCCAAATCAGAAAAAGTTGGGACAGTATGGAAAACACAAATAAAAAAAGAAAGTAGTGATTTCTAAATTTACTTTGACTTGTATTTCATTGCAGACAATGTGAACACAAAATATTTCATGTTTTGTCTGGTCAGCTTAATTTCATTTGTAAATATACATCCTTTCCTGTCATTCAGACCTGCAACACATTCCAAAAAAGGTTGGGACAGGAGCAATTTAGGGCTAGTAATCAGGTAAATTGGTTAAATAATGATGTGATTTGAAACAGGTGATGTCAACAGGTGATTGTAATTATGATTTGGTACAAAAGCAGCATCCAAGAAAGGTCTAGTCCTTTAGGAGCAAAGATGGGCCGAAGATCGCCAGTTTGCCAACAAATACGTGAGAAAATTATGGAAATGTTTCAAAACAATGTTCCTCAAAGAAAGATAGGAAGACATTTGCTTATTTCACCTTCAACAGTGCATAACATAATTAAAAGATTCAAGGAATGTGGATAAATTTCAGTGCGTAAAGGACAAGGGCGCAAGCCTAAGCTGAACAACCGTGATCTCTGATCCCTCAGGCGGCACTGCATCAAGAATCGTCATTCATCTATAAGCGATATCACCACATGGGCACAATCCAACAGTCTCCATTGACTTTATATAGCCTGAGGCTGCCTCCTTGTCATTTCTGGCTTATAACAAAAAAATAGAACAATGTCTAAAAGCTGCTATGTATGGAAGCCTGTTTCCGCCACAATTGAGTAAAAAAAATATAATTCTGTAAGTCATAATAATGAGAAACTTTCTCATAATTATGACTTAGTATCTCATATTGAGAAAGTATCTCGTAATAATGACTTAGTATCTCATAACAATGAGAAACTTTCTCGTAATAATGAGAAACTTTCTCATAATAATGACTTAGTATCTCATAATAATGAGAAACTTGCTTATAATGAGAAACTTCTACGCATGGGCAGAGCAGCGGAGCAGAAGGGCGTGGCACGCTAGCGACATCCGCTGGTCAAAGTCTCGTAAACGCGAGAACAGCAAACATGGCACGTTATGCAAAACAGTTGTTTCGTTAAAGTAATCTATAGTATCATTAAATAACATCAGTTATTATACATTATCAGTATATCTTCAATACTTTTCCATGCGCACGAGAAGGTGGAACGCAAAGTGGTTTCCGTGGTAACGGTGGAAGCTGTTGCATGAACGCGACGGCTTACAAAACTATCAGATTAACAAAGGAATGAGACATGTATTCGTTAAGTTTAAGTGCAACATCTTCATAAAATGTGTGGGTTTATGTGTTAACGTTAACACGTATTTCGCGGATGAGTCTAGGCTATTTGATGTGCAGGTTTGCCTAGACAAGGCGCTGGAAAGCTTTTCTAATATAAACCGGGTCCTAAAGCACTTGCCCAGTCATAAACCTTCATTCCAGTGATATTCCTACAGAAAACACCTTTTAAGATGTTTATGACTCATTAGAATGTATGCAAAAGACAGCTTTCCAGCTGAAGCGTTCTTTAAAAGACTTGGATATGTAGGTGTGTGCTGTCTTATCATTCCTCTATCTGTTTGAAATCCATGGATCACCACTCTGTGTTTCTGCTTGTTCATACACAAAAATACAAATGAATGTTACAAATGAATAAACGACTATATCCCTGCAGAACGTGCCATGGTTGCGGAGTTATCGCATTTGACCAGCGGATGTCGCTAGCGTGTCACTGCTCCGCTGCTTTGCGCATGCCTAGAAGTTTCTCATTATTATGAGAAACTAAGTCATAATTACAAGAAAGTTTCTCATTATTATAAGATAAGTCGTCATATTGAGAAAGTTTCTCGTAATAATGAGATACTAAGTCATAATTATGAGAAAGTTTCTTATTATTATGACTTACAGAATTATATTTTTTTACTCAATTTAGAGCAGGTGTGAAATGAAACTGCGTAACGTGTCGTCGTTTTTATATCAAGTCGACCTAAAGAAAGATTTTAGCTTAACTAATACATGGTTTACCAAGCGCAACACACAATAAGAGTAATTTAATAGGTAATTAAATGAATTTCCGTCGAGTATAATTAGAGCTGGCACCAAATGAAACTGCCCCAGCTAACAATGACTTGGCGGTCCGCCAGCGTTTTTTGTCAGCGGCTAGACACGGTCGGACCACCGTCGGCACACCATCGGCAAGCCGACCAATCTGAAAATGCCGTCGGTCTGACAGCGTTTTTGGGTGGCACGCCACCAGCGGTTTGCCACTGCTGGGCCACCGTTGGTACACCAGTGGCAAGGCGATAGTCGGGGGGCGGGGCCAAGATGGCGCCTGTGTAAGTCGCGTTGATAGTTGCTCTTAAACTATTTTGTGCAATACTTGACCTAACTTGTCCTCATGTGAGTAAAGACAGTATTAAATGTTATTAATCTAACAAAATTAAGAACCCTTATTTTTCTTGAGGATGATGGATGTTTCCTATACGCACTTTATTGGAAATTAGCCTGCTAGTTGCTATTTGAGATGTGACTGCTCTCTCTATCGGTTATAACAATTCAGTCATAAGATTTATTTTCCTCATCGCAACAAATGGAAGATGCTTTAGCAGTGAAACGTGTGCATGATTACATAACGGCACCTGTGCAGGAGGATAAAGCTGCTCTTTCAACTTTATTACCTGATACTCCCACCAAGAGTCCACAATCAAAGATGCGACGCCACACTACAGAACCATCAATTGAGAAACTAGGGAAAAAACAGGACGATTTTTTAGAGAAATTAACGGCAATTGAAAACTCTGTCTCGTGTAACTCAAACCGCATCACTGAACTTGGAACTAAAATGGACGCGATCTCTGATAAGGCTGATCTTGCCGTTACTAACTCCAGTGCGATGAAGGATCAAGTTACGTCACTAAAGACTGAAAACAAGCAACTCTGGGAAAAGTTGGATGAATTGGAGGCATACAAAAGACGGTGGAACCTACGGATTGCTGGTATCCCTGAAGTGGAAGGTGAAAATATAAAGATGGCTGTGATGGAAATATTGGGTTTAGTTTCACCATGTCTAGCAGATGTTCTCCAGTCTTCCATCGACGTGGCCCACAGGCTTGGGAAGAAAGGACTCACTCAGCCTCGTCGCATTATTGTGCAGTTCACCTCTCGCACGCACCGTGACCTCATCTGGGCCGACGCGCAAGGGAAGCTCGAAATAAACTGTGGCCACTCGTGAACCAAGCTAGACTCGAAGGTAAACGTGCAGGGTTTCAGGGTTCAGCTGCCATCATCAACGGGAAGAAAATTACAGTGGACAACATATAAATGACTATATACAGTGACTCTAATATTCTGTAGTGAGGTTTTTCATCCTCATGGGAATTGTTTCTTGTTAAAGTTCCAACTTAGAATAGTTATGTTAAACTGGTTCTTACTACAGTGAGGAGGTCTGGATAAGTGTTGCACTTACTTTTTTCTACCTCAATCCGTTAAGTTTTAGTTTTATTTACTAAACAATAGATTTTTGTTACAAGTTCTTGTTTGTTGTTTTGTCATTTAAGTTGAATTGTTTTTCACTCAATGTTAGGGGAATTCAAGACTTAACCAAACGTAAAGCTTTATTTCTTTTTTGTAAATCAAAATGCAGAGATGTCTTTTTTACAAGAAACACATTCAGGTGTGAAAGATGAAAGTTTCTGGTCCAATCAATGGGGGAGTAAAATTATCTACTGTCATGGTTCCAATAATTCTGCTGGGGTTATGATTTTATTTAATCAGCACTTTAATAACACTGTACTTGAATCACATTGCTCGAATGAAGGCAGATGGTTAATTATTGTTATCCAGGTTTGGGAAAGCGTTGTTATTCTAGCTAATGTCTATGGCTTTAACAGATCCAGTCTTAATAATTGTCTCTTTACAGATTTAACATCCAAATTAATATCTTTAAAAATAAAATACCCATCTACATCACTAATTATGGGCGGGGACTTTAATGAGGCTCCTGATTTATGTTTTGATAGATTTCCTCCAAAATATGGCACTACCACTGTTAACAAAATAATTAGTGATATGTTCCAGTCTCTCGCTGGTAGATATTCATAGATTCTTACATAATGACTCTTCCTCTTCCTTTACTTGGTTCAAATCTGATTTGACACAAAAATCACGTATTGATTTTTGGTTAATATCTGATAGTCTGATTTCTTCTGTTAAATCATGCTCTATTTCCAGTGCACCTTTAACTGATCACTCAGGTATCGAGTTAGAAATTTCTGACCTTAACTGTAACTCGTTTAGGAAACCAGGGTATTGGAAATTAAAAACCTCTTTATTACACAATTCTAATTATTGTTTGGGTATTAAAGGCATAATCGATTCTTTTAAAAAAAATACTAATATTTCTCATACCTTAAATTGGGAATTGTTTAAATATGAGTGTCGAAAGTTCTCTATAAAATTTAGTAAAGAACTTCTAAAATCAAAAGGATTACAATTTGAATCTATATTAAAAGAAATTAATCGTATTACTTGTCTTGCCAATCCAAATGATGCAGAGAAAGAAAGTTTATACCTATTAAGAGAAAAATTAGACTCCTTTTATATAGAAAAGGCTAAAGGGGCCTTCATTAGATCTAGGGCCAAATGGCTAGAAGCCAGAGAAAAAAAACTCTGCATACTTTTTTCATTTGGAAAAAAAGCGAGCCGAACTTAAAAAAAAAAATTTCCTCTTTGTATATTGATGACACTATTATATCAGATGACAAAATAATCTCAAAATTTGTTTCAGACTTTTATCAAAAATTATATACATCATCTTTTAACCCTGATTCAAGTGATTTATTTTTTAACAAGATACGACCTTTCACTCCTGGTATAAGTATAAATAACAAAAACCTTTGTGAGGAGGAAATGTCATTGAAAGAATTAGATGATATCATTAAAAAAACACCATTTAACAAAAGCCCAGGACCTGATGGTTTACCTTTTGAGTTTTACAGAGTTTTTTGGGAAGATATTAGAGAGTTTATTTTGAATGTGTTCAATGAGTGTGCAGCAAATGGGAAACTTACAGAATCTATGAAACAGGGAGTAATTACACTAATTCCAAAACCAAATAAAGACATTTTGCACTTAGACAACTGGCGCCCAATCACACTCCTTAACTCGGATTACAAATTAATACCGTCTCTATATGCCAATAGGTTAAAACCATGTTTGGAGGAAATCATATCTGTCACACAGTCTGGATTTATGAAGGGAAGAAATATTTCAAACAATATTAGACTGGTGTTAGACATTTTAGATTATTCAAATTTAGTAAATGAGGAAGCTCTTATTTTGTTTTTAGATTTTTGTAAGGCTTTTGATACCGTTGAGCACAATTTCATGTATCAGGCCCTTAGTCACTTTGGTTTTGGCCCAACCTTTACAAATATGATGCACACATTCTATAATAATATCTCAAGTAGTGTTTCTTTATCCGGTGGTACGTCTTCTCGTTTTGTTATCCGAAGAGGTATTAGACAGGGATGCCCTATTTCCCCGTTTTTATTTTTATTAGCAGCTGAAACATTAAATCTTTACACTCTGCATTGCTCCCAAGTTAGAGGTATTGAGATAGGAGATTTCACTTTAACTATCAGTCAACTTGCTGATGACACTTGTTTATTTTTGAAAAACAAAATTCAGGTTCCTGTTATTCTAGAGGCACTCAAACTGTTCTCTGATGCCTCAGGTCTGTCTGTGAATCAGTCTAAAAGTGAGATTATGGCTGTACACCAACTAGAAGACTCATGTATATCTGGAATACAGGTTAAACAGGTAGTTCGATACTTGGGTATTGTAATTAGTAAATCAGCCTCAGAGAGAGTCACAGAATGTTTCGCAAAGATTACAAAAAACAAGAAATATTTTTAACTGTTGGCTCCAAAGAAATTTATCTATCCAAGGTCGTGTATTGATTTCCAAGGCTGAAGGGATCTCCAGACTTGTATATCCTGCATTGTCTCTTTATGTAGATTCTAAAATGTGTGCTGCAGTTGATAAAATTTTATTCAAATTTATCTAGAGAGGCAAGACAGAGTATATTAAAAGGAAAACCATAATCAGAAGTGTATCAGAAGGAGGACTTAATGCTTTAGATTTCGACACTATCAATAATGTATTTAAAATTAATTGGATCAAGCACTGTCTTTGTCAAAATAACCTTCCATGGTTCTTTATTCCCAATCTAATTTTTAAAGAATGTGGTGGTCTTGACTTTTTACTTGCCTGTGATTTTAAATGTACTAAACTCCCAATTAAGTTGTCTAATTTTCACAAACAAGCTCTTAATGCCTGGAAATTAGTCTACAAACATAATTTCTCTCCCCATTCCTGTGTAATTTGGAATAATCAATATATATTATTCAAAAACAAAACCATCTTTTGGAATGATTGGTTTAACAAAGGGTTAATTTTTGTTACAGACTTGATAAATCAGTCAGGTGACTTATATAATTATACTGATTTTATTAATTATCTTGGGACAAATGTATCTTTTAAAGAATATTTAAAACTCATTCATTGTATCTCTTCGAAACTACTCTATCTTATAAAAAACGAAAAGATGTATAATCCTGTAATTGGTTCTCTTCCTGCTCTGACTGTTGAGGGCCTTTCCATTAGGGATAAAAAATTTAATAATATGTATATTAGAATATTAACCAGAGAAAAAAGTGTTTCGCCTAAGGCAATGGTAAAGTGGAAACAGGATTATCACTCCCTTGTTTTTCAGAATTTGTGGTCAGATATAAATAAATTTGTAATTCCTAATAAAGTCAAAGAAACTCACTTTAAAATAATAAACAGATACTATCCATGTAACAATTTTATTAGTAAATTTAAAGAAGGGTTTTCGCCATTATGTAGTTTTTGTAAAGAAGAAACAGAAACAATTGTACACTTATTCTTCAGTTGTAATTATACCAAATTATTTTGGTCCCAAGTTTCTATGTTTCTTTTTGACTTGTTTTACAAGTTTGTCACTATAACTGATGTAATGGTCTTGTTTATGGATTGTGATACTGGTTTAATGGAACTGGATAATATAATTAAACTTTTTATACTACTAGGGAAATATCATATACATAAAGCAAAATGTATATCGACTGTACCAAATGGTAGACTATTTTCCACTGATTTGAAGATTTTTTTATGACTCTCTAACATCAATACAGAACAATCGAAAAGCTGTTAAGACATCTAAGCTGTTGAAAAGGATACTTAATGTAATAGAAACGTGACTGTTTTGTGATATAAGATACAGAATTTTGATTTAATTGTTTTATATATTCAAATGTCTTTGTATTCCCCTACTGTTGTTTCAATAAAAAAAAAAAAAAAAAAAAAAAAGGCGATAGTCGGCCCAGTTTCTACTGAGCGCTTACAGGACATCTTTTTTGATAAGTGTGTATTTATTTTATATTATCTTTGCAGTTGAATCTGAAAGCACTGAATAAAAAAATATTGAGACTAACCTAATATCTATATCAAAAGCTTGGTTTAACTGCCTATGAGCACGCTTTCAAATAAAATAATGTCGCTGAATGTTTGTAAAAACAACAGTAAATAATTAAGTTTTAAAAGTTATACAATTATTAAGTTATAAAAGTGCCACAATTGTCCCACTATCACGTGCTTGGGTGGCATTTTGCTCCTATGAATGGGTCATAAAACTACAAAATGAGTTTTAAATTCATGATTTAATATTAATGAGATTTTTTATGTAATGTTTTAATTCTAGATGTTTATTTATGTGAACGCTGCATGACTGTGACGTGTTTTAATGCGTGTGAGCGCCGAACATTCGATTCGCTTTCAAACACTGGAGCGGCGCAGAGTTGCCATGGAAACGGAGAAACAACAACTGACAAGCAGCAAAAACAGCAGTCTCTCGCTGTTGTCTTCACTCCTTTCAGGTGAGTTTAGTCGCTAAAATCACACGAATAATATACACAACTGTTCTTGTCACTTCTCTAACATGTAATTGACACACTTATGTTGAATATTTACTTTATAGAAACAGTTTAGTGTCTTCGAAAAACTCCGTTAGCATCCCGTTTTCAGAAGAGGTAGGCTAACTCTATCGATTGATTTGTTTATGATAGTTTAGGCTTTTAATCACATCTTTATGTGTAGATGAGAGGTTTTGATAGTTTTGTAAAGGTTTTGCTGTCAATGGGTGATTAGAAGCTGGCTAATTTATAAACGTAAATGTAGCCTATTGTTAATCGGTGACGTAACTTGCATGAAGCACAAGTTTTCAAAAGCGTTTTGAGCTCTCATGGTAAACAAATATTGATAAACATTGTTCAGCAGCAACAAAATAACCCCTCTACAACAGAGGGGAAGTTCCGAAGATTTCAACATTTCTGAAGGAAGCTGCTGACAGAAGAAGGAAACACAGGTGAGCTCAGGAAACTCACCAAATAACTCCATATCCATTTTTTTCCCACCATATTTTTCACCTATACCATGCATCTGTTATTTTCTTCTTTTTTATTTTCTCAAATTTACATTATTTATTTAATTAATTTGTTTTAAGAAGGCTTTGACATCCAAATGTAAGTGACACTATATGAGCAATATTTAATGAATAAGTAAACCTAAAAACATAAATTCTGTTTTGTGTATTCTTCTTTTTCTGCTGTAGCTTATTTTCTTTTCATAAACCTGGCATTGTATAATAATATTGTTTGCTCTGTGACAAATTGTTTATGTTCCTAGATACTTCCCTGCTGATGCCTTGCACCATAGCAGAGTTGGAGCGGATAGAAAAGTTCCTGTCGGACCACATGACTAGTAAGTAAACCCTCTTAAACACACTAATGTTCAAAAGTATGGGGTTGATAAGATTTTTAATGTTTTTAACAAGTATCCTCTGCTCACAAAGGCTGCATTCATTGGATCAACATACAGTAAAAACAGTAACATTCTGAAATATTATTACAATTTAAAATACTTTTTATTGTGTGAATATATAGTAAAGTGTAATTTATTCCTGTGGTCAAATCTGAATTTTCAGCATCATTACTCCAGTCTTCAGTGTCACATGACCCTTCAGAAATCATTCTAATATGATATTTGATGCTCAAGAAACATTTGATTATTATCAATGTTGAAACAGTTGTGCTGCTTCACTTTTTTTTTCTCTCAGGATTCTTTGATGAATAGAAAGCTAAAAAAGAACAACATTTTTTTTGAAATAGAAATATTTACTCTCACTTTTGGTAAATTTAATGCATCCTTGCTGAATAAAAATGTGAATTTCTTTAAAAAGAAAAAAAAAAAAAAACTGACCCCATTAGAGTACGCTACAGTTTATAGGTTTGGGATCAACAAATCCTGTGGAAAAAAAATAAAAATTGGTTTAAACGGTTAAAACAGTTTTCACAACAATATTAATCAGCACAACTGTTTTCAGCATTGATAATAATCAGAAATGTTTCTTGAGCAGCAAATCATCATATCAAAGTCCATTAAAGGAGGTAGTTATAATCTTTCTCCTGTTGCTGTTTCTATCTCAGGATGCCCAGCAAGGTTACTAGAGATTACGGCAGCTCAAGTTTGGATCCAGCCTCACTTGTGAAGACTTCAGATGATGGAAACTATAGATGAACATACAAAACTAATAGATATTATCCTTATATTGTAATCATTGGTCCGGGTTCACAGACAGGGCTTAGATTAAGACAGGATTAGGTCTTAGTTAAATTAGGACATTTAAGTAGCTTTTTTAAACATGCTTTAGAAAAAAATAAAAAAACATTACTGTTGTGCATCTTGACACAAAGCAATGACACTGACATATTTTAAGATATGCTTTCAGTTAAAGGGTTAGTTCACTCCAAAATTACATTTCTGTCATTAATTATTCACCCTCTTGTAGTTCCAAACCCTTAAGAACTTCAATCATCTTCAGAACACAAATTAAGATATTTCTGATGAAATCTAAGGGTATCTGATCCACACATAGGCAGCAAAGTCATTGCACCTTTTGACATCCAGAAAGGTAGTTGAAAACATGGTTAAAATAGTCAGCCTGACTACAGTGGTTCAAAAAGTATTCTCGTTGCTTCATAACATTAAGATCAAACCACTGTAGTCAGGTTGACTATTTTAACCATGTTTTCAACTACCTTTCTGGATGTCAAAAGGTGCAATGTCTTTGCTGCCTATGTGTGGATCAGATACCCTCGGATTTCATCAGAAATATCTTAATTTGTGTTCCGAAGATGAACAAAGGTCTTACAGGTGTGGAACGACAAGAGGATGAGTAATTAATGACAGAAATTTCGTTTTTGGGTGAACTAACCCTTTAAGCCTTGTCTGTGAAACCGGGTAAGTGTCTCAAAGGGAACGTTTGCATGACAGTTTTGCTGACAAATAGACAGTGATATCTCTATGGACGCTTGTTGCCGTCACTGAATAAAAAAAAAAAAGGTAATTGTAGGGCTGCACGATTTATTGCACAATATGGAGAATATCATTGAACTTGAATGCAATTATCACTTAAACGCGATTCTTATTTCGATTATGAAATCGCAATTGCGCTGCGATTCTTTTTTTTTTGTCAATGAAGTATGGCTCCTTTACCCAAGTCTGGTCTGATGTTAGCTGGGGCGACACGTTCTTTGTTCGTTATTATCGACCGAAGAGAGACTGTAACAAATAGGCTACCTTGTAGAGTAAAACAGCAAAGCCTTACCTTGGTAGAGTAAAAATGAACCAGCCGAGAAGAAAATCAAGAGAGCATTCATTTCTGTCCTCACAGCAGCCTGTAGCACAATGACATAGCTAGATCTACTTCTACTTCTTCTTCTTCTTCCTCTTCTAATAACTTTTTATGGCGGATGGCAAACCAACTTTTGGTGCATTTACCGCCACCAACTGGACTGGAGTGTGAAGCACTAATAAGCAGCTACCAAACATACACAAAAAAAAAAAAAAAAAAATTAGATTCTATTAAATATTCCTATTTTTTTAATATATTTTATAATAGCACCATAGATTCTTGTTTGTTCTTCACGTTCTTTCAAAAGGCTTATCAAATTAAATGATTCAACACCCATATTTTTAACTTCATTAATGAGTTTTAATCTTTCTTTTCCATATTTTTGCATTTTATTAAAACATGTTCAATTGTTTCTGCCTGATTACAATAAATACATTGTCCTGATTCATGTTTTCCAATTTTAAACAGAGAATGATTTAATCTAGTATGCCCTATTCAGATGCGTGAAATAATCGTATCTTCTTTCCTATTCCTAAAAACACTTCTTCCATTTCCTACTTGCTGCTGAATATTATACATAAATCTGTCCTTGCTATCACAGTTCCATGCTTCTTGCCATTTGTTATTTATGAATTCTTTAATTTTCCCTTTAAGTTCATTTTTACTCAGAGTTACTTTACTATCTATTTCTGTATGTTTAAGAGCTTGCTTAGCTAGCTTATCAGTCACTTCATTAGCCTCCACTCCCACATGAGCAGGAACCCACAAAAATGTTATTAAGCTTACTCTACTTATTCTTAACAAACTTGCAAGAATCTCATATATAATGTCTTGCCTTGATGATTTTAGTCCACTTGCAAGGCTCGATAATGCTGCGCAAGAATCAGAACAAATTACAACTAAGCTTGGTTTTACATCCTCTACCCACTGGAGTGCTACCACCAGAGCAATTAATTCTGCTGCTTACACGGATACATGATCAGTTATTCTTTTCTTCATACTAGTTTGAAACTTAGAAATATATACGGCAGCAGCAGTTCTACCAGAGATAGGGTCTTTAGAACCATCAGTATATATATGTAACCATGAAGAATAAATCTGATCTAAATACTGCTGTGCAATAATGTTCTTAGGGGTATCTTTCTCATTCTTAATTTTTATTTGTATTTGAAAATCTACAACAGGCATAGGAAAAATCCACGGTGGAATTCTGGATACTATCACAGTTGGGCTAACATCACAATCTGCAATACCAACTTCTTGTGCTTCCCTTTTAGCAATCCATCCAAAGCTTTTGATGTTTATATTTCCATGCTCCCAGCACTCTTCAATCGCCCCCTTTACTGGATGAGACACTTTATGTCCTTTTAAATTAAACCAATAATTCATTCTAATTTTAAACCTACGAAGGTATAAAGGAGCTTCCCCAACTTCTACCTGCATGGCTGCAATGGGAGATGTTTTAAACGCACCACAACATATTCTTAGAGCTTGATTCTGCATTGTTTCAATCTTTTTTCAGAGTAGTTTCAGATGCAAAGCCATAAATAATACTACCATAATCTAAACTTGGTCTAATTAATGTGCAATAAATTCTTTTCAAAGATAATTTACAAGCTCCCCGTTCTACCCCAGTTAAACATCTTAAAATATTTACTCCTGTTTTACATTTATTGATCAGCTTTGTAGCATGCGTATCATATGTCAATCTAGATTCCATCCATACACTGAGATATTTAACCACCGATACTTGCTCCAGCTCCTGATTGTACAACTTTAACTTAACCTCTGGTACTTTTTTCCCTTTTGTGAAACATATCACTTGAGTTTTAGCCACAGATAATCTAAAGCTCCAATTATTTGCCCATACCTCCACTTTATCTACTGCTTTTTGTAATCTTTGGGACACACATGCAATATTACGTCCTCTTTTCCATATTGCCCCGTCATCTGCAAATAATGCCCTTCCAATGTCACCCTTAAAATTAATAAAAATATCATTAATCATAATAAAATACTGGGCTGCATACACTTCCTTGCGGAGTTCCATTATCTATCATGTATGTCTTAGAATACTCTACTCCTATCCTAACTTGAATTGTTCTTTCTAATAGGAAATCCATAATCCAGTTATATAACTTTCCTCCAATTCCCATGCATTCAAGTTTAATTAAAAGTCCCTCTTTCCAGAGCATATCGTATGCTTTCTCAATATCAAATAAAACCCCTACCAATACTTCTTTATTTGCCTGAGCTCTCCTGATATCGGCTTCTAGACTTAAAACAGCGTCCATAGTATTCCGACCTGCCCTGAATCCACTCTGATATGGCGATATAAGACCTTTTATTTCTAATATATAATTTAGCCTACGAATTATCATTTTTTCCATCAATTTACATACATTAGAAGTTAAAGCAATTGGCCTATAATTAATTGGATTAGATTTGTCCTTTCCAGGTTTACCAACTGGTACAATTATTCCATGCTTCCATGAAGAAGGAATCTTTCCTGCATTCCATATCTTGTTAAAAAGATTCAAAATAATATTTAAAGATCTATCTGATAAATGTTGAATCATTATATAACATATATCATCTTTTCCAGGAGATGAATGTTTAACTCCCCCTAGAGCCATCTTTAATTCGTACATAGTAAAATCTGCATCTAAAGCTTCACCAGAAGAACTTCTTTTCATCATTAAATCTGGATATTGATTTTTGTTCTGATTTCTACACTTTTTAATATCCTCTGATACATTATCATCACTATGGACTTTAACGAAAACTTTAGCCAACATTTCAGCTTTTTCATTATCTGTCACAGCTATTCTTCCTTCATCATTTTTTAAAACAGGTAAAGTTTGATTTCTATAAATTCCTCCCATTTTCCTAATTGAACCCCATACTTCACTTATATCGATATCTTCTCCTATTGTATTACACCAATCTCTCCAGTACTTCTTTTTATCTGCTCGTACTATTCTTCTTACTTCAGCTTGTGCTTTCTTATATTTAATAAAAAATTCAAATAAATTAGACCAGTTGCCCAGTAATTTCAAGGTGCACGAAGTGCTGTAACCAGTACCACTGCCCTATTTGTGAGACATACAAAACCACATCACAACTATCCATTGATAACCATGTAGAGAATCATCTAAAATTGGCAGTACATCATGATGGTGAGTATAATTTCACCTCTACTAATATTATTTTGCCTTAAAATTTGATCAGAGTAATGCATGTCACATGTGTGTAACTTTTTCCCCCCAGATTTTGTGATTGTTAAGTGCAATTTACACTGTAGAGAAAATGCACATTTTCACTGCTGTTACTGTCCTGCTACAGTGATAAGAAAAGTGCAGTTAATTACTCATCTTCAAAAATGTAAACAA
Source organism: Ctenopharyngodon idella (assembly GCF_019924925.1). Taxonomy (NCBI): domain Eukaryota; kingdom Metazoa; phylum Chordata; class Actinopteri; order Cypriniformes; family Xenocyprididae; genus Ctenopharyngodon; species Ctenopharyngodon idella. Next base: position 3,728,249 of record NC_067229.1, read on the forward strand.
AAGTTATTTTTAGGCTATTCCTGGCCAGGAAGCTCAATCTCCACTCCTGCATAGCCCAGCAGCCACTGCTCCACTTTCTACTATATTGGCACAGACATCTCATGTCATTACACAGGCGCCTCCCCTGTCTTGCCCCATGGCTATCCGAACATCTTCATCTCCAGTTACATCAGTGTTTCAGTCTCCAGCAATGAAACAGTCTTACTTGGGTAAATTTGGTTTTATATTCGCACATTCTGACTTCCGCATAGGCTACAATAACTTTGTACACTACATTGGACATTCAGTGGATGTTCGCAAGTAAGTATGCCATTAAAATAATACTTGCCCATTTTGATCGATTGTGAAAAATGTTGTAGGGTTACAATCGTTTGTTGTAAATGTCGCTGTTTCGAATTTGCAAACATTAACTTTATTGCACATTATTAGAACATTCTTAAACGCGGAAGTCCGAATGTGTAAATATAAAACCAACTTTACCCAAATCTCAGTCTTGGACAAGTCCCTTATGTCAACCTTTGCAACCTGTGACAACGTGCCCTCTTTCTGAAGGTCCATTTCCTCTTTCTGCACCCACCCAAGTATTTCCATCTCCGGCTATTTCCTCTGTCCTTGTTCCACCAGAGCAACCAACAGTAAAGCGTCCTCAACCAAAGAAGAACAGAATCAGATGTGATCATTGTGATATGGAATTGAATAAAAAGAACTTGCGAGTTCACATTAGAAGAAAGCACACCACAGTTAAAGAGGCCATCACATTAGAACGACATTTACTTTGTCAGGTCATTGACAGTAAGCATGGAATTTTTGCAGTGGCAAAATCTTTCAGTGCACCATCAATTCCCATCCATGTTCAAAAAAGGATTTGGGGTGTGAATGACAAAGTTATGTGTGAACTAGACCAATGTAATGCTAGTGCTGATTTTGCACAAAGGAGTGGCCTGAAACCATTTGAGTGCTGCCATCTCATGTCCTTAGCTTTCTGTCCCAAAGATGATGGCAATTCTGTTAATCTCAAAGAGGAAACCCTAAACGAGATGGTGAAAGAAAAATGGTTTGGAGAAAGTAGGAAAGATGCATGCATCAAAAGGCAATGCATGGCAAACAAAGAAGATGTGCCACTTTCTGTAGCGATCATATTTGCTGGGCCCTCAACAAAAAAATATATATAAGTGTATGAGCCAAAAATGTCTTATTACTGCAGACTTGGAAGAGTGACTGTTGTATATGACAGTAAGAAGATCACATGGGCCTGTCCGTGTAATAAAACAAAACAGTTATGTATTCACAAAGCAACAGCTAAATGGCATTTATTTCAAAGTCAGAGAGCTCTCTTCCAGAAGGTGAAGACCACCGAAAGGATTGATCCCATGCAGATATCTCAACAGCAGTCTGAGAGTGTGGATGACTGTAGTGCTCATCAGTACCCACCTAATGATGATGGAATAGAGAGGATGGTGCGCTATTTGATGAAAAATAAATCTCTGCCTGTGGACCTTCCTCAAAATTTGGTTAGTGGTCTACAACATGGAAGTGGATTTAGACACCAACTAATTCCTGAAGAAACATTCTGCTCCGAATGTGAGGGTAATCATGTTCTAAGTGACCCAATTATTATAACCTCACGAGCAAAGATTCTGACCTTTACTGGGGTAGTTGAAGGTAAATATTGTTAAATAAAACATTCAAATTGTTTAAAGAGTGTACTGTTATTTTGTATTTAACTTTTCTGCTCTCCATTAAGGAATTTCAACTTACTACAAAGTAAGTAGCAACTGCAGCATGATGTACAGGTACCAGGAATTCACTGGTGGTATCCATAACTTTATTGACCACCTTCTGCTTTCTCTTCACTTGTGTGTAATTCTTCACAATGCTCTTCAGGTAATATGTGTAACTGCTGGTGTTGATATTGTTTCGTGTAATAAGTATTATGTCATGTAACATAATCTTTTTTCTTTATACTCTGTGAATATGTCTAGAATCACACTGATGTTAGCAGAGTAATGAGCATACTTGAAGCCACTGCCAAAGCAAAATTCCCCAGCAAAGACACAGTGCTCCATGGTTACCTTCACTTTGAAGCCTTGAGCAGCCATGTTTATTCTTACACCTGCATCAATTGTGGTTATTACCCCAAAGTGGTGATTATGGATTTCCACAAGAAAGGTGTCTTCAGTATTCCTTGTAAGTATGTGTTGTGTACATTGTATTACAAATGCTTTCTAAAACGGCATGTTCTTGATTTGTGAATTTGTGTTTTGCAGTCAGTGAAATAGCCACACCACCATCAGATTTCAAGGGTGATACAAACATTGTCTCTTTTTGGGAATCCGTAACAATGGAGATGATTGGCCGGGGATTTCTTTCAAGTAAGTTATTTAATGTGTAATATTATTTAGGTCTGTGTAACTAAAGAATCAAATTTTCTTTAATGTACTTATACACTCTGTATTTCTCTTAAGGTGGCAGGAAAAATCCCTTTGTAGTTTGCCCAAGTTATGATTGCTGGGCTCCTTGGATTGGACCTAATACCCGAAAGTCAGACATTGTTCTAAACACTGAGCATGCAAAACTACAAAAAACAAAGTCCTGTGATGTTCCAGATCTTGACATCACAGAGGAAAGGTTAGGTGATGAGCTCTTTAATCTTAAGGTAAGAACACATGCACAACATCTAATTATGTTTTGCAACAATTTTGGTTTTAACCAAAGCCTGTCATATGTTTAGGTTGATGCAGTGAGGAAGCTGTGCAAAGAATGTGGATTGGACACAAAGGGTTCAAGGATGGATCTTGTGTTACGTTTGCGAACAGAGATGCAAAACCGCTCTGCGTACGACAAAATCTTCCAGCAGATTTGGGGTGCTTCTGGTAAATTGCCTAACTCTCATCTCTTAAATGTCTATATAATAATAATAATAATAATAATACATTTTAATAATGCATGAATATGTAACTTTGATTGAAAAAAATAATAATAATGTCCCAGGTGTTTAAAATTTATCCTGATGGACATTTAATTTTTAGCAAAGCATTCATTGGAAGACGCAATATTTCATTTGCTATAAGAACCTACTTGCAATTTATACATGGGTTAATTAACACTGAGTAAACTAGTCTCTGAGTCAACCCACTGACAAATTGTTGGTAAAAGTAGGTAGATTCACAGGTATGAAGAAATTATGAAAACCTAATGAAAAAACTAAACTAAATTATGAAAAACTAAGTTAATAGTTGAAGTGTTACTTGTAATTTTTTTTTTAAATTGTATTTTCTTGAAATTGTGCTTCTGTACATTTCTCTTAGGTGGCTGGGCAGTCATTACATGTCCATGTGGAATAGTGTATTCCATCAAATTCAACATAAGAGCAGAGTCTCCCAGAGACTTTGCGGACTTGCTGCTGAGTTGGAAGCACTTTCCTAATGTTGTAATATACGACTTTGCTAGAGGACTTGCAGCACACGTTAATCTTCGTGAAGCAGATTCTCTACCTTTCAGTCCCCATGAAGGGAGACTTGCTGAACCAACTACAGCAAATATCCAGCTAGCAAAAGAAGGCAAGCTCAAAATTAATCTACCATGGTTGAAAAATAAGGAGGAGGAGGAGGAGGATACCAACTGCCATCCTTTGACAGGATCATCAGAGCATTATGCTTTGTATGACAGATTCCATGAATTCAACACCAAAGACCCAAGAGATGCTCTTAGGAGAGTCCAAGTAGTCCCAGAACTTTGTGGATGGGTAAATACTCAAACCGCAGAGCAACTTTTTGCTGCAATGCGCAAAAACAATTATTTCCTGAACATGCTCACGCCATCAGGACACACATTTTTGATGCGCAACATCATTCACCATTATAACACAGCACAGAATAAGAACATGGAGGACAGCCTAAGAAAAGTTGTATCACCAAGTGATCAGTTAACCTTCAATGGTTATGGTCAGATAGTACTTGGTAAGTTTTTATTTTTATTTTTTTTTATATATATCTTACAATGACTATTAATTTTTTCATGTATTGTAAAAATCACTTTTTCTTGTATGTGAAGGTACACCTCCACAGTCCCTAAATGATAGTGAGAGACTCACCTGTGGTATTACACAAATAGACCAAGTACACTGTAAGTAATGTCATGATAAACACTGCACTTGCAAAATCTCACTTCACTTATTATATACAGTTGAATCATAATATTTTGTCTCTTTTCAGACCCCAGCCAAGGTTCAGTGATGGACATGACAGCCCTACGAAATGTGCAGACAAACAGGGCATGCTGGATGCATCCACAAAGCAGTGACCAAATGAAGATGTATGTTGAATTGTTTTGCATTTTTATGCAATGTGTATAATCATACTTACAATTGTTTTTGATTTTCTAGATAAAAAATGCTTTAAATGAAAAGGAATCACAACAACAATTTTTGGCTCAAGTAGGAGCAACAATTCTGGACAGATCAGATTTTATTATCTTGGGTCATCCAAATGATGTTGAAGGGACTGTGAGTATTATCACATGCAATATCATGCTTTTGTTTTGTGATAAGTGAATATTAAATTTGGTTTCTCTCAAATTATTACAGATTTTGAATGCCTGCCTTTCAATGGTCAGAGATATTGCTGACTTAAAGGTAATATTTTTCCTGTCTTCTCTGTAGAACCTTTTTTTTGGAGTGAAAAAGTGTGCATAAGTGATCCTTTATTTGCAATCCAATTAACTGTAATTTTAAATGGTATCTAACAGAACATAAAGGTCCATTGTTTTAGCTCGTATGTGACAGTGACACGGTTGCCACCATTGTGTGCAGACCCTTCAGCTAACTTACCTGTAAGTATGACTGAAATATTTAATAGAAGTTAACTAGGGTCATTTTAGGTGGCATTTAAAAATGTTTGTTGTCTGTATTAGGACCATATAGCAGAATGTGACTTCATCTTACTGCCTTCCTGGGCATCAAACCATTGGATGATATGTGTAAGTCTATTGTGTTTAAATGATCAGTTCTCCTTAATGCAAGTAACACTGAGATATGTTGACATAACTAACAGTTGTATCTTCCAAGAATCATTTAACAGAACCAGTTTTACAGATCATGAAACCAAAAAGTAGAGAGATGTATTTGCTTGATTCACTGTACGGCACTGACTTCAGCGATTGTCGTTACATTGATCCCTACACGTTTTTTCAGAAAAAATATTAAGAGTTCAAAAGAAGTTCAGGATTATGGTAGTTCTGTTTTGTGCCATACATCCTTTTGCATGCATTTTGTTTTTTGTTTTATGGCTCATTTTTCATTGACGCTTAAACTATTTAAATCTACCTTATCGCTGGAATATTATATTTTATAGTTCACAGATAAAATTGTTTAAACAATGATAAATGAGTCAAGAATTTGTTTGGGGTTGTTCCACCCCAGTTTGTTTGTTTATTAGTATTTCATTATTATTTTTAGCCCATTTTTGTTTTAATTGTTGTTGTTGTTGTTGTTGTTGTTTAAATGTTTTGTAGAATACTTGCACAGCAACTACATCCTGGGCCGTGGAAAGAGTAATGGACGTGATGATCTCAACGTAAGCAGTTTTCTTGTTGCCATCACTAAATTCCATTTTAGATATTCAACCACATTGTTTATTTTTGAATAATTATAACTTGTTTATTTCAATTTAACTCAACAGGGTGCTCCAAGGCAGAATTGTTCAAATAACTGTGGAGTGTTTGTGTTGATGGTAGGAAGAATTGTTTAACAATAAGTGTTTATTTTCCTTGATACCTTTGTCAGATTGCTGTCTTTCATTGTTAATTTATTTTTTAGTTTATGAGCAAAATCAATATCAACAAACTTAAGATATTGATACAATCAAACAAAATCATTTAATTTAAGTTCATTACTATTGTTTATGTCTGTTTTGATGTAACTTACTATTAATGGTACAGTACGCACTCTATGTTGTAATGGGAGGTGTCTTTGATTTTGCTGAGGTGAGCTATCAAAACTAATAATTTGGGAAAAAGTTTATTCTCAAAGGGTGATTGTGATTTACATTAAGCATATTTTCCAGTCTGACATGGCTGCAGTAAGGAGATGGTGGTGCTTGCTCCTGCTAACAAATTATCCTGTGAAGTAAGCCTATTTCCAAGTACTTCCAATAAATAAAACATCTTTATTAGTAGTAGGTGATGGAGGAGTAGAAGTAGCAGTTTTTTTTATCCTCTCTTTAATAACGTTAATTTGCACAGTATTTGGTGTTTTATGGTGATTTTTTTTTTTCTTCCTGTGTGGTGTAAATACTTTCTAGGGAAACTGTAGTTCACTTGTTTTTTTTTTGTTGTTTTTTTTTAATGTAATTTAAGATCAGATGCTGAAAGAAAGCTACTCAGAAAAAGGCGCAAAGAAATGAAAACAGGTATAACTTTAATTAAAATAGGTTTGTAACAACTAATCTGACAACTGATGATAAAATGTTCAAGTTCCTTTTTCCATAAATATTTCATGAGTGGTGTGAACTTTCTTTCTTTCTTTAGGAGAATTGGAAATGGAAGCTGATTACATAAGTAAGGTGGGAGTTTTCCCTATTCCAAATGTTATTTTTAACATTTTAAAAGTATGCTATTATTTGACTAGTATTTTATATTGAATAATATTAAACTTTTTTTTTTTTTTTTTTTTTTTTTTTTTTTTAAGCAGATGCCACCTGAGATCCTGAGACATATCCTCATGAATGTGGTCAAAGAAGATGGAGATGTGGCCTTCTTCAGACTGTCTCTGACGTGCTGGCTTTTCCATGATCTTGTTTGTGAGGCATCATTCAGAAAAGAGGCTCATTTTGCCTGGCTTGACAGAAAGTTTTCATTTTATTATTTTTATATTTTTACCAGTAGACAGTTCTACACATTAAGTTTAAGCTGCAAATGCATTTTAAGCTTTGCTCAGAACTTTTTATTGCTTAAACTCTCTTTCTTACAATAGGTGTTGTCAACTGGAGTGCATACTCCAGTGACTACAAGGAGATGTATCGAGTGCCATATAAAGTGACCAGTTGCCTTTGTTGTGGGGACTTATTTAAATACTTCCCGCCAGGCTATATTGGAGATGGAAGGAAAGGAATTCTTTGTGCATTTTACTCGACCAAAGAGTTTGAAGGTTACTGCTCAGCAGACTGCTTCATCTGTGACGGCAATCACTATAGCCCCAAGGACAACAATTTATAAAGTTAAATATAAATGGTCACTTGAGTGACAACTGCTTGATCTGACTGCTGTGATCAGTTTGTATATTAAACTTAAATTCAGGGTTTTTTTTTTTTTTTTTTTTTTTTTTTTTTTAAATAAATGTACTTGATATCTATCATCAGCACTTATGTTTATTTTGACATCTGACAAGTTTTTTTTTTTTTTTTCTTGGTGCTGTTAATATTTTTGCATTTTCCCCGTGAATGTGTACTGGTATTTTAAGTTGTATACAGACTTTATTGTATTGTACCTTTTAGGATTAAAATTACAGAGACAATTACTTGACTCATTTTTGCTTCCACTCAACAGCAAATATGACCTGAATAGAATAAAATGGATTTATTTTAAAATGTTCTATATACACGCATTAAAAAATAATACTTGCGGTGACAAATTTAGGTTTAAAAACTCTAAAGTCATGTGATTTAAAATGTTGTCCAGATGACTATTTTGCATAGGTGTAGAGAAACTGTAAATCATATAGATCTTTAAATAAATGTAAATAATTACTTATTACTTTCATCAGTACTACTACTATAGAGGTTAGAACATCATCTCAATACAATATTGAGCATGCGTGTCACTCAAGACCAGCGCATGCACATTATAATCCAGAGATCGGTACTGCGCATGCGTCTATGACGTCATCAAAACACCACCGCGCATGCGCGTGACGACATCCAGTACGTATTGGATCTGATCCAGGTACGTCATCGTGCTACAGGCTGCAGCGAGGACTTCTTGGAACAATCCCATCAGCAACCAGACTCAACATCTGGACATCACTCAACTCTGTCACACATGTTCAGGTACGACAGTGGTTATGTTAGCAGTTATTTTTTTCCATACAATGCAAGTTCATGGTGATTTATTATAAAGCTCCCAAATAAGTCCATCATATTTTCAAATCACTGTTTTATCATTGCTCATTTGTTATTTCAGAAGTCCACACCCACTGTTGTGATACTACTGAAGCTGTAATCCGATTGGTTGCCTCTGCTCTGGTGGGCGTGGCTACCATGGCTGTTCTGGTTTATGACGTCAGATCTGCACGAGGTTAAGAGAACAGATAACACAAATATTGTGACGTGTGTTGTTTTTTAAACTATAAATATGAAAACATATATTCTTGGATTTAAATTTAAGCTATCAATAAAATCAACAAGAGGTTGTATGTGTGGGTGCAAATGTATTAAAAAAGATAAATTATTTTTCATATTATTTGTAAAAGTAGACCATGCAATGTGAGGAGAGAAATATGGCCTTCCAAAGATAATGTGGTCTAAAGGTATTATTTGGTGATTTCCTCGATATGGTGTACGTTTGGGGCCATCTGGTGGCCAAAGTATTCTTTAATATTTCATTGTCTTCAATGCCATGCATTTTATATTTCTTTGTCAATTACATGTTCTTTAATTAATTTATTTTATGTTACTCCACTCACTTGGCCTGTACCAGATGTTTGAAATTATTATTATTATTATTATTATTATTATTTAACTCCATGAAGTATAATTTTTATAAAAAGCCTCGTGTACTAATTGTGAGGAGGCATCTTGTCAACTTCAGGTCTAAATGTCAACTTTCATTACAGACAAAAAATGGTAATTTTGTGAATTTATAGCATTTACCCACACAGACAGTGTAAATAATGTACACATCATAACAAAAAGTTAGTTCTAAACATTAGTTTATTAGTTCTTTATAGTCCTAAAGAGTGCAACAGTGAAAGAACAAATTTCCAGTGGCTTAAATATTTGTTTTATTTAGCATTAAATTTGATGCATCTTAACATTTTGATTATTGATTATTAAAGTGACAAAATCATTTCAATTAAGCATAATTTTTCTCTCTAATATTTGTCCATTTGGGTAAACAATAATCTTTTATAAATATATGAGGAATGAAGATCATTATATGAGACACTCACCCAGCCAGCACAGCTATGTGGGGCCCAGATGTGTGTCACCTGGGCTGTCTGACCGGGGCTCAGCCAGTTTTGTCCTCAGTTTCCACGAAGGCCCCACATGGGTTAGCCCAGATGAAATGTAAACACTACTCAGTGTGCACACTACAGGCTGTTAAATGTAACACTGAATCAGTGTTGGAGTCAATTAGATAATTAAGTGATAACAAGCAGAATCACCGATGGACAAGCTCCCTCAGCTCCGTCAAGGTCAGACATCAGTAAGGCTCCATTTAACTGATAAATGGCGCCTTCTGGTGGATGTTTGAAGAACAGCAGCTAAAACAGCATCACAACACCGTAAGCTCAACTGCTAACGTGCGTCGTCATGGATGTCTACCCTGCAAACAAGCCTGCACTGGCAGGACCCCTGCGAATTTGCTCATTGACACAATATTGGCCCCTCAGCACTACATTACAATGCTCATAATAACTTTCATTAAGGGGGGGGGGTCACACACAGTTTCTGGAGCTTCTGGAGGCGTGTCTGCTGTCAGTGCTGTGGGCGGAGCTAAAAAGTCACGAGCAGATTTTGTGTAGAGATCTAATGCTAGCTGCAACACATTATAAATAAAAACAGGAGCTGCATCTCATCTCGGAGGCTGCATCCTCCGGAGGTCGCATTTGAAGGCTGCATACGTCATCAAGGATGTCATATTTTAGAAAAGTAACCATAATAAAATTGACTGATCTTCATTGTGATGTGTAAAATACTGTAATTTCTTTCTTATGTTGCAATCTAATGGTAATTTTTCTTAAATGAGACCGATAATGTATGCAGCCTTCAAAGGGTGCAGCCCCTGAATTGGGACACAGATATTGTTGAAAAATCTCTCGGCTTCCGTATCCCGAACGAAGAAACTTAAGACTGAATGGTTGTATGAGTCAAATGAGACACTGACACTGTGCTGCAAAGATATTCATCTGGGCATTTTATAATGGGATCAGTTCACCATACCATTACCTGCAATTTACCATATAGGAAAAACACGTGTGCACACTTCCTGTTTCACGAGCAGCTCCTTCACCATACTGTGTCTATGGGTAATTTGTGAAGTTCCTAAACGTAATTTAGGGAGGAGCGAGCCCATCTAATCTTCCAATCAACAGCCAGAGTATATAAGCAGCTGCTTACCTCTCTTCAGTCTCAGCTGTTCCAGCATCCCTCCACCTCCCCAAACTCCACCTTCATCTCAGGGGGGGTGGTATATCAGAGCTCGAGTTGAAGCTGCTTCATCGAGCCCCTCCTCAGTGGACAGCAAGCCAAATTAGCTAACCCAATATCCTAAAGATGATATGGGCAAACAAACTCATTAATGGGCAGCTCTTGCACCCCAGGGGTACAATTATACCCCATTGTAAGGTATGTAGAGCTTGCCAGCCTCTTTAAATGTGGTATCTCACATTTCTACAAAATCCTGGCTCTGAGCTATGACCGTCAAAGTTCATTTACAGTCAACACATGCAACACATCCAGCACATGCAAGAGTAGCTTGCACATGTGGGTGGTGGTCAAATCCGGAATCACACGCAACACTATATTAATATCACAGTTCAACACCGTTGTGTTAGTGCACAATCTGTCTCTCACAGTGAGTGGTCACATATTTCAAACACTGTTGTTTGAAGATGGTTCATCTGTTTATTTTGTGCTACATGTGGCATATGGCTGGTAAGTTTATTTCTTTTAAGACATTAAATCTTGCTTTAGTTTTAATACAAAACAATTGACTACTTTTTAATCAGCCAAAGGATTTGCATTCTCTGTTATTCCCGAATAGAAGATGCAAATTAAGCTGAAAATAAAATGAAATAAATTAAATGAAATGTTAAATGTGACAAGATGATTGACAGGCCAGTTTATAATGACAGGATGCGAGTGACTATGTGACAGAGCGTCCGTAAAGACGCAGTTTAATGATGTGATAGTTTGTCCCAAAGCTTGACTACTCTTCCGCTACACACTCAAAGTACAGTATGTACTTTTTCTTCACAAAAAGAGTAAATACTTTTAGGGTGTGTAAGTATAGGTGAACTGGGACACAGCACATCTGGTGTATCCTTCATTGCCCGTGGAACAAAGGATGCTTTTGGAGGAGGACAGCCTTCATCGTGCCACAGTGCCTTCGCAACCGGCCTTCAAAGGATGCAGCTGTAGTGCACCTTTAATGAAGCTGCTACACTGGGTGCGCTCAGTGATGCCAACTGAACAATTTTGTTGCTAGATTTAACAACTTTTCAGGCTACTCCGGCAATTTATTTAATAAAATTTATTTAGCGAGTTTTAGTAACATTTGAAAAGTTGCTAACTCAAATGATAAAATTCACACATTTTCCCTATAAATGAAACAAAAATGACTCTCCGTCACACACTCGCAACTCTGTCACTATTTTTTATAGTATGAATGTACAGTACTCTGGGCATACTATATCCCCCATGTTGTCATTGTCATGTGACTTACAGTGTCAGTTTAGCAACTTTTAGCAACAAATCGACCTGCCTCAATGTTCTTTTGTGTTTCTGCTTCTGTTCTTCAATTCACGTCTAAAGATTACAAAGTACAGTTGATGTCAGGATTTATAAACAAAAGAAATTGTGTAAAAAATTTAGAAACCTTAATTTGTAAAAAAAAAAAAAAAAAAGTGTTTCTGTCTGTTCTCCAGGTGTGTTTGGTGATTCAGTGTCAGTGATGGAGGGAGATTCTGTCACTTTATACACTGATCTTACTGAAATACATAAGGATGACCACATACTGTGGAAATATGGAGCTGAAAACTCTCTGATAGCTCAAATCAGTAGAGCTGCTGGAATCTTCAACACATCTGATGCTCCTGATGGGAGATTCAGAGACAGACTGAAGCTGGACGATCAAACTGGATCTCTGACCATCACAAACATCACAACTGAACATGCTGGAGTTTATAAACTAGAGATAAGGGGAGCGAAACGATCATCAAAAACATTCAATGTTTCTGTCTACGGTGAGTAGAGATCAATTGTCTCCTTCAAATATTCTTATTTTATTTTTCACATAAAATTTTATAATTTGAGGTCACTGTGATCACACTAAACACTTAAACACATCGAATGGAACATTGTTGATTAGATTTATCCAGATTTATTTATTCTCTCGTGTTTTTCAGCTCTTCTGCCTGTTCCTGTCATCAGCAGTAACTCTTCACAATGTTCTTCATCATCATCATCAAATTGTTCATTGGTGTGTTCAGCTGTGAATGTGAGTCATGTGACTCTCTCCTGGTACAAAGGAAACAGTTTATTGTCCAGCATCAGTGTGTCTGATCTCAGCATCAGTCTCTCTCTACCTCTGGAGGTGGAATATCAGGATAAAAACACCTACAGCTGTGTGCTGAACAATCCCATCAGCAACCAGACTCAACATCTGGACATCACTCAACTCTGTCACACATGTTCAGGTACGACAGTGGTTATGTTAGCAGTTATTTTTTTTCCATACAATGCAAGTTCATGGTGATTTATTATAAAGCTCCCAAATAAGTCCATCATATTTTCTGTTTTAAAAAAAATATATATATATAATTTTTCTGACTTTGACACACAAGTGGCAGAGACTAAAGTCAGCTTGTTGAAAATCACTGTTTTATCATTGCTCATTTGTTATTTCAGAAGTCCACACCCACTGTTGTGATACTACTGAAGCTGTAATCCGATTGGTTGCCTCTGCTCTGGTGGGCGTGGCTACCATGCTGTTCTGGTTTATGACGTCAGATCTGCACGAGGTTAAGAGAACAGATAACACAAATATTGTGACGTGTGTTGTTTTTTAAACTATAAATATGAAAACATATATTCTTGGATTTAAATTTAAGCTATCAATAAAATCAACAAGAGGTTTTATGTGTGGGTGCAAATGTATTAAAAAAGATAAATTATTTTTCATATTATTTGTAAAAGTAGACCATGCAATGTGAGGAGAGAAATATGGCCTTCCAAAGATAATGTGGTCTAAAGGTATTATTTGGGGATTTCCTCGATATGGTGTACGTTTGGGGCCATCTGGTGGCCAAAGTATCCTTTACTATTTCATTGTCTTCAATGCCATGCATTTTATATTTCTTTGTCAATTACATGTTCTTTAATTAATTTATTTTATGTTACTCCACTCACTTGGCCTGTACCAGATGTTTGAAATTATTATTATTATTATTATTATTTAACTCCATGAAGTATAATTTTTATAAAAAGCCTCGTGTACTAATTGTAAGGAGGCATCTTACCCCAAGGGTCTAAATGTCAACTTTCATTACAGACAAAAAATGGTAATTTTGTGAATTTATAGCATTTACCCACACAGACAGTGTAAATAATGTACACATCATAACAAAAAGTTAGTTCTAAACATTAGTTTATTAGTTCTTTATAGTCCTAAAGAGTGCAACAGTGAAATAACAAATTTCCAGTGGCTTAAATATTTGTTTTATTTAGCATTAAATTAGATGCATCTTAACATTTTGATTATTGATTATTAAAGTGACAAAATCATTTCAATTAAGCATAATTTTTCTCTCTAATATTTGTCCATTTGGGTAAACAATAATCTTTTATAAATATATGAGGAATGAAGATCATTATATGAGACACTCACCCAGCCAGCACAGCTATGTGGGGCCCAGATGTGTGTCACCTGGGCTGTCTAACTGGGGCTCAGCCAGTTTTGTCCTCAGTTTCCATGAAGGCCCCACAAGGGTTAGCCCAGATGAAATGAACTCTACTCAGTGTGCACACTACAGGCTGTTAAATGTAACACTGAATCAGTGCTGGAGTTAAGTAGATAATTAAGTGATAACAAGCAGAATCACCGATGGACAAGCTCCCTCAGCTCCGTCAAGGTCAGACATCAGTAAGGCTCCACCGCGCTCCCTCATCACCATGATTTCACTGCAGATTTCCAGGCCTCTGGCTGCATCTATGATGGGATTAATCCTTAAATTAATTGAAAAAAAAAAAAAAAAACTTTATTTGAGAAATTAATACCATTAGCAAATATTTGATTTTCTACCTTGATGCGATGATTAGGGTGCTCTGTCTGCGTGAAAATCAGAAGTGCTGCAGTTCAAGTTGCAAAAGTATCCTGTTAGTAATGAGATGTACAGTAAAGTGTAACAGATCAACACTATTATATTATAAAGAATATATATTTTTCACTTGAGGTTGAATCTTCAGAGTTCTGGACAGTAACCTTATTATCTTGTTTTGATGGTACAACTGCACCAGGTAGTTACTTCCAACTCATTAACTTTATAAAAACGTAACTATTTTATGAATCAGCACTTTTGCATGATGTATGATATCCTTTTTAATGCATCCCTCATTCACTGTTACATGTGCTGGAACCTAAAGAAAGCAGCTGTAAACTCCCTTCAGAAATGAAACATCACATGACCACTAGAGAGAGAAAACATATTCCCACATAAACATGAAATCAGTACTAGAGATGAACTGACAATCGAGGTTACTGATGTTTTTGACTGATATTTATGTGCATCTACTCTGTTCATCAGTGGCATGATATTGATTTAACTGATAAATGGCGCTATCTGGTGGATTTTGGAAGAACAGCCGCTAAAACAGCATCACAACACCGTAAGCTCAACCCCTAACATGCGTCGTCATGGATGTCTACCCTGCAAACAAGCCTGTTATAGTAAAAGTTGTGAGGGGAAAAAAAAGATGATTCAGTTGTCATGTAGTGGCCTGATTTACTGATCTCACCCAGAGCCTGACCTCTGAGGACATTATAGTAGCCCTAGAATACCAATGCATGAAATTTTGTCCTGCTTTAATATTTTGAATGTTTTTAAGTCATTATGCAGAAATTATTCAGAAAGGATCATGTAGACTCACACAGACATCAAGAGCATGTAGTTTAAATTAATCTTTAACTATCAAGCAAAAACGTATATATTTTAATATTAGCAAAATGCACAAGAGTTACAGAAGGCCTCAGTGTGTATTTTCATGCCCAGTGAAACATGTTCAGTATATGATTCACTGAATGACACTTGAGCAGCTCAGTTCCTGAGTCAAAGTGAAACCGGCAGTGGTCTAATCTATTTACATCTGAACAGAGATGTGGTTTGATCTGATGCCTGGACTAATAGCTTCTGCATTATAGTAAATAGTAATTATAACTTGCAAAAACTTTGACCCCTTTATGTGTGGAAAAATTATAAAAACAACAAAAAAATACACATATTTTCTGAAGAAAATGTGAATGGTGCGTGTTGCAACTACCCTACACTGCCTCGAGTAAAAAGAGCTCACCCCCATGTCTCCATGTCTCCCTCACCCAGATCCTACTCACCCCGCTCTGTGTGGGCCTCGAACCTGGGTTTCTGGTGTGGGAATCAGATGCTCTATCAAGGAGGCTAAAGGCTGCAACCTCTAGTGTCAGTCACTAGAGCTACTGACAATAGAACTACTAGAACTACTAGCTGGCCTCCGTTACACTAGCATGTTTTAACATTTCACTAGATGTTACTAACATGTGTTAGCATGGTTTTAGCATGTAGCTAGGTGATGCTAGCATGATGCTAACACATTTTGACTTGTTTTTATCTGATATTTGTTATGACACACATAACAGCGAGTTTGTGTGAACAGCAGCAGCCACATTTAATTTCAAACATTGCACTGCTCACGATAACTTTCACTAACTCTATAAGTAAATCCACTTCACCTGCGATGCCATAGAAATATACAGAGCTACCACAAAAGCAGAAGTTCAAACTGTTGTTAGAGTACACTGTTTGGTTTTTAGGAAATAACTTAACAACAGCCAATGATGATACTCCAAAGACTGCTTGCCAGTATGAATGATAGAAAACAACCCAACCTCAATGCCTCTAATGCTTCTAAACCCCATTGTGAGGTATGTAGAGCTTGCCAGCCTCTTTAAATGTGGTATCCCACATTTCTACAAAATCCTGGCTCTGAGCTATGACCGTCAAAGTTCATTTACAGCCAACACACGCAAGAGTAGCTTGTACATGTGGGTGGTGGTCAATTCCGGGGTTGGAGGAATCACACGCAACACTATATTAATATCACAGTTCAACACCGTTGTGTTAGTGCACAATCTGTCTCTCACAGTGAGTGGTCACATATTTCAAGCACTGTTATTTGAAGATGGTTCATCTGTTTATTTTGTGCTACATGTGGCATATGGCTGGTAAGTTTATTTCTTTTAAGACATTAAATGTTGCTTTAGTTTTAATACATAGCAATTGGCTACTTTTTAATCAGCCAAAGGATTTGCATTCTCTGTTATTCCTAAATAGAAGATGTAAATTAAGCTGAAAATAAAATGAAATAAATGAAATGAAATGTGGAGGATGTTAAATACTAAAAATACTAAAAAAATACTTTTACAAGGGAGCAAGAAATTTCTTCGCAAACCTTCCATCATTTGGCCTATTTGATCAACATTACACTGACTCAGTTGATTAAGTAAACAACGTTTGAAAGCAACAGCTTTTCTCTGCCCGAGTCATGCAATAAATCTGACATATGCAACCAGTTAAAGGCACAATATGTAGGATTTTTAGATTAAAATATCCAAAAACCACTAGAACAATGATATATATTTTATTGACTTGTGTACTTACATTATCCCAAATGTTTCCAAGAATGTTTAAATCCAGAGAAATAAGCAATTTTAACCAGGACACAGACCGTGTCCGTGTGTCGCCTATCAATGACATCATTACCCTCAATTTCCGGTTTTATTTTGTAGAAACCATGGAAACAAAGACGCTTTAGTATATTATGTGTTTCATTAGACTGGTGAGCAACTGTTTGGTTACATTTATCGACAGAAAACTAACCATTGTTATACAGCTCAACACAGTAAGTCTTTTTGTTTGAATATCGTTTTCTTGATTTACCGCGAGTACCATGTTTTTCCATGACTAATATCGATCTAGCTTACAGCAGTGTGCAACAAGTGTCTCATAGTGATGAAGTTTTTAAAGTAACCAACAGTTTAATGTTTGCGAATGACTCATAATTGTATCCTAATTTACACTGAACAAAATTATAAACGTAACACTTTTGTTTTTGCCTCCATTTTTCATGAACTCAAAGATCTAAGACTTTTTCTATGTACACAAAAGGCCTATTTCTCTAAAATTTTGTTCAGAAATCTGTCTAAATCTTTGCCGAGATAATCCATCCACCTCGCAGGTGTGGCATATCAAGATGCTGATTAGACAGCATGACTATTGCACAGGTGTGCCTTAGGCTGGCCACAAAAACCAGTCCGAAAACCAGTCAGTATATGGTGTGATCAACACATCTCCTTCGCATAGAGTTGATCAGGTTGTTGATTGTGGCCTGTGGAATGTTGGTCCACTCCTTTTCAATGGCTGTGCAAAGTTGCTGGATATTAGCAGGAACTGGAACACACACCTGTGCAATAATCATGATGTCTAATCAGCATCTTAATCAATCCACCTCACAGGAGTGGCATATCATCTCGGCAAAGGAGAAGTGCTCACTAACACAGATTTAGACAGATTTGTGAACAATATTTGAGAGAAATAGGCCTTTTGTGTACATAGAAAAAGTCTTAGATCTTTGAGTTCAGCTCATGAAAAATGGGGGCAAAAACAAAAGTGTTGCATTTATAATTTTGTTCAGTGTAGTTACTTGGTGTTTGGTAATGAAGGGCCTACTTTGCATCATCAACACTGAGTCTTTAGCCATTTTCAAAAAACTGCTTAAAACATATCTTTTTCGTCAACACTTGACCCAGTAATATAGCACTTTTTTTATTTATATTTTACTTTTCGTTTTTCGATTTTCTATTCTTTCTTTCATATATTTGCGTATATATTAAAAAAAAAAACAACCTAGCTACGAGCACTTTACTGATGAAACTGTGACTTGACACAGCACTTACATACTGTTGTACTCATGTTGATTTGATTGCTTCTACTATTCTCATTTGTAAGTTGCTTTGGAGAAAAGTGTCTGCTAAATGCCTAAATGTAAATGTAAATCAACACTGACTTAATGACAAACAAGTCATTCATAAGAAGAGAACTGATAGCACATGTATTCATAGCAACTAGTTTCTAACTAATTAATCACTTGATTGTTAATCATAAATATAGGGGGCTGCTGCTCGGTATAATAGTTTTCAAGAACATTATGTAAATTGGTAAACTATTTAGCCTAGGCTACTAAAATGAACACCAAAACTTAACATGAGCTGTTAAAAATTATAGCAATTTATGCAAAAAATTGATGGAAAGCTGGCAGCCTACACGTTTCTTACCTTGACCACCTTCTTCCATATGGATCAGTTTTCTGTTCTGATCTCAAGAAGTCTCTGCAAACTACTGAGTTTTGTGATATCATCATGTAGACTTCTTACAAAGTATTTTACAGTATTTTAAAAATACAAAAATACAAAACACTAAAGTATTTTGATACAAAATACGAAGCCATTTTCATCAACCCTATCAAATACAAATTACAAAATACTATTTTGTATTTGAAATACATATTTGAATCCCGTATTTGAATCCCCCCATCCCTGGTTGTATCCTTCATTGCCCATGAAACAAAGGATGCTTTTGGAGGAGCCTGTGAATTGGGACAGCCTTCATCGTGCCACAGTGATGCAATTGGCCTCGAGTCTGAATTAGGACGCAGCTATATAGTGCACCTTTAATGAAGCTGACTACACTGGGCGCGCTCAGTGATGCCAACTAAACAATTTTGTTGCTAGATTTAGCAACTTTTCAGACTACTCCGGCAATTTGTTTAATAAAATTTATTTGGTGAGTTTTAGCAAAATTTGAAAAGTTGCTAACTCAAATGATAAAATTCACACATAAATTTCCCTATAAATGACAAAAATTACTCTCTTTATATAGTATTAATGTGTAATAGTATGAATGTGCATACTATATCCCCCATGCTGTCATTGTCATGTGACTTACAGTGTCAGTTTAGCCACTTTTAGCAACAAATCGACCTGCCTCTAACTTCTGAAAATTGTTTGGCAGCAGTGCAGGTGCAGCCCGCAAGGACAATTTATTAAAAGACGTGATTTCTGGCCATTATTTAATTAAAAATTTCACACTGAAGAATTTCTGCTGAAAAGTATACAGGAAACACTGTTTAAATTTATATTTTTTACCAGGATAATTCTAGGATGGCAATGCTTTTCTTAGGATGCCATTTGCCACCTCGTAGCACCCCAGTAGATCCGCCTGTGACAACGCATTTTTTCACGCACAAACACAATCCACTGTTCGTTTATTGTAGATGATATTAAGTTGATGTTGCAATAAACACTTTATTCCTATCAGATCATTATTCATCTGATGTTTTCCAGCTCATCTGCCTGTTCCTGCATCAGTAAACTCTTTTGTGATTCTGCTGCTGTTCTTCAATTCACATTTAAAGGTTACAAACTACAGCTGATTTCAGGCTTTATAAACAATATAAACCTTAATCTGTATAAAATCTGTTTATTCTCCAGGTGTGTTTGGTGATTCAGTGTCAGTGATGGAGGGAGATTCTGTCACTTTATACACTGATCTTACTGAAATACATGAAGACGATGAGATACTGTGGAATTATGGAGCTGAAAAGTCTCCGATAGCTCAAATTAATAGAGAGACTGGAATCTCCTCCACATATAAAGGTCCTGATACGAGATTCAGAGACAGACTGAAGCTGGATGATCAAACTGGATCTCTGACCATCACAAACACCAGAACTGAACATGCTGGAGTTTATAAACTAGAGATAAGGGGAGCGAAACTGTCATCAAAAACATTCAATGTTTCTGTCTATGGTAAATAGACATCATTTGTCCTGCACATCACATATACTGTATATTTTATTTTTCACATACTGAAATTTTATAATTTGAGGTCACAGAAACACTGTGATCACACTAAACACATTAGATTCATCCAGATTTGTTTATTCTCTGATGTTTTCAGCTCGTCTGCCTGTTCCTGTCATCAGCAGAGACTCTTCACAATGTTCTTCATCATCATCATCATCATGTTCATTGTTGTGTTCAGCTGTGAATGTGAGTCATGTGACTCTCTCCTGGTACAAAGGAAACAGTTTATTGTCCAGCATCAGTGTGTCTGATCTCAGCATCAGTCTCTCTCTACCTCTGGAGGTGGAATATCAGGATAAAAACACCTACAGCTGTGTGCTGAACAATCCCATCAGCAACCAGACTCAACATCTGGACATCACTCAACTCTGTCACACATGTGCAGGTACGACAGAGCTGATGCATTTATACACTGAATTAATTAATTTGTTTATTGAGACTGATAACTTAAGATGACAAAAATTATGAGTGAGCTTCTGTCAGCATTTAGTCATGACTTTCTTAACAGGTTTGATTTTTCTTCTTCTGTGAAGCACAAAAGGAGTTTTTGCAGATGTCTTTTTTATTTTAATTTTGAGTTTGTGACAGCTAAAGTCAGATGGTTGAAAACTATGTTTTATCATTGCGCATTTGTTTTTCAGAAGTCCACGCCCATTATTGTGATTCTGTTGAAGCTGTGCTCTGATTGGTCGTCACTGCTCTGATGGGCGTGGCTGCTGCGGCTGCTGCTGTTCTTCTGGTCAATGACGTCAGATCTACAAGAGCTTAATAAACGAAGAAAACAGATCTCATAAATATTGTGGCATATATTGGAGTTTTAATCAGTAAAAATGAAAATATGTGTGATCTAATTGTTAAGTGATGGTGAAAAGAGGCTTTGCTTACCAATTCTTTCCTCTGAACTGGATTGTAAAAAAGTAAATTCCCAGAATCTGGTGTATTGGGGCCATCTGGTGGGCAAAAGGATGAATATTATGCAATATTTCATTTTATTTTTTAATGCCTTCCATTTTACATTTCTTTGTTAAATACAGTTTTCATATTTTTACTGAATTTGATTTTGCTTTTTTTCTCTTTTTTTTTCTCCATTTGTTTCATAAGCAGCAACCCCACAAATACAAATGTAAAAATATTTGTGACGCCAATAAATCACTGTAGAATTGAACTGAAAATTGAATATTACCTACCAAACCGATATACATCTATAAATCATGTAAAAGCCTCAATTTTAATTGAGGGGGTATCAAAATAAAAATAAACTATTACTTGTATGAATAATTGCAGTTGATTAGAAACTTTTTTTTCAGTATATTCAGTTTATTTAAAACCAAACAGAGTGAAAATATACACATCATAAAGCTCATGAGAAATAGTGCAATAAAGTGCAACAGTGAATAGTGACATAACCATTTTCAGCAGCCTTAGTTCTGGACGTATTATATGTAGTTCTTAATACTGAATTTGGATTTTGTTACCGATCCTGAATACTGACTGAAGGCTTCAGAAGAACCTTAATTTTAGATATCACAGCGATTCTGTCTGAAAGGTTTATACAGAATCATTTAAAAAAAAAAAAAAAAAAAAAAAGCTTTTCCCTATGGAGAAAATAAAGAAGACTTTAACTTCCAGAATCTGTGCTGCCATACAAGTTTCAAAGTTGTTAATAAACATTACAGATATTATAGCTCTTTTCTTTTCTCAAAGACTGGAAAATGTTATCAACTTCTGAGGAACAATGAAAGCTCTAAACAGTGACAATTTATTCTTGTTTTGATGTTTTTTGATGCAAAAAACAATTATTTTTTAAAAGCTCTTAATACACAATTCAACTGCGTAAAAGCATATGGTAAAAAATTAAATGTACTGCAGGTTCATAAGTGCATATATCAAATAAGCTTGCTTTATGATAAAATTAGAAATTAATACCCAGCTAGAAAAATGAGCACCACAGTTAATATTATCTCTGTTTCCAGTATAAGTAAAGATAAGAGCTTATTAATAAGCATTTCATCATGTTTCCGGCTTTCCGCTCATTTTCCTTTTATTTCATTTGGGAATAATGTTGCGGAAGCTGTTGCGATCTTCTTAGATTATATGACCTGTTTTTTCCCCTGTCATTAAGAATCTGTAAGAGAACAACGAATCACAGAAGGTTAATGAGAAAAATAAACAGCTACAGAAATCAGCACATCTGTCATTGATCAGTGAATTAGGTTTGAAATGTTTAGTTCTTATCAGGAAGTTTTTGTCAAATCAACAGATCTGAATGATGTAATTTCATAGTTACAAGACAAACTACAGTAGTGCAGTATCTTACCTCGTTGATGGGACTTTCTACAGAAACTCTCTGTTGTTGTTTTCCCCCATGTCTGCTTTGGAAAACAAATCACACACATAATGAAACACTAATATTGCACAATAAAGATGTTTTCCTCTCACTATAGTATCTATCTGTAGGTGATACTTGCCATTTCTGAAGTTCCTGTGGCGACGGTAAATCACAGCAGCAGCTACAAACACCAACAGAACAACAACAACAACAGCAACACTTATTCCTGCTACAGCACCTGAAGACAGACCTGAATCTGGAACAGATGAAGAGAAACAGTCATTAGTGTGAATATATCTGTCAGATTGATCTATAACATCACACAATGAGATAACAGACGGCCTGAGAGAGTAAATCTAAATCTGATTCTGTTTAAAGGTGAACACTTTCATACAGTGAAGTCAAAAGTACCGCCGCATCAGTGACAAGTCATCGAGCAACTAAAATAAAGAGATGCAACAAGACCCTCTTTCTTTATATTCCAATGTAAAGGTGTTTTCACTGCCAAATGACTGAATGACTAAATTACACTTACCAATGACAGAAACACTGAAGCTCTTTACACTGCTGATGCTGATGCTGCGGCGACGACGAAGGCTGCTTCTGCTTCTGATCTTCAGTGTATATTCTCCAGAGTCTGTGTTTCTGGTGTTTGTGATGGTCAGAGATCCAGTCTGATGATCCAGCTGCAGTCTGTCTCTGAATCTCTCTTCACATTGATCATCTGTACAGATCTTACTCTGATCTCCAATGATTTCAGCGATGAGAATGTCATTAAAATACCACGTCATCACATTTGGGGTTTTCATTACATGAGGATCTAAAGTAACAGATTCTCCCTCCTTCACCTTTTTCTTCATTTCATCTCGTTCAGCAGCAGAAACTCCTGAAACACAAACCAACAGATGATTGAATGATATTTTTGGGGAAAAGAAACTCCACAACAGAAAAACTGAAAATACGTGTAATTGTGCATCTCATACAAGTTCTTTCTTGATTTTCAACCTGTAAAGCAAATTTTTTTTCTTTTTCTTTTTTTTCTGAAAAAGCTTTAGAATGTCCATTTGTCCAATTAGGAATAAATATGGCATATATAACCTGGGACTGTTCTGGGGAAAAAGTTATGTAAGAAATGACAGACTTCCACTCAAAGATTGGTGGTTGATCATGCTCATTTCCCCAAATGGCTTAATCATCATAGAGAAGAAGAAAGTCAATGTTTTTGTTGTTTCTGCATCATTTGGGATGATCGCATTCTGACTTAATGGTCATCAACTGTAGAATGGGAACAGGTGAGGGACCCTGTGAACCATCTCAGACAATGGGGTGTCACAACTTCATTACCTACAGACCACAACAGGATAGTCCTTTCACCATCTAGGTATAGACCTGATATAGTCTGGCTATGAGTAACTCACTTCTAGCCAAGCTAACTTTGAATTTGGTTACATGTTGTTTTTGTCAAAGTAACATGCGAGATGTATAATATTCCATCATGTAAGCAAAGTCAACAATGATTACAAGGTGTCTGGTTTCATTTGATCTATTAAATGTTCACTGACAGCCCAAATTTTGTCTGGTTTTAGCCTAGACATCAAGGTTGTGTTTGGACGGCTATTAGACGTCTTTTAAATGCTGGGTTTATTTACATTAAGAGTAGTAAACTTTAATGGGATAAAAGGTTTGACATTTGGATGTTCTGGGTTCATTACGACTCTGACGAACCCAAGGTTTTTTGTCTACTTTGTCATTGCTACGACACAATAAACTTCTTCGAGATCTTCAATGTCCTCATTTTTTCTTACAGTTGTTTTTTAATTTTAAATTCTTAAGCTGTTCTGAAGGGTCACGATACCCAGATTTACATCATCAACTTGCCTAATGTAATGTCTGCCTTCTTCAGCTCTTACTGCTTGTTTGTTGGAGATAAAGACTCAATAAAACATAATTTTTACAAATTAAACTGAAATTGTGTTAATTAGCTCTCTGACTGCTGTTACTATAGCAGAATTTGAGTGTGAATAATAATATCTATTGGATTCAGTTGCTCGTGTCTTGACTTTATAATACATATTCATGCCACCACAACTATACCAGCTCCCAGTTTAGTTGCATATTGATCTTAAAAGTCTTATTTTCACTTATAAAAGTAAATGGGCTTCCTCCAGTTTACATTTGCATTTTGAATACATCATCTGCACCTTCTCCCCGCTCTGCTGGTTCTCTTTATCTTTATCAGCCTCTCTTCTCTGTTAAAACTATCAGCATGCCAATGGAAAGACAATTTAGATTGAATCTATACTGTTCTGATGCAGCTGCAGGTTTCACAAGTTCACACTTACAAATCATCAGACAGAGTAAGGTTATGCATATTTGGTGTGCTGTCCGAGGGGAGGGCTCAGAGCTCCCAGTCTCTCAGTCCCAGAGATTCCTGGCTGTGGTAGGAACCAGCCAAGAGTGAGGGGGAACGTAGGTGAGTCAACTGCTTATTTCTATAGGCATCCTCTCATGCTGATTGGAAAGATGTGTTGATTGGATTGATCATTTGAACGTGTTCCTCAAGAACTTTGTTAATAAAACTTCATAAAGTGAAAAAGCAGCCCTAATTGTAATTGCAATAAAAACAATTAATTATGTGATATTATGTGATTAAACCTGCATTTAAACATTCATTAAATGACACTCACCATGAACTGTAACACTGAAGATCTTTTCATGGCCACTTCTGTCACTGCCACTGCTGATCTTCAGTTGATAAACTCCAGAGTCTGTGTTTCTGGTGTTTGTGATGGTCAGAGATCCAGTCTGATGATCCAGATTCAGTCTGTCTCTGAATCTCTCATCACCATCTTTACACTGAACATCAGTACAGATCTTACTGAGATCTCCACTGATTTGAGCGATGCGAATGTCATTAAAATACCATTTCATGCCGTCTTGTTGGGTTTTTTTAACATCAGTGTGTAGAGTGACTGAATCTCCCTCCATCACTGACACTTTATCTGTACCAACACCAGATGAACAAATGAAAGAATGTTAATCTTTTCACTTCAGATCATTAAAATTGAGGGTTAAAAAATGCCTGGATTCAAAATTTAATACATGACACACATGCAAAGATACAGCATAACATTTGCACATTCACTCAGACAAACATTCACCATTCTCATTCATTCATTAGAAAATTCTGCCATAATTTCTCAAGGGAACGCAAAATATCTTGAGGGAACACAAAGTTTCTTGAGGGAACACAAAGTTTCTTATGATGTCATTAATTGTCAAACAACTCTAACAATGATTAATCTATATTTAATTTATACAATGAATACTATTCATGCAGTGTAATTACAATTATATTTAGTAATTATATTTCTGTACTTGAATACTACTGTTAGACCTAAATATTAGTAACTGGTTTATTGTATTTATCTCTGTTTTCTTTTGTGTATTATTTTTACTGTCTGTTTATTTGTCTTTAATAATGTTTGAATTTTATTAGTCAGGAGTTTTGCAGTGATATCAAAGGACTTAAAGTGTTTAAGTAATAAATGGGAAGAAAAATTTTTGTGTCTTTATAAAATCCATTTTTATTTGAATTTTGTTTATTTATTCTTTTTTTATTTTTGCTGATCTGAAAAATTATCCAATTCGTGACTCGAAAACCGTAATATGATCTGAACCACGAGTTTTGTGATCTGTTGCACCACTAACATTATGGCATTTCTTGGTTTTTCACGGGTCTGAGTCCAACTTTCAAAATAATAGACGGGTCCACGTCGGTTCTGTTGGGCACATTTACGGGTCACTTCAGGTTTGGGTACGATTTTTTGGAACCGTGATGACCTCTAGCTTCAGCATCTTGCCAATGGAAAGACAATTTAGATTTAATACTGTTCTGATGCAGCTACAGGTAAAGAGGAAAGCAGCTCTATTTGTAACTGCTTCAAAAAACAAATTAATGATGTGATATTAAGTGATTAAACACATAAAACCTGCATTTAAACAAAAATTAAATGACACACCATGAACAGTGACACTGAAGATCTTTTCATGGCCGCTGCCGCCGCTGATCTTCAGTGTATATTCTCCAGAGTCTGTGTTTGTGATGTTTGTGATGGTCAGAGATCCAGTCTGATGATCCAGCTTCAGTCTGCCTCTGAATCTCTCATCACTATCTTTACACTGAACATCTGTACAGGTCTTACTGGAATCTCCATTGATTTGAGCGATGCGGATGTCTTTAAAATACCATTTCATGCTGTCTTCTTGGGTTTTTTTAACACCAGTGTGTAGAGTGACTGAATCTCCCTCCATCACTGACACTCTGTCTGTATCAACACCAGACGTGCCTAAAAAAATAAACAAATGAAAGAATGTTAATCTTTTCACTTTAGATCATAAAAATTGAGGTGTAAAAAAAAAATGCCTAGATTCAAAATATAATACATGACACACATGCAAATAAACAGCATAAGATTTGCACATTCACTCAGACATTCATTATTCATTCATTAGAAAGTTCTGTCACAAATTCAATGATTCATTTTTTGTTTAGTGCTTTAAAATCTAATGTCAACTATTACCATTATAAATTTATGGAAAATGATGTTCTTTTACATCTGTTTGGGTCAGGGAATAAAACTGTCTTTTCCTCTTTTTTTCAGCATGTAATAAAAACTCTGGAACAAAGTAAGGAATAATTGACAACAGGTCGCTTAATTATTAGAAAAATACACCTCAGGTGTGCATTATTTTTAAATGGCTAATCATCAATTTTTCCTCCTTGGTCATCACACCTCAAGACACTGTTTAGGTGTTTTATTTCAAGTGCATTTGTCAGGTTTGTCTGCAAAATGTATTTAGAGTGTTTTCTCATCTGCAACATGTCCCTAAGATGTTTCCTGTTAGATGTCATATAGACATTTAGAAGATGTCGTTACGATATTTAAGATTTAGAATGTATGTAAAACTGCTTTTTCTAAGAGTTTGATTTGATTTAACACAGCAGATGCTTTCCAGATTAATAGATCTTTAACAGATATCTTACCATACTTGTGAGTAAAAAAAATTCCATTTCTTTGTGAATCAGTGAAAAAGCATTTTTTTCATCCAACAAAAAAAAAAAAAAAAAAAAAAAAAAAAAAATGAAATTACTAAGACCATGGAAACTAATAGCAGAGAAGAAAGCTAAGGATCTAATCTTAATTAACTAGATTAAAAAAAATCTGAAAGACAAATTTATGCTAGCTTGTTTTAAAGCAAAATTAAAGTCTTGTTTAAAAATGTGAAATAGTTTGAGGTTATGTCAGAGTAGATAGATGTTCTGGCTGACCTTTCATAACATGATACATCCATACCATTTCCACCTCTGTCAATAACAGAAACTCAAACATTATTTGCTAAACTGATCCAGTACACACTGCTTTGATATTTTGGTTGGCTATTTTTTTTAAAGCCATTTTAATGTAATTATATATTTGTCCATTGGGTGGCGCTCTGGTACTGTATATTAAGGGCACCTGAGTAATCAGACAACAGGTGTGTATTGGTAGTGGGGAAGCACACAGTTTTTGACCACACTACAGAGTAGTGTGCAAGGTGGAGGTATGGACTTGATATTTGTAAACTTTAAAGACTGACACCACAGAGCTAACTGGAAGCAATGTGTATTGCGTCTTATGCGAATGAGTCCCAGGACTTTAATATGAATAATAAAACAAGCAGACAAAAATGGTACACACATTTCGAGGAATGACACAAACAGCACTACAGTACTATATGCGCTCACATTATGACTTTGCATTGCAGATCTATTTAAAAAAAATTCAAAAAACGGCTTTTCAGCATAGTCCAAATTTGAATTCGACCGATTCGACTCAGGCTTTGGAATTTCAGAATGATCATAGCATCATTTCAGATTATTCCAGTTATTAATTAATTATTCTGTCACAAACTTTAATGCACATATTTTATACCTAATAAATGTACTAAGTTTTTTCTCTCTAAGCTACAACCCCAAATCAGAAAAAGTTGGGACAGTATGGAAAACACAAATAAAAAAAAGAAAGTAGTGATTTCTAAATTTACTTTGACTTGTATTTCATTGCAGACAATGTGAACACAAAATATTTCATGTTTTGTCTGGTCAGCTTAATTTCATTTGTAAATATACATCCTTTCCTGTCATTCAGACCTGCAACACATTCAAAAAAGGTTGGGACAGGAGCAATTTAGGGCTAGTAATCAGGTAAATTGGTTAAATAAGGATGTGATTTGAAACAGGTGATGTCAACAGGTGATTGTAATTATGATTTGGTACAAAAGCAGCATCCAAGAAAGGTCTAGTCCTTTAGGAGCAAAGATGGGCCGAAGATCGCCAGTTTGCCAACAAATACGTGAGAAAATTATGGAAATGTTTAAAAACAATGTTCCTCAAAGAAAGATAGGAAGACATTTGCCTATTTCACCTTCAACAGTGCATAACATAATTAAAAGATTCAAGGAATGTGGAGGAATTTCAGTGCGTAAAGGACAAGGGCGCAAGCCTAAGCTGAACAACTGTGATCTCCGATCCCTCAGGCGGCACTGCATCAAGAATCGTCATTCATCTATAAGCGATATCACCACATGGGCTCAGGACTACTTTGGCAAACCTTTGTCAAGTACCACAATACGTAGTTACATCCACAAATGCCAGTTAAAACTGTACTGTGCCAAAAGGAAGCCCTATGTTAACAGTGTCCAGAAGCGCCGTCGACTTCTCTGGGCTCGGAGGCATCTGGGATGGACCATCACACAGTGGAAACGTGTACTGTGGTCAGATGAATCAGTATTTCAGGTATTTTTGGGGAGAAATGGACGCCGTGTGCTCCGGACCAAAGAAGAAAAGGATCATCCAGACTGTTACCAGCAACAAGTCCAAAAGCCAGGGTCTGTCATGGTATGGGGTTGTGTCAGTGCCCTTGGCAAAGGTAACTTGCACTTCTGTGATGGCACCATTAATGCTGAAAAGTACATAGAGATTTTGGAGCACAATATGCTGCCTTCAAGAAGACATATTTTCCAGAGACGTCCATGCATATTTCAACAAGATAATGCAAAACCACATTCTGCACACATTACAAAGTCATGGCTGCAGAGGAAGAGGATACAGGTACTTGACTGGCCTGCCTGCAGTCCCGACCTGTCTCCTATAGAGAATGTGTGGCGCATTTTGAAGTGCAAAATGCGACAACGAAGACCCCGTACTGTTGCCCACCTTAAGACTTTTTTGCAGCAAGAATGGGACAAAATTACACCTGAAACACTTCATCACTTGGTGTCTTCAGTCCCTAAACGTCTTAAGTGTTGTGAAAAGGAATGGCAACATTACAAAGTGGTAAATGCTTTACTGTTCCAACTTTTTTTGAAATGTGTTGCAAGAACCAAAATAGGAATTTTGTTTTTTTGAAAAAAAAAAATTTAAAAAAAAAAAAAAAAACAATTAAAAATCATGAGGAACACATTAAATAATGTGCTGTTGTATTGTCTGCAATGAAATACAAGTCAAAGTAAATTTAGAAATCACTACTTTTTTTTTTATTTGTGTTTTCCATACTGTCCCAACTTTTTCTGATTTGGGGTTGTATATAGCCTACGTTTCAATCACGTTTTATGTGCATTTTATTTCGTTGAATACAAAGTATCCTCCCCAGCGAGTGTAGGAGTTACAATTATTCACATCTTGTGCAGTTAAAATGTGCAGATGTAGCCGTTTTTCAGAAAACCAATATGACTCGTTTAAAATTCTGTACTACTGACATTACTTCATGCAGTTTCAGAAACCCACTTTAAAAACGACAGATCGTTCGCTAAGACATGGCATGCATAGGCGCCGATCCCGTGGGTGCTCTGGGGCTGGAGTACCCACGGAAAAATACGAGATATTCTCCATTGATTTTAACCAATAAAAAAATCGATCGGAGCTTTCAGACACGATCTTCACCCTTTTTGTATAGTTTATTTAAGGCCGTTTCTATGGCGATATTTAATGACAAACGTCGAGAGCGCATCCAAGTGATGCGTGAACACAAATGGCTCTGCTCTCGATCAGATACATGCGCGCGCTCAAACTCCTTGCTTGCATCAGATATCAGCGAGAGCATGACTTCCGGCAACACTCGTGTAAAGAATGTGCTTTTGGGTCGAAATTGTCATCATGCTGCACGGATATAATGCAAATGAAACATCCAGTTGACTTTGATTTGAGTTAAAGAAGCGAACTATCGCGCGCGCAAAAAAAATTGTTGTTTTTGAACGTTGTGGCTCGTGTAAGTTAGTCTATAATCTATCGCCCGGACCCATGCACGTGCATACCCAGACGCTACGCCACTGCTTTTCAATGTAGTAATGATACAAGAGACATTTAGAATCGGTTGATGTTTTTGATATTGTGTCTTGACTTGAAGGAAAAAATATGAGATGCAGGGGTAACAATCCAACAGTCTCCACTGACTTTATATAGCCTGAGGCTGCCTCCTTGTCATTTCTGGCTTATAACAAAAAAATAGAACAATGTCTAAAAGCTGCTATGTATGGAAGCCCGTTTCCGCCACAATTGAGTAAAAAAATATAATTCTGTAAGTCATAATAATGAGAAACTTTCTCATAATTATGACTTAGTATCTCATAATAATGAGAAACGTTCTTATAATAATGACTTAGTTTCTCATAATAACGAGAAACTCTCATAATAATGAGAAACTTCTACGCATGCGCAGAGCAGCGGAGCAGAAGGACGTGGCACGCTAGCGACATCCGCTGGTCAAAGTCTCGTAAACGCGAGAACAGCAAACGGCACGTTATGCAAAACAGTTGTTTTCGTTAGACTGCACTTTGTAGATTACTTTATCTATAGCAGGGGTCACCAACCTTTTTGAAACTGAGGGCTATTTCTTGGGTACCGATTAATGCGAAGGGCTACCAGTTTGATACACACTTCTGAAATAACAAATCTGCTCAATTTAACTTTAATTATATGTCATTATTAATAATTAATGATATTCATCTATGTGAAGACACTGATCATGTTAATGATTTCTCACAATAATTATCAACAATGATTTAACAAGGTAGGAAACAGATAAATATCAATATGCAACATTTCTATAAATCTCTTCAAGTATTTACATTTTCAAATGATCACTTCTACAACATTTTCACTAGCCAATAACAATTTTTAATAAATCATGCACTATGTTGCACCATGTTTGTACAGATTATCAATTATGTAACATACAAAAATCAACTTTCAGATTTTACTGAACGTATCACCAAATTACAGCATTTTTAACAAAATTATCATATCTTACATTTAACAAACACATTTGTCACAATTTTTCAATAACTGAATTCAACTGCCATGTTGCCACTGAGAACATCTGGTATCGGTTTCTTTGTCTGTTAGTGGGAAGCCTGGCATTGCATGCTGTTCACTAGTGTATTGTAATCTGGGGTGTAACTTGACACTGCAACTCTGAGTGAGTCTTGCAGATGTGCATCAGTGAGGCGTGTTCTGTGTTTGTTCTTGATGAAGTTCATGTCAGAAAAGGCAGATTCACAAAGATAGGTTGAACCAAACAGGCTGGCAACCTTCATAGCTGCTGTGCATACACCACTGTACTTTTCTGTGTCAACAAGGCACCAAAAGTTTGGTGCAGCCTGATAGGCTTTGAGGTGGATGTCACTTTGCAATGTTACAATTTCGATTTCCACCTGTCCAGCATCCAAGCTGAACGTTGCACTTAGTTGCTCAGCAATGCATGTTGTGTCCACGTTCATGAAAAGATTGGAAATGAATGACACACATGGCTCAAGCTGATCAAGGTCACAAAACCTGTTCTCAAACTCTTGCCCAAGTCTGTTTGTGACTTGAGAGTACTTTTCTGCAACTTTGTCAAAAGTCTCAGATGCAGAAGCATTGTCTTTCAGCACCATCTGCACAGAGGGAAAGTGCAGCACCTTTTTTCTCTGTAAATGCACAGAGAAAATGTTCATCTGGGCTTTAAATGCATTTAAAGCACTTATCATGTCAGCAACAGTCTTACCTTTGCCTTGCAGCTCACAGTTCAAATGGTTCAGTTTCCCAGTAATGTCCGTTAAAAATGCAAGGTCAAGTGTCCACTCAGTGTCCTCCAGCAGCGAGGTGTCTTCGCCTTTGGATTGCATGAACTCTTTGATCTCACCGAAAAGTGACAAAAAACGAAGCAAAATTCGTCCCCTGCTGAGCCATCGGATTTCTGTGTGTAGCAGCAGGTCACCATATTCAGCTGACAGCTCCTCCAATAGCACCTTGAATGTTCTGTGCTGTTTAGCTCTGGAGCGGATGCTGTTTATGATCCTCACGACG
Source organism: Ctenopharyngodon idella (assembly GCF_019924925.1). Classification (NCBI taxonomy): domain Eukaryota; kingdom Metazoa; phylum Chordata; class Actinopteri; order Cypriniformes; family Xenocyprididae; genus Ctenopharyngodon; species Ctenopharyngodon idella. The sequence continues at coordinate 3,761,074 of NC_067229.1, forward strand.
GGAGTCATGACGTGCCCAAAGCCGATCACCTTTGCACATAACGCCTGCTGGTGAATGATACAGTGGTAATTCATGAAGTTTGGGAACTCTGGGTCACCTTTACAGTGAGCGATGAATCCTGTATGACGGCCGATCATAGCAGGAGCCCCGTCGGTAGTCACTGATACTAGCTTTTCCAACGGTACCTTTTTCTCCACGAAAAACTCCTTCACCGCGTTATAGACGTCAACTCCCCTGGTGGTTGTGTTTAGGGGCAGTAGTGTCAGAAGTTCTTCTTTTGTGGAGAAATCATCAAACACCATCCGGATAAAGACCATCAGCTGCGCTGTACTGCTGCTGTCCACGGACTCGTCACACTGGATGCTGAACCACCTGCACTTCGCCAGATCCCGGTCCAGCTGATCGGCCAAGTTCCCGGACATAGCCGACACTCTTCTAACCATTGTAGTTGCCCCCAGTTGGACATCGGAGAGAGTGGAGATTACATCCTTTCCATATTTCTCGTCTTTAAGCACAGTTTTTGCAATTATCATCATTGCTTCTTTGAAAACCTCCCCATCTGAAAATGCCTTCTTTTTCTTAATCAAGGAATGTGTAGCTCTAAATGAGGCTTCGGTTGCTTTTTGGGAGTTTTTCACCGGTCTCGTGAAAAAAGACTGCTGTTTGCACAAACCCGCCTTTAACTCGCGGGCTTTTTCCACTCGTAGTGCGCTGCCCGGCGGGTAGTTAGCATGGTAGTTTGCGTGACACGTTCGGAAATGTCTCTCCACATTGTGCCGCTTTGCTGTCGCCACAGTCGCCCCGCAAATGAGACACACGCAGGAATCTTTCACAGTGGTAAAGAAGAACTCTTCCTCCCATTCAATGTGAAAATTATATGTTTTCTTTCTTTTTTCTGCCATGTCTTCGGAGGTAAATCATCTCCTCACCTTCACTGCGGCAACGGTTGCCGTGGAGACCAGCTAGCTCTAATCTAATATGAAACATTTTTTAAAGTTTATTTTTTTTTATTTTTAAATATTGTCATTTTCAAATTCACACCAATGCAAGTGTGATTTAAAAAATAATAGCAACAAAAAAAAAAAAAAATTAGATGCAGCTCACTGGTAAGTGGCGCTATGGTGAGCTATTTTTAGAACAGGCCCACGGGCGACTCATGTGGTCCTTGCGGGCGACCTGGTGCCCGCGGGCACCATGTTGGTGACCCCTGGTGTAAAGATTAATGGTATTTCCTTCTTCATGTTTGCTTAGCATTAGTACATATTCTAATAACAGTGCTGATTACAGTTATTAGAGAAAAAATTATAATCACTTAATCAATCTTTTAAGATTAATTTGCCACATTTTCATTTAGAAGACTTTATGAAATCTGTGTACTGTGTTTTTATGCAGAACATAAAAGAGGAGAATGACGTGGTGTATGCTGGTATCGCCTTGAGGAGATGATCAAACTTCAGTTTACTGTACGGGATCCAGCTGTGTGATCACGTACACTACGAGCTTCAGCTACACCCTGCAGTTCTTGAGTCTGGTTGAGTTTTGGGTTTGTAAGAATCACCACATGAGGCAACAGGAATTAGCACTAATTCAGAAAGATATTTTTCAGTTTTACTCTGAGTATTATCAGGAAATCCCAGCAGATATACAGCAGGATCATTCTGGGGGGTTTGAAGTGCGACATTCAGAGATGGGCTAATGAATAAGTGCTTTGTAATACAGGGACTTGTCTTGTTAAAAATCCTTTTGGCTAGCATATGAAACAGTGTTACTCATCACTTGGCCGGTAATGGTTTTATGAATTCTAATGAATTCTAAATATATATATATATATATATATATATACACACACACACTATATTGCCAAAAGTATTGGGACACCACTCCAAATCATTGAATTCAGGTGTTCCAATCACTTCCATGGCCACAGGTGTATAAAATCAAGCACCTAGGCATGCAGACTGCTTCTACAAACATTTGTGAAAGAATGGGTCAGTGAATTCAAGCGTGGTACTGAGATTGGTTGCCACCTGTGCAATAAGTCCATTCGTGAAATTTCCTCACTACTGAATATTCCACGGTCAACTGTTAGTGGTATCATAACAAAGTGGAAGCAATTGGGAACAACATCAACTCAGCCATGAAGTGGTAGGCCATGTAAAATCACAGAGCGGGATCACCGCATGCTGAGGAGCACTGTGCAGAAGTCGTCAACTTTCTGCAGAGTCAATAGCTACAGACCTCCAAACTTCGTGTGGCCTTCAGATTAGCTCCAGAACAGTGCGTAGAGAGCTTCATGGAATGGGTTTCCATGTTCAAGCAGCTGCATCCAAGCCTTACATCACCAAGTGCAATGCAAAGCATCGGATGCAGTGGTGTAAAGCACGCCGCCACTGGACTCTAGAGCAGTGGAGACGTGTTTTCTGGAGTGACGGATCACGCTTATGGACGAGTCTGAGTTTCACTGTTGCCAGGAGAACGGTACTTGCCTGACTGCATTGTGCCAAGTGTAAAGTTTGGTGGAGGGGGGATTATGGTGTGGGGTTGTTTTTCAGGGGTTGGGCTGGGCCCCTTAGTTCCAGTGAAAGGAACTCTTAATGCTTCAGCATACCAAGACATTTTGGACAATTTCATGCTTCCAACTTTGTGGGAACAGTTTGGGGATGGCCCCTTTCTGTTCCAACATGACTGCGCACCAGTGCACAAAGCAAGGTCCATAAAGACATGGATGAGCGAGTTTGGTGTGGAGGAACTTGACTGGCCTGCACAGAGTTCTGACCTCAACCCCACAGAACACCTTTGGGATGAATTAGAGCGGAGACTGTGAGCCAGGCCTTCTCGCCAACATCAGTGCCTGACCTCACAAATGCACTTCTAGAAGAATGGTCAAAAGTTCCCATAAACACACTCCTAAACCTTGTGGAAAGCCTTCCCAGAAGAGTTGAAGCTGTAATAGCTGCAAAGGGTGGGCCAACTCCACATTAAACCCTAAGGATTAAGAATGGGATGTCATTAAAGTTCATGTGCACATAAAGGCGTCCCAAAACTTTTGGCAATTTAGTATATATATATATATATATATATATATATATATAAAAAATATATACATATGCTGTTTACCCAATTAACATTATGTATTATCTAATAGCCTACTTACAGCACTATACAGCCTATGTTTTGAAAATACTGTAAATGCCCGACAGTCATGACAATAAAGCTTTAATTATATTTTATTTGTTGGCAATTTTATGGGAAGTTCACTTTACAGGGATTTAACATATTAGGCTATATATTTCATTTTATTTAGTTTTAATAGGCATAATAATAATAATAATAATAATAGTAATAATAAATAAAGACACGATCAGTGAATGGATTTAAAAAGCTGTGAGATGGGATGGATAAAAATGTTTTCTTATAGGCCTGTTCTTACATATTCTTTTATCATTCTTTGATAATAACAAACTTCATTCAAATGCTGTCTCTAGGCAACATTGCGTGTAATATAATACAGGTTATTCCTCCCTTATTTTGTCATTCCTTATTAAAAATAAAATAAGGATGTCGTTACCCCAACAAAATAATCTTGTGGCCACGACTTACCACGTTCCCACATAAAAACTAAGTCAACCGAACATGTCCCCTCCCGGTCACCATATTTTTTTTGTCAAAAAAAAATGAGCTGGTTTAACATTTAAAAGCAAAGAAATTAAGAAAAATTCTAGTACTGTAATTTTACTGTTGTTCTATAAAAACATCCTTGAACTTCTTTTAAAGGCCCCTGGCAGTTTAAGGCTCTAGCAGCTCAGTTTGTATGTCAAAAATAATCTGATGTGGTCTGATATATTTCTGTCTGCACAGAGATGTGGTTTGATCTGTTGGGTAGACAAACAGGGTCTGCAAGAGCATGTGTCTATAGCTGGACATCTGTGGTTCATCTTGATGCGTCAGTAGATGCGTCAGTAGTCAGTAGTGGTTGAAGGTTTTTTCCACTCTTTCACATACGATGTTTGACTTCTGCTTAATACATAATAGCTTTACCAGAAAATACCCATAAATGCGGATGTTTTTCAAAAATAGACATTGCATCAAATAGTGATAATACTGCAAAAGGTGAAAAGATCATATACTATGAAAGCTGAAAAATAACATGCTCTGTCTTGTCTGTCGGCGTGTTGTCAGTGTCCTCTTTGTTCCCCAATGTTTTTTTTTTCACTGCAGTGCTAGAATCAGTATTTTTTTCCAGCTCTACCAAGAGAATATGAAGTCATTTCTAAGAACAACTTTTCTTGAAATCACACCTTTTTTTTTAAAAAAAATATATAAATAAACATATCCAGTTTTTGTATATACGAGAGTCATTTTAAGAGTAAATACAATGTGATTCACTGTTGTAATGTTTATATTATCGTACAGATGTTTAGTGGTTAGATTTATTTTTTCCATCACTGCAGGGGAGAGTAACTAACAAAATGTTGCAATGCAATACAATACATTTCTACTTATGCAAACTATATTTTTCAGTAAAATAACAGTGCTGCTGTCCAAAGGACTTTTTTATGTGTATCATTACACATGATTTTAGTAAGTATGTGATCTGTTCTGTGACAAATAATTTGGCTCAAATATGCTCATTTTCAGAAAAAAAAAACAAAATTCAATAAAAAAGAGCCATTTTCAATAAGTTTAAAGGCATTTTTCTCTGTTTTGTCCTTGTGCTCGTGTAGCGTGACACTTGACTCATAATGCCATGTGACTGTTTGCTCTATATTAGAACTCCCTCAGAGTCTCTTTTAAGATGTTTTAAATCTGTGACTTTAAAACTACAATAATATGAATATATGACTGTCAATGTATAAAGGTGCTTTCGCTCACATAATGGTGTATTTACAACATCTAACAGCAGGGCTAACAGACTTTAACTAGACAAACCTTGACCCTTTGGGATTTCATTTAGGCCACATTTACACTTCTACATCTTTTAAAAGTGACCCATATCCGATATCTGCATTTACAGGTAGACGAACTGGTTATTTAACAGGTTATGAAGTAAAATATCTAATTTAATTTAATTATCTTCTGTTTAATTGCCAAATGTTTTGACAATCACAATACACTTTTTGTGATGCAAGGTTTTTGTTTTTGCAAACTTCACAATTAAAAGGTATCCATCTCAATTAATTCAGTAATTTAAATAAAAAATAACGTTGTTCATCATGTCATCAACAATTAGTTGTTTTGGTCAGCAGCTGAACAGCTTTAGTTCTCAAGAGAAGGACAAAGAGGAACCCCAAAATGTTAAAGATGTACACAGAAAATCTCACCTTAAGGGAACCTGATGGTGTCAAAGTCCAGATACAAACTTATGAGAGATGAAGATCTGCACCTGCTCTTCATGAACCACCACCTGAGGGAAACAAACCATCATCAGGAAACAAAACACAACTAAACTGGGAGTCTGGAGTGTTATTAATCCTTAAATTAAATGGGGAAAAAAAAGACTTTATTTGAGAAATTAATACAATTAGCAAATATTTGTTTGCAGAGTGTTCTGATCATTTTTACTTGATGTGATTAGGGTGCTCTGGGTGTTTATGTGGTTGTTTAGAAGTTAAAATAGTTCACTCTGAAGTCTCTGGTATTGTGGTCATAACAGATTTGGCGTCGATAGTCGATAACGCTGATGTCGTGCATATATTACGTCACGCGAACATGGCGGCACCCATGTTTACAGTCCATAAAAATATTCCTTTTTTTTTTAGAAAATAAAGTGGATCAAATGAGTTACAGTTCTTACACTACATGACAATAAAACCTTTTAGTAAACGTCTGACACTGTGTTCCTATCTGTTGATAATCATACACTTGAAGCACGTATGCTAATAAAGGCTACCAGTGTTTATCCAAAATGTATCCAAACTTACCACTTTGTTTCGTAGATAATATCCCACGTCAAATTTATGTGTGTTTCCACCTAACGTGGCTGTATTGTAAACATATAACCTCCTCCATTTCCATCTCAAAGACTCTGTCAGTTCATAGCTACCTAACTCAGATAACTTACACAGATTTCTATATAGCAGTGTAGAGATGTAAACACCCTCAGAAATGAAACTATAACAGCCTTTGATCACTAGAGGGATGGGTCATATTCCTATAGAATAAATTGTAATGTGTACTTCATGTGTTTAGGCAACAGTTCACTATTACTATTGCTTAGTATTATTGAAAATGTTCACTACAAAGAAAATTATGCACTGATAAGCCACAAAGCAATTTACCAAAAAAAGTTACTGTAATTACAGTTGTTCTCACTTTAAAATCATTTAAAACAAAATGTTTAGAGTATATGATTTGTCCTTAGATTAGGAAGAGCATCCCACACAGTGTGCTTTTTTTGACTGACTGGTAACTCTTTTATAAATAGTATATACTACAAGCAGTATGTATATTATGCTACTAGAGCGCCATCTAGTATCCTAACCAGAAATTCACCATTCCAAGTTTAGCGCCTCAATCCAATAATAATAATAGTAAATACTAAAATTACAGTTTATTAGACTCAATCACTTGAGTCATTTCTGATTAAAAATTCAATAATTTCATGACAAACTGACAAATTCCAGTCATTATGAGAAAATCAGATGTTTTTATTGGCATTTATCACATGAACACATGAAGAAGTTAATTTCCTTGTTTTAGAAAAAGGAGCTGCAAAGTATTTATATACAAAATAAAATGAAATGTCAAACTCAGACTTGCCTTATGACTTTGACCAGATGCAACAAGTATTAATACATCACAGTGAAAGCATATGTTGAAATGAAGACTTCCCTTTTCTCTAACTCACTTGTGAAGATAATGCAGTGACCAACAACATAAGATTTGACAGTAAAAGAAAATATCATAAAATGAAATGAGCAAATATAAAAAGCGATATAAAAGAGTAGCATAAATGAAGTAACAACACAGATGATGCCTGAAATGTCAAAGGTGAAGGTCTTGATGATTCAGTGTTAGTTCAATACACAATATTTATGATAATAAACTCATACATCATTTCACAACAAACAAATTCACAGCTGTTGTAATTAAATACAATTTGTTTTCACTTGACTTGACTCTTTTCCTTGGTTGCTAAAGACAGACAGTATTTTAGATAAGACACAAAATGACTCAGTAAGTAAATGTATTCAGTAAGCATGCCTGTAAGCCTGTATTTTGTATATTTATATACTTATCTTTATTCTTATTAGTGCTAAAGTCAAACTTTACTCGGCTCTCAAAGTTAACTCTGAAGCAAAGTTAGTTCTAGTTAGTTCTATTTCTCTATTGTAATTACAGTAACTTTTTTGGGTGAAACTATGGTAAATTGCTTTGTGGTTTATCAGTGCATAAACTTCTTTGTGGAGAACATTTTCAATTATACTAATATAAATAACAGTAATAGTGTATAAATGTGTGTGGAAATCATACTGTAACATTCTACTGACAAACAAACTAATAAAACTACAAGCATCAGTGCTTGAACATTGATCATTATGGATATCAAAACAACAGGGATTAAATTAATGAAATGATTCCTGTCGAAAAGCTCTGAAAAAAATGGTTGCTCTTCCCCATAGACAAGTTTCCAGCTCAGGGTGCTTAAAAATGGAGAAATAGAACTAACTAGAACTAACCTTGCTTCAGAGCTAACTTTGATAGCTGAGTAAAGTTTAACTTTAGCACTAATATAAGAATAAAGATATGTATATAAACATACAAAATACAGGGTTACAGGCATGCTGAATACACGCATACAGTGCTACATCAGTACAGGAGCAGTTGTGGCCTACTGATTAGAGATTCGAACCTGACACAAGTTCGACTCTCTAACCAATACCCAGACAGTGGATCTGGGCCTACCCCTGCAAACAAGCTTGCACTGGCCATTTACGGGCCCATTTAGGGCTCTCAGGGGCCCTGCGATGGCAGTCCTAAGTGGGCCCGTAAAGAGCCAGTGCAGGCTTGTTTGCAGGGACACTATGTTTCTGTCTGGGTAAGCGTGCCTGTAATCCTGTATTTTGTATGTTTGAGTTCGAGTCTCAGTACCGGAGAAAATGTAGGTGGGAGTAGTGAATCAACAGCGCTCTCTTCAACTCTCATTACCCACAAACCTTGAGCAAGACACCTGACCCTCAATCACTCCCTGGGTGCCGCAGCAAAAAAAAAAAAGGTGATCCTGGTGTGTGTTCATGGTGTGTGTGTGTTTGGATGGGTGAAATGCAGAGCACAAATTCTGAGTATGGGACACCATATTGGCTACACGTCATGACATTTCTTTCTCCGTGCCCCGCTGCAATGAACTTCCATCTCTGTGAGGGCGGGGGAGATCATGTGGTGAAGGTTACTGAACACTAATTGGCTCATGCATGCTGTATATGTCTGTGCCTTGTAACGACAGACAAATCAGACACAATTATTTGTCATATTTTACAAATAATCTTTAAAACTCACTCTGAGGCCTGCAGGACCCTCCCATGGCCAATCAGATAAGGCTTAGTATATTGGCCCCAAGTATGTGGCCGTGGGGAAAATCAGAGGCAAAAAGATCCATAGCTCTCAAAACAGACTTTCCTGCATTAATTTATAGATGAACTGATCATATGAAATAAAAGATTTACATTTTAAATAAAATAATTATTTATTTGGTTGAATTAATAAAATAAGCCAAATGAGGTTACATGAACATGAACTTTGGTACAATTGACACAAGAACAATTTAAATAATTTTTTTGGTTTAACTAAACAAAACTTTGGTCAGTAATCATGATTATTTAACACATTTAACCCTCCCCTCCCCCAAGAACATGACAGAATGAATCAGATTTAGATAAGATTGATTTTTGAGGTTTTAATTCATCTGTCATTTTTGTTTAAACAGATAAAGAGATCACTTACGCTGATCCGACATTCTACAAAAGAAAAGTACAGAAATCGGTGAGATCATATTCTTAATTTATGTTGTGTGTCTCTGTATAATTTTAGCAGTCAGATTTATTGTTGTGCTTGTATGTGACAGATCATTTTACAAACACAAACAAATGCACCATATGAGATATTCATGAGCCCATTTTTACTGAACAACTTCTCAGGTATTTGTACTGAAATACATTTTTAAAATCAACAGTATGGTGGTTAACTTTTGTTAAGCATGTCAGAGAGGTTCTGGGTTCTCATAGGTTCTAATCCGCCCCCCTTATAGTTTTTTTTCTTTTTTTTCTCATTAAAACCAAAAGGTGTTTGTTAGTGATTCCATATCAAGAGCAGGGACATTTTGTTTTGTGATTTCACCGGAATGAATAGAGTCTCCACGACGGCGTTAAGTCATAGATTGAAGCGCTCAAGCCTCGTCTGTGTGAAGACTGTGCAGTGTGCACGAGCGCAGAGAGAGAACTGATAACAGCGGTAATGAGCACTCGCAAAAAACAAGATCACCTCTGATTTAACACAAATTAACAATTTGCTAATCAAATAATCAAATAGAGATGTTTCTCTCTTAGGTACATCTGTGCCATGAGATGTTTCAAAAAATGGTAGGGACAATATTGACCCTGGCAAAAAGTGGGTTTCACCCCTGCCACCCAAAAATATGCCTATGCGAGAAACACTGAAAGAGTGCAGTGTCTCTAAACTTCATCAGCACTTCAACATTCATATACATGTTAAATTAAAGCCTTCAGAATGTGACAAAATGCACATATTTCTGTTGTTCTGCATGTCTATATGTCTGACTGAGCAGATACAGAATGATTTTTTTTTTTTTTTTAAATCAAAAGTTGAACCAACTTTCAGGAAAAGAAAGAAATGAGGCTGCATTTACATTGTGTTTACACAAAAACAAATCAGATCAGATTTTTCATTACATTTGAAATTCGTATTAGGCTCTTTGAAATTTGGCACAGAGTGCAACAGTCATGTTCCGGAAGTAAAAACAGGAAATTAGGAAATTAATTTTTAAAAATAACTTCCCATCTAACAGAGTTTTGTTATAAGAACGTTCTCTAGATATTCAGTGTTGGTTCTGGGAACATTAAAAAAAATGTCCAGTTTTCTTGACGTTAGAGGAAATATTTTATAAGGTATAATGTTCCTCAAACGTTCTTTCAACTTAATTTTGATTTAAAATTCAACATTGTAGGAACGTTGATTTGTAACATTCCAAGAACATGAAAATGTCCAGTTTCCTTAATGTTAGTAGAATGTTATTTAAAGGTTAGTATGATGTTCCGGAAACATTCTTTCAATCATTCAAACACCTGCTGTGAACAAGCACTGAAAGAAAGAGAAATAAGAACACAAACTACAACTTTCTTCAGCCACAGCCTTAGATGAACTGAAGATAAAAGACATTAAATCTCTGAAGATCTGATTAAACAACTCCACAAACAGCATTACCAGCTTCACTTATTACTAACCAGACTGACTTTATTTCTGTCACACGTCTACAGAAGCTCTTATTGAGAATTAACAGAAGTTTAGATGTTGATGTCTTATTGAAAATGTTTTGTTTGAGGTCACCATCATGGAGATCAGCGGTTGCTTTAGTTGGGCTCTTGACCATTGATTTTTGTTCAGTTGTTTCTTTTTCAACAATTGCAAGTGTTTTCAGAAAACATTTCTTCATTGATTAAGCAGATCAACAGGTCTGTTTTAATGGTCAAATGACTGCATTAAAGTGGTTTAAACAACTAAATTAAACTATTAAACACATATCTTTAATTTAATATCATTAAGTGTCCAGATTTCAAATGTTTCATTATTATATCTTGTATTTTTTTTTTGTTTGTTTTTTTTTTTTTTACAGAATGTTAAAAAGGAGGATGAAGTGGTGTATGCAGGGGTCGTCACTAGAAGATGATCAGACTTCAGTCTTCAGTGAGTGCAAGATCCAGCTGTGTGATTACTTTCACCAGAAGCCTACAGTTGAGATTTGGGATTGGTAGGAATCACAACATAGCAACAACTGGACCTAATATTAACACTCTCCAAGTGCAAAATGAGAGTATGCAAGTTTTCAGCTTGATGTATAATGAGTATAATGACAATAAAGGCTTCAATCAAAAAAGCAAATTATTAAATATTAGTACTGTAAATTGTGCAGTTAAAACATCCTTGAGCTGAACTTTTTTTAGACGCAGTTTGAGGCTTCATCAGCTCAGTTTCAGTGTCAAAAAAATTATCTGCTGTGGTCGGAATAATCTCCATCTGTACAGAGATGTGGTTTGATCTGCTGGACAGCTTCTGCATGAGCATGTGTCTATGGACATCTGTGGTTAATGTCAGTTTGTGCGTGTTTATTTTGGTGTCAAGATAACGTGTCAAGATTATCAAGTTAGCGTGTGGTTTTAGGGTGTTTTTTCCACTACTTTACATATGTTTGCTGTTTAACTTCTGCCCAGAACACAGAACAGCTTTACCACAAAAAAACCCATTAATGTTGGAGTTCGTCAAAAAACAAAAAACAAACAAAAAATATATCACATCAAACAGTGATATTACTGCAAAATATGAAAATATCATATACTATGAAAGTTGAGATTGTTTCATATCAAAAGTAACCTGCTCAGTCTGGTCTGTCGGCATGTTGTCAGTGTCCTCTTTGCTCCGCAATGTTTTTTCACTGCATGAGAAAGTTGAGGTGTTATGTGAGAACAGTAACCTTAAATACTAAATGATGTGATCCTGCAGATAAGCAGAGCTAAAGTTAGGTGTTATTTCCAGCTCTAGCATGAGAAGGTGAAGTCATTTCTAAGAACAACATTTCTTGATATCACGTTTTCCACAGCCATTTTAAGAATAAATACAATGTGTGAATCACTGTTTTAATGTTTATATTTTCATACAAATGTTCAGAGGTAAGTTTTAGTTTCTCCATTTTAGTTAATTTAGTAATTAACTAAAAGTTGCAATGCGGCTGCTGCTACTACTACTACACGTCTCCTATAATGTAAAATATATTTTTCAGTAAAATAACAGTGCTGCAGCCTAAAGGATATTTACTCATTTTTTTATGTGCATCATTACACATTTTTTCAAAGTAGTAGTTTTAAGTTCTTGATCTGTTCTTTGACATAAGTTTGGCTCAAATATGCTTGTTTTCAGAAAAAAAAACTAAATTCAATAAAAAACTGCCATTTTCAATAAGTTTAATGGCTTTTTTCCCAGTTACAGCTTTTGTCTGTTTGCTCGTGTAGTGTGACACTTGACTCATAATACCATGTGACTGATCACTTTATATTACAGCTCCCTCAGAGTCTCTTTTAAGATGTTTTAAGTCTGTGACTTTGAAACTACAATAATACTATGAATAAATGACTGTCAATGTAAATAAAAGGTGCTTTCGCCCACATAATGGTGTATTTACAACATCTAACAGCAGGGCTAACAGACCATGTTAACCAGACAAACCTTGGCCCTTTGGGATTTCATTTAGGCCGCATTTACACAGCAGGTCTTAAAGCCCAATTCCGATTTCTTGAATATATCTTTTTTATTTATTTATTTATTTTCTTTACATCTTTTAAAAGTGACCCATATCCGACATCTGCATTTACATTATACACTTGCTGAAACAACCCAAGTTAGACGTACTGACCCGAAAAAATTTAGGCCGAAAAGAAAGTAAAAACGGTGCAATTTGCAATCAACACTGATGAAATGATAAGCTTTTGCTTTCCGCAGCATCTTTAAAGGTCAGTAAAGCATTGGTCTCTTAAAGGAATAGTATATGACTATCTTTTTTCAGGTGAACACAATTAGAGATATATTTAAACATATCCTTAGTCCTCTAAGTTTTATAATGGTTGTGAATGGGGAGCTGCGTTTTGAAGCCAAAAATAATGCATCCATCCATACAAAAAGTAATCCAAACGACTCCAGGGGATTAATAAAGGCCTTCTGAAGTGAAGCGATGCGTTTGTGTAAGAAAAATATCCATATTTGAATTTATAAAGTTTTAAATAACTAGCTTCCAGCGGACGACTTGTGCCAAACTTGCAACAAATTTAAGCTCCTCTTCTCGTTTATATCGAAATCCTCTGAAATTTCTCTTTAAAAATTTTCTTTTTAGACTTGTAATCCATGACCGGTGATTTGTTTTGCTCTGTCCTCTGTGTCTCTGCATTCGTCATTACGTTGTGCGCAAATCGGGTTGTCTACCATAACCTAGTTATTTGAATTTATACAGTTTTAAAAATGGATATTTTTCTTACAAAAACACATCGCTTCACTTCCGAAGGCCTTTATTAACCCCCTGGAGTCGTATGGATTACTTTTCTTCATGGATGGATGGATAATTTTTGTCTTCAAAATGTGGCCCCCCATTCACTATAATTATAAACCTTGGAGGACTAAGGATATTTTTAAATATATCTCCGATTGTGTTCGCCTGAAAAAAGATAGTCATATACACCTAGGATAGCTTGAGGGTGAGTAAATCATGGGGTAATTTTCATTTTTGGGTGAACTATCCCTTTAAGTGGGTTGAGCCTTTGTCCTTTAATGCGCCACTGAAGAGTCATGTGATCGCAGTTGGTGTCCACCTGATTTAACATAATTCACCACCGTCGGTTTTTCAATGACATATGTCTCGGATTGATAGGGTAATATCTGATCTGTCCACTTACATGGCAGATGCAAATGCACTGTATCCGATTCATATAAGATTTATTTTCACATATGAATGAGTCCATGTGCTTTTTTTCCTGCTTACACGTTTGTGGGTCATAATATCCGATTTGTGCCACATAGGAGGAAAAAAAATCATAATTGGGTCACTTGTAATGTAACCATGTAATGTAAAATTTTTAAATGGTTTCACTGAGAGCTGTCAAAGTCTTTCAACTCTCTGCCAACTCTCACACATTTGGGGTGAAACACATGCTTTCGGGCTCTGTCTCACACTCTTACACTGCCCAGGTAAATCTCACACCAAATGAACCCTAAAAAGGGTAAGACCGTTTTTGCTTATGTCCATGTTTTTCTCCCTTGTTTGTTTAGAGAGGGAGTAAGGTAAGAACTTTGTTGTTCCTTTTGAAGTTTAATTTGAAAGGTTAAAAAGTGTTCCAATCAAAGTCAGAACTTTACGTTTATTATTTTGGCCTTATCCCCTCCTGAAGCCACACTTCCATTTTGTGTACTTTGAACCTGCCAAATAAATGTCACTTTTGAGTGTTTGAGTGCTGGGACAGGAGAGGAGAGCTCCTGCTTGTCTGTTAATGTTAACTGTCACAAACTTCCTTGTTACTCCTGCCCTGACCCCTACACTGGAGAGGCATGTAACATATACGCTAGTGATGGGAGAAACTAAGCTTTTTTGAAGCTTCGAATCAATTGAATCAATTGCTTCGTCAAACGATTCACTGTTTCGAAGCATTCGAAATGCCATACGCTGGTGAAGCCTGCCGGTCAAAACAGTGTAAATGCAACAAAAACTCAAGCCAAACATGTATAAAACAGCTTTTAAAAACCCTTTTCAGGCGTTTTATTGAAAGTATAATCTATCAAATACAATTAACTAATCATCTAATATCATTAAATATTAAGTGTCTGTGTAATATGTGTTCTAAACAGGCCAACCATTGAACCACTGAAACCACCAGGTGAACCATTAATGTTTCGAAACAGTTATGACGTAACAAAGCCTCGTTTACTGAAATCACATGACTTTGGCAGTTTGAAACAGGCTCCAAACCACTGATTCGAAACAAAAGATTCGTAAAAGTTTCATGAAGCAGTGTTTCGAAAGCACCCATCACTAACGTATGCCATTCAGTCTGCGCAGCGCTGCATGAAGTCAGACACATGTATTGACAAGTTATGGGTTTTAATTAAACCAATGAAGACCTGCAACCTCTTGATTTGACCTATCTGTACCAATCACATTTTCCCCACACCGGTCAAGGTCACTTTATACAAGCTGCTGACCCCCACCTGCGCCACGATCACCGAAGATGTTTAGGCGGCATTGTTAAAACGTACTATTTGTGCACATAAAGCAGATTTACATGTCTAAGATAACTTATTAATTTGAGTTGTTAATTTTAACCTTAATAACACAAGCTAACAGGGCTCCCTCTATGTTTACAGCATTAGTTGAGAGATTTTTTCCTTGAGAAAAATTGAGAATAACATTTAGCTACTCTACCTGATATTTATCCATATGAATCCATACTGAATCAAGATCGGAATCATAAGCTTATGAATAGAAATTGTGAAATTTGTGTCAAGCACTAAAACAGTAGGGTACCAGTTATTGTACCATGATGTAAACATTGTAATATGTTGTCACTAAACTTAATGATATTCTGTTTAGTTACCACATGTTTTGACAATCACAATAAACTAATTGCTGAATCGACCCTTCGCAAAGACCCGCCCCCCAAGCCATGGCGCTGTCACGCCACACAGAGTGAAAAATACATCGCGGAGCAAAGAGGACACTGACAACACGTTGACAGACAAGACAGAGCAGGTTACTTTTGACATTAAACAAAGTCCCAGCTTTCAAATTATGTAATTTAAGAAATTCAAACAATAAAAACCTTTAATATGTGGTGACAGATCGCTGTAGCGCCTCAGCTCAAGTGGCTCGTGAACCGATCATCTCTTCTTACTAGTTCATTTATAGCATCAAATAAACATGAATGAACATCAGAAGGAATGTTGTTTCAAACGCGGAAAGACACACCATTTTCAAAGTTCAGGTCCACCGAGGTTAATCTTAACGTTAACTCCTGACTGCTTTGTCGGACAAAATGGCGGATTCGGCGTTATGATTGGTTAGATCGCTTGTCAATCAAACTCCCGGCGAAGAGTCAATTACTACTCATGCAGGTCGCTTTATTTGATGAATTAAAATTGTGGGGAAACGCAGCGCTGTTTTACTTGCGCTGTTTTACTTGCGCTGTTTTACTTGGTCAAAACAATCATACTAAAAATACATTTGAGTGTGTTGAAAGTTATACCGCTACTACTGTATATTTGCTTGGTGGCTGGTATGAGACACTTACTGCACATTGCAGTAATCTAGATCAGTTAGAATATCATATTATTAAAAGCGGGATGACTTGTGTTGTTAAATGGTGTGCAATTAAATTTAAAACATTGTATGGTGGAAAAATGCTGTATTACTGTTACTACAAATAAAGATCTTTCTGATTATGCTATGTTAGCCACTTGACACAATAGTGTTGGTACAAACATGTTCTCTTGAAAACAAGAGATTCAAACAATAAGACTAACTGAGTTGAGCTATATAATTCATTTTATGATGATAAATGTATTCAAACAGTTGTTCACCTGTCTAATAAAACTCATAATATATATTTAATATTATGTGTTTAATATTAAACATCTTTGGTTTTTCAGTGGTTTCTACAAAAGTAGAACCAGAAATCGAGGGTAACACGGATATGACGTCATGCAATGCAATGCAATGACACGGGATCTCTCTGAAATTAAACATTGTTGGAAACATTTGGAATAATGTGTGCACAAATCAATAAAATATATAGCATTGTTCTTATGGTTTTTGTATATAATCCAAAAATCTTACATATTGCACCTTTAACAAACATGTATTTGTAATATAGTAGTATCATCCACAATCATTCTTGTGTAAAGTGTCCAAGTGGATCTACTCAAAATTTCACAACTCCCAAATATACAAGAAAAGGCACAAACTTCACAATTAAAAGGTCATTCATCTCAATTAATTCAGTCATTTAAATAAAAAATAACTTCATTATATCATCAACAATTGGTTGTTTTAAACAGCTTTAGTTCTCAAGAGAAGGAAAAAGAGGAACCCCAAAATGTTAAAGATGCACACAGAAAATCTCACCTTAAGGGAACTTGATTGTGTCAAAGTCCAGATACAAACTTGTGAGAGATGAAGATCTGCACCTGCTCTTCATGAACCTGAGGAAACCAAACCATCATCAGGAAACAAAACACGACTGAACGTGCAGTCTGGAGTGTTATTAATCCTTAAATTAATGGGAAAAGTTTATTTAATTTGAGAAATTATTAGCCTACAATTAGCAAATAAGTGTTCTGATGTTTTTTTTTTGTACCTTGATGTGATTAGGGTGCTCTGGGTGTTTGTGTGGTTGTTTAGAAGGTAAAATTGTTCACTCTCAAGTCTCTGGTATTGTCGTCTCCAGATATATGGCTCGGGTCCAAAATGTAAAAATCACCCGGAAGTCCATAACGCCGATGTTGTGCATATGACGTCGGGCGAACATGGCGGCACCCTGTTAGTTGTTTACAGTCAATAAAAATATTCCTTCTTTGGAAAATAAAGTGGATCAAATGAGTTACAGTTCTTACACTACATGACAATAAAACCTTTTAGTAAACGTCTGACACTGTGTTCCTATCTGTTGATAATCATACACTTGAAGCACGTATGCTAGCATTATATAGACTACCAGTGTTTATCCAAAATGTATCCAAACTTACCACTTTGTTTCGTAGATAATATCCCACGTCAAATGTATGTGTGTTTCCACCTAACGTGTAACCTCCTACATTTCCATCTCAAAGATTCTGTCAGTTCATGCATAGCTCAGATAACTTACACAGATTTCCAGCAGCATATAGGCTACTACGTGTTATTTGTATCTACTACACTCACTGCCTTCCAACATGTGCTACAGATATAAACACCCTCAGAAATGAAACTATAACAGCATTTGACCACTAGAAGGATGGGTCATATTCCTACAGAATTGTAATGTGTACTTCATGTGTTTAGGAAACAGTTCACTATTACTATTGCTTATATTAGTATTATTGAACATGTTCACCACTGATAAAGAATATTATGCACTGATAAACCACAAAGCAATTTACCATAGTTTCACCCAAAAAAGTTACTGTAATTACAGTTGTTCTCACTTTCAAATCATTATTTAAAACAAAATGTTTAGAGTACACGACATTTCCGAACAGCATCCCACACAGTGTGCTTTTTTTCACTGACTGGTAACTCATTTATAAATAGATTATACTACAAGCAGTATGTATATTATGCTACTAGAGCGCCATCTAGTATCCTAACCAGAAATTCACCATTCCAAGTTTAGCACCTATATCCAATAATAATAATAGTAAATACTAAAATTACAGTTTATTAGACTCAGTCACTTGAGTTATTTCTGATTACAAACTCAATAATTTCATGACAAACTGTTTTTATTGGCATTGATTACATGAAGAAGTTAATTTCCTTGTTTCAGAAGAAGGAGCTGCAAAGTATTTATAGTATTTATATACAAAATAAAATGAAACTCAGACTTGCCTTATATAGACCACCTAGCTATTAAATAAAGATTTAATAGAGAGAGGTTAGTGATAGCAAACAATAGCCTTTTTATGCAAGCTCCTAGTGTAACAGGTATAAAAATTATACTGTTAAATAAATGTATCATTAAGTAGAATTTACACAAAATTATTCATTTACATATACCCGATATAGCTGCATAGCTGCAATATAGCTGAATGAAATTTGAGTGATTTCCCCTTTAAGTGTTGTGATGGCATAACCTGTTCTGTCTCTGTTCTGTTTTCCCATTTGCATTTTAACTGAATGGGAAAGAGAACATTAATGGCTATTCACCCAAGGATCACAGATAGCAACGTAGTGTCCGCACAGATCCGGCCCACATCTGGCACATGTGGTGTGATGATCCAGCTCACATGCTGCACTGAATTACGGTCCTTGTGTGGGCCGTTTCTGTTTGCCAGATCTGAGCCACAAGCAGGCCACAGCAAGCAGTTAAGATTCAAAATAAAAAAGTTATCAAGCTATTTGATGTCACGCCGTTTAAAGATCATATCCTGCTTGTCTGACAATGTTGAACAGTCATTTTAAGAATGCATATGTATGATTTACTGTTTTAATATTTATGGTATGCAAATGACCGATGGTTGTTAATTTCTTTAGTTTCAGTTTAGGGGGGTAACACTGCTAACAAATGAATGTTTCTACTTTACAAGTGTAAGAAATATGTGCATATTCAGAAAAATAGAGTGTGAAAATTAAATTAAATTTCAATTAAAAATGTACATTTTCAACAACATGAATACTTTAATTTTTCTCATTTGCACTTGGTTAACTGTTAACCTTCACCAACACCACTGGTGCACACGCCATCTAGTGGTTGAACAATCATTACATTTGGCTCTTACAGTTGATAACCCACTGCCACTGTTGATCTCTAGTTTATAAAGGCCAAAGTCTGTGACTTTAACTTTCCTGATTTGGAGATCTCCAGTCTGATTGTCCAGCTGCAGTGTCTCTCTATTAGAGAGAATTTTAAAAAGAAATGTCAGAGGATTTCGATATAAGAGGGGCTTGAGTTTGTTACCCAGACCTAAACCACGAGAGGTGTCTACTCTCTTCTAAGCTTACGTTACTCCTACACAACAAACTCAAGCTCCTCTTCTGTTATATCGAAATCCTCGTTTTAGTCTTCTAATTTGTGACCAGTGTTTTGTTTTGCTCTATCTTCTGCGCTTCCGTGTTCGTCAATACGTCATGCTTCGGGTCAAAGGTTACTCTTCCGCTGGAACTAGACTACGGCAGTCAGTGATTATAGTTTATAAAGCTATAAATGTGGATATTTTTCTTATAAAAAGAAAGGCCTATATTAACCCCTTGGATCCATATAGATTACTTTTATGATGGATGGATGTGCTTTTCAAAATCGTGAGCGCCATTCACAACCATTATTAAACTTGGAAGAGCCATATTTTTTAATATAACTCCGATTGCGTTCGTCTGAAAAAAGATAGTCATATACACATAGGATGGCTTGAGGGTGAGTAAATCATGTGATAATTTTCATTTTTGGGTGTTCTAACCCTATAATTGATGTCAGTTTTTTTCTGTCAGCAGATGAAGGGAAAGGAAGGGAAGCGAAGCGAGCGGCTGTAGGTTTGTTCATCCCTTAAGGAACAAAAATATATGTGAATATACTGCAAAATATAATGTGATATGTTACATAATACATGTCCATATATGGGAAACTAGTGCTTATATTTTTCAATATACTGCATTATCTGCATTGACCATGTATGGCTATATACATATACAATATTTAGAAATTAAGACAAAAATAGCATTACATGTAATATTCATAAAGTTTTATCCTTTAATGTGTACATATATTGCACATACATGTTCCCATATAAATGTGAATGTATTGTACATACATATATACACACATCAAAGTCCCTTTAAGACAAGTCATTTCACTCGGCGGCCATCTTTGAAACGCCTCTCGGGCATGCAAGTGCAACTCCTATCTATTTGAATGGGGAAACATCAAATTCTCCAAAGCTGTTTGCTACGGAAGCCCTAAACGGCCATAGATTATTATTTTTTTTTTTTATCTTGTTTTGTCGTGATCACGACTTAATTTTCTCGTGATCTCGAGATAACAAAAGTTGTTTTGTCGTGATCACGACTTATTTTCCGTAAATTGCTGATCGCAGATGTTTGATTTATTAGATGAGGAAATGACTGCAGCTGGTGATGAGGCTCAAACCAGCACATACAGTAGACTTTGACTATTTAATTTTACTTAACATTGTTTTATTTATCCGCTATATTGACAAGACCGTTTTGAAGGATATTGGTTTACTTATGGCCTTTCTGTGTGCTTGAGCTCAACTGAGACTTGAGAGTTTGTAGACGTTTAAAAGGTTGTTGTGTCGACCTTGATTTATTGCAACATTGAGGTGTTCAGATTTATTTTGATTTTAGAAAATAAACTTGATTTCTCATCTTACAAATCAATTGTTTCTTATTTTCACCGGCATCCCTCAGGACTAGTGCATCTCTGAGCCTACAAATCATATTGGAATTGGTTACTTGTAACTTGTAGTGGAGTCATTTTCGATGTAGGGTATCAGTACTTTTACTCAAGTCATATCGGAATTGGTTACTTGTAACTTGTAGTGGAGTCATTTTCGATGTAGGGTATCAGTACTTTTACTCAAGTAAATTTGGTTTTATATTCGGACTTCCGCATAGGCTACAATAACTTTGTACACTACATTGGACATTCAGTGGACGTTCGCAAGTAAGTATGCCATTAAAATAATACTTGCCCATTTTGATCGATTGTGAAAAATGTTGTAGGTTTACAATCGTTGGTTGTAAATATCATGTCGCTGTTCAGAATTTGCATATAATACTTCTCTACCTTGTAGAGTAAAACAGTAAAGCCTTACCTTGGTAGAGTAAAAATGAACCAACTGAGAGGAAAATGAAGAGAACACCCATTTTTCACCGATTTTCATCAGACAAAACGCGCTGAAATTCTGTGAAATAATGGCGTCTCAATCGCTCTTCCGCATTAATGCCAGTTCAGTTGGAATGTGGCTCAGATTAAATACTTGGGGTTTCGAGTCTGACGACAGCACGAGGGCGTGGCTTATTATTTGATTTGATACTCAGTTATTATCAATGTTGAAAACAGTTGTGTTGCTTAATATTTTTTTGGAACCTGTGATACTTTTTTCAGGATTCACTGATGAATAAGAGGTTAAAAAGAACAGCATTTATCATAATATAAATATTTTCTAACAACATAAATCTTTACTATCACTTTTTATCAATTTAACACATCCGTGCTCAATAAAAGTATTAATTTCTTTCAAAAAAAAAAAAAAAAAATGACTGACCCCAAACTTTTGAATGGTAGTGTATATTGTTACAAAAGATTTCTATTTTAAATAAATGCTGATATTTTTTTAAAACTTTTTATTCATCAGTGAATCCTGAAAAAGTATCACAGGTTATAAAATAATATTAAGCAGCACAACTGTTTCCAACATTGATAATAAATCAGCATATTACAATGATTTCTGAAGGATCATGTGACACTAAGACTGGAGTAATGACTGATGAAAATTCAGCTTTGATCACAGAAATAAATTATGTTTTGAAGTATATTAAAATAGAAAACCATAATTTTAAATTGTAATAATATTTCACAATAGTATTGTTTTTCTGTATTTATTATGAAATAAATGCAGCCTTATTGAGCATAAGAGACTTTGTTCAAAAACATTAAAAATAGTAGTTTCCAAACTTTTGACTGGTAGTGTATATATAAATGAATATATAGACTTGCTTAAAGGCATAGTTTACCCAAAAATGAAAATTTAAACACCTTCAAGTTGTTCTAAACCTGTGACTTTCTTTCTTTCTTCTGTTGAACAAGAATGTTGGTAACCACACAACTGATGGCCACCATGAACTGTCTAGTTACCAAAAATCTTTAAAACATTTTCTCTTGTGTTCAACAAAAGAAACTTTAACACAGGTTTAGAACAACTTGAGGGTGATTAAATGATTTCAATAATCCCTTTAACACAGCTTACATTTTTCATAGTGTAATTTCAGATCAATTGTATTTCACTGGTGTGATGTCAGACCTATTTTAGTAATATTTCCATGTCTTCAAATGACAGTGTAATAAATCTGAACTATATTAACATTGTATTGTTAAAAGGACTGTTTATTCAAAAGTAAACGTTTATAGAAGGCAGTTAAATGTGTCAATCACATCTATTAGCTTAGGAGGCATTTATAGATGTTTCAATAAAATGTTAAACATGCACTCTTCACTGGTCTCTCACACAAATTCATAGTACAAAATAATACATGGTGTTCAGTAACATATCTAAAGGTAATCAAGTTTACACAATTTGCATGTTAATACAAAAGACAAGAGTATTTTGTGTGGTTAAATTGTTATTTGGAATGCAATTCATTTATATGCACCCAGAGAACAACAAACTCAATGAAACTTAAGTAACCCTCTGCTACTCCTGGAACACAAAACCAACTGTTACAACCCCTGATAGTGTTGAATCAAGGGGTAAAGGGTTGTAACATTAAACTTGGGAGAAGACACATACACAAATATGTCATAACCAGGTGATGTGTACAAGGCAAGGACACAAGTCTGAACAAGCAAATGATTTATTTACAATATGTAAGGGTATGAAAATAGCATGAGAAGGGAAAAATGTGTTTACAATGAAGAAATAGAAATAAAAAATAAAATATACTATTTACACATATGCAAAAAAAGTTATTACAAATTACAAATGAGTAACAAATTGGGAAGGGGAGGAGAATTGGTCAAGGGACATGAGAGGCAAGATGAATGATTACAGATACACAAGAGTACAGTTACACAAACTGGGAACATGCTAATCTAATCTCACAGGGTCTACACTGTAGTCCCTAGAAAACAGACAGAGGCTATAACACAACAACAGAAGGCCTCGCGAGTGGCGTCTTGACTCCAATTTTATGCCACGGTGCAGCAAACACATTGGAGATGGGGTCAATGACGTAACGGTAAACACAGAGTCAGGTGCTGTGACACTATGAAAGAAAGTAAAAAGTAGGGAAAGCACTCAAGGGAAGAAAAGAACAAATATTAAAGGGTTAGTTCACCCAAAAATTTAATTTCTGTCATTAATTACAGAGACAGTTGTAGAGACAGTGCAGCGCTTCCAGGTTATACATCAGAACGAGAATCTCAATTTGGCCGATGTTCTTCACATGAGCAACACAACGCATGTGTGTGATACTGAGGCAGACCAATTATGAGCCGGCGTTCTGATGTAGAACCCGGAAGCACTGCTCTGTCTCTACAACGTAAACAGAGTAGGACAGGTAAGAGAAGAAATTAAACAAAGTCATTATTTTTGTTTCATAACATTAAGGCTGAACCACTGTAGTCACATTGACTATTTTAGTTTTTATTTCTATTATGTTTTTACTACTTTTACTACATGCTCATTTGTAGTTACTTTGATTTTTTAATTTATTTGTTATTACCATGTATGTCCAAAACTGTAATTTCACACACACACAAAAAAATGTTGCAACATTTCACCAAAATCAAGATTGAATAGGCTACATTTGGTCAAAACCTCATGTTATAAAAAGATGAAGTGCTATGGCTATTTAAGACAATATTGGCTGATTAGACGGCAATACTGAGCTAAACTGCAAACTGTTTGCCCTCTCTCTCTTCACCGTTCCCACATCTCAGACCCCCGCACCCCATAAAAACATTGGATCTATGCAAATCCCATAAGTGACCCATTTTGATCTCAAAAAGGGGAGTTGTCACTGAAAGGTGAGGAGTTTGCATCTATGAATGTGGTAATTATGTTGCTGTCTCTTGGGAATCAGAAACCTCACAGATTTTATCAAAAATATCTTAATTTGTGTTCTGAAGATGAACGAAGGTCTTACGGGTGTGGAATGACATGAGGACGAGTAATTAATGACAGAATTTTCATTTTTGGGTTACCTAAACCTTTAACATAATGCATTTTGTTTGAGTTTGTGGTACACAAACTTCCTCATTTCCACTGCATGGCGCTGTGTCAGCTGGCTTGGACTGATGCCTCTCGTCAGGGCAAGAGCATTCTGGACAGATAAATTAAAATATTTAATGCCAAATAAAAGTCCATTTATGTATTCAAAAGAAAATGTTTCACAAAGAAACAAGTTGCGGTTATGAAGCTTTGTAATGCCTTACCAGTAGTACAAAAGCCCCCCAACTGCTGGCATCTTTTTGTGGTGCAGAGCAGAGACCACCATATTCCCAGAATCCTCCCAATTCATTGGTATGACTGTACCTCACAGCCATATACCTCCTGAGTAAATAAGTGGAATACATTCAATTATTTACAAGGTTAAATTGAGTATTTATAATGTTTCCATAATTTGGCCTAGTTCAACTTTAAATTACATCTAAGGGTGCTTTCACACTGGCAGTTTAGTTCTAAACAGAGCACAGGTCGCATGAAAAATTGATAATGTGAAATCTGTCATAACACCCTGGAGCACACCAGGGTACTGAACCTGAGACTACCTGTAGGAGGTGGTCTGAGCTCAGTGAGTTCTGTAGCACTGGAACTAGTAATCACTGTAGCACTAATCACTATGCCATGATTCACGTGAAAATGAAAGCAACTCAGGTTCGCATTTGTACAGGAAGTAAAGTAAATTGGGCATGTGGTTTAGCCGATGACGACAGTGTGAAAGCCCTTAAAGATCAATATGATGGCCGATAAACAAGCAGAACTTAATTCTGTTGGAGTGAAGAGTAAAAATATGTACAATATGCTATGATATATATATTAAAAAAAAAAAACCATGTACAGTAACATTACTCAATTTGTAAAAATTCTACATCTTACCTCCACATATCAACATACAAGACATTGTTTCCCAACATTGAGTCCAGTATTCATACTTCCATATTTGAAACATCAGCTACCAGAAGTATCCAGTGATTGTCGCTCACATTGATTGGAAGGAAAATCCATTTCATTTGGGAGAACGCACCTTAAAATAAAAGACATCAAGAAGAAAAAGTGACATACTGTTGAGATAACATTCACTTTCTTTCTATGCAACCCATTACAATGTAAATATGCGATTAAACTTTAATGCTAGGAGACTAAATGTCTATCATCAGCCATTGGTTAATAAATTACATTTCACTGGCCAGTGTTTGAATTAGATGCTAAGTCCAGTATAAGTTTAGCACAGATATATTTTCACTTGCTTTGTCTTTAACACTGAGTGCTTGAAAGTTTCGCTCTGCACTATTTCAATTAATCTCAATGGATGCACAAAGTATTTGACGTACCGTAAACTCTGTGAATGTGCATGACTCGCTGTCGCTTAGTGTTCCTTTAAGTTTTATAATAAGAAGAAATAAAATGTATAATATATAATGAATGATTCCACCAAAACAGCTCGTCTTTGTAAAATGGCACATCTTTTTACATTAAAGGGATAGTTCACCCAAAAATTAAAATTCTATCATCATTTACTCACCCTCATGTTGTTCCAAACTTGTATAAATTTCTTTCTTCTGTTGAGCACAAAGGAAGATATTTTGATTAAAGTTTGTAACCAGGCAACTTTGGGGCACCATTGACTTCCATAGCAGGAAAAAAAAACTACTATGGAAGTCAATGGTGCCCCAAAACTGTTCAGTTTAACACATTCCTCAAAATATCTTCCTTTGTGTTCAACAGAACAAAGAAATTTGTAAAGGTTTGGAACAACTTGAGGGTGAGTAAATGATGACAATTTTCATTTTTGGGTGAACTATCCCTTTAATGTAAAAAGATGTGCCATTTTACAAAGATAAGCTGTTTTGGTGGAATCATTCATTATATAATATATATATATATATATATATATATATATATATATATATATATATATACACACACACACCACAAACTCGTTGTGCTCCTCAAACCATTCCTGAACCATTTTTGCTTTGTGGCAGAAGCATTATCCTGCTGAAAGAGGCCACAGCCACCAGGGAATACAGTTTCCATAAAAGGGTGTACATGGTCTGCAACAATGCTTAGGTAGGTGGTACGTGTGGTAAGTGGTACATCCTCTGACAAATCTTCCACCTGTCAAACCAGACGATGTGGCCCTTTTTCTTTCTTTCTTTTATCATCAGACCTACAATGAAAAGACAATAAATTGTAATAATAATCTTCAGTTCTATAAAAGCAACCAAAACATCTCTTATTGTCATTCTTACCAAACAATGAAAGATGTCAGTGTTTCTCTCTTGTGGCATTCTAGTACAGTGCTGAGGTCCGATTTATTGGTGCCAGACACAGTGTTTTTTTTTTTGATGTTCAGCACTTTAAAACAACCAGGGAGCCATTCTGTTCCAAAAGATTTAAGAAGGTAGTCTGTAAGGAAGGACTAAGGGAGAACATTGTGCATTTGAATAGACTTTTGAACTTTATATATTATAAGCTCACCTAGAGTATTTCTGGTCTGGTCTGCCTCTGCCATTATGCACAGGAAACAGAGGACCTAAAAAAAATAAATAAAAAAAATGTATAAATGTGAAATGTGAAAACAGATTCTTCTTATATCATATATTGTATGTGCACTTCAATGCTTGGTGTTTCAGGCTGGATGCTTGTCTCATATTATTGTTATTATTATAGCCTTTATAAATTTGAATTATTGAAAACTCGGTTGAAGTGCACATACAATATATAAGAAGAATCTGTTTACACATTTATACCTTTTTTTTAGGTCCTCTGTTTCCTGTGCATAATGGCTGAGGCAGACCAGAAATACTCTAGGTGTGTATCATATCATATAGGTGTACATTATATCTTATAATATATCATTTCAAGTTCAAAAGTCTATTCAAATGCAGAATGTTCTCCCTTAGTCCTTCCTTACAGACTACCTTCCTAAGTCTTTTGGAACAGAATGGCTCCCTGATTGTTTTAAAGTGCTGAACATTTCAAAAAACACTGTGTCTGGCTTCGTCACCAATAAATCTGACCTCAGCACTGTACTAGAATGCCACAAGAGAGAAACACTGACTTCTTTCATCAACCTGAGACACCAAGCATCTGGACTGAGACGTTCACTCTACAAATTAACTTTGTAAGTAATTATTTGATCACATTTGACCGTTCATGTTTGAAAAAAGAGAATATTAAACAAACCTTTAAGTAATCTAGATCGACGTTGTTCCCCTGGGGCTGTTTCGCCGTCTTTTCGGGGCATGTAAACGGCGCATGATCCTTGACCTTGCGAACAAGCCACGCCCTCGTGCTGTCGTCAGACTCGAAACCCCAAGTATTTAGTCTGAGCGAAAGAAATATGGCCTTCCAAAGATAATGTGGTCTAAAGGTATTATTTGGGGATTTCCTCGATATGGTGTACGTTTGGGGCCATCTGGTGGCCAAAGTATCCTTTACTATTTCATTGTCTTCAATGCCATGCATTTTATATTTCTTTGTCAATTACATGTTCTTTAATTAATTTATTTTATGTTACTCCACTCACTTGGCCTGTACCAGATGTTTGAAATTATTATTATTATTATTATTTAACTCCATGAAGTATGATTTTTATAAAAAGCCTTGTGTACTAATTGTGAGGAGGCATCTTACCCCAAGGGTCTAAATGTCAACTTTCATTACAGACAAAAAATGGTAATTTTGTGAATTTATAGCATTTACCCACACAGACAGTGTAAATAATGTACACATCATAACAAAAAGTTAGTTCTAAACATTAGTTTATTAGTTCTTTATAGTCCTAAAGAGTGCAACAGTGAAATAACAAATTTCCAGTGGCTTAAATATTTGTTTTATTTAGCATTAAATTAGATGCATCTTAACATTTTGATTATTGATTATTAAAGTGACAAAATCATTTCAATTAAGCATGATTTTTCTCTCTAATATTTGTCCATTTGGGTAAACAATAATCTTTTATAAATATATGAGGAATGAAGATCATTATATGAGACACTCACCCAGCCAGCACAGCTATGTGGGGCCCAGATGTGTGTCACCTGGGCTGTCTAACTGGGGCTCAGCCAGTTTTGTCCTCAGTTTCCATGAAGGCCCCACATGGGTTAGCCCAGATGAAATGAAAACACTACTCAGTGTGCACACTACAGGCTGTTAAATGTAACACTGAATCAGTGTTGGAGTCAATTAGATAATTAAGTGATAACAAGCAGAATCACCGATGGACAAGCTCCCTCAGCTCCGTCAAGGTCAGACATCAGTAAGGCTCCATTTAACTGATAAATGGCGCCTTCTGGTGGATGTTTGAAGAACAGCAGCTAAAACAGCATCACAACACCGTAAGCTCAACTGCTAACGTGCGTCGTCATGGATGTCTACCCTGCAAACAAGTCTGCACTGGCAGGACCCCTGCGAATTTGCTCATTGGCACAATATTGGCCCCTCAGCACTACATTACAATGCTCATAATAACTTTCATTAAAGGGGGGGGGGGTCACACACAGTTTCTGTTAATCTCATGTTAATCTTGAGTACCTATAGAGTAACAATGCATCCTTCATATCTCCAAAAAGTCTTTAGTTTTGTCATATTTATAAAAGATAGATACGCTAAACCGAGTCTTTCCGGAAATAGCAGAGCTTCTGGAGGCGTGTCTGCTGTCAGTGCTGTGGGCGGAGCTAAAGAGTCACGAGCAGCTTTTGTGTAGAGATCTCATGCTAGCTGCAACATCATTATAAATAAAAACAGGAGCTGCATCTCATTTCGGAGGCTGCATCCTCCGTAGGTCGTATTTGAAGGCTGCATACGTCATCAAGAATGTCATATTTTAGAAAAGTAACCATAATAAAATTGACTGATCTTCATTGTGATGTGTAAAATACTGTAATTTCTTTCTTATGTTGCAATCTAATGGTAATTTTTCTTAAATGAGACCAATAATGCATGCAGCCTTCAAAGGGTGCAGCCCCTGAAATGGGACACTGCCATTGTTGAAAAATCTCTTGGCTTCCGTATTCCGAACGAAGAAACTTAAGACTGAATGGTTGTATGAGTCAAACGAGACACTGACACTGTGCTGCAAAGATATTCATCTGGGCATTTTATAATGGGATCAGTTCACCATACCATTACCTGCAATTTACCATATAGGAAAAACACGTGTGCACACTTCCTGTTTCACGAGCAGCTCCTTCACCATACTGTGTCTACGGGTAATTTGTGAAGTTCCTAAACGTAATTTAGGAAGGAGCGAGCCCATCTAATCTTCCAATCAACAGCCAGAGTATATAAGCAGCTGCTTACCTCTCTTCAGTCTCAGCTGTTCCAGCATCCCTCCACCTCCCCAAACTCCACCTTCATCTCAGGGGGGGTGGTATATCAGAGCTCGAGTTGAAGCTGCTTCATCGAGCCCCTCCTCAGTGGACAGCAAGCCAAATTAGCTAACCTAATATCCTAAAGATGATATGGGCAAACAAACTCATTAATGGGCAGCTCTTGCACCCCAGGGGTACAATTATACCCCATTGTGAGGTATGTAGAACTTGCCAGCCTCTTTAAATGTGGTATCTCACATTTCTACAAAATCCTGGCTCTGAGCTATGACCGTCAAAGTTCATTTACAGTCAACACATGCAACACATCCAGCACATGCAAGAGTAGCTTGCACATGTGGGTGGTGGTCAAATCCGGAATCACACGCAACGCTATATTAATATCACAGTTCAACACCGTTGTGTTAGTGCACAATCTGTCTCTCACAGTGAGTGTTCACATATTTCAAACACTGTTGTTTGAAGATGGTTCATCTGTTTATTTTGTGCTACATGTGGCATATGGCTGGTAAGTTTATTTCTTTTAAGACATTAAATCTTGCTTTAGTTTTAATACAAAACAATTGACTACTTTTTAATCAGCCAAAGGATTTGCATTCTCTGTTATTCCCGAATAGAAGATGCAAATTAAGCTGAAAATAAAATGAAATAAATTAAATGAAATGTTAAATGTGACAAGATGATTGACAGGCCAGTTTATAGTGACAGGATGCGAGTGACTATGTGACAGAGCGTCCGTAAAGACGCAGTTTAATGATGTGATAGTTTGTCCCAAAGCTTGACTACTCTTCCGCTACACACTCAAAGTACAGTATGTACTTTTTCTTCACAAAAAGAGTAAATACTTTTAGGGTGTGTAAGTATAGGTGAACTGGGACACAGGTCATCTGTTGTATCCTTCATTGCCCGTGGAACAAAGTGGAAAATGCTTTTGGAGGAGGACAGCCTTCATCGTGCCACAGTGCCTTCGCAACCGGCCTTCAAAGGATGCAGCTGTAGTGCACCTTTAATGAAGCTGCTACACTGGGTGCGCTCAGTGATGCCAACTGAACAATTTTGTTGCTAGATTTAACAACTTTTCAGGCTACTCCGGCAATTTATTTAATAAAATTTATTTAGCGAGTTTTAGTAACATTTGAAAAGTTGCTAACTCAAATGATAAAATTCACACATTTTCCCTATAAAAGAAACAAAAATGACTCTCCGTCACACACTCGCAACTCTGTCACTATTTTTTATAGTATGAATGTACAGTACTCTGGGCATACTATATCCCCCATGTTGTCATTGTCATGTGACTTACAGTGTCAGTTTAGCAACTTTTAGCAACAAATCGACCTGCCTCAATGTTCTTTTGTGTTTCTGCTTCTGTTCTTCAATTCACGTTTAAAGATTACAAAGTACAGTTGATGTCAGGATTTATAAACAAAAGAAATTGTGTAAAAAATTTAGAAACCTTAATTTGTTAAAAAAAAAAAAAAAAAAAGTGTTTCTGTCTGTTCTCCAGGTGTGTTTGGTGATTCAGTGTCAGTGATGGAGGGAGATTCTGTCACTTTATACACTGATCTTACTGAAATATATGAAGATGACCACATACTGTGGAAATATGGAGCTGAAAACTTTCTGATAGCTCTAATGAATAGAGCTGCTGGAATCTTCAACACATCTGATGCTCCTGATGGGAGATTCAGAGACAGACTGAAGCTGGACGATCAAACTGGATCTCTGACCATCACAAACATCACAACTGAACATGCTGGAGTTTATAAACTAGAGATAAGGGCAGTGAAACGATCATCAAAAACATTCAATGTTTCTGTCTATGGTGAGTAGAGATCAATTGTCTCCTTCAAATATTCTTATTTTATTTTTCACATAAAATGTTATAATTTGAGGTCACTGTGATAACACTAAACACTTAAACACATCGAATGGAACATTGTTGATTAGATTTATCCAGATTTGTTTATTCTCTGATGTCTTTCAGCTCGTCTGCCTGTTCCTGTCATCAGCAGTAACTCTTCACAATGTTCTTCATCATCATCATCATCATCATCATCAAATTGTTCATTGGTGTGTTCAGCTGTGAATGTGGGTCATGTGACTCTCTCCTGGTACAAAGGAAACAGTTTATTGTCCAGCATCAGTGTGTCTGATCTCAGCATCAGTCTCTCTCTACCTCTGGAGGTGGAATATCAGGATAAAAACACCTACAGCTGTGTGCTGAACAATCCCATCAGCAACCAGACTCAACATCTGGACATCACTCAACTCTGTCACACATGTTCAGGTACGACAGCAACGATAATATTCACTGAATAATTTGTTGGTTCTACCGAGGTTGATACTTTAAGATGCCTGAAATGATGACTGAGCTTCTGTCATCATTTACTCATGTCTTTCTTAGCAGTTTTTGCATCTTCTTTTTCTTCTTCTGTGGAGCATAAAAGATTATCTTTTTTGAGTTCATGACAGAATAAAGTCAGCTTGTTGAAAATCTCAATTCTATTTTATCATTGTTTTTTTTTTTTCAGAAGGCCACGCCCACTGTTGTGATTCTGTTGAAGTTGTGCTCCGATTGGTCGTCACTGCTCTGATGGGCGTGGCTGCTGCGGCTGCTGCTGTTCTTCTGATCAATGACGTCAGATCTACAAGAGGTAGAACGGAGAAAACAGAACAGATGTCATAAATATTGTGACATATATGGGAGTTTTAATCAGTAAAGAAAAAATATGTGTGTCTAATTCTTTAGTGATGGCAAAACAAAGCTTTTCTCACCAATGCTCTGTGAATTGGATTGTAAAATGTTCATTACCCGAATCTGGTGTATTGGGGCCATCTGGTGGCCAAAACGATGAATATTCTTAGTATTTAATTTTATTCTTTAATTGCATCCATTTTTCATTTCTTTGTTCAATCAATTATATTACTTCTTCTTAATTTATGTTATGTTGCTCTTTTCAGTTTGTTTCATATGCAGCAACCCCACAAATACAAACGTAACAATATTTGTCATGCCAGTAAATCACTGTAGAATTGAACTGAAAACTGAATATTACCCACCAAACTGCTTTACATCTATAAATCATATATAGGCCTCAATTTTAATTGAGGAGGTGTCATAATAAAAATAAACTCTGACTTGTATGAATAATGAAGGTTGATTAAAAACTCATTTTCTGTATATTCAGTTTATTTAAAACCACAGTGTAAATGTACACATTAAAACCAAAGTTCATTAGAAGGCATTATAATACAACAGTGACAGGCCCATTTTTCAGCAGAATTAATTCTGGATGTATTTTCCCTATTTATTTTCTCATAAGGACTTCACTAAGAGTTCTAAGCCATCAACCAAACTACTAACCTCCAATATGATTACAGCATTACAAAGTTTGGTCTGAAGCACAAAAAAAAGTTTATGAAAATAATAATAATAATAATAAAAAAGGTTTAAAACTGTGTGCTTAATGTCTTTTATGATGGAATTACCTACAATCCCACAATGCAACATTTGCCATGATTCTATGATTGATATTTCTTCAGGATTATGTGACTTTGTGTCTGTTTTTATGGTACAGAGTAACCGTATTCATTGATCTGCTTCAGTGAGATGAAATGAGTCTTTGTTAAATCTGTTAAATGGCCTATTTAGGCATTTTTTTTTATCCTAATAATAATCACAAATATGCTGTATATATTCAGCAAGAAGGCCCAATTGTATTTGTGATTTAAGTACATGATAAATAAACATTAACCCATGCACTTTAACAAAATGTTTTTTGTTGTTGTTGTTGTTGTTTTTTTTTGTTTTTTTTTACAAACTTTTCAACAACCTTCACCCGTTCTTTTTCAAAATTCTTTTACAAGCACTTAATACACAACCACAACTGCTGATGTTCCTCATGTGTTGCTCTGGGTAAAATGATCTGCTAAAGGATTAAATGTACAGCAGGTTTAGAAGATGCAAATAAATATCAGTTCTAAATGCTGTTTGTACTTGTAGCAAATATCTGCTCAATAAGCTTATTTACAACTGAGGGAACAATAGGGTATGACCCCTTCTGCGTAATTAAATTTGCGTTCATTAGGTCTCAGCCAGATTATGGAGGACGAAACCTGCAAAAACAATAAATATATAAATAAATCCACAAAATTATAAATAAATATATAAAGACATGTGCAAATAAATGTATAAATACACATATTCCTGCATAAATAAATACATAAATAATTTTTTTATTTGCCGCAATGCATGCTGGGAACCATGGATGAGTTTTGATTGCTGCACCCAGAATGCACTGCAGCATGAAGCTTTCTGTTGATTGTCACCAGTGTTGAGGTTCATACGCTGATTCTTGATGTCAGTGTGTGTCTGAAAGATGCTGTAAATCAAAACTTACTGTTCAGCATGTGTGTAGCGAATCTGTACAGGTATTTAATTAATTTATGGGTGAAATATATGAATATAATAAATCATAAAGCTTTATGATTAATTATAATACATATACCGACCCGAGAGGGAATTATACATATATTGTGAGTTAATTACAACGAATTATAATCAATCACATATATGATTAGTTCTGGTTTGATAATAATTTAGAGAAACTATTAGTTTGTCCAGCAAACCGTTAGCTCCTCATAGCCGATTATAAAAGGAAGGTTTTTCTCTGGCCACGAGAAAGACTTCCTATTCTAGCATCAATGCGTAAAGCAAGGATACTGGATCGAAACGTTAAAGTGACCTGGGTTTGTTGCATGAGCAAAAAGGACAATCGAGCATGAATATAATGTATTTAATATATATGAAACTACGGATACAGAGACTATACTACTAAACATACACAAACAATACACATATATAGAAAGCGAAAGTAAAGTCAAGAAAACAGAGGTGATCAAAGGAATGGCAACTTACTAACAGTTAAAACCTTTGAGAGCCAGCAAGGAAACTCAGCTTACACATCGAGCTTAAAACGCTTTGGAAAGAATGGTTCTATACTTGCATAGGTTCAGGTGCTGTGGTCGTTTCGTGTTTCTGCAGGAGTTTCGGTGCGTGCGGCTGAAGCGATTGGTCCTTTTCCGAGAAGGTGTTCTTCGGCGGGATTTTCAAACAAGGGTTTAACTTAAGAGTAAGATGACCGGAAAATAAAGAAAAAGAGTCCGTCTCCTAGGCGATGAAGAGAGAAGACTTAGGGCGACGGATGAAGAGGGTTTGACAAAGAAACTTGTTGCCAAAAGATGGTCGTCCCGAAGAGAGGGGGCGCGTGATGGAAGCGCGGTCGCCGAGACGTCCGGGAGAGACGTGTGTTAAATGGCGAGAGACGAAGAGAGAGGCGTGTCATTGTGTTTTAAGGACAACAGGCCAGAACGCCTCCTGGGATACATCAGCCAATGATGAGGGTGCGATTTTGGCGGGCAAACTCTTTCTTTGTCTCCATTTATGACCTAATTTGCATGGTTTACGAAGTGTCCGATCTGAGTACATTTTCTTCAAAATACCATTAAAAATAGAAGAATGCATTTTACAGTCATGTGACATACATTTTCAATTAGAGCATAACGAAAGCTTTACAATGAGACCAAACTTGTCAGATGGCAAAGACATAAAAGGTGAGATACAGTTTATACTTGAGTTTTATCGTTTAGAAGAAAACTAATACAACTACAGTCATAGCTAAGCTTATATACTAGGGATAAATACATGCACCTTTAAATACAGCGACGGGTACATATTGGCACAGTCATATTTGGAGGATAAATGTACATTCACAATCTCCATGCGTGTTTGAGAGTGTCTGTATGTGTGTGTGTATTGGGGTTGTGGCCAGTGTCTGTGACCATATGTCCTTTAGTCCCACCAGGGTGACTCTTTGAAGTCTCGGGAGCTGGTGAGAATATGTTCTGTTTTTCTTTACTGGGGTAACAAAGGTGCCAATGGGGCAATTGTTCCCGGACTTGCCGGAGCCGATTCGTGATTTACATGCACAGTTCAGGAGGCTAAAAGCATTCTGAAATGTCCAAAGTTGATTGACTAGCCGGATCTATCCAGACGCTACATGTGTTTTTTCTTCTTCACATGATCAGATTGTTATGATACTGCTGGAGCAAATGCTGCAGTATCACATGATCAGCAGAAAGTTTAGAAGCATTAATAACGCTAAACCCGATCATCAGTGATGAGAGTTCAGATATAATAAATGGAACAAACCACATGATGTTTATATCATTAATAAGCAGTAAACACCACCTTATCTCATTTCTGGCTTTCTTTACCACAACAAACATGGTTTAACTAAGAAAATGTCAAATTATGAGCTGTGGTATTGAAAACTTTACTTAACTTTAGTTAAATATACTTTCATAAAGTTATTCCAACTAAATTATAAGTTCAAATAACTACTTTTGTCAAGTTGAAAGTACTTAAAATTCTAAGTAAATACAATTTAACTGAGTCAGTGCAAAAAGATAACTCAAAATGTTAAGTTAAAGAAACTACCTTTTTTCTACAGTGTAGATTTTTTTTCTACTGAAGCTGTGATCCGATTGGTTGTCTCTGCTCTGGTGGGCGTGGCTACTGTGGCTGTTCTGGTTTATGACATCAGATCCACAAGATGAGGAGATGAGAAACATCTTAAAATCATAAATATTGTGATATATCTCAGCATTTTGATCTATAAAGAGTTAAATATATGAAAAGGTTTTCAAATACGGATATCAAAGAAATAAGAGGTTTAATGTGTGGATGTAAATGGATTTGTCAAGTTTATAAAAAAATGCAAATGTTTTTGATTTTATGTGGAAAATTAAACCACACTGTGGAAAGAAATGACAAAATACATATAATATTTTACCAATTTGTTTTCAGATTAGCACAATTACATTACAAATTATTTAATTTTTAATTAAACAGAATGCTGTGTTTTTAATTAGGTTTAATATTTTTTCTAACATAAATGAGTCTTTATTCATAAAAATTCAAATTCATTATATATATATATATATATATATATATATATATATATATATATATATATATATATATTTATATTAGGAAGGATATATACAGGTGCTGGTCATATAATTAGAATATCGTGAAAAAGTTCATTTTTTTATTGTAAATCATTTTAAAAAATGAAACTTTCATATATTCTAGATTCCCTACATGTAAAGTAAAATATTTCAAAAGTTTTTTTTTTTTTAATTTGTTGATTAGAGCGTACAGCTCATGAAAGTCCAAAATCCAGTATCTCAAAATATTAGAATATTTACATTTGAGTTTCATTAAATGACCATCCCTACAGTATAAATTCCGGGTATCTTTTGTTCTTTGAAACCACACTAATGGGGAAGACTGCTGACTTGGCAATGGTCCAGGAGACCATCATTGACACCCTCCACAAAGAGAGTAAGTCACAGAAGGTCATTACTGAATGGGGTGGCTGTTTACAGAGTGTATATCAAAGCATATTAAATGCAAAGTTGACTGGAAGGAAGAAATTGGGTAGGCAAAGGTGCACAAGCAACAGGGATGACCGCAAGCTTGAGAATACTGTCAAGTAAAGCCCATTCAAACACTTGGGAGAGCTTCACAATGAGTAGAATGAAGCCGGAGTCAGCGCATCAAGAGTCACCACACTCAGACATCTTCAGGAAAAGGACTACCAAGCCACTTCTGAACCAGAGACAACGTCAGAAGCATCTTACCTGGGCTAAGGAGAAAAAGAACTGGACAGTGAACAGTGGTCGAAAGTCCTCTTTTCAGATAAAAGTAAATTTTGCATTTCATGTTGAAATCATGGTCCCAGAGTCTGAAGGAAGACTGGAGAGGCACAGAATCCAAGCTGCTTGAAGTCTAGTGTGAAGTTTCTGAAGTCAATAATGATTTGGGGGGGCCGTGACGTCTGCTGGTGTTGGTCCATTGTGTTTTATCAAGTGCAAAGTCAATGCAGCCATCTTCCAGGAGATTTTGGAGCACTTTATGCTTCCATCTGCTGACAAGCTTTATGGAGATGCTGATTTCCTTTTCCAGCAGGACTTTAGCACCTGCCCACAGTGCAAAAACCACTTCCAAGTGGTTTGCTGACCATGATATTACTGTGCTTTATTGGCCAGCCAATATGCCTGACCTGAATCTATGGGATATTTTCAAGAGAAAGATGAGAAACAGTCGATCCAACAATATACAGATGATCTGAAGGCTCAATAGTGCCTCAGCAGTGCCACAGGCTGATCACTTCCATGCCACACTTCACTGATGCTGTAATTTGTGCTAGGAGCAAGTCATTTGCTGTAATATGTCCTGCTGATCAAGTATTGAGTGCACAAAAGAACATACTTTAAAGAACTTGAACTTTTCTGTTTTGCAAATCCATTTTTTGATTGATCTTAGGAAATATTCTAATATTTTGAAATACTGGATTTTGGACTTTCATGAGCTGTACGCTCTAATCATCAAAATTTAAAAAAAAAACTTTTGAAATGTTTTACTTTACATGTAGGGAATCTAGAATATATGAAAGTTTCATTTTTAAAAATAATTTATAATAAAAAAATGAACTTTTTGATGATATTCTAATTATATGACCAGCACCTGTAAAGCTAGTGATGACTTCACCACTTGTTATATAGCGCATCACTGTGGACAAACTATGAACAACAACTGTAAAGATATTCTTTCTGTGATTAAATATATGTGGACATTTACCACAGATAAAGCAGATGAATTCAAATAAAGACCCTTTAAAATGTAAAAAAAAAAAAAAAAAAAATGTAATACCAAAATATAAGCAATTACCTGTAAATTTAAAACTACTGGTATTTCATTGTATAATGACAAAAAGGGAAAATTCTGTTAACAAACAAACAAACAAACAAAAACCTTACCTGTAAAGTTACACTTGGCCCTGTGGCCACATTATCTAAAGTTTATTTATAAAACACATATTTACAATAATAATTCAAAGTGCTTTCTACAAAGATGGTTTAAAAAATAATAACCACCACATAAAAATCAAAGAATAAAAATGATTAAAAATCTATTTACCAAGTTACAGTTAAAAATAAATCAAGAAGGATACATATAGTACATAGATAAAGTGCAATAAGTCGGACATACAGTGGCAGAGTGTGTTTTGAGTCTGGATTTGAATGTAATACTGTTGGAGCACATCTGATCTCTTCAGGAAGCTGCTTCCAGCTGCGGCTGGTGTAACAGCTAAAACAGACTCTCCTTGTTTAGAGCGAACCCTTGGTATTTCTAACTGATGTGATCCTATTGATCTGAGTGGTCTGTTAGGTTTATATTCAGTGAGCATATCTGCAGTGAGGTCCAATAGGCCATTGAGTGATTTATAAACAAGTAAAAGTACATTAAAATAGGCTGCTGTTTTACTCTTTCTCTGGCAGCAGTGTTCTGTATGAGCTGCAGCTGTCTCATGGTCTTTTTGGGAAGGCCGGTGAGGAGTCCATTACAATATTGACTATGGGAGGTGGGCTACGCACCAAACAGTCCACCCTTCTGGGTAGTAAATGATTATATGTAATCTAGATATCCTACACCTTAAAAAAGAAATCCAGTTGTTTTACAAATAATAATAATAGTAATAGTAATCCTGGCAGCTGCAATTGCCAGAATAACTCTGTAAACAAATAGTAAAAATGTAAACATATTTACAGACCAATCTGTCAATTTTACAGTATAAATCTGTAATTTACAAACAAGAAAACTGCAATTTAATCCAGTAATTCCAACAACGCACACTGCTGCTAAAATCTATTTTGTATCTTTAACATACTGTATACTGACAAACACTATAATAATGCAGGTGGTAAAAGAGGAAGTCACATGAAGAATCATGAGTTCATCACAAGTAGCTTTTCCACAAGCTGAATTAGAAGGTGCACAGTGTCCTTCACACAATCAGGTGAAGGACACTTTTTACAAAAAAAAACAAAAAAAAAACTTTTTTTTTTTTTTACAGTGTAATCAGATTCCAAAAATTAAGTACTTATGTTATATACTTACACATACTTACATATAATACAGTATATTAATTTTTAGATACTTATAATCAGAATACAGTTATGTTTTTATTACATGATTATTTCTTTTTTTATCTTTTAAATTTTCTGTTCTCAAAAGGTTTATGAAATTGCACACTCAGACCGGGCACTAGTCAGGCGACTAATTACATGGAAAATAGAGCAACTGTACAGCATAAACACAGAATATTTATTTTTAGTTAGTGTTTTATTTTGATTGTTTTTATTTTCAAATTATTTATTAATTATAATTTAATTTTTTATGATTAAACAAATTTTCTTTCTCTTCTAATTTTTTTCAGTATGGTACATTATACTATTCAAATCAATGTTATAAACAAGATAGGTAAGTATTCAAAAAGTAGTGAGATTATATTACCTAAAATGTGTAATGTAAAAGATTACTTTAACTACTGAAACTCAGGTCTGACTCCAAAATCACACCAAGATTCCTGACTTGATTTTTAGTTGTTTGACCAACAGAGTAAAGGTATGCGTTCACTTTGAGAACTTCATCTTTGTTTCCAAATGCAGTGACTTCAGTTTTGTCTTGTTTAACTGAAAGAAGTTTTGGGTCATCCAACTGTTAACTTCATCAATGCACTGGCACAGAGAGTCAATGGTGCTGTACTTTCGATAGGGCTAAGTAGATCTGGGTGTCATCTACATACACTCTAAATAATGCTGGGTTGTTTCAACCCATGTTCAGTTCAAATATGGACAAACACAACTGTTTTTTTACACTTAAATTTTTTTTTTTTTTTTGTCATGCAACTTCTGGGCTGTTTGTCTTGTTGTGTAAAATGTTTCTCACGCTCATAAAACAGACTTCAACTGTGATTATGTTTTCCCGCTAATGCATGGAGGTGGTGTGCTCATCCGGCCTACCTGAATCTACTGGCCTGCCCACCTGACGGTGTTTGTAGCGTGGTTGTTGCGGACAAAGTATCTGCATCTTTGATGGGAGGATTTCATGGCGTGGCGGCCGTCATCATCGAGTGTTCCCATTTGCTGTTTGGGTCCTGCCATTTGCATTTGATTGGGCTCTGTGGGATTCGAGATGCAGTTCGGCACAGGTTGCTTAATGCACTCCATGAGGGACTACTCTGGTTACTTAATTTTTACTTTATTTTTAATTCATTTTTACTCTACTGCTCATTCTGTTTGGAGAGTTGGTCATATATTTGTATATATTACACTCCAAACTATGCATTTCATTCAGATTTTGTGATCATCTGTAATGTTTGATGTGTATACTGTATTGTTTCTTATATTTGTCCTGTTGTTGATGTATTCATGTTTATTGATTATAAAGCGATTTGAGCTTGGGAAAGTGCTATATGAATATAACATATCATCATTATTGTTATTATTTAAATAACTTTTTAAACCAATGATTGGGTTTGTCCATATTTGACCAAAACATGAGTTGAAACAACCCATCATTTTGTGAGGTATTATTATTTGGCTCAGTGGAAGCATAAACGGGATGATCAGGAGCGGCACAAGAACTGAGTTTTGAGGGACTCCGCATGTCATGGATGTCCAATTAGACTTATGGTCACCTATGGTCACATAGTAAACCCTACCCGTAATATATATATTGGGATCCTCAAATCCCTCACATCACATCCGTCTTTCTCCTTCTGTAAGAAAACAATGAATCACAAAGTAAAGAGAGATAAATCACATCTGTCATCAAGTTAATAAAATTCAGTTTAAAAGTGTTTTTTTCTCATTTAGGTGACTTTGTTATAAATTCTATTCAGTCAGTGGGCATATAAATATACTGTACAGTTAATATACAAATACAATCTCAGTTTTTCTGTCTTCTCGTGTAATCCCAGACTTACTGGATGATGGTGAGATCAGATCTCTGTGTGCTTTTACCGCACATTACAGCAAACCATAAAAATAACTGACTTAAAACTGTCACTTTTTGTGAAGGTTGTAACATGCCCAAGACATTTGCACCATACTGTATTTTTTTATGAAAATATTCTACAAAAACACAACATTAGTGCTGTATCGTACCTTATATTTAGACTTTCAACAGATGCTCAAGTTTGTTTTTCTCAGCTTCTGCTGTAAAGGAAAAAAAAAAAAAAAAAAAAAAAATCACAAACACCATTAAACACTAATTTTGCACAATAAATGTGTTGGTTTCCTCTTACTATAGTATCTGTAGGTGATACTTGCCATGTTTAGAGCTCCTGCGGTGATAGTAAATCACACCAGCTGTTACTAAAGCTACACACACCAACAGAACAACAGCAACAGCTATTCCGACTATAAGATTTGAAGGCAGACCTGGACAGATAAAGACAGACAGACATTAGTGTGAGTGAATCTGATTGTAATTGGATATCCAGTCATGT
Organism: Ctenopharyngodon idella; assembly: GCF_019924925.1. Classification (NCBI taxonomy): domain Eukaryota; kingdom Metazoa; phylum Chordata; class Actinopteri; order Cypriniformes; family Xenocyprididae; genus Ctenopharyngodon; species Ctenopharyngodon idella. The sequence continues at coordinate 3,803,249 of NC_067229.1, forward strand.
GAAAAAGAAAGTACACCCTCTTTGAATTCTATGATTTTACATATCAGGACATAATAAAAATCATCTGGTCCTTAGCAGGTTTTGCACAGAAAACCAAAAACAGCATATCCGAACAAACACAACAACATTTTTACGTGACTGTAAATAAAAAAGGAAGGGAGGAGAAAACATACTCCTGTCACGCTCTTGCTCCTTCCCTATCTTGTACAATTCGTCATCGGTTTTGTCAGGAACAGACAGAGAAGCTGGAAAATACAAGAGAATAATAGTAAAGAAATAAAGTTTGGTACAGGCAGTCAGAAAAAGAGCCTTTTAGGACCAATTATAGTATTTTTAATATCATCTTAATGTTGAATTATTCACAAGAAATGTATACTGAAAAGGACTGAACAGTGTCAGTTTAATCTTGGCAAACCAGAAATAATCTGTACTAAAGCAGGATTTATAAAAGGAAAGTGTATAAACCGGTCTGTAGACATTCAAAAAATCTCTGATCTCTGAAAAATCTCTTCAAAAATATTTCGAGGTAAATAACACTGACTCACCACTGACGGAGAGAATGAATGTTTTAATGGTGTCGCCAATGTTGCTCATTTTTCTGATCTTTGTGCTGTCACACTTGCTGTTTCTGTTCAAGCTGTGGCTGGTTCCTGAGCTCTTGCTTTGGATGAAATTTGCTTCATAACGTCCAGCATGTTCAGGGCTGATGTTTGTGATGGTCAGAGATCCGGTCTCATAGTCCACCTCCAGTCTGTCTCTGAATCTCCCACCTTCACCATCATATAAACAGCTCTTACTGGCCTCTCCATTGATCAGAGCTATGAGAGTGTCATTAAAATACCACAGCATCTTGTCACGTTGTTGTTTGGTGACACCAGTGTTTAGAGTGACTGAATTTCCCTCCATCACTGATACCAAGTTCAATCCAGATGTGTCACCAACCACACCTGGAGACAAAGATAAACAATAATCACTTGTGTGTGAGTGTGTGCATTTGACAAGAAATTCAACAACACAGCAGTGTGTTGGATTACGAGAAAGCCAATAACAAAATATCTTCAATCATAAAGACCTCTGTACTTTGTACAGTCAACGCATAACAATTTACAGGACCATTTTGACCAGTCATGATTAGGTGAATATGTTGGACTTGTTTTCTTGACGTTACAGCAACGTTTTTATAAGGTATGATGTTCCTCAAACGTTCTTTCAACTTAATTTTGATTTATAATTCAACATTGTAGGAACGTTGATTTGTAAAATTCCAAAAACATAAAAATGTCCAGTTTCCTTAATGTTAGTAGAATGTTATTTAAAGTTTAGTATGATGTTCCTGAAACATTCTTTCAATCATTCAAACACCTGCTGTGAACAAACACTGAAAGAAAGAGAAAGAAGAACACAAACTACAACTTTCTTCAGCCACAGCCTTAGATGAACTGAAGATAAAAGACATTAAATCTCTGAAGATCTGATTAAACAACTCCACAAACAGCATTACCAGCTTCACTTATTACTAACCAGACTGACTTTATTTCTGTCACACGTCTACAGTAGATCTTATTGAGAATTAACAGAGGTTTAGATGTTGATGTCTTATTGAAAATGTTTGGTTTGAGGTCACCATCATGGAGATCAGTGTTTGCTTTCGTTGAGCTCTTGACCCTTGACTTTTGTTGAATTGCTTCTTTATCAACAATTGCAGGTGTTTTCAGAAAACATTTATGCATTTATAAAGCATATCAACAATTGTATCAAAATAGTTTAAATAACTTCTTTTTTTTATGTTCCCAGAACCAACACTGAATATTTGGAGAAAGTTCTTAAAACAAAATTCTGTTAGCTGGGCTTAGACCAACTACACCAGTCTACATCATATGAAGACCATTTATTAGTGGTGTTAGGTATGAAACAAGTTCTTCTGTAGGTTTATAAGTATGCAGAGCCATTTGAAACTAAAAGTCTAGAAGCTAATGGATCGTTTCTCAGAACATCAAGTGATCAACAGCAACCATGAGTTTCGTTTTCTGCATATAGAAACTTGTTTCGTAACTCTGATATCACCGCTGACACATCTGAACAGAGGTCAGAGGAGGAATATATGTATACAGGAACAGGTCAAACTTTAGAAAAATGTGCGTTCATAAATATACTGTAGCCTAACACAGTTTAATCTGTTCAATCACTTGCGAATGGAAGCTTAATTTCAAAATGTTGTCTTATTTTGCGTGAACTCGCAGCTGAGTTATAAAGTAAGAATTCATCGAGTAACCTTATGCTGTGAATGTGTGTGAAGATGCATTTAGGCTACAACTGTGCATTCAGCAAAGACATGTAACCAAAGCAGCTTAGGCCTACGCCACATCTACATTTTCAATTCATGCATTTTCTACACGAATGCATTTGCAATAATCATCAATGCATATGTTGAAACTACAAAGTCAAGTGACTTACCATCAACGAGAAAGACAAAAAGAGTGAGCACAAAATAGCCTCCCATTTTTTGTTTTTTGTTTTTTTAAATCGTTGTTGAGCTGATCGAGTCTTGAATATTGTTGCCTTTGTATTCTGCAAAGCAGAAGTCCCCGGAGCTGTTTCAGAAATAGGCTACAGAGTAGCTGTTTACATGATGGTGACGGTTGCGATGTTACAGAAAGCATGAAAACGATAGTAAACGAGGTGTGCTTTTATTTCTTGACACACATAGGCGGGGCAGATCATGTCACAATCAGGCTAAGTAAAATGTCTACAACACACTTTTGACCAGTCATCATTTTAAGTGAATATGTTTGACTTTATTTGTCGAATTCGTTACCCCTGCTGTCTGAAAAACATCTTAAACAATGATGTTTTAGCACATGAGTGTACATTGTGGTGAAAATGAAACCTTGTGAAGCTCTGAGGATGTACTGGGAACAGCGCCATCTGCTAGCGGGTAACAGCCAATAAATCATAACTAAATTCCACTTTCAGGCTATCGTTTCTCTGAAAATGACGTTATGGATGACAGCCAAGTTTCGTTTTCTGATCAATCGCTTGCCACTTTTAAGTTTTCAAAGCAGTATGTTGTTTAATTGATCAATATATATATATATTTTTACATAGTTTTTTATAGTTTATAGTATATTTATGAAAAGACAAACTATAAAGTAGAAAAAAATATTGATCAATTAAACAACAAACTGCTTTGAAAACTTTCAAAGTGGCCTACACTCCACACAATTCAACCAACCAAATTTAAATCCATGAAAAAACAGATCTGCTGTTTTTCATGCTTTTTAGGATTTTGTGGCTGTTACCAGTCAGCAGATGGCTCTGTTCCCAATACATCCTCAGAGCAAGGTTTCATTTCCACCATGAGGGGAGAGAGGGGCACAACCTAACGCTTTTTGACTTTCTCAGTTTGTGTAAATGTACTTTAGGTTCAGAGAGTTTCTTTTGTTCCACATCAATTTTACAAATGTCTGGTACAAATATGTGGCATTGTTTTAGTAATACAGTGTATATTTTTTTTCTTTATTTTCCCCGAAAGAAGGGAAGTGAAATGTGACAACATGCCCCATAGGTGGGGCACATTGTAACATGACCATTTGACAGCTAAAAATGTTATCTGACTTAATTAAAAAATATACATGACAAACTAAAATATTTTGTCAATAAAAGACAATTATTATTATTTTTTTTCATATAAAATAATGGCAGTTTTTTTTAGAAATTCAAATTTAAATAATTTTGTGGTTTGACAGTGAACACTCTCACAGAACACTAGGACAATTAGACGAGACAGTACAAATGCTGTAAATTTCTTGAAATAATATTTTCTGAATATTTTCTGATAAATAGTTCTAGTAGCAGGACACATTGTAATGCAGTGTTACAACGAACCCTATCTGTGCAACTGGAATTTAAACCTGGTTAGTGTCTTCTGATAGTTAGTGAAGCATTAAAGAACTACCCAAACTGCTAAACAACAGATTGGAGTTTAAAATAATATCAGATTTGTCTGATTTTAAATAAACACAAAAAAATATAGATGAAAAATTAGCTTACGTAAGAAATTTACTTTTGCTATTGTTAAATAAATGTTTAGTGATATCTTCCAAAGATTTCTGAATTTTGGTTCTCTATATATTGTCGAATTGGGCAACTAGTAAATACGCTAAGATTCTTCATGCTAGCATGTGTGAAAGTATTTAAACCACGTGTGTTACAACTAACCCCGTGTTAGTTTGTGCCCTGCGCACCCCTACACTGATGAGCCAAAACATGACCAGTCAAACCAGCAAATATCATTGATCATCTCTTAACAAGGCCATATATTAAAGGAACACTCCACTTTTTTTTGAAAATAGGCTCATTTTCTAACTCCCCAAAAGGTAAACAGTTGAGTTTTACCGTTTTCAAATCCATTCAGCCGATCTCCGGGTCTGGCGGTACCACTTTTAGCATAGCTTAGCATAGTTCATTGAATCTGATTAGACCGTTAGCATCTCGCTTAAAAATGACCAAAGAGCACTAACAATGACACTAAACACCACATTCTCTTGCGGTCGTCAGTGCGCAGTGGTTTACCTGCACAACTCTCACTATCTGGCCACTGTTACAGACGCAATGCGAGTGGATGTCTGTTTATCACAGCTGACGCGCAACAAAATGCTTCAAACGAACAACAAGGAAGCACACAAAATGAACGTAGAGTACACCAGAGTAAATACAAATAAGTGTTCATGTTAGTCGCCAACAGCACAGCAGCTCCAGACCCTGTGTTACTCACATGAGAAGCGGGATCAAAGCAGCCTCCGCATCTGTTTTCAGGCCTTCCCACTTAGCTCTCTCCAGCGCTGGACAGCTGTTCTAATATTAACACAGGTCCTAAAGCGCTTGCCCAGTCATAAACCTTCATTCCAGTGACATCCTTTTGAGCTTTTGTATTGTGTCTCATCTCTCGTTCTGCAGTTTTTTTTTTTCTTTTTCAAATCTTCCTCTTGCTCCTTCTCTCACCTCGACCGTCATAGGCCCCCTAATGCTGATTGGATACACGTTTGTTGTTGGTATCAGCCCGAATAACTTCCAAACAGTGTATCTGAAATAATACTTACAGTGGTTACGGAAAGTATTCAGACCCCCTTAAATATTTCACTCTTTGTTATATTGCAGCCATTTGCTAAAATCATTTGTTCATTTTTTTTCCTCATTAATGTACACACAGCACCCCATATTGACAGAAAAAAACAGAATTGTTGACATTTTTGCAGATTTATTAAAAAAGAAAAACTGAAATATCACATGGTCCTAAGTATTCAGACCCTTTGCTCAGTATTTAGTAGAAGCACCCTTTTGATCTAATACAGCCATGAGTCTTTTTGGGAAAGATGCAACAAGTTTTTCACACCTGGATTTGGGGATCCTCTGCCATTCCTCCTTGCAGATCCTCTCCAGTTCTAGTAGGTTGGATGGTAAACGTTGGTGGACAGCCATTTTTAGGTCTCTCCAGAGATGCTCAATTGGGTTTAAGTCAGGGCTCTGGCTGGGCCATTCAAGAACAGTCACAGAGTTGTTGTGAAGCCACTCCTTCGTTATTTTAGCTGTGTGCTTAGGGTCATTGTCTTGTTGGAAGGTAAACCTTCGGCCCAGTCTGAGGTCCTGAGCACTCTGGAGAAGGTTTTCGTCCAGGATATCCCTGTACTTGGCCACATTCATCTTTCCCTCGATTGCAACCAGTCGCCCTGTCCCTGCAGCTGAAAAACACCCCCACAGCATGATGCTGCCACCACCATGCTTCACTGTTGGGACTGTATTGGACAGGTGATGAGCAGTGCCTGGTTTTCTCCACACACACCGCTTAGAATTAAGGCCAAAAAGTTCTATCTTGGTCTCATCAGACCAGAGAATCTTATTTCTCACCATCTTGGAGTCCTACAGGTGTTTTTTCATGTGTGTCTTGCACTGAGGAGAGGCTTCCGTCGGGCCACTCTGCCATAAAGCCCCGACTGGTGGAGGGCTGCAGTGATGGTTGACTTTCTACAACTTTCTCCCATCTCCCGACTGCATCTCTGGAGCTCAGCCACAGTGATCTTTGGGTTCTTCTTTACCTCTCTCATCAAGGCTCTTCTCCCCCGATAGCTCAGTTTGGCCGGACGGCCAGCTCTAGGAAGGGTTCTGGTCATCACAAACATCTTCCATTTAAGGATTATGGAGGCCACTGTGCTCTTAGGAACCTTAAGGAACCTTAAGGAAATTTTTTTGTAAACTTGGCCAGATCTGTGCCTTGCCACAATTCTGTCTCTGAGCTCAGGCAGTTCCTTTGACCTCATGATTCTCATTTGCTCTGACATGCACTGTGAGCTGTAAGGTCTTATATAGACAGGTGTGTGGCTTTCCTAATCAAGTCCAATCAGTATAATCAAACACAGCTGGACTCAAATGAAGGTGTAGAACCATCTCAAGGATGATCAGAAGAAATGGACAGCACCTGAGTTAAATATATGAGTGAGTTTTTCTTTTTTAATAAATCTGCAAAAATGTCAACAATTCTGTGTTTTTCTGTCAATATGGGGTGCTGTGTGTACATTAATGAGGAAAAAAATGAACTTAAATGATTTTAGCAAATGGCTGCAATATAACAAAGAGTGAAAAATTTAAGGGGGTCTGAATACTTTCCACACCCACTGTATAATAAGTCCACCTTTAAGGTCTGGGTAGATTAGATAGTGCAGCAAAAACATCAGTTCTTGAAATCAATGTGTTGGATGCAGGAGAAATAGGCAGGAATAAAGATCTAAGTGACTTTGACAAAGGCCAAATTGTAATATGGCAAAGCGACTGGGTCAGAGTATCTCTGAAACGTCAAGGCTTGTGTGTTGCTCTCGGTCAGCAGTGGTGAAGATTTACCAACAGTGTCTGAGGAAGGACAAACCACAAACCGGCGACAGGGTGTTGGACACCCAAGGCTTGTCGATGCACAAGGACAACAAAGGCTATCCCATCTGGTCTGAGCCAACAGAAGGTAAAAGTATAATGATGGTTATATGATGATCTCACTTTGCTGCATAGGGGCTGTGTAGACCAATTACAGAGCCTATGACCCCTGTCTACCATTGAAAGGGCATACAATGGGCATGGGAGCATCTGAAGTGGAGCTTGGAGCAGTTGAGTAAGGTCCTCTGTAAACAAGCCTGGCCCTTTAGGAAGCCTTAGTGCTGTTTTATTGAAAATCATAAAGTCTGAAATCATCAATAAAAAAAAGTGGGCCGGTAACGGGCTATTGCAGGCTTGTTTGCAGGGTTGCTTAGTCCGGTGATTCCCATTTTCTTTTACATCACATGGATGGCCATGCATGTGTGCAGCATTTACCTGAGGAAGTACTGCACAAGGATCACTGTAAGATGTTCTGGGCAATGTTATGCTGGGAAACATTGGGTCCGGTCATTCATGTGGATGTAAATTCAACTTGTGCCACCTACCAACCTAAAATTGCAAACCAGGTACACCCCTTCATGACAATGGTGCTCCCTAGTGGCAGTGGCCTCTTTCAGCAGGATAATGCACCCAGACACACTGCACACATTGTCCAGGAATGGTTTGAGCAACATGATGAAGAGTTCAAGGTGTTGCTCTGGCCTCTAAATTCCCCAGATCTCAATCCAACTGAGCATCTGTAGGATGTGCTGAACCAACAAGTTTGATCCACAGCAGCTCCACCTCACAACCTACAGGACTTAAAGGATCTGCTAATCTCTAGGTGCCAGAAACCACAGCACACCTTCAGAAGTCCTGTTGAGTTCATGCCTCGGTGGGTCAGCGCTGTTTTGCCAGCACACGAATGACAAACAGTATATTAGGCAGATGGTTATAATGTTTTGGCTCATCAGTGTAATCTCCTTAAGCACAGCTATCTTTAATTCATCATTTTTAAAGACATAAATACGGTATTGTTATCTGAAACAATTTTTTAAGGATATCTTGACCTGGACCTTGTTGAAATTAAGGACATGTGGCCATGCAGCAAAGTACACAAGAAAGAGAGAGAAAAGGAATAATTATTTTGCATTATATACATTAAATATGTTAAACTGGCAGAACTAGTCAAACGAATGTAAGACAGAACAAAGTAAGTACTGACTGATGCTTTGTCACAGGAAGCTCGCCAAAATAAAAACACGAGCATTGTGTGAACTTAACCCTGACAGCAACATGGTGTGGCTCAGATCTGGCCCACATCTGGTATATGTGGATTACACATGGACCAGATGTGGGCTGGATCTGGGCCCACACTATGTTGCTGTCGGGGAAACTATTGTAAAGGACTGAATTAGGATACAATTCATGGAGTAACTTTATCCTGTATGTGTGTGATGATGCATTTGCACCAATGCATTCGGCAGAGACATTTATCCAAAGCAACTTACATTGTGTGCCAGTACACATTTTCAGTTCATGCATCTTCTGCATGAATGCATTAGTTATATAGCTTCAATGAGAAACACTTGATTTGCAAAGAGGTCTGAATTCTTTCAACTAAAAATAGAAAATAAATTACAAGGTAAACAACATTTTCAGCCCCCCACACTATGGTTGCATTCAAACATAGACAAGATTTTTTTTAACCACAGACCCATAGAAAACCACAGCGCATGTTTTCTCTAGCGCAGAGAATGGACACAATTCACCGAAAGCGACATCAGCAACTGTGTCAAAGTGAAACTTCTGTGGTCTCATTTATTTACAAAGAAATAGCAGTTTGGCATAATGGATGGAAAACCTGTGTATTATTGGACGCAAGTTGATGCATGTGTCAGTAAGAGTCTTCATTTCCTCTCCTGTCAATAAAAACCTCACGATCAGACTTCCTTTTTCATGAAAAACATGCTTTACAGACACTGATGTTACAGAAACAGTCAAATAAGAGTCACAGGTACACATTATTCTTACGCATCATTCATCACTTATAGACAATTAAATATATCACACAATAAAAAATAAGTTATGATTTCATTCACTGACATTGATTCTTCCTATACACAGAGAGAGAGAGAGAGAGAGGGAGAGAGAAATAATGCCACAAAAAATAACAAAATTCTAAAATAATAATCTGCCAATATCATTTAACAACTGCCTGTGGTATAGAATGTTTTCTGCCACTATAGAGTGAGTCTTAATAAATGCTACTGAAGTGTGATTTTACAGTGAAACCCAGTGTGTGTTCAGTGAAGGGTGGTCGAGTCCTGCTGGGGGAGGATCCACACGCACACTACATTAATATCACAGTTCTGTCAAATCAAAACAGACAGCTTTCAGAGATTTTCATTATGATATTACAGTGCTCAAAGGAAATGGTCCATGTTGGTATTTTGTTCTGCTTGTGTTTCAGGCAACTTCATGGTAAGTTTAGTGCATTTTTGTAGCAGTGTTTTTACTGAGTTAGTTAATGCTTTGTTTTTTATACAAAGTAATAATTTAGATTTATGATGTTTTGGATTTAGGACTGTCATTACAGATCACATAAGAGACAGATTCAGTCAGCTGTTAATAATCAAATCATCACATACAAAAGTTAACTTGTGAGAATATCCCATTGGAATATGTGAAGATAATATTGTTTTATAGTCTCAATATAGAAAATTATTTAAAATGATTTTGTTTTAGATGTTTTATTAGTGTGTGTGTGTGTGTGTGTGTGTGTTTAGCAAAATCAGAGAGCAAACATTTTGGAACCTTCAAAATCTCTTATTGCAAACTGCAAAGACCACGAGTGTTATTGTAAAATTGTTTACGTTTTAATCTTTGACTCTCTGTTCTTCAGGTGTGTTTAGTAATACTGGTGAACTGAAGTCAGTGTCAGTGATGGAGGGAGATTCAGTCACTATAAACTCTGATCTTACTGAAATAGATGATGATGATGTGATTCAGTGGAAGTTTGGAACTAATAACACTTTAATAGCTGAAATAGATGTACTGGAAGATAAAGTCACTGTATATGATGATGTTCCTGATGGGAGATTCAGAGACAGACTGAAGCTGGACGATCAAACTGGATCTCTGACCATCACAAACACCAGAACTGAACACAGTGGATGTTATGAACTACAGATGATCAAAAATATGAGAAAGAGTTTCAATCTAACTGTCTATTGTGAGTTTAATATTGGTTTCCTTTATTTGTTAATCGCTTTGAAGTAGACATATCCTAAACATATGATTTTTCAATGTTAAAATGGTCAATTTTAAGATACACAATCATTTTTGATGTTCCCTTTTCGACCTCCTGAACACTTTTCTTATTTAGAAAATGAAATTATTTTGAAACTGGCATCTCTGTGTAATTTTTCATAAATCTGAAAATCACAAACTCAGCAGATGGCATGATTTACTCTGATGTTTCCAGCTCGTCTGCCTGTTCCTGTCATCAGCAGTAACTCTTCACAATGTTCTTCATCATCATCATCAAATTGTTCATTGGTGTGTTCAGCTGTGAATGTGAGTCATGTGACTCTCTCCTGGTACAAAGGAAACAGTTTATTGTCCAGCATCAGTGTGTCTGATCTCAGCATCAGTCTCTCTCTACCTCTGGAGGTGGAATATCAGGATAACAACACCTACAGCTGTGTGCTGAACAATCCCATCAGCCACCAGACTCAACATCTGGACATCACTCAACTCTGTCACACATGTGCAGGTACGGCAGCGCTGATATTAGCGTTTATTATTGAGTTGATTAAAGACTGGAGCTGGTTTTAATGATTGGTCATATACCAAATGTTCAGCATTTTATTGCTTAAAAATTACATTGATTCCTAATTGTTAAACTATGTTCCTTTTTTTGTTTTACTCAACATAAACATCTCTGTTATATGGATTATTTATGTACATATGTTGTTGTTGTTGTTGTTATGTCCCATAAGCTCGGATCCAAGTCTTGGTGACTTGATAGACATAAGACTTAAAAAGAAATTGGTTTTGCACTAGTCTGATAAGATCCTCCAGTTCTGTCCTGTCATTGTTGTAATCGTATCTCATTGGAGGTCTTCCTCTGCACCTTTTACCCTCAGTCTTCCCAATCATGATATCCTTTTCACTGATCTTTCCATTCAAACTGTGTGACCAAAGTACGACAAACGCAGTTTCATCATTTGTGCTTCGAGTTGCATTGGTTTGATTCCCTCCATGATTGACTTGTTGGTCCGTCTCACCATTCATGGCACACGCAGGATTCTCAATGTCATCAGTTGACATGAACTTGGTCTTCCTCATGTTTAGTTCTTGTCCGATAATTATACTTTCTTCTCTTGAGTTTCCTCAGCATGTTTCATATCATCATGTTTTTCAGTGTTGTGTTGTCCACATACCTCCAACTGTTTATCATATTTATATACTTATAGAACATCACCATCCTTTGCTGCCTTTCAGGCTGACATTAAAACATTTGATCTTTACTTTAACCCACAGTAGAATGGGATAAACTAGAAACTTTGAAATTACTTTGTTGTAAAGCAGCAAAATACTTCTAACTGTGATGTTCGCTTATCACTAGATCACACTTATATCTGTCTCTCTCTCTATAATTACAGGCTCAGTGTCTATAATAGTGCTGATCTCTGTTGGATCTCTGTTGATTGTTGCTGCAGTCGGGATCTGCTGCATCTGCATGAAACGTAGAAAAACTGCTCAAGGCAAGTGTTGAATTATAAATGGCTACTGAATTTGTAAAATTTTTTATGTTCCCAGAATCAACACTGAATATTTAGAGAACCTCATGAATTTATAACAAAATTCTGTTAATCCTCATGTTGCATGTTGCATGTGTTGCAGTCATTTTTACCCAGAAAGGATTTTCTTTTTCCTGAAAATGCTATTTAATGTTATCGCATTGGACTAAAACTTACTGACTTTGCTCACACAAAATTTGATTATATTTGAACTTGTTACAATTATGGTGTTCCTGGTCAAAAATGACCAGCCTCCAAAAATTTGCTAATTTTCTCTATATGCTATATTATTACCAAATACAGGATTCGAACTAGTTTTCTTTCAATCAGCACAGGTTTTGTATTTCTTTTTGGAACAGGTTGATCGTATGCTGAGCTCATGCGCCTCAGTTTTTGATGCCAACATTATTCATAAAACTGAGATGCATGAGCTCAGATCAATGAGGCCTATGACCATTCAATTTCAAAAATAAATATTAAACCTGTGCTATCTGAAAGAAAACAAATTGACAAAAAGATTGAATCCAGGATTTGCTGGTAATACAGCATAATAAGCAATTTTTAAAAGGCCGATCATTTTTGACTGGGAACACCATTTTAGATAAAGGATTTTCTGCACAGCACAAGGTCAAATCACCTTTATTTTTTAAAACTCTCTATACAGTACAGATTGGTTCAAAGCAAGGGTTGATGGAAAGAACAATATTAATATGAGTAGATGTTGAGTTTGGCGGTTATCTATAGAGACACTGGGCAGTGCTCTTCAATTGTTGCACATATTCTTCATTAAAACACAGACATTTAAAAATTAATCAGCTTCTTCTACACTTTATGAATGTAATATCACATGTGTAAAGATTCAGCGCTGGTGTTCAGATTAACATCTCTATGACTGATGCTGTTCCACTGGTGGGTAGCATTTCACATGAGCTTCAATTAAAATTTTTTTTTTTTTTATCATACAAAAAATGTTAATTAGTTTAATTAAACATTCTTCTGGGTTTGAATTATCTGCAAAGAATGTCTTTCTGAATGCATGTACAAATGTGACCCTGCTAGTGACTGGTGAGTGATAGTCAAAGCGAATCAATTTGTTGATGTAAGGCAGCAATGAGTGCATTAACATGTTAACTTTGACAGCCCTAATAACATATATGGTGTAAAGAAACAGATCTAGTTGACAACATTGCACTTTGCTGTTTCAATCCATCTATTTATTATATTACATCTTATTATCGTTGAAACAGTTGAGACTCGTGAAGAAGAAATCATTTACGTCGAGCCGACCTTCTACAAAAGAAAAGGGCAGAAAACGGTAAGATCATTTCTTAAAAATTCATGTGTGTCTGTGTGTCATTTCAGCAGTGATTGTGCTTGTGTGTGACAGATCATAATACAGACAGAAACACAAAGCAGCACCACATTAAATATGTATAAAAGCCATCTGATCAACATTCAATGTGAGAAACATATGCACTCATGACACTCATTCACCATGTAACTACAGTCAGCATTAGTTAATATTTCCAGTGTTCAAAATGAGCCACTGATGAATTATTTCCTGTCAGCTGATGACATGATCCAAATCTTCAGAGTTTCACATACTGTACATGCTTTGCAATGCTTACAATGTTTTTTTTTTGGGAAACACAGCACAAATCAACATAATTCTGTCTATATGCCATTTGTACTGGAATACATTTTTATATGCACACCCGAGGTGGTAATGTGAAGTGGAGTGGCCGTTACACCTCGGTGTGCATTATTTTCTAATAATTCAAGTCAATTATTCCGCTTTTACTACGGCTACCACACCTCAAGACACTGATGTTGTATTTCAAGACATTTGTCAGGTTTTTGTCCTTAAAACACTATTGTGTGTGGGACTAATTTCTTACGCATCTCATCCCAAGCTTCCGTTGCTAATTCCAGAACATAATTTCAGAACTAGTAACAAAGGCTTGAGCCTTGATAGCAGAATACTGTTGATACAGTTATTAAAGGATTAGTTCACTTTCAAATAAAAATTTCCTTATAATTTACTCACCCCCATGTCATCCAAGGTATTTATGTCTTTCTTTCTTCAGTCGAAAAGAAATTAAGGTTTTTGATGAAAATATTCCAGGATTTTTCTCCATATAGTGGACTTCAATGGCCTCCAAACAGTTGAAGGTCAAAATTACAGTTTCAGTGCAGCTTCAAAGGGCTTTAAACGATACCAGATGAGGAATAAGGGTCTTATCTAGAGAAATGATTGCTCATTTTCTAAAAAAATAAATACAATTTTTATACATTTTAACAATAAATGCTCATCTTGAACTAGCTCTCTTCTTCTTCTTCTTTATTAGAATTCCGGCAGTGTAGACACTGCTAAGTGTATTAGGGCCCTGTGGAGGGCAATATTTAGAATATATATATATATATATTTTAGAAAATGAGCAATGGTTTCTCTAGATAAGACCCTTTTTCCTCATCTGGGATCATGAAGAACACTGAAGTATTACTGAAACTGTCATTTTGACCTTCAACCGTTTGGGCTCCATTGAAGTCCACATAAGAGAATAAAGAGAATAATCCTGGAATGTTTTCATCAAAAAACTCAATTTCTTTTTGACTGAAGAAAGAAAGACATGAACATCTTGGATGACATGGGGGTGAGTAAATTATCAGGAAATTTTAATTTAAAAGTGGACTAATCCTTTAACACACACAGAGAGAGAGAGAGAGACAGAGAGAGAGAGAGAGAGAGAGAGAGAGAGAGAGAGAGAGAGAGAGAGAGAGAGAGAGAGACATGTGAATTAGCCTACCTGAGTCTGTGTCTCTCATGGCAGCAGCTCCTCTAGGCTACTAATAGTGAAACTGTAAGTGCATGTACCCCATAACCCACACAGTTATTACCTCGCTGGTGAGAAATGTCATGTAGCTTTTAAGTTGCTAAACTATTGTATTGATTCATTCGTCAGAGCAGCGCTGCCAACACGTTTCTGTGCGAGTGTGTGTCTGTACTGTATGTGTGTTCATTTGATAGAGAGAGAGAGAGTGGGAGAAAGAGAGTATACACTGTCAGGACACAATAAAACGTGTTTTGTGGCAAAAAACCATGACAATAATTTGTCATTTTCATCCTATCGTTCACTATTTATTTGCTTGGTCGGTGTCGTTGTGGGCTTTGTTTCATTTGCTGTTGTAGGCTGTAAGGACCTATTGAGATAACTGAAAACATTTGGTGGAGTCATATGGAACTGTAATGCGGTCAAGACCTGCTAGAACTACTTCAGCTGTGCGTTTCCCTGAAAATAGTTGCACACCTTAGAATGTTCTTAAACCAATCAGATTTGAGCATTCAACAGCCTGTAGTATAAAAAAGGAAACAAACAGAAGGAAACAATGCAAGTCTCTCACCCACAGGCCTATGGAAGATTTGTGTTACACTTGATGCTGGTTTTATATCTACATATTGTAACATGTCATCAAGGACATACATGCATTTATTATTATACATTGTGTTTCTGACAGGATTATAAAGAGGAGGATCATGTGGAGTATGCTCCAATTGCCAAGAGAAGATGATCAAACTTCAAGTACCAGACCAGCGGTGTGATCGCTTTCACAGAAACCTCTGTAGTTTCCTCTGAGCTCTGAGTTTTGAGTTTTGGGATTGTTAAAAATGTGATATTCAGTGATGAACTAATGAAATTCTCTTTTAAAGAATATGCAAGGACTTTAAAAAAAAACAAAAATGATCTAAATTTTTAGATCTAAAACTTTTTCATGTTTGACAAAGCCTCGTTTTTTTTCCCCCCTTTTTAACAAATCCCCTAAAAAACAACAAACAGGAAACATTTTGCCTCCTCATTTCAAAAATATATAACTACATGTGCATGCTAAATAAATCCCTGCTATGGTCAGCTTCATTTGGAGACCCCTGACAGTTTGAGCTGGTTTGATTTACGTCTGCACAGAAATGTGGTTTGATTTGTTGGTGGACAAACAGGTTCAGCATCTACTGCTGGATGTTTGTGGTTGATGTTTGACAGACGCACTGCTGACTTTAGCTGTGTGGTTGAAGGGCTTTTTTCCATCCCTGCTCATATGAAGACCCACAATCTGACTTTAGCTTTAACAAAACAGACTTTACTGTGAGATACTGAATCTAACAGATAAACGACTCTCTCATATAATTTCATACAGTCAATTCAAGTCAAGTCAAATTTATTTTTTATTGCTTTTCACAATACACATTATTTCAGTGCAGCTTTACAGAAAATCATGATGTCAATGTTTATAATATCCTCATGCCTTATAGTCACATTTATCAGATTAGAAATGGGCGATAATATAGTTTACCTTTTCAATTAAGCAGTTGAGATTTGCTGTTTTTGCTCTATGTGAGTATATGGTTTGCAAACATACATATATATACATATATATTCATATAAACATACATACATATATATTCAACTTTATATAAGAAGCTGGCTGATAGTATAGTTACATTTTGTGACAAAATAAAAGAATCAAGCAGTTAAGATTCAACATACAAAAGTTATTAAGCTATTTGATGTCACACCCTTTAAAGATCATATCCTGCTTGTCTGATATGATACAGTCATTTTAAGAATGCATATATATGATTTACTGTTTTAACATTTATGGTATGCAAATGACCGATGGTTGTTAATTTCTTTAGTTTCAGTTGGTTTCAGTTTAGTTTCAGTGGGGGGCAACACTGCTAACACTGCTAACAAATGAATGTTTCTACGTTACAATTAAGTGTAAAAAATATGTGCATATTCAGAAAAATAGAGTGTGAAAATTCATTTAAAATTAAATAAAAAAAAATATTTTCAACAACATGAATCATTTTTCTCATTTGCAGTTGCTTAACTGTTTTTATTTATTTATTTATTTGTTGTTGTTGTTTTTTTTAATTGAATATTAACAAGAACAAAACATAGTTTTAAGAGTACATATAACCATACATGTCAGGGGTAATACAAAAAAAAAAAAAAAAAAAAAAAACGAAAACAAGAGACGAAGAGAAAGAAAAAAAAGGCATTTTACATGAAAAAATTGTATCTATTAAACAACTGTAGAGTTTTTATTGCTTTCAAGTTTTTGCTTTTGGATATTGTCTCTATATATTTTAATATCTATTTTAAATTCTTCAAAATTTGGCATTTTTCATTCCATTTAACTTTATGAATATAGTAACGGGCAATTATAATAATCAAATCAAATATAAACAGAATACTTTTATCACCATCAAATGAATAATATTTTAGCATAACATCAATTTCTTCAAAGTTAACAAGCGTCATGGCTTTTCTTTGTAAGTAAATACTGAGTTCTTTCCAAAACATTTGGGTCTTGGGACACTCCCAAAATAAGCGATTAATAGTCTCGGGGGAATTATGACTATTGAGTCCATGAAAGTAATGCTTCTTTGTGGAAATTTGCAAGTTTAATTTTATTAATTTTATTATGTATTTTATTAATATCATAATCACATTTCAATATGAATTCAATACCGCCTACTTTTTGATATATAAAGTAAATATAAAGTTAGGTACTATATATACCATATACTTTGCTTATTTTTTAAATCATTTTGGAGCCATTTTATTTTAAATATTGTGTTAAATGTGTTAAAATCCAAAACATTCAATCCTCCATCAATTTCTGACCTACAAATATTTTCTTTTTTAATATAGTGTGATTTGTTCTTCCAAATAAATTTAAAAAGTTTGATGTCTATCATTTTAATTAATGAGGGGGGTATATCTAGCACTTGAGCAGTTGGTTAACTGTTAACCTTCACCAACACCACTGGTGCACACCGCCATCTAGTGGTTGAACAATCATTACATTTGGCTTTTACAGTTAATAACCCACTGCCACTGTTGACCAGGCGTCTACTCTCTTCTAAGCTTACGTTATTCCTACACAACAAACTCAAGCTCCTCTTCTCTTATATCGAAATTTTCGTTTTAGTCTTCTAATTCGTGACCAGTGTTTTGTTTTGCTCTATCTTTGCGCGTCCGTGTTCGTCAATACGTCATGCTTCGGGTCAAAGGTTACTCTTCCGCTGGAATAGTAATTATAGTTAAGTTATAAATATGGATATTTTTCTTATAAAAAAACCCACATCGCTTTGCTTCAGAAGGCCTTTATTAATGTGAGTAACCAAAGAGTTGGTGACCAGCAACCAACATTTTTCAAAATATCTTATTTTGTGTTCAGCAGAAGAAAGAAATTCATTAAGATTTAAAAAAAAACTTGAGAGTGAGTAAATGATGAGAGAATTTTCATTTTTGGGTGAACTATTCCTTTAATGTTAATACATTTATTATTGTTATCTTCCTACAGGTCCATCTGAACTGTTAATTTTATGTCATTATTTAAGTATTTAATTTAATATTGTCCATTTTGTACATTTACTTTTATTTTTATATAAGAAAATACTGATTATTTTAAGTTATTTTAACCGAGGGGCCCCCAAATAAAATTCTGCTTAGGGCCCCATAAAAGCTTGGGCCGGCCCTGCTTGAGTGATCAATATTCTGATCATGCTTTCTCATTATTCTCAATATTCTGATCATGCTTTCTTCGACTCCTTCGTCCTCTACTTGCGTTCTTAGAGGAAGGAACAAGGAAAGGAAGTAAGATTGTGTGTTGGTTACCCTTCACCACTGGCTAGTGTCTGCGTCACACATGCACATCCTCACTTACTTGCTTGAAAGTGGTGACGTAGCCAGTAATACTTCTTTTTCAGTGTTCAACAACAGTTTTGTTCTGTAAAAAGTGTTACAGGCGGCAAATATTCTGCACTGTGATTCCAGTGATTAAACTGATGTGGATCTAAATTGTTGACCAAATAATGTGATCTTATGAGCAGCAGGTTTCAAATTCAGAGCATTTGAATGAATCTTAAGTAATGCAAAAACATAATAGAGCAAAGCACATGACAACCACAATTCATATATGAATGTGATTGACTTGAATGCATGTGAGACTCGAGCGGCTCAGATTGTGAGTCAAAGTGAAACCTCTGACATCTATACAGAGATGCGGTTTGATCTGATGGGTGAAAAAAAGTCTTCAGCATTTTAGTGCGTCTATATTCAAACATGTGGTTTGTGTGAGTGTGATCGGCTGATGCACAATAAGAGAACCATTAGTGACCATTCTGACCATCAAGACCATTCCATAATTTTAATAGAAAAATACTGATACAAAAGATGTCAGTTTTATAATAAAAGGTCAGTTTTATAACTGAAAGTGAAATGCAACATCTGGTCCGCTACTAAGAACAGCGTAATAATAATAGGAGATATATTAGGAGGAATATTTATAGTCAGTGTACGCAAGATTAGCTGTGCATGTGCAGTGAGTGGGTGGAGCTCTATTATTATCTCACACTTTAACACTGTCCTGTTAGTTCACGATCTGACACTGAAGTGTTCACATATTTCAAGTGCTATTATCTGAAAATGGTTCACATGTTTGTTTTGTTCTGCTTGTGGCGTTTGGTTGGTGAGTTATATTCATTTTAAGACATCACTTCTTGCTTTAGTTTCATTAAGTTTATAAAGATTTAATACAGAGCTGTAAAGTACTTTTTAATCAGCCAGAGGTTTTCCCAGATAAAAGATGCTCAAACCAATCTGAACTTTTATTGTGAGGAAACAGGGCAGGTTCAAAAACAGCAGAATTAGTTTATTTCAAAGAATTCGTGGCTTTACAACCTTGTAAACAATGACATGAAATGATAATTGGCGAATCTCGTTACTCTAAAGTTTTTCTACTGTTTGTTGCGTAGTTACTTACTAAAAATACTACTATAAAAGACTGGGTAAGGATATTTTCACATGGGCAAATACAAAGTAAAGTCAGCAGCATTTAGGACTGTTCATTTGGGCCTTTTACTCCTAGCATTTATCTCTGAGAAACATCAGCAGTGCATTTTTCAACGGTTTTACCTGATTTGCTCTATTTGGCTTCCCATAACCCTTTATTCTCCAGAGCAGACCCAGATAGCAACTTTGTGTTGGCCCAGATCCGGCCCACATCTGGCACATGCGGAATAATGATCTGGGCCACATGTGGCAGGAATGATGGTACTTGGGTGGACTGCTCCTGTTTGCCAGATCTGGGCCACAAGCAGGCCATAGAAATGCCACATGTCAGCCAAGAGCAAAGAAATAAACCAGAACTGGACCTTATCTAATCCACAAAATCTTTATATATTATTTATAGAGTCATATCAGCATTAACAAGCCTGTTATCAAGCAGAATCACTGAAGGAAAGAAGAAAAAAAGAGACAAGCAGAAACACAAGAACTACAACTGACTTCAGCCACAGCCTTAGATGAAATTAACTGAAGATAAAAGACATTAAATCTCTGAAGATCTGATTAAACAACTCCACAAACAGCATTACCAGCTTCACTTATTACTAACCAGAATGACTTTATTTCTGTCATTCATCTACAGCAGTTCTTATTGAAAATTAACAGAAGTTTAACTCTCATGTTTGTTTCATTTGAGGTTACCATGATTGAGATTGATGTTTCCATTTGTTGGCCTCTTAACTTTTATTATGTATTGGATTATTCTGGCTGCTGTGGTAATGTGTTTGGCAAGCATACATACCTGACAAGGGAGACACCATGATCAGGAAGGTGGTTCACCTCAATTGCTAGTTGTTTTTTTTGGTTTTTGTAGTATTGTTTCTGGTTTAGAACATACAACAGAACAACATGTTGACCTCTTTGGTGTGAAGGAATATAGCCAGATTTGAATTTCTTGAAGGATGGGAAATGGATCGTTTGAACTTCAGCAGGAAAATCTTACAGACTGAACTTGGCTTTCAACCCTTCAATTAGATTATATCTTTGCATTGCCTGGTAGGAAAATCTTTGAAGTGGCTTTTACCACCTTTTCTTCTTATGAACTCTGTGAATAGATTTAATTCTAAGAAGAGTGTGACTCCCTGCCTTCAGAAAATCCAGTTGACTCCTTTATCTGAAAGAGATATTAGAACTGTAACTGTTCTGATATATTCTGAAAGGATTAAAGTAGAAGACACTACTTGGCTTTCCATGCATTGTACTGTTTTAAACACCTCTTTGATGAGAGATGAGGATGGGGTAAAGACTGGAGCATCCAAATTCCAAGTACGTTTGAAGAAGGCAATTGCCATCACCTCCCCTCGTTAATTCAATTAGGCCCAATTAGGGGCTATGTCATGGACAACCAAAAGAATGCAGGAAATGTGGCTCCTTAGATCACATAGCTGCTAACTGTGAAATTACTGTGAACTGTTTGCAGACATTGTAAAAGCAAAGAACATGGCTCCAAAGATTGCCAGTTGCCAAAAAAAATGCAATCTTTGTAGAGCTGAAGACCATAGGTTTCGTGATTGCCCTCATGCCTACTCCAATAAAACAAAACAACAAGATCATGGAGAGATGGGAAATACAGTGGATTTTGAAAGCCTGGAGAAAACCATTAGAGATGTCACTTCCTTTGTTAACCAGCAACATATCGCCCCGGATGTTATGGTTTCCCAGGAAAAGTCTAATATAAGTCTCCCACCACAGGCCAAAGAGTAGTTGAAGATTCGACATTGATTTTGCTGAAAGAAGATCCGCAATCTTCCTTGAGAGCTGTGTATCTTCCTCTGGCAATTAACAATGATAAGAAAGCAGGGAAAGAGGCGCAAAGACAAGAAGACCATACATTTGAAGGAACTGAAGCTGGAGTTGATGTTATGATATCAACTCCAGATAAAGAAGCTCAGAAACAAAAAGGAAACATTCTTCTGGAGGTAGCTGAAGCCTTCCCTTTGTCTTTGTCTCTTCTGTCCAGAAGATCTTCAACATTAGATTCCTCACCAGATGACAACAATCAGGAATCTTTGAGCCCTATAGCGCTCTCTATACAGGAACAGGAAGAAGCATCTGATTGGGCATCCAATTCCACACCTTTTCTGGACTCTGATGAAATTAATATGTTTTCATCTGCCACCCAAATGAAATCATTTGTATTACAGAAAGAAATACCTCCACGATCTAAGAAAGAAAAGAAAAGGAAAAGACTGAAGAGTAACTTAGCTTCTCCCACATAACTCTCCCCTTTTCTTAGATTCCTCGCTTATCTGTTACATATATCAATACTAGAGGTTTAGTTGATTTGGTAAAATGTTCCTCCGTGTTTTCCTTTCTATATAATGAGGGCCATGATATTGCCCTCCTTCAAGAGTGTAATACATCTTACAAATTCAGTTATAGACCCTTTCAAGATGGAAATATGGTTATTCTATATGGTCTGGTGATAATAAGAATAGGTCATCTGGGGTAGTTATTCTTTTTAGAGGTTGGCATTTTGAGATTCAGCAAGTTGTTAATGGAAGATTACTGTATGTAGACGTAAAAATGAATGGTAAACCCTTTTGTTTAATCAATGTATATTGCCCTCCAGATTTACAAGAACGGAAGGAAATTTTGAAAGATATAGCTTCAATATTAATTTGTGGGCGTGAAGTAATTATGGAGGGTGATTTTAATTGCATAATAGCAAAAGAAGATCGGAAATCAATAACAACAATAAAACTTGATTCTAGTTCGGTAGATCTTATAGACATTATTAAGGACATTAAACTTACAGATGTTTTTAGATCGCAGAACCCTAATAATGCAGGTTTTACTTGCTCCAATGGATTTTCTTTCTCTCATATTGATTTTGTATTCTCCTCATCAACAATTAACGTAGTAGAATCCTCTGTGAAACCTGTGTTCTTTTCTGACCACGTAAAAGTAGATTGTGTAGTAGATATAAGCGGAAGTACGAGAGGACCTGGATTATGGAAGTTAAATACAAGCTTGTTAAAAGATCCTAAAATTGTATTAAAATTAAAAGAAAGGTTAAATCAATGGAAATCCTTGCAAGAATTATATAGTTCAGTAGGTGATTGGTGGCAGGATCTTGAAATTAGAATAAAGAATTTTTTATTAAGGAAAGTAAGAAAGTGACATCCAAAAATAATTCTCGTTTTAAGAAATGTCAGAAAGATTTACAAACTTTGTATACTATGGCCCACTCGGGATTTGATGTAGTAGACGATATTGCAAAACTTAAGAGAGAAATGGCTAAAATAATGGCTTACAAGAATAGGAGTTATAAGGAGTAGAGTTCAACATTTTTAATCCAATGAGAAATGTACAAGATATTTTTTTAGGAAAATTATTAGTTCCCAAAGTTTGGATTCCTTAAAAGTCCAAGAAGACCAAGTAATAACAGGAACGCACAATATAGTATCCCATGTTTATTTATAAGAATTTATATAGATCCAAAAATATAGAAAATAACAATATTGTTGATTTTCTTTCCGAGACTGAAAACACTCAAGAGGATCTCAGAATTGACAATATAAACCTATGCGTCAATGATTTAACTAGAGCAGTAAAGAGTATGAGTAATAATAAGTGTCCAGGCGCAGATGGGCTATCTAAAGAGTTTTATATAACCTTTTGGGAAGATTTGAAAGATTCTTTGTTGATGATGTTTATGGAGAGCCTATGTAAACTAGGAAAACTTCCATCTTCCTTAAGAGAAGGTATTATCTCCTTGATGTTTAAGAAGGGAGAGAGACAGGAGCTTAAAAATTGGCGCCCTTTGACTTTGTTAGGTGTAGATGTTAAAATATTGTCTAAGGCACTCTTTTTTTAAGCTCCAGCCTGATATGCCTAAGTTTATTGGTCGTGACCAAACATGTGGTATTAAGGGACGATCTTTACTAGATAATTTGGCATTAGCAAGAGATATTTATTTGTTTGCACAAGGTCATAAATTATCTTTGGCAATCTTGGGACTTGATCTCGAAAAAGCCTTTGACAGTATAGACCATTGTTATTTACATATATTGTTGAATCTGTGCATGGATTAGTCTTCTCTATGCAGATTGCCAAAGTAGAGTATTGGTAAATAACTATCTGTCAGCCCCTTTTGATATCTGTTCTGGTGTACGACAAGGTTGTAGCTTGTCTCCATTGTTATTTATTTTAGCAATTAAGCCATTAGCTTGCGCACTTAGGCAAAATCCTGAAATTAAAGGCTTTCCAATCCCGGGTAGCTCAGGCAGAGAGGCCAAAGTTTCACTTTATATGGATGATCTTACCCTCTTCCTTACTGATAACAATTCTATAAAGAAAGCATTGCAAATTTGCGATAAGTTTACTTTGGCTACTGGTGCTAGAATCAATAAGACAAAGACAGAGGTTTTGTATTATTGCTGGAAAGAACCGAAATTAAAACTGGGTTTTAAAAATCAGGAAGAATCCATAAGGATTCTAGGACTTTTTTTGGGAAAAACATGGATAAGATGAATTGGGATTTGAGACTTGATAAGATTAAATGGAAATTAAAACAAAGGGAGAAGCGAGATCTTACTTTGACAGGGAAAGTGTTGGTAATAAACGCTGAGATTTTGGCGTCCCTTACCTTTCTGGCCTCAACATTTCCAGCACCAATACATTTTATAAGATCTATCAGAAAGGTCTTATTTAGGTTTTTCTGGGGCTCACAACATGAAAAAAATGAGATGAGAGATATTGTATAAGCCACTGGATAAAGGAGGGCTAGCAGTTCCAGAATTGGAATCAAAATTGGAATCTATGTTTTTGATTTCAATTTTAAAAGTTTGTTTGTCAGAGAATCAAACTTTATGGCATTGTTTTGCTAAGTTTTGGATAGGCCAACAGGTAGCTAATGCCTGGGGGATAAGACTTCCACAAAATACTCCTCATGCTGAATACAGACCAAATATTTATGATAGGGTGTTATCCTTTTTAAGGAAAGTTAAAGTTTCGCATATCCCTATTGGGAAAATAAATCGGGTAATTGTTCAAGGTATGTTATCCCCAGGATTACAGAGGATAACCCCAGGGGGAAAACTTACTGAATCTGATTGTATTATAGTCTGGAAGAATGTAAACAATGTTTTTTTGTTTAATTCTCACAAAGACATTGCTTGGCAAGTGGCACATCAAAGCTTGCCTACTCGAGTTTTTCTGAAAAAAAAGGAATTGTTCAAAGAGTTCACAATGTCCTAAGTCTAAGTGTGGAGAAGATGAGTCTATCAGCCATTTGTTTTGGTCTTGTAAATATGCTAGAGAGGTATGGTCCCTGGTACGAGAATGGATGGTTGATTTGTATAGGTTTCCAACTGAACTAGATATTCTGTATGGTGAGTTGAATAGAGTGGATTCTGATGAATGGATTAGATGGTGGGTAGTTATTAATGTCATCAAAGAAGGGATATGGAAGGCAAGAAATATTTCTTGCTTTAAAGGATATGACATACCAGTGGAAACAGTGGCCTCTTCAAGCCTTGCTTTAATTAGAGACTATGTGTTAAGAGACAAGAAAACTCTTTCCTTTAAGGAAGTACTTCAGAAATGGAAATGTCCGACTAATTCTACGATTTCAACCCTTTGGGATGATATGGGGGAGTGAATTGTGAGGGCAATGTCCCCTTATTGTTTGTTTTCTATGATGTTATAATTATGTATTGTGTAAAGGATAAAATTAAATAATTTTAATTTATAATAAAAAGGTTACAGAGCATGATGAATGGATTCAAAATTCGTGATTATATTCCGTATTTACTAAGACTTGTAATGAATCCTTTCTGATCTGTAGAAAAAAAAAATTAATAAAAATTTGCAGTAGCAACAAAAATAGAAGTGAGATCAGGTATTGGCCATTAGCTATTGATGGTGTTATAACCACTGTGAAAGAGCCTGAATCACTGATGTTGTTTAAAAGTAAAAATTGTTTTGAGCCATTAATATTACAAACCCTGTGTTTCTGTGACATGAGATCCAGCTGTATTTCAGAAATTAAAAAAATAAAATGTGCTTTGAGATGACACACAAAGACATCAAGAATCAGCACATGAATCTCAACAATGGTGACAATCAAAAGTGTCATGTAGCCGCAATGCATGCTGGGTACCATAGTACAAAACTCCCAGAATGCATCAGAGCATGGATAAATTATGCAGCTGATCTGATTGTCTGAATATTTTGTTTATTGTCACCATTGTTGAGACTCATATGCTGATTACTGATATCTGTGTTTGTCTTTGCAGATTGCTTTTGTTGTGTTCTTTTTTCCATCTTCAGTCATCTGATTTCTGCAATACAGCTGGATTTCATGTTGCAGTAACAATTATGTTCAAATGACGTCACTCAAGCACACTCACAGTCTTCTTTGCTACTGCTAACGTGTTTGACAGGAACACTATCACAACAGCCAAAGAAAACAAATAGACATAGACACACACATACGTATATACATATACATATAAATATATATATATATAGTTTGTTTGTTTTTTTTCAAAAAAGTTAAGAGGCCAACTAATGGTAACCTCAAATGAAACAAACATGAGAGTTAAACTTCTGTTAATTCTCAATAAGAACTGCTGTAGATGAATGACAGAAATAAAGTCAGTCTGTGGTGCGTTTCCCAAAGCGAACTAAGGTTGCAAGTTCCGTCGTTACCAATAGAGTTCAATGGGACTTACGACCATAGTTCCCGATGCTTTCGGGAAACGCACCCCTGGTTAGTAATAAGTGAAGCTGGTAATGCTGTTTGTGGAGTTGTGGAGATCTTCAGAGATTGTGGCTGTGGCTGAAGTCAGTTGTAGTTCTTGTGTTTCTGCTCTTCTCTTTTTTTCTTCTTTCCTTCAGTGATTCTGCTTGATAACAGGCTTGTTAATGCTGAGATGACTCTATAAATAATATATAAGATTTTGTGGATTAGATAAGGTCCAGTTGTTTTATTTGTTTGCTCTTGGCTGACATGTGGCATTTCTATGGCCTGCTTGTGGCCCAGATCTGGCAAACAGGAGCGGTCCGCCCAAGTGCCATCATTCCTGCCAAATGTGGGCAAGATTCCGCATCATCATTCCGCATGTGCCAGATGTGGGCCGGATCTGGGCCAACACAATGTTGCTGTCTGGGGAAGCACTGAAGGAGCCAATCAGATTTAAGATGAGACAAATGCCCCTGAGGCTCCTCCCACAGATCCACCTGTATTGTGCTAACAGTGCCAGATAACTAAAAATAACACATCAAAAAATATGATTTCACAACTAATCATGTGTCTGTTCTGTTGTTCGTCTATTTAAGTTATTTAGAACATTTAATCTGTGACTCTCTGTTCTTCAGGTGTGTTTGGTGATGATGCAGTGAAGTCAGTGTCAGTGATGGAGGGAGATTCAGTCACTCTAAACTCTGGTTTTACTGAAATAGATGATGAAGATCTGATTCTGTGGAGGTTTGGAGCTGAAAACACTTTAATAGTTCAAATCAATGTACTGGAGGGCAGATTCACTGTATATGATGATGTTCTTGATGAGAGATTCAGAGACAGACTGAAGCTGGACGATCAAACTGGATCTCTGACCATCACAAACATCACAACTGAACATGCTGGAGTTTATAAACTAGAGACCAACAGTGTGAGAAAGAGTTTCAATCTCACTGTCTATGGTGAGTTAAATATCTTTTTTGTTACAGTTTTAATAGGTCTACCCTCAATTTTTGATTTTTCAGTCTTGAGATTATAAAATCTGAGATACACATTAATTTATGACTTTTCTTTTTCAACTTACTGAATGTTTTTCTTCTTATTAATCATTCCAGTGTTGTAATCTCAAACAGTGCAATAAAAAAAAAAAAAAAAAAAAAAATCTGAAATCGCAGTAAACAATCAATGAATGACATCACAAACTCTTCTTAACACATTTATTCTAACCTTTTCCAGCTCGTCTGCCTGTTCCTGTCATCAGCAGATACTTTACACAATGTTCTTCTTCATCATCATCATCATCATCTTCATCATCATCAAATTGTTCATTGGTGTGTTCATCTGTGAATGTGGGTCATGTGACTCTCTCCTGGTACAAAGGAAACAGTTTATTGTCCAGCATCAGTGTGTCTGATCTCAGCATCAGTCTCTCTCTACCTCTGGAGGTGGAATATCAGGATAAAAACACCTACAGCTGTGTGCTGAACAATCCCATCAGCAACCAGACTCAACATCTGGACATCACTCAACTCTGTCACACATGTGCAGGTACGACAGCACCTAATGCATTTATACACTGAAATACTATGATTTTTTTTTTTTTTTTTTTAAATAACTGAGTTTGTTACAGCAAAAATCAGCTTGTAGAAAATCTCAATTCTATTTTATCATCGTTTGTTTTTTCAGAAGCCCACACCCACTGTTGTGATTCTGTTGAAGCTGTGCTCCGATTGGTCGTCACTGCTCTGATGGGCGTGGCTGCTGCTGCTGCTGCTGTTCTTCTGGTCAATGACGTCAGATCAACAAGAAGTTAAACAGAGGAAACAGAACAGATATCATAAATATTGTGGCATATATCGGAGTTTTAATCAGTAAAGATGAAAAATTATGTGTGGTTTAATTGTTCATTGATGGTGAAACAAAGCTTTGCTTTCTCTGTAAAAATCTTCTTTACCTGAATCTGGGGTATTAGGGGCCATCTGGTGGCCAAAACAATGAATATTCTGCAATATTTAATTTTATTCTAATACC
Source organism: Ctenopharyngodon idella (assembly GCF_019924925.1). Taxonomy (NCBI): domain Eukaryota; kingdom Metazoa; phylum Chordata; class Actinopteri; order Cypriniformes; family Xenocyprididae; genus Ctenopharyngodon; species Ctenopharyngodon idella. The sequence goes on from NC_067229.1 coordinate 3,831,586, forward strand.
ATCCATTTTAAATTTCTTTTTGCTTAATTTAAGTGATTTTACTATTTTCATTTTGTTGTAGAATTATATGCAGCAACCCCCAAAAATACAAATGTAAAAACACTTCCAATTTCTCCAATCAGGAACAAGTTACAAATCACCTGATTCACTTCACACATGCTCGGTTTAGTTCTTATTCCACATGTGAGAAAGTAGAGCCCTGTGGCAGACACAGCTGATTCTGGACACGAACTCATTTTGATGTAAGAAAGTAACTTTTTTTTTTTTTTTTTTTACTTCATTTATTTTTGTTATGGCAATTGCTGCTTTGTAGTTAAACTCATCAAAGTTAAATTATGTTTATTATGTCTCTGTGTAGATATGTTTCTTGCAAGCTGTAAGATGAGCTAGTTCATGCAACAAGATACTGGGTTAGTTGTAACATCAATGAAGCATGTTACAGCCTATCCCAAGTCAATTTTTTGTTGTATTTATGCTTCTTTTTTTTTATTTTATTTTTTTTATTTCAGTATGCCTAAGTCAGGGGTGTCCAAACTCAGTCCTGGAGGGCCACTGTCCTGCAAAGTTTAGCTCCAATTTGCCTCAACACACCTGACTGGAAATTTCTTGTATGATAAGTAAGACCTTTATAGCTGGTTCAGGTGTGTTTAATTGGGGTTGTTGCTGAATTCTGCAGGATGGTGGCCCTCCAGGAGCAGGATTGGACACCCCTGGCCTAAGTCTTGGAAGAGAAAGACAAATTGAGGGATGTAAATTGAGCATTTGCTCATTTTATTCATTTTTGTTACACACACACACCAATTATGTTAAAAAGTCTGAGCTGAATAAAAAGCATTCAAAATGGATTTTTTTTTGCTATAATCCTTATTTCATAATGATACATCTCACTTCAGGGTCTGTTACAACTAACCCGGAATATGGGGTGAATTATAACATTTCACTTCTCGTGTTTGAAACTAAACCACAAATTTTCTGTTTGTGCTGCAAAGATAACAGCTATGTCGTTTAATATCTGACACATTTAACTAGTTTTAATCACATTTTGAACGCACTGGCTTAAAAGAACTCCAGGATACAGACAGAAATGTCAAAAATGTTACAACCATCCCCGGTCTCCCCCGATATCTTTAAATCATAGATATGCATATATTATAACTGAAGGGGTACCATAAAATTAACTATGAATTTAGAATCAGACTGAACGATGAATAAACACATTTACCCCAGATAGCATCAATGATCGAAATAATGTTAAATCAATGTTAATGTGTCAACGTTAACCGCATTGAATCAATATCACTTTTGCACCTGCAATTAATGTTGAAAAAATGTTGAAATTTTTTAACAAATAATCAATGGTAATGGCACTGAATCACTGTTGCAATGTGATGTTGGTTCAACATCATGCTTGAACTGATGCTGTGAACAAATACACAGGTTGTGTTCATTTTAAAACTACACATAATATGCGTAAAACAATTGAATTCTTCCAACACATTTTTATGCAATATTGACACAAAATGTGTAAACTAGAGTGTTACACATAATATGTGTCATTTTTCTACACATTTTTTCTTAGAGTGTACAAAATAATGTCATGTAGAAATTCAAACTACGGGAATTACGCTTAGGGAGACATTGAATATGAGACTAAAACTCCTCCAGCATCATGTGCACACTGGCCTGACCAGGATATCTGCCACTTGTCAGTAAATATCAGTAAAAATATTTAACACAAAACATTCAGATATGTTTCATAACTTTCATTTTGGAACTATTTTTCAATCATGATGCGATGTGTCGGAGGGACGTCTTTTCAACGGTCATTAAACATCCAAATGTTTGCTAGGTATAGTCGCGCCTGACGGCTGCTGGAAGAAGTTTGACTGACAATTTTGACTGTGCAAACCCTAGTAAAAAAAAAAGAAAAAAAAAAGTATACTTCAAACCCATTAACATATTTATTGAGATATCACTTAACACTTACTGATATAAAATTTTAATTATTATTTGGAACATTTCTTTATTGCAAAATGCACATTTCTTTATATTATGTCTAAAATCCCTTACGGAACAAAAACATATGGGAATATACTGCAAAATATAATGCGATATATTACGTAATACATTTCCATATATGGGAAACTAGTGCTTATATTTTTCAATATACTGCATTATACAGGTGCATCTCAATAAATTAGAATGTCGTGGAAAAGTAAATCATGGGATCATTTTCATTTTTGGGTGAACTATCCCTTTAATGTTGGCCTATCTTCCATGTTTTGATCTATTTTCTTGTTGCATTGCTCCCCCTGGGATTGATTCATTTTTGTTTTAAGGAGATCAGATGGCCCTTATAAACCTTGGTTGACATAGCAATACAATTCTACCACATTATTTTGGAAGTTAAAGTTTTGGGTGCTTTTTTTAAATTGAGTGGGCAGGGTTTGGAAAGCTTTTAGGCTGGAAATCGTTGGCCCAATCTGGCAACACTGCCTGTAGCCCAGTATACAACTGATGTAAAGCATCACTATATGGGGGCTTCTACCCATCCCTCCTAAAAATGTGTGATTAGCTCCGTAATCTGTTCACGAATTCATGATCACCTAAGTCCCCTTTAAAACTCATGAAGCTGGCGGCCGGCTTCTTCAATCCGCAGCACCGTGCCCAATGTCAGAAGCAGAGGACAAGGTGTGTGCATTTACTGATAGAATGTTATGACATCTACATTTGTGTAGTTCTTTGTCATAAAAGCAATTTACATAATGTTATGCAAGAACAATAAAAGGATGGTTTCCCATCATCCAATGTAACAAGTTTTTGCTGCATTCACCCCTCATCACACTACTGTTGTTTCCTGGCACATGTGGCATGATGATCTGGCCCACATGCTGCAGTGAATTACGGTCCTTGTGTGGGCCATTTCTGTTTGCCAGATCTGAGCCACAAGCAGGCCACAGCAATGCCACGTGTCAGCTAAGAGCAAAGAAATAAACCTAAACTGGACCTTATCTGAGCCATAAAATCTGTGTGTATTAAATATGGAGTCATCTGAGCCTTAATAAGCTGTTAACAAGCCACTGTAGGAACTGAAGGAAAGAATAGAACAGAAAAAGAGATGAGCAGAAACATAAGAACTACAACTGACTTCAGCCACAGCCTTAGATGAAATCAACTGAAGATGAAAGACATTATACCTCTCACGATCTCAACAGAGGATGATTAAACAACTCCACAAACAGCATTACTAGCTTCACTTATTAATAACCAGATTGACTTGATTTATGTTAGACATCTGCAAAAGTTGTTATTGAGAATTAACAGCGGTTTAACGCTTTCATTTGAAGTCACCATAGCAGTGATTAATGTTTCCATTAGTTGGGCTCTTAACTCTTATTATACATTTGTCTTTTCTGGCCGCTGTGACTGTGTTTGTTAAACACATTTGCAGTGGCAAAGGAAGCAAGCGCAAAATGACATCAAGTGATGGTGGTTGTTTGTTGATTGTTTTGTGGTCATCATGAAATGGCCTGATGTCATTTGAATTTAACAATTGTGTTGTGCTGTTAATGCATTTATGTTATAAACCCTGTGTTACTTCAGCATGAGATCCTGCAGCAATCAGTTAGAAGATTTTAACAGACATGAGCACTAAAAATTGATCTATAATGACACACACAGACATCAAGAATCAGCATATGAATCTCAACAATGGTGACAATCATTTGTAGTTTTTTTGTGTTTCTGCTCCTTTTCTGTGTCTCTCTTTCTGTTCTCTTCTTTCCTTCAGTGATTCTGCTTGTTAACAGCTTAATATACACAGATTTTATGGCTCAGATAAGGTCCAGTTTAGGTTTATGTCTTTGCTCTTGGCTGACATGTGGGATTGCTGTGGCCTGCTTGTGGCTCAGATCTTGCAAACAGAAACGGCCCACACAAGGACCGTAATTCATTGCAGCATGTGGGCCAGATCATCATGCTACATGTGCCAGATGTGGGCCGGATCTGGGCCGACACAATGTTGCTATGTGGGAAAGTGGCAAATTGATAGATTCATGTTCTGTTGTTTTTATTAGAAAACAATAGCATGGTTTAATATAGGGCAGATTTACCATATTGCCAATTTAGACCATTACAGTATTATGAGGTGTGTCTATATTCTAAATTAATATTAATGAATTTGATCTGTCGTCTTAATATGTAACCTACTGTAAACAATTGGTAAACAAATGACAACACTAAAGCTATGTCTAATATATTAAAACAATTAACAATCTAATATTTATGCTTTCTTCATGTAGGCCTATAATCACACTCACAACAAGGTCAAATCATTTAGCGAGAGTAAATGTAGACTATATTCGCATAAAGCGATTACAGTCGCGGTTTCTTGCGTCTTCTGTCTGCCATTTATGGGTCCATTCCAGACCTAGGAACAAGATAGCTTCCACGATATAAAGTGAATTACACTAAATCGATTTTAATTATGTAAAACGGTGATGAGTAAAATTTAAGAAAAGGGCACCAATGAAATGGTGATCATTGCTGAAAAAAGAGATTTCAAACTACAAAAACCACTTACCATCAACGAGTAAAACGAACAGAATGTGCATAAAATAGCCGGTAATCATTTTACTTTCTGGTCTTTTAGGCTAGATGGTGGAGAATGCTCACTGTTGCTTTTCTGCTTGAGGTCAGAGTATCCAGTTTCCACAGGAAATCCTGCCTCCAAGTTTTAATTTCATAAAAAGAAAGTTTATTTCATTATGAAGATAAAGTTAGGAGGAAACATGACAGGCAGCATTTAACCAGAATGATAATAACAGTTACTTCTTTCGTAAAAAAAATTAAAATAGCCTACAGTGCTATGACTGGCTAAATGAAAGTGAAAGTAACGAGGCTTGACCAGTCAGCGTGACCTGATTCAGAGTCAAAATCACATGATTTCAGTAGACGTGGCTTCGTTAGGCATACGTCATAAGTGTTTTTAAACTTCAATAGTTCACGTGACTTTGGCAGTTTGATACGTGCTCCGAACCACTAAATCGAAACAAATGATTCATAAAGCTTTGTAGCTTCATGAAGCAGTGTTTTGAAATCACCCATCACTAGATATTGTTGAATAAAGTTGATATTTTGTTATTTGTGGCACACAAACAGTATTTTCGCCGCTTTATAATATTAAGGTTGAACCACTGTACTCACATGAACTGTTTTAAATATGTTTTAGTAGCTTTCTGGGCATTGAAAAGGGGAGTGTTATTGCTGCCGAGGCAGCTAGGCCTCACTGAGCCATCATATTTTGTCAAAAACATCTTAATTTGTGTTCTGAAGATGAACGAAGGTCTTACGGGTGTGGAACGACATGAGGGTGAGAATTTTCATTTTTGGGTGAGCCCTTTAAATAAAAGTGTAGTGTAACCCTTACTCTCTCTTACTCTCCACTTCAAGGAGAGGGGTAATAATGCTGCGTTCACGCCACCTCCTTACCAGAATCTTGAGATAACACGTGACGTTATTCCGATTCGGATCTGTTCACGTCCTTGGACTGGGAATTATGCGTTTCCATGGCACCACTATCAATGCCTAAATGAATCTACAGCGGTCAGGTGGTACAGCGGCCACGTGGTACATGTGGGAGCTTTCAGAAAACTCCCAGTTTACAAGCTGTAATTATGAGCTCTATGAGGACGTGAACGCTTTTTACAAGCTAGAATCTCCTAACTACAGGAATTACGAGGCCGCGTGAACGTGCCCTAATTTGGCAGGGGGTCGGAACAGGATCCCAATGGTTAAATGATCCCAATAGGATTTTTCCATAGGCTTTTGGATTATCGCAAAAAACAAGCTCTGTGATCAACAGAGGTTTATGATACTTACACATTTTGTCCATCAAGATAATTTTGACAGAATAACACAACTTTTATGAAATTTGAAGCATAAATGCAGTCGCCAGAAGTAAAAAGCTAAAGATAGGCTAAAACGAACTTTATCACGGTCGCATGACTTCAGTGTCACCATCACTAAGCTTCCAAAAACCCTTTTAGTTTTTACATAAAAACATTTTCCCTGAACGTTTAAGTTAGAATAGTTGATAAGAGTACAATTATGAGTATAATGAGGCTGTAAAAGCGGATTGAACTCATCTGTTTGTTGTGATGTTTAATATTGCTGACAGCCTCTGTAGTCCCATTTAGCCACTTGTTAGCAACCACCTTTTTCAAGACACATAACAGCTTAAAAAAAAAAAAATCACAAGTGGGGTAATACTGATGTATTTTATGTCGTAGAACAGCGGTTCCCAAACTTTTTTTTCCTGCGCACCCCCTTCTGTGTCCCAACCGGGTAGGCGCACCCCCAATCCCCACAAACGCAACAAAGCTTTGTTTTATCGCCATATAAAGACTCATGTTTAATCATGCGCAAATAACCAGAACACGCATGACAATAACAACATCAACAAAGTTTCAATATAATGCAACAAATCTACGCACAAGCTTCCACTTTTAAGAGGACGAGTGACAGACACAGGCTCAGTAACAGAAAGCACGGTTATTTTCAGCCGCGTAAAAGAAACATTGCAGCAATAGGCTAGGCCTATTAAATGACCGTGGAGCTAGCATCATCATCATCATAACACAACGGTTATGGAAATTAGAACGACTGTACATTGAATTAAATTGCAATGAAGTTACAAACGATCCACAACATTAAAGAGAATCAGCTCCGAAATAGATAAGACGTCCCACTTGACAGTTTCCCTGATTTCAGCCAGTTAAGCATATTTATAATATATATATGGAATGAATGAAACGAGTTGGCACGCATATAGCCCAGCCTGCAGTGCATAAAAGAAGAGCAGTGCGTAGAAGAAGACAGCAGCTGTCTTCTTCTACGTTTCTATCAAAAACTAATAAATTATAATTTTTTATTTAAAATAAAAGCGATTACAAAGGAAATGTTTACTGTTCATGTTTTTTTTTATTGTATGGAAAAATCCCACTTAAAAAAACAGACCGCCATTACATTTTTCCTCTCGCGCACCCCCTGGTGGCAGCTCGCGTACCCCTGGGCACTTTGGGAATCCCTGTCGTAGAATGAAACATGAAAGTGTCTTGAGCTTGTGTTCACAACAGACCTTATTTCAGCCATTTAACCAAAATCTCATTCAAAAAACCCATTGACTTTGGCACAATGGAACCGGAAGTGCTAAAATGCTAATTCACTTCCGCGTTTTGGCCTACAAAGTGATGTCATGCATCACTCTATTGCGACACAACTTTTATTTTTCCACTTTAAGCACTGGGAATCATAGTCCTATATGTTTTAACTGAAGGGATGCCATAATAACAATAAACTGAATTCAGAAACAAACTGAATGACAGTTCAATACAAACATATTTACAGCAATAAAAACTTTATTCAAAAACCAAACAGACTTTATTTGTCTTTATTTTTTATTATATTATACAAAATAATCTTATTTCAAACCAAAAAGCAAGATTATTTTGCTTGTTTTAAGGAAAAACTCACTTAATTTTGACTTTTTTTTTTCTGAAAACAAGACAATAATTTTTACTTGTCTAGAAAATGCTTCTTGATTTAAGAATTTTTAGATATTTGGACTGGAAACAAGACAAAAAATCTATGGAAAGCATTTTTTTGCAGTGCAGATAGCTGATTATTCAGAGTGATATCTGCTGATACCAATAATGCTACTGATAGTTTGGGGGTTTTGCTTATTCTACTTTTTTTTTTTTAAATTAATGATACTTTCATTATAATTAATCATATGTGACCCAGGACCACAAAACCAGTCATAAGGGTCAGTTTTTTGAAATTGAGATTTGAATAAATAAGCTTTTCATTAATGTATGGTTTGTTAGGATAGGACAATATTTGGCTGATATACAACTATTTGAAAATCTGGAATCTGAGGGTGCAATAAAAAAAAAAAAAAAAGAAAAAAATCAAAATATTGAGAAAATCGACTTTAAAGTTGTCCAAATGAAGTCCTTAGCAATGCATATCAACTCACAAAAATACATTTTTTTTTACGGTAGGAAATTAACAACATATCTTCATGGAACATGATCTTTACTTAATATCCTAATGATTTTTGGCATAAAAGAAAAATTTATCATTTTGACCTATACAATGTATTGTTGGCTATTGCTACAAATATACCAGTGCGACTCATGACTAGTTTTGTGGTCTAGGGTCACATATTTTTAATTATTATAATTTAAAAGAAATGCAAATAAAAACTTTATTCTCTCCACTTCATCAATTTGTTTCAGAGTAACTGGTATCAGTTATAAACAAACACATTACTCAAATTAATATTAACACATTAACTAAATTCTGAAGATTAAATTAATATTTCTTAACTTTCTGAATGATATTAATTCATATAATTACTATTAATACTGAACAGGTTTCTTAGCATTTTCTTTACACAAAGCCCAAATGCAGTGCATTTTCCTGCCCTCTTTTGTTTGACAGCATATATCGGCCCTGACTACCGGCGGTTTTTAAACTATTGGATGAAAGCTGATAGTGTAAAAAATGTAGCTTTTATCAGGCGGATACTGATTAATGGCCGATATATCGGTGCATCTCTACTATTTATGGTTTTTTCATCTATTGTGGCAAAAATTCAACTGACTCTTACTGCATAAGAGACAAACTCATCCAATTGTCTTTCAAAGTTGTATTTCTTGCAAGTAAGGTCAAACAGTCAACAGAAACACAAGTAGCTGCAGAGTGTAAGACAAAGAACGAAAGCTTCCCCTCACTTTTATATCTCTGACCTCCAAGGCTGAAGCCTCTGTCCTTTTACCATATTAGGAACATGTTTACCACTTCAGTGTTTTTCCACTTGTCACTCAAAGTAGGCAAACTGTTGCGTCCCCTGGTGGCATAGAGGTATGAGGAAGACGCACATAATAAAATATAATCTTGGTCTCTGGGGAGTACTGTGGGTGAGTGACACAAGGACAATCAACGTGACAAAAAGTGGTTCGCTTTATTTATAAAAAGAATATAAATTTACACAAATAGAAACACCGACCATATAAAAAGAAAAGAAATTATAATAAATTGAAACAAGCCACAGAGAAAAAGAAAATGAGCGGTGCTAAACAAACGAAAAAAACAAAACCAAAACATTCACTAATTCCCCGCCCTCTAAACTAACTGAAAACAAAACCAGAAAATAAAGAAATCTTCGGCGTTCGCGCCATAACTAAAGCTTCACTATCTATGAGAACAAAACTTACACAAGGCTGCACCCGCTCCTTCCCTAGTGTGTCTAAACAGAGTCAATCCTGCATGTTTGTAAGATGTAAGTCACGTGACATACTTTCCTTTTCTTTATCTCCGGGCTGAGAAGTTTTTAGTTCAGATAAGACGTTCTCTGTATCAAACACCACAAACAATCAAGCAAGCAAGCGAACCACCACTAATCCACCACTGAACCACTTTTTTTTATTTATATTTTACTTTTCTTTTTTCCGATTTTCTATTCTTTCTCCATCTATTTGCGTATATATTTATATATATTAAAAAAACAAACAAAAAAAAACTTGCAACGAGCACTTTACTGATGAAACTGGGACTTGACACAGCACTTACATACTGTTGTACTCATGTTGATTTGATTGCTTCTACTATTCTCATTTGTAAGTTGCTTTGGAGAAAAGCGTCTGCTAAATGACTAAATGGAAATGGTAAAATCATATGAAAATTATACAGAAACTCAAAATTTCCTCCACACATCCTTCTAACAATAAAGCATTTGTTGTATACATTTAGCAGGAAGGCCGAATTCTACAAGTAAGTTATTTGTGATTTGAATACAAATGTAGGAAAAACTGTAGGAAAAATTAATTCATGCACTTTAACAAAATTAATGAGAGACATAAGGTCACTTTCACTTTCTGTTTCTAACTTCTTCCACAAGCACTTAACTAATTCAAAACAGGTTTAGAAGCTGCATTTATCACATATTTAAATCAGCAAATGTAATATGCATATTTAAAATAAGGTTGAAAAGTAATTGCAGGAACTTTCCTCACACAATAATTTGGATGAAGTTACAAATTAACAACTTGCTAGAAGTTTCCAGTAACAGATGGTTTAATATTTGCATAACAGCTCAAGATAAGTGCTTTATCATTAATGAGAGGCCTGCAAAGCATAAATATGTTCATAAAGCAAAACTTTTAATCATGTTTCAGCTCATTTTTAGAAGGATATTATAGAAGTTTGTTTTAGCTGATTTAATCCAATGGGAATAATGCTGCAGTAGCTCTTTGTGATCCTCTCAGATCATGCGTCTTTCTCCATCTAAGAAAGCAATAAAACACAGATGGTAAAAAGAGAAATGAAGTGTTGTTTTCAGCTACAGAAAATGAACACACAGTATGTTTCACCAATCAGTGAATGAGATTCAGTTTGAAATGTTTATTTCTTACCAGGATGATTTTGTGAGTGCGGGTGAAATCAAACACAGATCTATAAAGACACACTACAGTAGTGCAGTATCTTACCTCACACTTAGGCTTTCTGAAGAAGCTCTTGTTTCCTTATCTCCCTATCTGCTTTGATAAATAAACACACACAATTAAACAATAATTTTGCACAATAAAGATGTTTTCCTCTCAATACAAAATCTGTAGGTGTTACTTACCCTTTCTAGATCTCCTGTGACGGTAGTAAATCACACCAACAGCTGCAACCAGCAGAAGAACAACAGCAAAACTTATTCCTGCTACAGCACCTGCAGACAGATCTGAACCTGGAACAGCTGAAGACAGACAGTCATTAGTGTGAGCGAATCTGACTGTGTTTTTAGACCACTGTCACTGGAAATATTATTGTAATATTATTGTAACTCCTATTAATGTTTAATGTATACCTTTATTCTTTTATCTTTTCTTAAATATTTTCTTTTTTTTAGCCATGAACCCATTTGATTACTATTTTTTTTAATTTTTTATGTAAAAACTTGAAACATACTGTTGTCAGTCTCTTGCTCTTTTATGTCCATTTGGGAATCTGCCTTACCAGGATCAGCAGCTGGAAAACACAAGAGAATAAAAATAAAGAAATACAAAAGAACACAAGAAGGGATGTTGAAGAAATTATGGATAATTATGGCAGTTTTGTTCATTTGCAGCTGCATAAAAACTCGTAAAAAACTGAACAAGCTCCCTGCAGCGTGTCCTCACTAATATTAATTAATCACTAATATTAATATCATTCATCACTAATATCAGCATTGCTGAACAAAAAAATCCTAATTTTACAGAAAATAAATTATTTTACAGTCATTTTCTTTTATTTTAAAGTATACTTTAAAATAGTCCACACTTTATTTATTTTATACAGAAAATCTTATTGAGAATTAACAGAGGTTTAAATGTTGACGTCTTATTGAAAAAAAAAAAAAAAAGTCTGAAGTCACTGTTATGGAGGTCAGCAGTTTTTCATGTTAGTTATTCTCTGACTGCTTTAACTGTGTGTTTCTAATGCATGTTGAACATATGAACAATAACATACAGGGTAAGAGAATAAACATCTGACTGTCCCTCTTAAAACAGTTCAAAATGAAAAATTTATTTACAGTATTCAATCTGTAAAATACTTCAGGGTAAATGACACTGAATGACTCACCTTTGACAGTCACACTGAATGTTTTTATAATTTTGCCCAAGCTGTTTTTTGTGATGATTTTTGTGCTGTTACACTTGCTGTTTCTGTTTAAGTTTTCCCTTTTGCCTGAACTTTCGCTCCTGATGAGCTCTGCTTTATAACGTCCAGTGTGTTCAGGTCTGATGTTTGTGATGATCAGAGATCCGGTCTCATAGTCCACCTTCAGTCTGTCTCTGAATATCTTGCCTTCTCCATCATAAAAACAAGTCTTCTCGGGATTTCCATTGATGTGAGCAATGCGGATGTCATCAAAATACCACTGCATTATCTCTTCTTGTTTTTTGGTAACACTAGAGTTTAGAGTGACTGAATCTCCCTCATTCACTGACATATTTTTGATCACTTCATCTGGATCAGCACCGAACACACCTGAAGACACAAATGAACAGTTACTAGTGTGTGTGCATGTGTATATCTTTCACCTATTGTGAGAAGCCAAATGTATAAAAATCAGAGGTGTATAGTCCAGGGCTCAGAAAGTAAAAGTCCTGCCATATTTTTATTCCACCCACTGAAGCAGTGTTAAAGTTAATGAGATAAATAAGTGATAAATTGAGTGATGATTGACCATTATTGAAGATACCTGATGATAACAAGCAGAATCACCAAAGGAGAAAATCACAATTTTTAAGACACCATCACAGAGATCAGGGTTTGATTTAGTTGGGCTCTTGACCCTTGACTTTTTAATATTAGATTTTGTTTGGCTGCTGTAACTGAGTTATAACAGCCAGACAAGCAAAGAGAAAAGATGATCAGGTGGTGTTGGTTATGTTTTCACATAATCATTATTTGATCTGAATCTCTGAACTCCGCGCTTCTGATGAGCTCAGAAAGTGTTTCTCTTTGCTTGTCTGGCTGTTATAACTCAGTTACAACAGCCCAAACAAAATCTAACACTAAAAAGTCAAGAGCCCAACTAAATCAAACCCTGATCTCTGTGATGGTTTCTTAAAAATTGTGATTTTTGTCCTTTGGTGATTCTGCTTGTTATCATCAGGTGTCTTCAATAATCCTCAATCATCACTCAATTAAACACTTATTTATCTCATTAACTTTAACACTGCTTCAGTGGGTGGAATAAAAATATGGCAGGACTTTTACTTTCTGACCCCTGGACTTTCCCCCTCTGATAAAAATCTAAAAACAGAAGTCAACAGAAATGCTCCCACAAGGATGTGCCTAAAGTCTGCTAAAACCTTCTTTTGGGAACAACCTCATTTGTAAAAATGGTGTAAAGAAAAAAAAAATTGTAAAAATGCAAGTGTTCTGTTAGGGATGGGTTAGGGTTAGTAACTAACTGTAAATTTTTAACAGTAGTGTCTTTTCTAAAAAAAATCTATGCTGTATTCATGCTATATAATGCAGTACATTCTAATATTATATTAAAGGTGCATTTGATCAGGCAAATATATCGCGTTCTCTGGAAGAAGAAATGAAAGATATTTGTAAGTTTAATAAGATTTAAGCGATCACACGTGTTTTGAAGAAACTGCGCCATTCGTCCGCCATTTAAGAGACCAGAACAGGAAGAACTAAATTACCACGACATATCAAGTAAATGTATAGCGAAACATTATATTCATATGTCATATTAAATTATTTAATACAATGCTGAATAAAATAAAATACTTTATGAGAAATGTCGAGTCGACGAGCTGATTTGAAGCTGCGTCATTTTTCATCTCTGGAAACATAAAGGGTTGGAACTACAGAAACAAATAGTTGTCTTACCATCAACGAGAAAAGCAAGCAGAATGACTATCTTACATCCTCCCATCCTTTTAAATGACTATGATAAATTGAATAAGAGATATTGGAGATTCAAATATAGCTTCGTAAGTCGTGTGTTCTGTTGTTGTTGTCTAATGGAGTCTGAAACGGTTTCTTTCTTTTCCGGTCTCAACGAGAAAACCCCGCCCTCAATGCATGAGTTGAGTTCACTACAGATTTTGACATTCAGTGTAAATGTAAAGTTAGAAAAAGTCGGATAGGCTAATTAAAACACGACAGATATTTACCCAGATGAAATTACAATAATCGTTATTTCTTCCGTCAAATTAAAGTACATGCATATTAAATACTGATAGATTCAGATTAAATGAAAGTTAAAGTAACTCAGGACTGACCAGTCAGCGTAAATCTGAATCCCCTTAAAGAGATAGTTACCCAAAAATGAAAATTACTCACCCTCAAGCCATCCTAGGTGTATAAGACATTCTTCTTTTAGACAATCTGAGTTATATTAAATAATTTCCAGGCTAATCCATGCTTTGTTCCATGTTCTTTCAACTTAATTTTGAAACTAAACAAACTACATCTTCAGTTCATCTAAGGCTGTGGCTGAAGAAAGTTGTAGTTTGTGTTCTTATTTCTCTTTCTTTCAGTGTTTGTTCACAGCAGGTGTTTGAATGATTGAAAGAATGTTTCAGTAACATCATACTAACCTTTAAATAACATTCTACTAACATTAAGGAAACTGGACATTTTTATGTTCTTGGAATGTTACAAATCAACGTTCCTAGAATGCTGAATTTTAAATCAAAATTAAGTTGAAAGAACATTTGAGGAACATTATACCTTATAAAAACTTTCCTATAACAAAACTTATAAAAGAACGTTCTTATAACAAAACTCTGTTAGCTGGGAGATCACTATTTTTCACAGACACAAAATTAGATCAATAAACTTCAAAACTGTCTCACAATTATCACAAATGTTGATATTCAAATGAAATGACAGGATTAAAAATAGTTTTGTGCCATCTATTGTCAGAAGAAAAAAATATGTGTGGGGGGTGGGGGTGGGCATCTTACCCTACTGTGTTAAATTTCCTTATTTAATCATTTGTGCCTGAGTTTAACAGGCACATAATCAATATTATAAAGGTTATCAAGAAGATTATAATGCACACACAAATAATATTAACTGGTTAGATTATATAAAAATAAAATAAAATCACTGGGGGTAGAATATGTCCCTCAGCTGTATTTAATAAAAGATACTTGAATATTTTTCATGGGTAATTCTAACATTGAAATAGACCTACACAAGGCCACGGTGTGTTTTCCACTAGCAGCGAGAACAAATGTGATTCACTGAATGCATGTGACTCTCGAGCAACTCAGTTATAAGTGAACCCTGCTGTAGTCTCAGTTATTAACAAAACTGAACAGAAATGTGTTTTGGTCTGTTCATATACATTGTCCTAGTTTCATTATATATGTTGATTATAAATGAAAAACGCACGCACGCGCACACACACACACACACTAAAGATTAAAAGAACAAAATATACAGCAAACCTTTTATTTAAACTGCATGTGTTAAAGAGTGTTTTCTGCCTCTAAGAACAGAAAGTCTTAAAGCTAAGTGAATATATTGCGACAGTATATGTGGTCACAGTTACTGCGCTTCAACTGAAGTGTGGTCAGTTCCTGTTCGGGGCGGGTTCACATACAGGCTAGTTCTGTCGTGTCAAAGCAGTCTGTTTTCAGAAATGTCTAGTGTTATTTTCTTAGAGCACTCAAAGAAAATGGTTCATGGTGTTGTTTTGACCCTCTTGTGTTTGTGGCATCTAGTTGGTAAGTTACAAATTTAAGTTTTATATGTGCTCTTACTGAATTAGTTCATGCTTTCTTTTTTAGTATTATTATTTTTTGCTATGTTGTTGTCATTTTTGTGGAGCTCTACTTCTAAATGTTGCTTTTCGCTGTTGATCTATTTTTTATTTCATTAAGTTTTGTGTCTGTATTGCTCTTCATTTTAAGTAGTTAAAAATAATATAAAGTTATTTAATGTTTAATCTGTGAAAAACACTCTGTTCTTCAGGTGTGTTTGGTGTTGATGAACTGAAGTCAGTGTCAGTGATGGAGGGAGATTCAGTCACTCTAAACTCTGGTTTTACTGAAATAGATGATGATGATCTGATTCTGTGGAGGTTTGGAGCTGAAAACACTTTAATAGTTCAAATCAGTGTACTGGAGGACAGCATGACTGTATATGATGATGTTCTTGATGAGAGATTCAGAGACAGACTGAAGCTGGATCATCAAACTGGATCTCTGACCATCACAAACATCACAACTGAACATGATGGAGATTATAAACTGCAGACCAACAGTGTGAGAAAGAGTTTCAATCTCACTGTCCATGGTGAGTTAAATATCATTTTCTTTTATTTGTTACAGCTTTAATGTAAACATCCTGAATTTTTTTTTTTTAATCTTGAAATTATAAAAATCTGAGATAACTATTTATTTATGATATATTTCCTGATTTTCCAAACTATTTAATGGTTTTCTCCTTAATTATTCCAATGTTGGAATCTAAAACTGTAATTTAAAAAAAAAAATCTGACATTAAAAACACTTGCTGAATGACATCACAAACTGGTATTAACACACAGAATGATTTATTCTGATGTTTCTAACCTTTTCCAGCTCGTCTCCCTGTTCCTGTCATCATCAGTAACTCTTCCAACTGTTCATCATCATGTTCATTGGTGTGTTCAGCTGTGAATGTGGGTCATGTGACTCTCTCCTGGTACAAAGGAAACAGTTTATTGTCCAGCATCAGTGTGTCTGATCTCAGCATCAGTCTCTCTCTACCTCTGGAGGTGGAATATCAGGATAAAAACACCTACAGCTGTGTGCTGAACAATCCCATCAGCAACCAGACTCAACATCTGGACATCACTCACCTCTGTCACACATGTGCAGGTACGACAGAGCTGATATATGTGATTATATACAAAAATAATTCACTTTTTTTCTGTATCATTACAGTGCTGGTCAAACTGTTTCCATTTCATCCTCCAGTCTCAGTCTCTCTGACAGTGCTGATCTCTGCTGCTGCTGCTGCTGGATCTCTGTTGATTGTCGCTGCAGTCGGGATCTTCTGCATCTGCAGGAAACACAGAAAAACTGATCAAGAAGGCAAGTGTTACAAACAAGTATAACAAAACTATAAATAAATAAAATAAAAAAAACCCACACACACATATATATAAAGAAATATGCAATTATATATATATATATATATATAGCACATATTTTTTTCAAAATGAAAATGATTTTTATGATTATTTAATCATTTTTTTTGTTTTAAAGTTTATTACTCTAGTTCCAAAAAGTTATTAGGTGTGGTAATAATCAGAATCATCTCACTTGCACAAAAAACAATTCTACAATTCTGAAAACTGCATCAAAACACACTGGAAAAACAAACACAGAAATGCAAATCTAAATTATTTTAAAAATAAATCAGCTTTTTCAACTCTTTAGGACCATAATCCTATTGGCCTATGTGTACACTGTAAAAAAAGAAAAGAAATGTTGGTTTAACTTAAAAACTTTAAAAAGTATTGCCTTAAAATGTTGAGTTCATTGAAATTAAAAAAATTGAGTTAATACAATGAAGGCGATTGGTTTAATAAACAGAAAGTCAAAATATTATGTTATCTGAACCACATTATATATTGAAGTTGATTTGACAAAAGAAAAAATGTGATAAATCATGAAAATACTTTTTTTTTTTTTTTTTTTTTTTTTACAGTGTAGAGATACAGCCCTCTGCTGGTGTTCAAATTAACATCTCTATGTTTGTATTTAACTTGAGGGTGACATTTATAAAGAAAGTTTAACTAAATTAAATGTTTAATAATTAACTTACACTATGATTGACTATTGACTGATTTATCTATACATACAGTAGGGCTGCTGGATTATGGCAAAAATATTAATCATAAGTATTTTGGTCAGTAATTGGTTGTTTGCACATGATGTCATTGCTGCACACGAAATGCGGCTGGAGGGCAAGCAGTGATTTTTCTATATAGGAATCCTATCACAAACTCAAAATTCATACGTTTAGCGTGAAATGAAATGAATATGGATACCTGCTTACCTTTTTTTGTTTTTGACTTGGTTAAATATTCACATTCTTCATGCTATCGTTTGCAGGGAAGAGAAGATATTTTATCCCATTTCATGATCATTTGGTGTTTTCACTTAAATTTTGCAGAATTCCATTCACAATGTTGATCTGGGCTGCGTTCAGCCCCGACAAAAAGTTGCAAAACATTTTTTAAAAGGAAACAGTGGTGCATTGAACACCCTGTTCTGATGACGCATGAGTTGCAACTATGGCAGCTAAGAAGGCCATTCTTTGTTCTTTTTGAAGAATTTTTGGAGCCTGATGAAATCGGTATATAAATACGTGTTTAATACTGCAAAATACACTCGATGCAGTTCAGAATAAAAGAGAACACATTTGTAAACGACTTTACTTGGACCCATTGTGCAAGTCGTCTCTTTAATACCGCATGGTTTATATACATGTTGATGCTGATTGGGCTGACATTTTTGACACACCCACCAAACAAGAGAAAACGTATATCAAACCCTGTCACACACCATTTCCAGGAAACATGTCGTTCAACCCAGAGACCGTAACAGGCGCACCGGTTTGAGCTTGAACGTGCCCCTGGTTACCATGAAAACAGTGTCACGTGCTGCTGCTTCAGCCATCATGTGGTCAAAAAATAAATAAATAAATAAAAATGTGTTCAATAAGCTGACAGAAGTCAATCCATTTCTTTGTTGAAAGGGTGTAAATGTAACTGTAGTTTTAATGTTGTCTTTGTAAATATTCACTTTCCCATATGACCACGGAGGAGAATCAGAGGGTCACATACAGTGTGTCGGTGTCTGTCCACTGAATTTTTTATATTTATTTTAACAAATGACAACCAAAATCAAACCCATAGAAGCTCATGAACAGTTTTTAAGTGGCTGCGTGCAAGTTATGCTCATTCACATACTGTAAACCCTAATGCTCAAAATACTTAATTGTTTTGAGTAGGACAAACTTAAATTGAACAAATTAGTTCAGTTAAATTAACTGTAATGAGTATTTAGAACTTTATTTTTCTTTTGAGTTCACAACACTGACATATTTTAAGTAAACTGAACTGTTTTATTGTTTTGAGTTGTATGAACTCATTTCTTTTCATTTAGACAGACTTATGTTTAACTGAAACTGGGCTGGGATTTCTATTTTCCAGCATGCTTTTCCCATGGCACTCGAAAGGGAGAGTAAATGCTAAAATTAAGTGTTGTATAATGTTTTTTTTTTGTGTGTGTGTGTGCAAAATTAATGGATAAGGGAGATTTAGTAGTGCTTAATGTTTTGTTATGCTGTTAATGTGGGTTTTTGAGAGTTACTATTATGGTGACAAGTGGTGCATGCAGCTTGGTTTGAGAGCAGGTAAGTTACATGTTTTAAGTTGCTTTACTCATTCAGTAAGTGCTATACCATGCTGTTGTTAATATATTAGCAAATTAGCAAGTTGTCATTTTCTGAATTTACTCATTAGGGTTTACAATGAAGTAAATAACTCATTTGACTTAGAAGAACTCAAAATAAAAAAAGTTAATTGCTATCAAGAATGTATGAGCTAACTCAGTACTTCAAGTTAGGAAGAATTACCATGCAGGAGTACTACAAGCTCAAAACTTGATAGTTCTGCTTACTTAAAATTGGGAACATCATAACTCAAAAAAATTTGATGTAACTGATTACCTCAATTTTTTTGAGTTGACCAACTTATGATTATTTAACACATTTAACCCACCGCTCCCCCAAGAACATGATATAATGAATCAGATTTAGATAAGATTGATTTTTGAGGTTTTAATTCATCTGTCATTTTTGTTTAAACAGATAAAGAGATCACTTACGCTGATCCGACGTTCTACAAAAGAAAAGTACAGAAATCGGTGAGATCATATTCTTAATTTATGTTGTGTGTCTCTGTATAATTTTAGCAGTCAGATTTATTGTTGTGCTTGTATGTGACAGATCATTTTACAAACACAAAAAAATGCACCATATGAGATATTCATGAGCCCATTTTTACTGAACAACTCAGGTATTTGTACTGAAATACATTTTTAAAATCAACGGTATGGTGGTTAACTTTTGTTAAGCATGTCAGAGAGGTTCTGGGTTCTCATAGGTTCTAATCCGCCCTCTTATAGTTTTTTTTTTTTTTCTCATTAAAACCAAAAGGTGTTTGTTAGTGATTCCATATCAAGAGCAGGGACATTTTGTTTTGTGATTTCACCGGAATGAATAGAGTCTCCACGACGGCGTTAAGTCATAGATTGAAGCGCTCAAGCCTCGTCTGTGTGAAGACTGTGCAGTGTGCACGAGCGCAGAGAGAGAACTGATAACAGCGGCAATGAGCACTCGCAAAAAACAAGATCATCTCTGATTTAACTCAAATTAACAATTTGCTAATCAAATAATCAAATAGAGATGTTTCTCTCTTAGGTACATCTGTGCCATGAGATGTTTCAAAAAATGGTAGGGACAATATTGACCCTGGCAAAAAGTGGGTTCCACCCCTCCCACCCGAAAATATGCCTATGCAAGAAACACTGAAAGAGTGCAGGGTCTCTAAACTTCATCAGCACTTCAACATTCATATACATGTTAAATTAAAGCCTTCAGAATGTGACAAAATGCACATATTTCTGTTGTTCTGCATGTCTATATGTGTGACTGAGCAGATACAGAATGATTTTTTTTTTTTTTTAATCAAAAGTTGAACCAACTTTAAGGAAAAAAAAGATATGAGGCTGCATTTACATTGTGTTTACACAAAAACAAATCAGATCAGATTTTTCATTACATTTGAAATTGGTATTAGGCTGTTTGAAATTTGGCACAGAGTGCAACAGTTATGTTCCGGAAGTAAAAACAGGAAATCAGGAAATTAATTTTTAAAAATAACTTCCCATCTAACAGAGTTTTGTTATAAGAACGTTCTCTAAATATTCAGTTTTGGTTCTGGGAACATAAAAAAAATGTCCAATTTTCTTGACGTTAGAGGAAATATTTTATAAGGTATAATGTTCCTCAAACGTTCTTTCAACTTAATTTTGATTTAAAATTCAACATTGTAGGAACGTTGATTTGTAACATTCCAAGAACGTAAAAATGTCCAGTTTCTTTAATGTTAGTAGAATGTTATTTAAAGGTTAGTATGATGTTCCTGAAACATTCTTTCAATCATTCAAACACCTGCTGTGAACAAGCACTGAAAGAAAGAGAAATAAGAACACAAACTACAACTTTCTTCAGCCACAGCCTTAGATGAACTGAAGATAAAAGACATTAAATCTCTGAAGATCTGATTCAACAACTCCACAAACAGCATCACCAGCTTCACTTATTACTAACCAGACTGACTTTATTTCTGACATACATCTACAGAAGCTCTTATTGAGAATTAACAGAAGTTTAGATGTTGATGTCTTATTGAAAATGTTTTGTTTGAGGTCACCATCATGGAGATCATTGTTTGCTTTAGTTGGGCTCTTGACCATTGATTTTTGTTCAGTTGTTTCTTTTTCAACAATTGCAAGTGTTTTCAGAAAACATTTCTGCATTGATTAAGCAGATCAACAGTTCTGTTTTAATGGTCAAATGACTGCATTAAAGTGGTTTAAACAACTAAATTAAACTATTAAACACATATCTTTAATTTAATATCATTAAGTGTCCAGATTTCAAATGTTTCATTATTATATCTTGTATTTTTTTTTTTGTTTGTTTTTTTACAGAATGTTAAAAAGGAGGATGAAGTGGTGTATGCAGGGGTCGTCACTAGAAGATGATCAGACTTGAGTGAGTGCAAGATCCAGCTGTGTGATTACTTTCACCAGAAGCCTACAGTTGAGATTTGGGATTGGTAGGAATCACAACATAGCAACAACTGGACCTAATATTAACACTCTCCAAGTGCAAAATGAGAGTATGCAAGTTTTCAGCTTGATGTATAATGAGTATAATGACAATAAAGGCTTCAATCAAAAAAGCAAATTATTAAATATTAGTACTGTAAATTGTTCAGTTAAAACATCCTTGAGCTGAACTTTTTTTAGACGCAGTTTGAGGCTTCATCAGCTCAGTTTCAGTGTCAAAAATATGATCTGCTGTGGTCGGAATAATCTCCATCTGTACAGAGATGTGGTTTGATCTGCTGGACAGCTTCTGCATGAGCATGTGTCTATGGACATCTGTGGTTAATGTCAGTTTGTGCGTGTTTATTTTGGTGTCAAGATAACGTGTCAAGATTATCAAGTTAGCGTGTGGTTTTAGGGTGTTTTTTCCACTACTTTACATATGTTTGCTGTTTCACTTCTGCCCAGAACACAGAACAGCTTTACTACAAAAAAACCCCATTAATGTTGGAGTTTGTCAAAAAACAAAAAAACAAACAAAAAATATATCACATCAAACAGTGATATTACTGCAAAATATGAAAATATCATATACTATGAAAGTTGAGACTGTTTCATATCAAAAGTAACCTGCTCAGTCTGGTCTGTTGGCATGCTGTCAGTGTCCTCTTTGCTCCGCAATGTTTTTTCACTGCATGAGAAAGTTGAGGTGTTATGTGAGAACAGTAACCTTAAATACTAAATGATGTGATCCTGCAGATAAGCAGTGCTAAAGTTAAGTGTTATTTCCAGCTCTAGCATGAGAAGATGAAGTCATTTCTAAGAACAACATTTCTTGATATCACACCTTCCACAGCCATTTTAAGAATAAATACAATGTGTGAATCACTGTTTTAATGTTTATATTTTTATACAAATGTTCAGAGGTAAGTTTTAGTTTCTCCATTTTAGTTAATTTAGTAATTAACTAAAAGTTGCAATGCTGCTGCTGCTACTACTACTACACGTCTCCTATAATGTAAAATATATTTTTCAGTAAAATAACAGTGCTGCAGCCTAAAGGATATTTACTAATTTTTTTATGTGCATCATTACACATTTTTTCAAAGTAGTAGTTTTAAGTTCTTGATCTGTTCTTTGACATAAGTTTGGCTCAAATATGCTTGTTTTCAGAAAAAAAACCTAAATTCAATAAAAAACTGCCATTTTCAATAAGTTTAATGGCTTTTTTCCCAGTTACAGCTTTTGTCTGTTTGCTCGTGTAGTGTGACACTTGACTCATAATACCATGTGACTGATCACTTTATATTACAGCTCCCTCAGAGTCTCTTTTAAGATGTTTTAAGTCTGTGACTTTGAAACTACAATAATACTATGAATAAATGACTGTCAATGTAAATAAAAGGTGCTTTCGCCCACATAATGGTGTATTTACAACATCTAACAGCAGGGCTAACAGACCATGTTAACCAGACAAACCTTGGCCCTTTGGGATTTCATTTAGGCCGCATTTACACAGCAGGTCTTAAAGCCCAATTCCGATTTCTTGAATATATCTTTTTTATTTATTTATTTATTTTCTTTACATCTTTTAAAAGTGACCCATATCCGACATCTGCATTTACATTATACACTTGCTGAAACAACCCAAGGTAGACGTACTGACCCGAAAAAATTTAGGCCGAAAAGAAAGTAAAAACGGTGCAATTTGCAATCAACACTGATGAAATGATAAGCTTTTGCTTTCCGCAGCATCTTTAAAGGTCAGTAAAGCATTGGTCTCTTAAAGGAATAGTATATGACTATCCTTTTTCAGGTGAACACAATTAGAGATATATTTAAACATATCCTTAGTCCTCTAAGTTTTATAATGGTTGTGAATGGGGAGCTGCGTTTTGAAGCCAAAAATAATGCATCCATCCATACAAAAAGTAATCCAAACGACTCCAGGGGATTAATAAAGGCCTTCTGAAGTGAAGCGATGCGTTTGTGTAAGAAAAATATCCATATTTAAAACTTTATAAATTCAAATAACTAGCTTCCAGCGGACGACTTGTGCCAAACTTGCAACAAATTTAAGCTCCTCTTCTCGTTTATATCGAAATCCTCTGAAATTTCTCTTTTTAGACTTGTAATCCATGACCGGTGATTTATTTTGCTCTGTCCTCTGTGTCTCTGCATTCGTCATTACGTTGTGCGCAAATCGGGTTGTCTACCATAACCTAGTTATTTGAATTTATACAGTTTTAAAAATGGATATTTTTCTTACAAAAACACATCGCTTCACTTCCGAAGGCCTTTATTAACCCCCTGGAGTCGTATGGATTACTTTTCTTCATGGATGGATGGATAATTTTTGTCTTCAAAATGTGGCCCCCCCATTCACTATAATTATAAACCTTGGAGGACTAAGGATATTTTTAAATATATCTCCGATTGTGTTCACCTAAAAAAAAAAGTCATATACACCTAGGATAGCTTGAGGGTGAGTAAATCATGGGGTAATTTTCATTTTTGGGTGAACTATCCCTTTAAGTGGGTTGAGCCTTTGTCCTTTAATGCGCCACTGAAGAGTCATGTGATCGCAGTTGGTGTCCACCTGATTTAACATAATTCACCACCGTCGGTTTTTCAATGACATATGTCTCGGATTGATAGGGTAATATCTGATCTGTCCACTTACATGGCAGATGCAAATGCACTGTATCCGATTCATATAAGATTTATTTTCACATATGAATGAGTCCATGTGCTTTTTTTCCTGCTTACACGTTTGTGGGTCATAATATCCGATTTGTGCCACATAGGAGGAAAAAAAATCTTAATTGGGTCACTTGTAATGTAACCATGTAATGTAAAATTTTTAAATGGTTTCACTGAGAGCTGTCAAAGTCTTTCAACTCTCTGCCAACTCTCACACATTTGGGGTGAAACACATGCTTTCGGGCTCTGTCTCACACTCTTACACTGCCCAGGTAAATCTCACACCAAATGAACCCTAAAAAGGGTAAGACCGTTTTTGCTTATGTCCATGTTTTTCTCCCTTGTTTGTTTAGAGAGGGAGTAAGGTAAGAACTTTGTTGTTCCTTTTGAAGTTTAATTTGAAAGGTTAAAAAGTGTTCCAATCAAAGTCAGAACTTTACGTTTATTATTTTGGCCTTATCCCCTCCTGAAGCCACACTTCCATTTTGTGTACTTTGAACCTGCCAAATAAATGTCACTTTTGAGTGTTTGAGTGCTGGGACAGGAGAGGAGAGCTCCTGCTTGTCTGTTAATGTTAATTGTCACAAACTTCCTTGTTACTCCTGCCCTGACCCCTAGACTGGAGAGGCATGTAACATATACGCTAGTGATGGGAGAAACTAAGCTTTTTTGAAGCTTCGAATCAATTGAATCAATTGCTTCGTCAAACGATTCACTGTTTCGAAGCATTCGAAATGCCATACGCTGGTGAAGCCTGCCGGTCAAAACAGTGTAAATGCAACAAAAACTCAAGCCAAACATGTATAAAACAGCTTTTAAAAACCCTTTTCAGGCGTTTTATTGAAAGTATAATCTATCAAATACAATTAACTAATCATCTAATATCATTAAATATTAAGTGTCTGTGTAATATGTGTTCTAAACAGGCCAACCATTGAACCACTGAAACCACCAGGTGAACCATTAATGTTTCGAAACAGTTATGACGTAACAAAGCCTCGTTTACTGAAATCACATGACTTTGGCAGTTTGAAACATGCTCCAAACCACTGATTCGAAACAAAAGATTCGTAAAAGTTTCATGAAGCAGTGTTTCGAAAGCACCCATCACTAACGTATGCCATTCAGTCTGCGCAGCGCTGCATGAAGTCAGACACATGTATTGACAAGTTATGGGTTTTAATTAAACCAATGAAGACCTGCAACCTCTTGATTTGACCTATCTGTACCAATCACATTTTCCCCACACCGGTCAAGGTCACTTTATACAAGCTGCTGACCCCCACCTGCGCCACGATCACCGAAGATGTTTAGGCGGCATTGTTAAAACGTACTATTTGTGCACATAAAGCAGATTTACATGTCTAAGATAACTTATTAATTTGAGTTGTTAATTTTAACCTTAATAATACAAGCTAACAGGGCTCCCTCTATGTTTACAGCATTAGTTGAGAGATTTTTTCCTTGAGAAAAATTGAGAATAACATTTAGCTACTCTACCTGATATTTATCCATATGAATCCATACTGAATCAAGATCGGAATCATAAGCTTATGAATAGAAATTGTGAAATTTGTGTCAAGCACTAAAACAGTAGGGTACCAGTTATTGTACCATGATGTAAACATTGTAATATGTTGTCACTAAACTTAATGATATTCTGTTTAGTTACCACATGTTTTGACAATCACAATAAACTAATTGCGATCCCCCCCCCCCTTTCTTGTTACGTTTGATCACTTAAATTCACATTATTTTATTTCATTCTAATGAAACAGCCACAAGTGCTGAATCGACCCTTCGCAAAGACCCGCCCCCCAAGCCATGGCGCTGTCACGCCACACAGAGTGAAAAATACATCGCGGAGCAAAGAGGACACTGACAACACGTTGACAGACAAGACAGAGCAGGTTACAAATTATGTAATTTAAGAAATTCAAACAATAAAAACCTTTAATATGTGGTGACAGATCGCTGTAGCGCCTCAGCTCAAGCGGCTCGTGAACTGATCATCTCTTCTTACTAGTTCATTTATAGCATCAAATAAACATGAATGAACATCAGAAGGAATGTTGTTTCGAACGCGGAAAGACACACCATTTTCAAAGTTCAGGTCCACCGAGGTTAATCTTAACGTTAACTCCTGACTGCTTTGTCGGACAAAATGGCGGATTCGGCGTTATGATTGGTTAGATCGCTTGTCAATCAAACTCCCGGCGAAGAGTCAATTACTACTCATGCAGGTCGCTTTATTTGATGAATTAAAATTGTGGGGAAACGCAGCGCTGTTTTACTTGCGCTGTTTTACTTGGTCAAAACAATCATACTAAAAATACATTTGAGTGTGTTGAAAGTTATACCGCTACTACTGTATATTTGCTTGGTGGCTGGTATGAGACACTTACTGCACATTGCAGTAATCTAGATCAGTTAGAATATCATATTATTAAAAGCGGGATGACTTGTGTTGTTAAATGGTGTGCAATTAAATTTAAAACATTGTATGGTGGAGAAATGCTGTATTACTGTTACTACAAATAAAGATCTTTCTGATTATGCTATGTTAGCCACTTGACACAATAGTGTTGTCTCTGAGGCATGGTACAAACATGTTCTCTTGAAAACAAGAGATTCAAACAATAAGACTAACTGAGTTGAGCTATATAATTAGTTTTATGATGATAAATGTATTCAAACAGTTGTTCACCTGTCTAATAAAACACATAATATATATTTAATATTATGTGTTTAATATTAAACATCTTTGGTTTTTCAGTTGTTTCTACAAAAGTAGAACCAGAAATCGAGGGTAACACGGATATGACGTCATGCAATGCAATGCAATGACACGGGATCTCTCTGAAATTAAACATTGTTGGAAACATTTGGAATAATGTGTGCACAGATCAATAAAATATATAGCATTGTTCTTATGGTTTTTGTATATAATCCAAAAATATTACATATTGCACCTTTAACAAACATGTATTTGTAATATAGTAGTATCATCCACAATCATTCTTGTGTAAAGTGTCCAAGTGGATCTACTCAAAATTTCACAACTCCCAAATATACAAGAAAAGGCACAAACTTCACAATTAAAAGGTCATTCATCTCAATTAATTCAGTCATTTAAATAAAAAATAACTTCATTATATCATCAACAATTGGTTGTTTTAAACAGCTTTAGTTCTCAAGAGAAGGAAAAAGAGGAACCCCAAAATGTTAAAGATGCACACAGAAAATCTCACCTTAAGGGAACTTGATTGTGTCAAAGTCCAGATACAAACTTGTGAGAGATGAAGATCTGCACCTGCTCTTCATGAACCTGAGGAAACCAAACCATCATCAGGAAACAAAACACGACTGAACGTGCAGTCTGGAGTGTTATTAATCCTTAAATTAATGGGAAAAGTTTATTTAATTTGAGAAATTATTAGCCTACAATTAGCAAATAAGTGTTCTGATGTTTTTTTTTGTACCTTGATGTGAGTAGGGTGCTCTGGGTGTTTGTGTGGTTGTTTAGAAGGTAAAATTGTTCACTCTCAAGTCTCTGGTATTGTCGTCTCCAGATATATGGCTCGGGTCCAAAATGTAAAAATCACCCGGAAGTCCATAACGCCGATGTTGTGCATATGACGTCGGGCGAACATGGCGGCACCCTGTTAGTTGTTTACAGTCAATAAAAATATTCCTTCTTTGGAAAATAAAGTGGATCAAATGAGTTACAGTTCTTACACTACATGACAATAAAACCTTTTAGTAAACGTCTGACACTGTGTTCCTATCTGTTGATAATCATACACTTGAAGCACGTATGCTAGCATTATATAGACTACCAGTGTTTGTCCAAAATGTATCCAAACTTACCACTGTGTTTCGTAGATAATATCCCACGTAAAATGTATGTGTGTTTCCACCTAACGTGTAACCTCCTACATTTCCATCTCAAAGATTCTGTCAGTTCATGCATAGCTCAGATAACTTACACAGATTTCCAGCAGCATATAGACTACTACGTGTTATTTGTATCTACTACACTCACTGCCTTCCAACATGAGCTACAGATATAAACACCCTCAGAAATGAAACTATAACAGCATTTGACCACTAGAAGGATGGGTCATATTCCTACAGAATTGTAATGTGTACTTCATGTGTTTAGGCAACAGTTCACTATTACTATTGCTTATATTAGTATTATTGAAAATGTTCACCACTGATAAAGAATATTATGCACTGATAAACCACAAAGCAATTTACCATAGTTTCACCCAAAAAAAGTTACTGTAATTACAGTTGTTCTCACTTTCAAATCATTATTTAAAACAAAATGTTTAGAGTACACGACATTTCCGAACAGCATCCCACACAGTGTGCTTTTTTTCACTGACTGGTAACTCATTTATGAATAGATTATACTACAAGCAGTATGTATATTATGCTACTAGAGCGCCATCTAGTGTCCTAACCAGGAATTCACCATTCCAAGTTTAGCACCTCAATCCAATAATAATAATAGTAAATACTAAAATTACAGTTTATTAGACTCAGTCACTTGAGTTATTTCTGATTACAAACTCAATAATTTCATGACGAACTGTTTTTATTGGCATTGATCACATGAAGACGTTAATTTCCTTGTTTCAGAAGAAGGAGCTGCAAAGTATTTATAGTATTTATATACAAAATAAAATGAAACTTATATAGACCACCTAGCTATTAAATAAAGATTTAATAGAGAGAGGCTTAGTGATAGCAAACAATAGCCTTTTTATACAAGCTCCTAGTGTAACAGGTATAAAAATTATACTGTTAAATAAATGTATCATTAAGTAGAATTTACACAAAATTATTCATTTACATATACCCGATATAGCTGCATAGCTGCAATATAGCTGAATGAAATTTGAGTGATTTCCCCTTTAAGTGTTGTGATGGCATAACCTGTTCTGTCTCCTCCTTTTCCCATTTGCATTTTAACTGAATGGGAAAGAGAACATTAATGGCTATTCACTCAAAGATCCCAGATAGCAACGTTGTGTCCGACCAGATCCGGCCCACATCTGGCACATGTGGCGTGATGATCCGGCCCACATGCTGCACTGAATTATGGTCCTTGTGTGGGCCGTTTCTGTTTGCCAGATCTGAGCCACAAGCAGGCCACAGCAAGCAGTTAAGATTCAAAATAAAAAAGTTATCAAGCTATTTGATGTCACACCCTTTAAAGATCATATCCTGCTTGTCTGACAGTGTTGAACAGTCATTTTAAGAATGCATATGTATGATTCACTGTTTTAATATTTATGGTATGCAAATGACCGATGGTTGTTAATTTCTTTAGTTTCAGTTTAGGGGGGCAACACTGCTAACAAATTAATGTTTCTACTTTACAAGTGTAAGAAATATGTGCATATTCAGAAAAATAGAGTGTGAAAATTAAATTAAATTTCAATTAAAAATGTACATTTTCAACAACATGAATACTTTAATTTTTCTCATTTGCACTTGGTTAACTGTTAACCTTCACCAACACCACTGGTGCACACCGCCATCTAGTGGTTGAACAATCATTACATTTGGCTCTTACAGTTGATAACCCACTGCCACTGTTGATCTCTAGTTTATAAAGGCCAAAGTCTGTGACTTTAACTTTCCTGATTTGGAGATCTCCGGTCTGATTGTCCAGCTGCAGTGTCTCTCTATTAGAGAGAATTTTAAAAAGAAATGTCAGAGGATTTCGATATAAGAGGGGCTTGAGTTTGTTACCCAGACCTAAACCACGAGAGGCGTCTACTCTCTTCTAAGCTTACGTTACTCCTACACAACAAACTCAAGCTCCTCTTCTGTTATATTGAAATCCTCGTTTTAGTCTTCTAATTCATGACCAGTGTTTTGTTTTGCTCTATCTTCTGCGCTTCCGTGTTCGTCAATACGTCATGCTTCGGGTCAAAGGTTACTCTTCCGCTGGAACTAGACTATGGCAGTCAGTGATTATAGTTTATAAAGCTATAAATATGGATATTTTTCTTATAAAAAGAAAGGCCTATATTAACCCCTTGGATCCATATAGATTACTTTTATGATGGATGGATGTGCTTTTCAAAATCGTGAGCACCATTCACAAGCATTATTAAACTTGGAAGAGCCAGGATATATTTTTTAATATAACTCCGACTGTGTTTGTCTGAAAAAAGATAGTCATATACACCTAGGATGGCTTGAGGGTGAGTAAATCATGTGATAATTTTCATTTTTGGGTGTTTTAACCCTTTAATATATAATTGATGTCAGTTTTTATAAATATAATGCGATATATTACATAATACATGTCCATATATGGGAAACTGGTGCTTATATTTTTCAATATACTGCAATATCTGCATTGACCATGTATGGTTATATACATATACAATATTTAGAAATGAAGACAAAAATAGCATTACATGTAATATTCAAAAAGTTTTATCCTTTAATGTGTACATATATTGCACATACATGTTCCCATATAAATGTGAATGTATTGTACACACATACACACACACATTCACAGAAAGAGTTACAGCAGACTAGTTCCCAGCATGCTTTTCTTCTGACTGTTAAAGGAGAGTAATTGTTAAAATTAAGAGTTATTTCATGTGTTTTGCTCAATATTAATATAGGGGGAGATCTGTTAGAGTTTAATGTTGTTTTAAGAGGTTTTCTGGTATGTGTGAATTTTGGGGTTCAGGTTAGGTTTATGATTGGCCAAACACTATTAAGAATATAACGTTTTAAAAATAAATAAATAAATAAATAAAAATAATGTCTGTGTTCTCTTCTGCACAGTGATAATCTTTCTGCTGTATATTTTAGTATAAGCAGGTGTGTGTTAATTAGCTTGAAAATATGAAATAAATATTTTGTTGTATATTTCTCTATATGTGTTTATACTGCATGAATAAAAATATCTACAATATATTACACATGCAGTACCATATCTGATCACATGTACATCTGTATATTATGAAGTATATTACTGAATATAAAATTACATACATTGATATATTAGTAAATATGTTGTCACATATTTTTCAATATATGAAAAGCAGCAATTCCTCATGTATTATTCAATATATTGTAATATATTAACACAACATATTCTGTATATTTTCAAATATAGCATTAAATCATTTGATATATTTCATATATATGGAAATATATTTTCTTTTCGTAAGGTATATAACACATTGTAGGATGTTTCTTAATTCCTAAATTGTTCATCCTACAGATTCCTCGCTCTGTTTTGAAGCAACCCTTGAGTGATCAATATTCTGATCATGCTTTCTTCAGCTCCTTCGTCCTCCTCTACTTAAACAACGGAAAGGAAGTAAGGTTGTGTGTTGATTACCCTTCACCACTGGCTAGTGTCTACGTCACACATGCACATCCTCACTTACTTGTTAGAAAGTGGTGACATAGCCAGTAATACCTCTTCTTTTTTTAGTATTTAACAACAGTTTTGTCCTGTAAAAAGTGTTACAAGCAGCAAATATTCTGCACTGTGATTCCAGTGATTAAACTGATGTGGATTTAAATTGTTGATCAAATAATTTGATCTTATGAGCAGCAGGTTTCAAATTCAGAGCATTTGAATGAATCTTAGCTAATGGAAGAACATATAATAGAACAAAGCACATGAGAACCACAAATCATATATGAATGTGATTGACTTGAATGCATGTGAGACTTGAGCGGCTCAGATTGTGAGTCAAAGTGAAACCTCTGACATCTATACAGAGTTGCGGTTTGATCTGATGGATGAAAAGAAAAGCATTTTTTGCATTTTAGTGCGTCTGTATGTAAACATGTGGTTTGTGTGAGTGTGATCGGCTGATGCACAATAAGAGAACCAGTTAGTGACCATTCTGACCATCAAGACCATTCCACAATTTTAATAGAAAAATACTGATAAAAAAGATGTCAGTTTTATAATTAAAGGTCAGTTTTATAACTGAAAGTGATATGCACGTTCGTTCCGCTACTAAGAACAGCGTAATAATAATAGGAGATATATTAGGAGGAATATTTATAGCCAGTGTACGCAAGAGTAGCTGTACATGTGCAGTGAGTGGGTGGAGCTCTATTATTATCTCACACTATAACACTGTCCTGTTAGTTCACGATCTGACACTGAAGTGTTCACATATTTCAAGTGCTATTTTCTGAAAATGGTTCACATGTTTGTTTTGTTCTGCTTGTGGCTTCTGGTTGGTGAGTTATATTCATATTCGTTTTAACACATCGCTTGCTTTAGTTTCAGTACATTTACAGAGATTTAATACAGAGCCGTAAAGTACTTTTTAAATCAGCCAGAAGTTTTCCCAGATAAAAGATGCTCAAACCACTCTGAACTTTATTGTGAGGAAACAGGGCAGGTTCAAAAACAACAGAATTAGTTTATTTCAAAGAATTCGTGGCTTTACAACCTTAACAATGACATAAACAATGACATAAAATGATAATTGGCGAATCTCGTTACTCTAAAGTTTTTCTACTGTTTGTTGCGTAGTTACTTACTAAAAATACTACTATAAAAGACTGGGTAAGGATATTTTCACACGGGCAAATACAAAGTAAAGTCAGCAGAATTTAGGACTGTTCATTTGGGCCTTTTACTCATTTATCTCTGGGAAACATTAGCAGTGCATTTTTTTTACATAGCTTTACCTGATTTGCGCTATTTGGCTTCCCATGACCCTTCATTCTCCAGAGCAGAAGCACTGAAGGAGCCAATCAGATTTAAGATGAGACAAATGCCCCTGAGGCTCCTCCCACAGATCCACCTGTATTGTGCTAACAGTGCCAGATAACTAAAAATAACACATCAAAAAATATGATTTCACAACTAATTATGTGTCTGTTCTGCTGTTCTTCATTACAGTTACAAAAACTGGTCTATTTAAGTTATTTGGGACATTTAATCTGTGACTCTCTGTTCTTCAGGTGTGTTTGCTGATACAGATGAACTGAAGTCAGTGTCAGTGATGGAGGGAGATTCAGTCACTCTAAACTCTGATCTTACTGAAATAGATGATGATGATCTGATTCTGTGGAGGTTTGGAACTGAAAACACTTTAATAGCTAAAATCAATGTACTGGAGGACAGAATCACTGTATATGATGATGCTCCTGATGGGAGATTCAGAGACAGACTGAAGCTGGATCATCACACTGGATCTCTGACCATCACAAACACCAGAACTGAACATGATGGAGTTTATGAACTAGAGACCAACAGTGTGAGGAAGAGTTTCAGTCTCACTGTCTATTGTGGGTTAAATATCTTTTTTTATTATTATTATTTGTTGCAGTTTTAAAGTGTATACTAATTTTTTTATTTTTCAGTCTTGAGATTATAAAATCTGAGACACATTAATTTATGACTTTTATTTTTCAACTTACTGAATGTTTTTCTTATTATTAATCATTACAATGTTTTAATCTCAAAAACTGTAATTAAAAAAAATCTGAAATTGCAGTAAACAATCAATGAATGACATCACAAACTCTTCTTAACACGTTTATTTTAATCTTTCTCAGCTCGTCTGCCTGTTCCTGTCATCAGCAGATACTTTACACAATGTTCTTCATCATCATCATCATCATGTTCATTGGTGTGTTCAGCTGTGAATGTGAGTCATGTGACTCTCTCCTGGTACAAAGGAAACAGTTTATTGTCCAGCATCAGTGTGTCTGATCTCAGCATCAGTCTCTCTCTACCTCTGGAGGTGGAATATCAGGATAAAAACACCTACAGCTGTGTGCTGAACAATCCCATCAGCCACCAGACTCAACATCTGGACATCACTCAACTCTGTCACACATGTGCAGGTACGAAATATATGATGATTCACTGAATTAATTTGTTGATTTTTTTTTTTTTTTCTAATTTTGAGTTTGTGACAGCTAAAGTCAGCTTGTTCAAAATTTCAATTCTATTTTATCATTGTTTTTTTTTTTTTTTTTTTTTTTCAGAAGTCCACACCCATTATTGTGATTCTGTTGAAGCTGTGCTCCGATTGGTCGTCACTGCTCTGATGGGCGTGGCTGCTGCGGCTGCTGCTGTTCTTCTGGTCAATGACGTCAGATCTACACGAGGTTAAACTGAGGAAACTGAACAGATATTATAAATATTGTGGCATATTCTGGAGTTTTAATTAGAAAAGATGAAAAAATATGTTTGTCTAATTGTTCACTGATGGCGAAACAAAGCTTTACTTTCCTCTGAACTGGATCGTAAAATCTTTATTTCATTTATTTAAAATCTTTATTTCATTTTATTCTAATACCATCCATTCTACATTTCTCTGTTAATTATACTGTTTTCAGTGAGTCTTAATTTATGTGATGTTGGTATTTTTATTTTGTTTTATAATTATATGCAGCAACCCCACAAATACAAATGTAAAAACATTTGTCACACCAATAAATCAGTGTGGAAACTGAACAGAAAACTGAATATTACTTATCAAACTGATATAGGGGGAGGCCGGAGACGGTTGTAACACGGATTAGTTCTAACACTTCCAATTTCTCCAATCAAGAACAAGTCACAAATCACCTGATTCACTTCACACATGCTCGGTTTAGTTCTTATTCCACATGTGAGAAAGTAAAGCCCTGTGGCAGACACAGCTGATTCTAGAGCAGAAAAACTCGTTTTGATGTAAGAAATAACTTTTTTTTACTTCCTTTATTTTTGTTATGGCAATTCCTGCTTTGTAGTTAAACTCATTAAAGTTAAATTATGTTTATTGTGTGTCTGTGTAGATATTTTTCTTGCAAGATGTAAGGTGAGCTTGTTCATGGCTACACGATTCTGAGTTAGTTGTAACACCAATGAATCATTTTACAGCCTACCGTAAGAAAAATTTTAGTTGTATTGATGCTCTTTTAACTTCTGTATGCACACTCTGCAAACAAGCCAACAAACAAACTCTCAGGAACCCTGCACTGGCCCTTTACAGGCCCACTATAGGGCTTCTTGGAGGCTAAGTGAGAGCTGCCCGTGCAGGGCCAGTGTTAAGGGGCCAACGTTTTGTTAATGAACAAATTCTCAGGGGCCTTCAGGAATGCGCTGCACTGCGCCGCATCCCACGGAACCTTTCAGAACCTTTACAGAACATTAGGGACGTTCTTAAAACGTCCTCTTTTGGTAATGAATGTGCTGCAGTTCAAGGTTCCCGATATGACTTTAGGGGGACGTTCTATTTTGGTTATTTTATGATCGCGCAAGAACGTTACAAAGAGGATATTTGGGAAGTTAACAGAATGTCCTATACTGCAAAAAAAAAAATCCCGTAAAATTAACGGTAAAAAAACAGCAGCTGTGGTAGCAATGTAAAAAGAAAATCTGTTAAATTTATGGTAAAAAAAACGAATTAACAGAGGTTTAGATGTTGATGTTTTATTGAAAATAATAAAGTTTGTCACCGTTAAGGAGGTGAGCGTTTGCTTTAGTTGGGCTCTTGATTGACATTGGACTTTCTCTGCTGCTGTCACTGTGTTTCTAAAATGCTTGTTAAAGCAAAACTTGTAAGAGAAATTCTGAGCTGATGATTTGAGTGTGTTAATTGTTAGTTTTGTGTTATTATTATCTGTGTTTTTTGTTTTGACAGTGTTTTTCTGTTTTTAAACAGACATTTTCTGGCACCCAAAAAAAAGTAGCTGTTTTTTTTTTTTTTTTTTTTTATAGTGTATGTTTGCTGGCAGATCTAGTCAAATGGGTGTAAGACAGAACAAAGGAAGTGCTGACCGATTCTCTGTCATGGGAAGCTCGCCAAAAAAAAGAAAAAATACTTAAACCATGTGGTACTCACTGCAGAGTCTTTTTTTATATATATACTGCAGAGTCAAATGACGTCCAACTCTACCTCTCTGGACGTCTAAAGGGGTGGAGGGATAGAGTTGTGGGTAGGGTTGGGTGTGCTGTGATATTACACTCACTATAGGAGCAAATAACATTGGAGCTGCACATAAGCTCCACCCATTTGCTCTGCACTGGAATGGACTGAATTAGGATGCAATTCATGGAGTAACTTTATCCTGTGAATTACCATCAACAAGAAAAAACAGAGTGAACACAAAATTGCCTCCCCCTTTTTTTATCAATAGAATTGAATCTTGAATTTAGCTTTCTTTGTTTTCTGCTACATATGTCAATGCAGCTTCAGTGAGAAAGACTTGAATTGCAAATAGGCCAAATACGTCAAACTGAAATTAGAAGAGTTAATGCAAGATAAACAAGACTGGTTGCATTAAAACATAAACAAGATTATTTTTAACCACAGACCCATAAAAAGACCACAGCACATTTTATTCTAGTGCAGAGAATGAACACAATTCACTGAATGTGACACCAGAAACTGTCAAAGTGAAACTTTTGTGGTCTCATTTATTTACAAAGAAAAAGTGTTGTGACCTGATGGATGGAAAACCTGTGTGTATATTGGACGCAAGTTGATGTGTGTGTCAGTAGTTTGTGGGTAAAGAGTGTCTTCACTTCCTCTTCACAAAAACATGCTTTATAGACACTGATGTTACAGAAACAGTCAAACAAGAGTCACAGGTACACATTATTCTTACTCATCATTCATCACTTACAGACAATTAAATATTTCACACAAATGAATTATTCTTTCATTCTATGACATTAATTCTTCCTACACATTGCCACAAAATACTAAAATAATAAACTTCCAAAATCATTTAACAACTGCCTGTGGTATAGAATGTTTTCTGCCACTATAGAGTGAGTCTTAATAAATGCTACTGAAGTGTGATTTTACAGTGAAACCCAGTGTGTGTTCAGTGAAGGGTGGTCGAGTCCTGCTGGGGGAGGATCCACACGCACACTACATTAATATCAGTTCTGTCAAATCAAAACAGATTTTCATTATGATGTTACAGTGCTCAGAGAAAATGGTTCATGTTGGTGTTTTGTTCTGCTTGTGTTTGAGGCAACTTCATGGTAAGTTACAAATGTATGTTTAGTGCGTTTTTGTAGCGATGTTTTTACTGAGTTAGTTGATGCTTTGGTTTTTATACGTATGTATGTTAGATTTATGATGTTTTGGATTCAGGCCTGTCATTACAGATCACATAAGAGACAGATTCAGTCAGCTGTTAATAAACTCATCAAAAAGTTGACTTGTGAGAATATCCCATTATAATATGTGAAGATAATATAGTTATTATAGCTAATAACATAGTTGAGTTTGTCTCAAGGTAGAAAATTATTCAAAATTAATTTGTTTTAGATTGTGTGTGTGTGTTTAGCAAAATCAGTGAACTGTAAAGGCCACAAGTGTTATTATAAAATCGTTTACCTTTTAATCTGACAAACTCCAGGTGTGTTTGGTGATTCAGTGTTCGTGATGGAGGGAGATTCTGTCACTTTATACACTGATCTTACTGAAATAATGGATGGTGATCTGATTCTGTGGAGGTTTGGAACGAAAAACACTTTAATAGCTGAAATAGATGAACAGGCTGACAGCATGACTGTATATGATGATGTTCTTGATGGGAGATTCAGAAACAGACTGAAGCTGGACGATCAAACTGGATCTCTGACCATCACAAACACCAGAACTGAACACAGTGGATATTATGAACTACAGATGATCAAAAATATGAGAAAGAGTTTCAATCTAACTGTCTATTGTGAGTTTAATATTGGTTTCCTTTGTTAATCGCTTTGAAGTAGACATATCCTAAATATATGATTTTCAATGTTAAAATTGTAAATTCTAAGACACATAATCATTTTTGATGTTCCCTTTTCAACCTCCGGAACACTTTTATTTTTTAGAAAATTTAATTATTCTGATACTGGCATCTCTGTGTAAATTTTCATAAATCTGAAAATCAAAAACTCAGCAGACAGCATGATTTACTCTATTTCTAATCTTTTTCAGCTCGTCTGCCTGTTCCTGTCATCAAAAGAGATTGTTCTTCATCATCATCATCAAATTGTTCATTGCTGTGTTCAGCTGTGAATGTGAGTCATGTGACTCTCTCCTGGTACAAAGGAAACAGTTTATTGTCCAGCATCAGTGTGTCTGATCTCAGCATCAGTCTCTCTCTACCTCTGGAGGTGGAATATCAGGATAAAAACACCTACAGCTGTGTGCTGAACAATCCCATCAGCAACCAGACTCAACATCTGGACATCACTCAACTCTGTCACACATGTGCAGGTACGACAGCAACGATAATATTCACTGAATTAATTTGTTGGTTTTACCGAGGTTGATACTTTAAGATGCCTGAAATGATGACTGAGCTTCTGTCATCATTTACTCAGGTCTTTCTTAGCAGTTTTTGCATCTTCTTTTTCTTCTTCTGTGGAGCATAAAAGATTATCTTTTTTGAGTTCATGACAGAATAAAGTCAGCTTGTTGAAAATCTCAATTCTATTTTATCATTGTTTTTTTTTTTCAGAAGTCCACGCCCACTGTTGTGATTCTGTTGAAGCTGTGCTCCGATTGGTCGTCACTGCTCTGATGGGCGTGGCTGCTGCGGCTGCTGCTGTTCTTCTGGTCAATGACGTCAGATCTACACGAGGTTAAACTGAGGAAACTGAACAGATATTATAAATATTGTGGCATATATTGGAGTTTTAATCTGTAACAATAAAAATATGTCTGGTATAATTGTTTAGTGATGCAAAACGAAGCTTTGCTTACCAAGGCTTTCCTCTGAGCTGGTTCGGAAAAGATACATTACCCGAATCTGGTGGCCAAAATGATGATTTAAAAAATATATATTTCATAGTAATCTTTAATGTCATCCATGTTACATTTCTTTGTTAATTACTCTGTTTTCATTTTTTCAGTTTGTTTCATATGCAGCAACCCCATAAATACTAATTTAAAAATATTTGTCATGCCAATAAATCACTGTAGAATTTAACTTATATACATCTATAGCCCCATGGGTATACTTCGTTTTTTACACGTACAATAGTGTACGCGCACAGTCGAACACACAGCCTTGCAAAGTATTCTTCATTCAATTCGTACGCAAACACAGACCTTCAACGCATATGCAAGTTACAACCCATGTGAACGTCTTTGTATTCTTTCATGCTAGAGTTGTACGAATGAGGGTACTTTCTAACCTCTTCACACAATCTCTTGTCTATGTAGGCCTCTATTGTCGCTGTAGCTTGCATGCGCTCCGGTCTGTTCTGTTTATGCAGTTCTTTGACTACCTTGTGAATCGACTCCCCCAGGGCACAGTTGCCATCTTGTGGATAAACGAATTACTGCAAAAACAATCAAATGCGCATGTGCGACCTGCGCATACAAACTACGAGCGGTTACAAAAATCCAGTGGAGCGCGGACTCTTCTAATGATGAAATTCGCGTCACACACACTGTAAAAAGTGGACTATACTTTGGACTTTAGAATCATATATATATATATATATATATATATATATATATATATGTATATGCCTATATTTTAATTAAACAGGTGTCATTATAAGTCTGTTTCGGAGGCCGCACTAAATTGCTATCGGTTTCGAAACAGTGGCTATCCCATTGGATTGTGGAAGAAATTGCGCTAACATATGCTTCTAAGAATGAAACCTGTCCTTTTAGCGTCTGCAGTCATTTCACAAGGAGTGTGGCTTCCTCATGGGCTTGGACTAAAGAAATGTTGATTCAGGATATTTGTCAGGTGCCAGGTTGGTCTTCGCAAAACATTTTTTTGCTAGATATTATAGCCTTGAGATCCCACTCTTTTGCACTGCTCGTTCTGCCTGTGCAGTGAGATGGCAGCCGTTCTGGATTGGTTGTTCGTCCACCCCTCCCCACGGTTTCAACCAGGTCCGGTGTGCTTTCATATCCTGAATACAATGATTCTGTCAGCATCAGAGCATGATGTTCAGTAGTTTTCAATGGATTGTTTTTGATCGCGGGGAGTTGATTGTTGAATATCTTATGTTATGGAGTCTTTCCATTTATTCTCGTCAGAAGCTGCAGGTCACTTATTTGTCTTTACTTTATTTTCCCCTGGTGCTCTAGTGGATGTGAATGGTCAACAGGCACGATTTGATCGAGTTTGGCTCATAAACTTTTTTTGTTATGTTCGTTTGCAACATAGCGGGATTGTATGCAATCCCCATAGCGTAGCAACGCAATTTCGAGAGACCACAGAATAAGTGAAAAATGGCATTGGGTGTCAGAATCAAAATGCAAAAAAGATGGTCTTCACATTTAGAGAATATTTCATCGAAGATGCTCTGTGAAGCTAAACGCAGACAGATATGGTTGCAAGCCACAGACTGGACTGATGAAACCTGCGATGATTAGTCTACTATTAAAGCATAAATTTGATGTAAACAATCAATCTATAATGTTCACATATTCAGTTAATAGAGGACATAATGTATTAACCCTAAAGTAACAGCAATAAACAATTTTCAGACCTATAACATTTTACATATAACATTTTTCAGTGTTTTCACACATCTCACAATGACTTTTTTTCTTGCAACTGCTTGTTTATATATCCCACATTTAGACTTTATAACAAGTTTCTGATTCTGTGGCTGCAGAACTGTTATTTTCTGATAGACTGCCACCAGGTAGGCTCCGCCCACAAAACACATCATCACTGTTTCCAAACACCCAAATGGTCTATTTTTCATCCCAGTTTCCTCGCTCCTCCATAAAGCAATGCTTGAGTGCTAAAGGATATTCTGATTCCTTTGATTCCTCCATCCTCCTTTCCTCATATTCTTGGAAGGAGCTAAAATAACAGGAAGGAAACAAGGTTGTGTGTTGCTTGCCCCTTACTATTTTAGCTTACTAGCAAGTAAGTGAGGATGCTCCGTGGGTGCTTCTCAATACTCAAATTGATGCTTCCTCATTTCCTCGCTCCTACATCCTCCAGCCTGTGACCCGGAAACCGATCGAACTCAGTCATCTTGAAGGATATCTCAATTCTCTAACAGAACCGCGAGGAGGCAAGGAATGAGGAGGTGTATCCTTTGCGGAAGTCTTTCTCATCGAGAAACCTGATGCATATATACATTCTCCTCCCTTGTTACATCTGTCACAATAATTTAAATGTATGCTTTACTTTTGGAGTTTAAATAAACTTTACATCTCACATATTTCAATGGGGCATCTTGCATTATTAATATGTATTATGATTTTTTTTTTTTTTTTTTAAATAACAAAAACTTGTAGGCAGATCCCTCAAGCGCAGCTGATGACGCTTTGAAGTGACACTCGAGTGATTAGCAAAATACATAAACACTGCTGAAAGTGATATATATTATTGTACGTTTTGTCTGTGCTATAATAAGCAAACAAACAAAAAAGAGAGGCGTTTTATGATTTTGATCAGTTTTATTCTTTCAGGAGACACAAGACTATTACAATCTAGAACATCCTCCAGATTCCTTATATGTGCATTATTTTTGTCACCTGTGTTGAGCATCCCCGGTCTGCCTCCTGGAGATGATGCCAGCTGTGCCAGCTACTGCTGCTCCTCACTAATCTTCATCAGCAACTGAAACAAAGAAATTACTGTTTATACACACGGTTTTTGCACTGTAATAATACCCATTTCACGATATGAAAGTGTAGATTTACTTTAATGGCAATACTATTCACAGCTGTGCAGTGTGCAAGTAGCCTTGCCATATCCCAAACGTATAGTTTTGACTTTTTTTTGTTGTTGTTGTAATAATAGTTTATCATATTGGTTGCTGTTCTTTCACATTTTAAAATAATAATAATTCAATCAAAAATGAGTATAAACATTATAGATGCAGTAATACAGTTTGTATACCAAACGCGCGGCCCTGTCCTCTCGTGCGTCCTCTCCTTTGCAATAATCATTTTAGTTTCGCTTTCAAAGATCTCTTTATCGATGCCATCGATGCTTTTCCGTTGCTAGATGTGATTATCGAAATCAAAACCGTCAGGCATGATTTATATATCATCGACATATCTTCAGAAAACGTTAGCACTCTTTGATCAATGATTTGGAGATTGCGTGTTTCTTCGAGAGCGCATTTCCTGTTCTGCACATAACAGTTGATTATTTGCGAATGAAAGCTCACAGAAATGTGAAAATGGTCTCATTTGAAAGAAAATATCCTAAGCTACTTTGTAGCTTTTTTGATACTGTTTTAATTTGATAATGACTTAAGCAACCCTTATCAAAAGGAGCAGGGGCTAACAGACCATATTAACCAGACAAACCTTGATCCTTTGGGATTTCATTCAGAAAAACCTGTGCATAGAGCTCTATCTAGTGTTCAAAAACGTCACCCTAGAACAGTAACAGCTCTACATTTGATTGAGAGTGTGGTATAAACCAGTGGTTCTCAACTCCAGTCCTCGGGACCCAATGCTCTGCACATTTTGTATGTCTCTCTTACCTGACACACTCAGTTCAGTTCATGGAGTCTCTCCTAATGAGCTGATGATCTGAATCAGGTGCGTTAAATAAGGGATACATACAAAATGTGCAGAGCAGTGGGTCCCGAGGACTGGAGTTGAGAAACACTGGTATAAACAAATCTCACAATAGAGCTGCAAAAGGCCCAATAATACATTTGTAAATTGACAACACAGCACTGACCTTTCACAGGGGTGCACAATCCTGTTGTTAAAGATCAACCATATTGCATATTTCAGCTCCAACACACCTGTTTGCACAACTATCAAGTGTTCCTGAAGAACTTAATAAACTGGATCAGGTGTGTGTGATTAGGGTTAGAGAGCTTGCATATCATTCATATTCATTCTTGTGTAAAGTGTCCTAGTGCAGAGGTTCCCAAAGCCTCGCCAACACTGCATGTTTCCCATGTCTCCTTAATCAAACACATCTGATTCAGATCAGCTCATTAGTCGAGACCCTTGTGTATTGCAGTGGTTCTCAAGTCCTCGGGACCCAATGCTCTGCACATTTTGTATGTCTCTCTTACCTGACACACTCAGTTCAGTTCATGGAGTCTCTCCTAATGAGCTGATGATCTGAATCAGGTGCGTTAAATAAGGGATACATACAAAATGTGCAGAGCAGTGGGTCCCGAGGACTGGAGTTGAGAAACACTGGTGTATTGTAAACATATAAACTCCTGCATGTCCATCTCAAAGATTCTGTCAGTACATAACTCAGATAACTTACACAGAACTATATAATGCAGCTTTTTTTTTTTTTTTTTTAATCTATACCACCTCACTGCCTTCATATGTGCTACAGATATAAACACTCTCAGAAATGAAATTATAACAGCATTTGACCACTAGAGGGATGGGTCATATATTCTTCCAGAATACCAGTAAATCACACTTGTAATGTGTTATTTGCTGAGATTTACATAAGTAGGAGGAAACAATGGTGTTTGAGACTCACTGTATGTCATTTCCATGTACTGAACTCTTGTTATTTAACTATGCCAAGGTAAATTAAATTTTCTATGGCACCTTTAAAGCAATACTTGTAAGAGAAATTCTGATCAAATGAATTTGAGTGTGTTAACTGTTAGTTTTGTGTTATTGTTATCTGTGTTTTTTTCTGACAGTATTTTTCTGTTTTTTTTTATTTATTTTTTTACTTTGTTTGCTGGCAGAACTAGTTGAATGGGTGTAAGACAGAACAAAGGAAGTGCTGACCGATTCTCTGTCACGGGAAGCTCGCAAAAAAACAAACAAACCCCAAAACAAAACATGAAAAAATACTTAAACCACGTGTTACTCACTGCAGAGTCTTTTTTTATATGTAGGGATTGCAGAGCTCCACCTCTCTGGATGTCTAAAGGGGTGGAGGGATAGAGTTGTGGGTAGGGTTGGGTGTGCTGTGA
Source organism: Ctenopharyngodon idella (assembly GCF_019924925.1). Taxonomy (NCBI): domain Eukaryota; kingdom Metazoa; phylum Chordata; class Actinopteri; order Cypriniformes; family Xenocyprididae; genus Ctenopharyngodon; species Ctenopharyngodon idella. The sequence goes on from NC_067229.1 coordinate 3,875,638, forward strand.
TATTACACTCACTAATAACATTCGAGCTGCACATAAGCTCCACCCATTTGCTCTGCACTGGAATGGACTGAATTAGGATGCAATACCATTAACTTGAAGAAATAACATGAGGTTATTTTTTTAACATTATGCTCATTTAAGGTAAAACAGATTGATGAGATGAGAGACAATGAAGACATTCTTGTTCCTGTAAAGTCTTATAAAGACAGAGGGGTAACTTTTCTTTTAGTAACTTAAGGTGAACTTGCTTTCTTCAAAAAGATTTTTTTGTGTGTGAGTGATTTTGCTCAAATATAATTAAGTACATTTATGAATCTATTGTGTTCATGTTCACAGCTGTGCGTCATTGATAGACTGCTCTCAAACTGTTTGTCATGTTTACAGCACATGTGAAGAACAGGTTCAAAACCAATGCATGTTAATCACTAACAGAGATCAAATATTTATTTATTGATTTTATTTTTGGCTTCATGATTGACATGATGATTCACTGTTTGTTTTTTTTGTTTTTTTTAATTGCACTCGAAAAATGGAAAATAAGAAGTGAACAAATGCCTCTGTGAGACACTATTCAGCAAGTTTGCTCTTGATAATCTACAGGCCAGCCATTATCACACTTCAACACAATATGACGATTTTCTTTAAACCCTTTATATTTACAGTCTGGAAATTTTTTGCGTTTTTGCAAATTGCGTAATTTACAAATGACCACAGGAAAAGTCTTGGTGCTGTTAAACAGGTAATCGTTCAGTGGAGTTCCTCCTTTCTTGCTACAAACTGCTTTAATGTCAGTTTCACTTGCTTGTATAAAAGTGTTGACATCTGTGCAGTAATTGTCAAAATCAGTGATGTGTCTCTCTTTGATTTTACTGTCACACTGCTGCTCATTCATATCAGGACAACGATGGCGATCCAGGAAATTGTGATAGAGTGCTGGTTGACCGTGAGTGAAGGATGACACACTCAAGATCAGCAGCAGAATCACAGCAGACTGATGAATCTCCATGACCTGTGAACAATACACACATTAAAACACCTTTACTGACATTTGACTGACTAAAGCAGTTTGGCTGTGTATTTAAAACAAACAAACAAACAAACAAAAAAAAAGCAATATGGACCCTTCCTTTGTTTTCACTTGCACATATATTAGTTCTTACATTAACACAGATGTGCACGTTTTTTGTACATCTTTTTCTGTATTTGTGTTTTTGTCTGTATTTTTGCTTCCATCTCCACCAAGACAAATTTATTGTATACCTTTCTTGCTGAGTAAAGTTTTTAACATTTAAAAGCAAGGTAACTCACAACCCCCTGAAAATATATTTACCACAGAAAAAAAAAAAACATTCTCAAAGAATGTTGCATTTTTATACTTACTAATCAGTGCTTTGAAGATTATTGAAAGACCACCTTTTGCCAAATTATTCCACTTACAAAGTAAACAAATAAATAAATAAACAGCAGCATACTTGTTACAAGACTATAAAAAGAGCTGATACTCACTGTAGTCTGGGAAAGTAAACCTGTGGTCGGTATTATGATGCACAACGTTGAAGTCAAAGTGAATGCAGTCTGGCTTCTTGATAAGTGGGTTCACGACACTGGCTTTAAAACGTCCCGGTCCACTCAGGCTTTGATCCTCAGGCTATAAATTCTTGAGCGCTTGCAAATCAAGATGTGACGTTTGCAGTGAGCAGCCAATCGTGTGATGCATGAAGAGTTTCTGAGTCATACACTTCTCTGCTGAAGATTAAGAGATAATAACCACAAACGATAGAAAAAAATTCAATTTGATTATGGCACTTTGCTCATGGCTGATAGGTCCAGAATCTCTATAAAACTTGTTATCCAGAACATAATTTTCCCTGTAAGTTTTCCCCTTTACGGCCCCACTTAGGGCTGCCAGCGCAGGGCCCTGAGAATTTGCTCATTGGCAAAACGTTGACCCCTTAGCATTGGTCCTGCGTGGGCAGCTCTCACTTAGCCTCCAGGAAGCCTTAGCGCTGTTTTATTGAAAATAATAAAGTTTGAAGTCATTGTTATAGTGGTAAGCGCTTGCTTTAGTTGGGTTCTTGACCCTTGACCTCTTAACGTTTCTGTAGTTATAGCAAAAGTTGTGAGAAAAACTGCTCTGATGATTTTTTTTGATCTCTGAGGAAACGATTTAGATTTAAAAGTTTCATGTTATAGTAGCCCTCTCACTGTATGAGTTCTCTTGCTTTAATAGCTTGATGTTTTTACGCCGGATTTGGACAGGATCATGTAGACTCACACAGATATCAAGATTCAACGTATGAACCTCAACAATGGTGACAATCAACAAAATGTTCAGATCAACTCTGAGCATCAGAAAACAAGATACTAAAGTCACAAAAAAAACTTTTCGTTGATTGATTGTCACCATTGTTGAGGTTCATATGCTGAATCTTGATATCTGTGTGAGTCTACATGAACCTGTCCAAATAGTTTCTGGAATAAGCACCACACTGTAAAAAAATAAAATAAAATAAAAACTGTAGAAAAAGAAGGAAGTTCACGGCAGTGCATTAGATCTTGGAAGATCTGATTCAACAACTCCACAAGCAGCATTACCAGCTTCAAGTTTAAATGTTGTTTTATTGTTTTGTTTGATGTTACCATGATAGAGATCAGTGTTTGCTTCAGCTGGGGTCTTTGAATTTTTAATATTAATTTTTTCTGTGGCTGCTGTGACTGTTATGGCATGAAAAGCAAGAGAAAATGTGGTCAAATGATGTTGTCTACTTGATGATAAAGACAATCATCAGTCAGTGGTCTAACTCACTGATATCATCCAGAGTCTAATCTTTTGACACGCTATGCCTTTATCATCAACAGACATCATCATCTGAACACAATTTCTCTTGTTGCAGCAGCCAGAGAAAATCTAATGTTAGAAAACAAACACTGATCACAATGAAAATTTTCAAATAAATGTTAACATGAAAACCTCTGTTAATTCTCAATAAGATCTTCTGTAGACGTGTGACAGAAATAAAGTCAGTCTGGTTAATAATAAGTGAAGCTGGTAATGCTGTTTGTGGAGTTGTTTAATCAGATCTTCAGAGATTTAATGTGTTCTTTTAACTTTAGTAGATTTCATGTAAGGCTGTGGCTGAAGTCAGTTGTAACGGTCTTCAACCGTTATTTCCATTAATGGTAAACATTAACATCCACCCCATTTCCTATATGAACTGGATTTCCTATATGCCATGAGAGAGCAACCAATTTGGTTGTTCAGGTTGTTCTGAAACACAACTACAAAATGTTTAAAAATACATTTGGAGCTGGCAAATATGCAGTTTAATATCAAAAGATCACTATAGTCTTTTCTAAAACTAAATTAATTTTCATCAAAGTTATGTGAGATTAGCATGTCAGCCTGAACGACGCACAAGTTTACTGTTTTCTTCTTAGACTTTCCTCTAGAAAAAGACTCTAGTAACCTCACAGCTGTGTTTTTTGTACAGTGAACTAAGCCTGTATTGTGTTTCTCATCATCTTCTTTGAGTATGTTCTGTTAACAATGCAAATTTCTCTTAAGGAAATGGCGTGTCATCTTGTCCACTTTATTTTATTTTAAGAATTTTTTTTTATTGTATAGAGGGTTTTGTTAGATTAAACAGAGCTAAAGCAAGCAGACTAAATTGCTTTCTTTTATGCAATTTCTTAACTGTACAATGTTTAACTGCTTTATGTTGTGAGGGGAAATCATATTATACACTCTAAAAAACACTGGGTGAAAAACAACACAATTTGGGTTGTTTTTAACCCAAGGTCTGGGTAAATATAGGACAGAACACATGTTGGGTTAATTTTACCCAGCAAATTGGGTTATTTATTTAACCCAGCATAATGGGTTGATTCATTATACTATAATACAGGGCTGTGCGATATTGAAGAAAAATGCGATATGTGATAATTCACAACAAAAACTTGTGTTAAATTAACTCTACTGGGAGTATAAATCTTTTGTCAACAAAAAAGAAGCTTTAAGGTCTCTGAGCAGTTTTCTGCCGAAATAAAAGCTGGTTTAACATTTGAAAGCAAAGAAATTAAGTGAAATACTAGTACTGTAATTTTACTGTTCTGTAAAAAACATCCTTGAAATTCTTTTAGAGGCCCCTGGCAGTTTAAAGGGATAGTTCACCCAAAAATGAAAATTCTGTCATCATTTACTCACCCTCAAGTTGTTCCAAACCTGTAAAAATGTCTTTGTTCTGTTGAACACAAAGGAAGATATTTTAAAGAAAGTTTGTAACCAGGCCACTTTAGGGCACCATTGACTTCCATAGTAGAAAAAAAAAAATACTATGGAAGTCAATGGTGCCCTAGAACTGTTCAGTTTCAAACATTCTTTAAAATATCTTCCTTTATGTTCAACAGAACAAAAAATGTATACAAGTTTGGAACAACCTGAGGGTTTTTGGGTGCACTATCCCTTTAAGGCTCTAGTAGCTCAGTTTGTGTTAAAAATCAAACCGGCTGTGGTCTGATTTATTTTTTATCTGTACAGAGATGTGGTTGGCTCTGTTGGGTAGACAAACAGGGTCTGGAGTATGTGTCTATAGCTGGACATCTGTGGTTGATGTCAGTTTGTGCGTGTTTATCTGGATGCATCAGTAGCGTGTGGTTGAAGGGTGTTTTTCCACTCCTTCACGTACAATGTTTACAGTTTGATGTACTTTACACAGAACAGCTTTACCACGAAATATCTATAAATGCAGATGTTTGTCAAAAAAGACATTACATCAAACAGTGATATTACTGCAAAATGTGACAGTATCACTGTGACTTTGTTTCATATCAAAATTACAGCTCTGTCTTGTCTGTCCTATTTGCTCCCAGATGTTTTTTCACTGCATGAGAAAATGGACGTTGTGTGAGAACAGTAACCTTATACTAAGTGCTGTGATCCTGCAGATAAAAAGTGCTAGAGTCTTTTTTATTAACACCATATCCTGTTTTGACTGTCAATGTCAGTCATTTTAAGAATAAATACAGAGTGATTCACTGTTGTATTGTTTATCATGTAAATGTTCAGTGGTTCATTTTCTTCCCATCACTTCTGGGGAGTAACTAACTAAAAGTTGCAATGCAGCTGCTACACATTTCTACTATAATGCAAACATGTTTCAGTAAAATATTGTGCTGCTATCTAAAGGATATTTACAGACAAATATTCATGTAGGCCATGCATCCATCCAAAGCAAAACACATTCCACATGGCTCTGGGGGGTTAATATATCCTTCTGAAGCAAAGCAATGCGTTTGTGTAAGAAAAAATATTCATATTTAACAAGTTATAAAGTGAAATATCTAGCTTCCGCCAGACCAGACGTCGCATCAGTTAAGCTTTTTTCGTAAGTTGGATACGGAAGGCGGTCTTTATACAAATGTCTCATTAAAACATCTACAAGTGCATAAAACTGATCAGAGATCAGGTAAAAACCATGGACACTTGTTCAAAGGTTCAACCTCAGTGAATCTGCATGATTCATGGTTTCGCAGAGATCGCCCCCAGTGGTGAACCATTGAAATTTCTAAACATTTGGAAACAGTTATGATGTAATGAAGCCTTGTTTACTGAAATCACGTGACTTTGAAACACGCTCCGAACCAATGATTCGAAACAAAGGATTTGTAAAGATTTCGAAGCTTCATAAAGCAGTGTTTGGAAAGCACCCATCACTAACGTATGCCATTCAGTCTGTGCAGCGCTGCATGAAGTCAAACACACATATTGACAAGGTATCTGTTTTAATTAAACCAATGAAGACCTGCAGTCTCTTGATTGGACCAGTCTGTACGTATGTGTGTGTGCCTGACATTGTAACATGTTGTCACTAAACTTAAAGGGTTAATTCACCCAAAAATAAAAATTCTGTCATTAATTACTCACCCTCATGTTGTTCCACACCGAAAGTCCTTTGTTCATCTTCAGAGCACAAATTAAGATATCTTTGATGAAATCCGAGAGGTATATGACTCCTCCATAGACTGCAACATAATTACCACATTTAAGGCCCAGAAAGGTACTAAAAACATTGTTAAAACAGTCGACGTGACTGCAGTGGTTCAACCTTAATGTTATGAAGCCACGAGAACACTTTTTGTGCGCAAAAACAAAACAAAAATACAACTTTATTCAACAATCTGTTCTCTTCTGCATCATTCTCATACGCTGTTTACGTTCAGCACTTCCAGGTTCTACGTCCGAATGCCGGCTCAGTATTGGCTGAAGCTGGCCAATAGTGAGTCGGTGTTCGGGCGTAAACACGGAAGTGCTGAATTGCGTTCACTGCGTCAACTGCATACGAGACTGACAGGGCAGAGAAAATATTGTTGAATAAAGTTGGTTGTTTTTTGCGCACAAAAAGTACTCGTCGCTTCATAATATTAAGGTTGACTAAGTTAACAATGTCTTTAACACCTTTTTGGACCTTGAAAGTGGTGGCTAAATTGCTGTCTATGGACGAGTCATACACCTACCTCTCAGATTTCATCAAAAATATCTTAATTTGTGTTCTGAAGATGAACGAAGGTCTTACGGGTTTGGAACGACATGAGGTTGAGTAATTAATGACAGAAATTTCATTTTTGGGTGAACTAACCCTTTAATGATATTGTTTAGTTACCAAATGTTTTGACAATCACAATACACTTACTGTGATGCAAGGTTTTTGTTTTTGTTACTAATACAGGTCACCTTAGTTGAAAAATTAAAATTGTGGGGTGTGACTGTCCTGTTTTACTTGGTAAAAACAATCAAATACATTTGAGTGTGTTGAAAGTTAGATCGTTGCTCTGTACGTTCTCTTGGTGGGTGGTGTGAGACACCTACTGCACATTCTAGATCGATAATTAGAATAGGCCTATATTAATAAAAGCGGGATGACTTGTGTTGTTAAATGGTGTGCAGTTAAATTTAACTCATTGTATGGTGGAGAAATGCTATATTACTGTTACTACAAATAAAGATCTTTCTGATTACGTTATGTTAGCTTGACACAACAGTATTGTCTCTGAGGCATGGTAAAAACATGTTACTTGCGGTAAATAAAGAAGACGAGATTCAAACAATAAGACTAACTGTGTTGAGCTATTTAATTAGTTTTTCTGTCAATAAAGGTATCCAAACAGTTACTCACCTGTCTAATAAAACACATATTAAAGCATCTTTGGTGTTTCCAGGGTTTCTACAGAAGTAGAACCGGAAATTGAGGGTAATGCAGATGACGTCATTGACAGGAGATGCAATGACACGGGATTTCTCTGAAATTAAACATTGTTGGAAACATTTGGGATAATGTAAGTACACAAGTCAATAAAATATATAGCATTGTTCTTATGTTTGTTGGATAATTTAATCCAAAAATATTACATATTGTGCCTTTAAAACAAGTATTTGTAATATCATCCACATGCATTCATTCATTCAAATAAAAAAAAATTAAAAAAACATTGTTCATCATGTCATCAACAGTTGGATGTTTTGGTCAGTAGTTGAACAGCTTTAGTTCTCAAGAGAAGGACAAAGAGGAACCCCAAAATGTTAAAGATGCACACAGAAAATCTCACCTTAAGGGAACCTGATGGTGTCAAAGTCCAGACACAAACTTGAGAGATGATGAAGATCTGCACCTGCTCTTCATGAAGAACAGTATCTTACCTGATGTTCAGGATATGTTCTACAAATATAAACACCTTCAGAAATTACATTATAACAGCATTTGACCACTAGAGGGATGGGTCATATATTCTTACAGAATACTGGTAAATCACGCTTGTGATGTGTTATTTGCTTAGGGAACAGTTCACTATTACTATTGCTTATATTAGTATTTGTGAAAATGTTCTCCACAAAGAAAATTATGCACTGATAACCCATAAAGCAATTTACCATAGTAACAATAGTTTCACCCCAAAAAGTTACTGAAAATACAGTTCTCACCTTGAAATCATAATTGAATGAGATGTTCAGAGTGAAAAATTGTCCCTTGGATTTTGAACAGCCAACACAGCATTTTTTTTTTTTTTTGTCTGACTGACTGGAAACTTATTTATAAATAGTACTACAAGCAGTATTTTTCTACTAGATCGCCATCTAGTGTCCTAACCAGGAATTCACCATTCCAAGATTAGCACCACCATTTAATAATAATAATAATAATAATAATAAATAATAATAATAAAATTACAGTTAGACTCAGTCACTTGAGTTTCTGATTAAAAACTGACAGATACCAGTCATGGGAAAATCAGATGTGTTTTTATTGGCATTTATCACATGAACAAAATAACTTTTAAGTTAATTTCCTTGTTTCAGAAAAAGAAGCTGCAAAGTATTTATAGTAATTATATAAGAAAATAAGATGAAATGTCAAACTTGCCTTATTTACACATTCAGACTTTGACCAGATGCAACAAGTTTTATTATATTACAGTGAAAGCATATGCTGAAATGAAGACTTCCCTTATCTCTAACTCACTTGTGAAGATAACGCAGTGCACAACAACATACGATTTGACAGTAACAGAAAATATATCATCATATAAAATGAAATGGGCAAATATAAAAAGCGATATGAAAGAGACAAAACAGCATACATGAAGTAACAACACATGTACGTTTACTCTCTTGAAGCCACACACCTTAGATCAGGACCTGAAATGTTAAAGGTGAAAGTCTTAAATGATTCAGTGAGAGTTATTTTGTGTGCGTCTCCGTATCCCGCTGAACTGAACTACCAACTCTGTGAGAGTGGGGGAGATCATTTGGTCAAAGTATGTGTGTTCCTTAAAGCACAGAAGGAGAGATTTAATAGAGAGAGGTTAGGATGACAGCAAACATTAGCTTTTTTTAATATACAATTGTAATTTTATCAGGTTTAAAAATCATATCATATACATAGATATACCGAATAAAGCTGCGTGAACGTTTTTTCAGTGATTTCCCCATTGTGTGGTGTGATGTCATGAAGCAGCATATCCTGAATGGGAGAGAGAAGATTAAGAGCAATTCACTGAAAGAGGCGGCTAATGTGTTCTTTACATCAGGAGAGGAATAAAAGATCCAGCGAAACTGCCACCCGCCATGGTTAACTCCACAAAACACACTGACAACAACCAGTTAAACTAGTAACTGAAGCTGAATCTGCCTGAGGCTTTCTGAATATTTTTGACAATTTAATTTCCACCTTTATTCCAGTACATTAACTCCAGTGTTATTGCACATATCTGATCACGCAAAAATGCAAAACATCAGTCTCATATTACAGATGTTAACTGAAACACAGATACAAGAGATAAGCTCAGAGCATGAGCCTTTCACAGTTTGAATTAAAATAATTCTGTGATGTTTTACTATTAATCCAGCCAATAATAAAAAAAATAAATAAATAAACAAAACAAACAAAAACAAACAAAGACAGTGAAATAAGATTTGGATGACACGACTGGTGTTACTTATCCCAAAAGTTTCCTGTTACATTTTGCAAGTTACATTCTCTTTTTAAACTGACAAGCTGACTGAGCACAGAGGATGGCACCAGTTCAGACAATAAAAAAGCCACAAAATAAAATTAAATATCACAAAAACATACCTGATGTTCGGGATTCCTCTGGGTGCCTGTTTTAAAAACATTAAACACAGATTCAACATGTTTTGATGATAAAAACAGGTTTTATGTCTTTTAAAATGTATTTTACACAGTAAATCTCAATGCGTCACTTGTTATATCAGCTGTTAATCATACTTACCAGTTCTTGTTTGACGAGAGCCCCTGTTTCGACAGCAAATCACAACAATAGCTACAGCCACGACCAGCAGAAGAACAGCAACACCAATTACTGCTATAACACACGGAGACCAATCCTGTGCTGTAATGATGAAGAGATCAACAAATCGGCAATATGACCACCATTTCTGACTGACGTTTGTGCCTTTCTGTTTTGGTTGTCAGATATACTCTAATATTAATAGTTTATTAACCTCAGTTCATTTGAAAACGTGCTGATCTTAATATGGTTGTTGTTGTTGTTACATTAAAAGACTTGAAATACTCACAATAGACAGAAAGATCGATTCTCTTGAATATGGTGATATTGCCGGTGATATCGAGATGATAAAGTCCAGCGTGTTTAGCTCTGATGTTCCTGATGGTCAGAGATCCGGTCTTGTAGTCCAGCTCCAGTGTGCCTCTGAATCTCCCATCAGCTCCATCAAATGTAGCGAAGATCCCAAAGGTCATTTTTGCTATGACCGCGTCTCCATGTTCACACCTCCATATTATCACATCATATCTGTGTATTTTAGGAACACCAGACTCTAGAGTGACAGAAGTTCCCTCCATCACCAACAGCCTGTTCCCTCCATCTGTCTCGACATACAGTAAAACACAGAGGAACTTTCAAAGACAGAGATTAAGCATACAGTAAAACATTTATGCGTTTGGCATATGCTTCATAAGTCACAAAAGAAGCCAAAACATCAGCATGCAAAAACACATGCTGTTTTCAACTGGGACAGGCTCAAATATGCCAATAGCAATCAAACTCAAGAGAAATACATCACACAATACATCCTCAGCATCAGCCAACAGCAAATAAAAGCGTGTGACCAATCCACAATCCAGTGAGACAGTTGCTCTGAAATTAGCTTGAGCATTCAATGTAAACATGCAATGAGCGTACAGGACACATCAGCGAAGCATTAATCGCTACTAACCCCTCTAGGGTAAATGGCAGCCTAACCACACAATCATCCCATCCAAACTCCAGACAAGCGGGGGTTAATGACTTAAATGAGATCACTCACAGTCACAGCTAAATAGAGCAAAGCGGCTCAAACGTTGGTTCAGAAAGCGCCTTTAGAAATAATGCCAAATCACAGGCAGGTCCCAGATAGCAAGCAATGATCGAAATAATATTAAATCAATGTTAATGTGTCAACGTTAACTATAATGATTCAATATCACTTTTGCACCTGCAATTAATGTTGAAAAAAATCAATGGTAATGGCACTGAATCAATGTTACAATGTGATGTTGGTTCAACATCATGCTTGCACTCTCAGAAAATGAAACACAACGACAACTGACTTAAAGCCACACAGCCTGAAATCAACTGAAGATAGAAGAAGACAATAAATCTCTCAAGATCTCAGCAGAAGTTCTTTTTGAGAATTAACAGAGGTTTAGATGTTGATGTTTTATTGAAAATGACTCTTGGCTTTTTACGTGAGTTTGTGGTCTTTGTAACAGTGTTTACCAAAACATGTAATTTGTTGCAAAGAAAACCAGAAACAATGATGATCAGGTGATATAGCTTTAGTTTACTAATCTTGTTCCTGGCCAAAAGTGGTTATTTGTTATTAAAATATTGTATTCACCAACAATACTTTCTTGTCACAGATCAAATTCTGATTAAAAAAAAAATAAAATACATTATGGGAAAAACATAGTTTGACACACACAGACATCAAGAATCAGCATACGAATCTCAACAATGGTGACATCCTTCATGCCGCAATGCATGCTGGGAGCCAACATAGTATACAACTCATGACTCCCAGCATGCATTGCGGCAAGAAGCATGTCACCATTGTTGAGATTTATAAGCTGATTCTTGATGTCTGTGTGTCTAAAGACTTTTTGCTCTTTAATCCTCTGGGGTCTGAGGATTTTTGGGCCCTGGAGAAGTTTTGACATGCCCTGACATTTGTGCTTTTTTCAGTTGTTCATAAACATATTAATGACAAAAGTGTCATTACACTGTATTCAGCACAAACTAGGCTACCATAATATGTGAAGAACATGTATGTACATGTTTGTTTTTTTGAAGGCATAACGTTTATGCGTGGTTATTGAAAAAAACTTAAGTCACTGAAATAAGACCAAAAAAATATATTAAATCTATGTTCACAAGACTTCTGGGTATTGGAGGTTGTAGACTAGAGTTTTTGCTTCAAAATTATGTGAAAATTATCCTGCCTACTCATTCATATAAAACAATATAGATATTTAAATTTTGTAAGACACTTTTTGTCAAGAAACACAGTATGCGTGGAGGCGTGAATCATCATGAATAATGAGGTAATTCACACCTGAGAAGACAAAGGATTCACTTGGCCCTTGACTTTGGTTACATTAATTCTCTTTCAGCAATTGACTACAATATTTCATGCTCCTGACTGCAGTGACATGCCTTTTACTATGTACACTTTTTGGGATCAGTGACTGATTTTGACATATGAGTTCTCAAATGACCATTAAAGTCTTTAAAAACAGCAACTTTCAATTCTAAGTTTTTATTATCGATAACTCTTTCTTAAAGGGGGACTCAGTAGAATTTCAAAAACACTGTTTGGAACAACACTGTTCAGACAACACACGTGTAACCAATAAGCATTAGGAGCATATGAGGGAGATTTGAAAATAAGAAAAAACGAGAGAACGAGAACGAGAGATGAGACACAATACAAAAGCTCAAAAGAATATCACTGGAATGAAGGTTTATGACTGGGCAAGCGCTGTGTTAATATTAGATATTGTTAATATTAGAACAGCTGTCCAGCGCTGGAGAGAGCTAAGTGGGAAGGCCTGAAAACAGACGCGGAGGCTGCTTTGATTCCGCTTCACATGTGAGTAACACAGGGTCTGGAGCTGCTGTGCTGTTGGCGACTAACATGAACACTTATTTGTATTTACTCTGGTGTACTCTACATTCATTTTGTGTGCTTCCTTGTTGTTCTTTCTTCATCTGCGCTTTATTTTTCATAAAGCATTATTTTGTTGCATGCAGGCTGTGATAAACAGACATCCACTCGCATTGTGTGTATAACTGATACAGATAGTGAGAGTTTTGCAGTTAAACTACTGCACACTGACAACCACTAGAGAATGCGGTGTTTAGCGACATTGGTAGTGCATCTGCCTCGCATGCCAGCAGCGATTGGGCCGGGGTTCGAGACCAACTTGAGTTTTTTGAGCAACGTTGCTGGGAAATTTTGCTGCTCAAAGGGCACTTTCCCAATACAATTGTTGCCTATTCTTAATGGGAAAGTGCCCAAGCAACATGGCTCCTTAAAGCACTTCAATATTAAAGTGACTCACCAATGATAGTAACTCTGAATGTCTTGTGTGTGGTGTAGCTGCTGTTTCTCTTGGTGATTTCTACCACATAAAGTCCAGAGGTGTTGGGTCTGATGTCAGTAATGATGAGAGATCCATTCTTTTGGTTCAGCTTCAGTCTGTCTTTGAATCTCCCATCAAGAACATCAGCAAAGATTTCAGATGTTTGATTGTTTAGTTGACTTATGAGTGTGCCTTCAAACTTCCAGGTTATCTGATCATCTCTCTGTATCTCAGTAAGTCCAGAGTGTAGAATGACAGAGTCTCTCTCCAGCACCGGTACGATCTCCACTCCATCTGACGCCAGATTAATCACACCTAATGAACAGAGAAACATTTCTGTCAGCCAGCAAACACTTTCACCTTGAGTCTCAAACCTCACCTAAATACCTGACATACTCACCACTGACATTGAATGTCTTTGATAATAACCCACTGCCGCTGTTGATCTCAAGTTTATAAAGTCCAAAGTCATTGATTCTGATGTTCCTGATCTTGAGATCTCCAGTCTGATTGTCCAGCTGCACTCTGTCTCTGAACTTCTCATTATCATTAACTACTGTGATATTATTGGACTCACTATTAATTCTAGCAATGAGATCTTCTCCAAACCTCCACTCAATCACACCATCTCTCTGTATTTGAGTAACATCTGTATGTAGAGTGAAAGAATCTCCCACAATCACTGATACAGACTCCACAATATCTGTCTCAACACCTGCAGAACATACAGAAACAGTTAATGTTAAAATTCACAATAAATACGAAAGCAGAAATAAAATCACCCAAAGCCTAAACAATGTTACAACAGATTTACTCCAATTATTCTCTCGAAGACAATTCAGAGAAAGGAGATGAAACAGAAAGCTTTTGTAACATTAAAAAACTACCAGTAAAAGGTTTGGAGGTCAAGATTTTTTATGGAAAGAAATTATTAAATTAAAATTCTTATTATTATCAAAACTGACAGTAAAATTTCGATTTCAGATAAATGCTGTTCTTTTGAACTTTCTATGAATCCTGATTTTTTTTCAACATTGATAATAATAAAATGTTTCTTGAGCAGCAATCAGAATATTATAATGATTTCTGAAAGATCATGTGATGCTGAAGAAGACTGGAGTAATAATGCTGAAAATTATACACACCATTACTGATTTTCCTGTATTTAAGTACAAATAAACGCAGCTTTGGTGAGCAGCAGAGAATTCTTTTAAAACATAAAATATCTCACTGATCTAAAACTTTTTAATGGTAGTGTATAGAATAAAAAAGGGGCGAAAAACACATTAGGGGATTAAGACCCGAGCTTCCTAAAACACGTTTCCATTAGCAAATAAAAAGAAAAAAAGCGCGCGCACACACACACACACACACACAAACACTTACCGTTCACAAATAATGAGAAAAAAAGGATTAACACAAGGCTCTTCATACTGATGCCAGGTTGATCTGGTGACACGAGGCTCCAGCATGGATCCAGCATTGAAACGCCGTTTCGAGGTTCGCATTTTTTCCAGAAAGTCACGTGATGAACATAAAGAAATATACCTGCAACTGACCATTTCTTTTTGCGTGTCGAAACTTGACTCCAATAAAAACCGGTCAAGTGTAGTTTACTACAAGTGTAGTTGTTTAATTTTGGTGTTCAGTGAGGGGGCGATAAAGGAAAAGCTTACATTCTTCTGCAATAATGACATCAGATAGGAAAGGTTCCTCCATTTTCTCAGTTAATATATAATATATAAATGATATTTGCCGGTTTTATAGCTGGAGAAAATGTTACGAGCCAACAGATGGCGCTGTTGAGCAAAGCTACAGAGTTTCATGAGGCTTCATTTCTCCATCCCTAGTTCAGTGATTTATTCTGAAATTTTGCTAAACATTGTAGCCTATTTATGCTAAAACACATCTTTGTTATAACAAGATTTATTGAGATTTAGTTCAACTTTGAGTGGGCAGTAACAGGGCTGAAAACACTGTAATATTAGTGATTATATGCAGGAAAAAATCCATATGTTTATATGCAGAATTCAACAGATTCACCATTTCATTTATTGTGGCAAATACACTTGATAATTCAGCCTAAAATAAGCGTAAATAATAATTTTTTTTAAATTTAATTTTATTTATTTATTTTTTAATCAAATGCTGCATAAAGAAACTGAACTGAAATTAATAAAAAACGCTACATTTCACCCAAATTGTTAACATCCTAGACAGCAGGGGGCCAAAAACTATATTTTAAATATGTTTGAAATAATTACTGTTTTATGGCAGTAACAGAGCACTGTTGAAATATTTGCTATGATTGGTTTGACAGTTGTATTAAATGCAAAATATTGATAAATACATAAAAAATCTTAGTGAGGAGCAAATGATAAACAGGCCTTAAAGCAATTTGGTTATTCTTGATTTGTTCACAATAAACAAAATGAATATAAAATAAATCCTAAACAAGTGGATTTATTTTATAGTAAACTAAATGTACTATAAACTATTTATAGTAAACAAAACAAAACAAAAACAAACAAACAAAAAAAAAATTAAATCAGCCTCATATTTTGCCCTTGTTATAAATTGCCTGCTATTTCATTCAAAGTGTGTACTAGAGCGCCATCTAATGACCTAACCTTTTCGAGAAAGTGAAAGTGAAAGTAAACCATCTATTGTGTTTTATTGTTCCATAGTAATGATAATATTTACAATAATATATTGATAGGTGTCTCACATTGTCCCACAGCAACATTAAAATAGTGTAGATTAGTGTAAAATGTTTTATAATAATATGTTATTCTATTTAGTGTCCATTTCATTCATTTAACATATTTAATATTGGGGGCATCCAAGTTATTTGACATATTTGAAAAAAGAAAATTAAAAAGTAATGCAATAGTTAATTTCCCTGGTGATTAGTTACTTTTATAAAGAAGTAACAGTTACTAACCCAGTTACTATTTTTGAGAAATAACTAGTTACAATAACTAATTACTTTAGTTACTGTACAGTTACATGCTCTTAGTAAAACACAGCATACTTTCAAGCACAGGATTCAGTATTTAGTATTTAGGTATACAGATATAAAATAAATAATATATAAAATATCTGTATTAAGTGCCTGTAATGTCCATTTATAGTCTGACTCCTTCCATGGTTAAAAACCAGTTAATTTCAAGACGCTGGCGTCACGGCAGGTCGTCACGTGGGTCACCCACTCAGTTAGACGCTTAAAGTACAAGACGTTCGGATAGACGTTCGATTTGACGTTCGATCGATCGGTCGGTCGTTCGGACGCTTGATTTTGGCACGGAGTCCGCGCCACAGGGCAGGGGCGAAATCGCTTCCGGGGACCGGGACAAATAAGGCGGGGGAAGAGCGATGCGACCGCAAAGGGCACATTCGCGACCAAAGGGGCAACCCCACATCCACCATCCACCCCTGCCCCCTGTCCACACCACTGTTTCCAGTTTCCAGGATTCTTTTAAATGCTAACAGATGCCGCTGTTGTCGACATCATAGAGTTTAGTTATTTTAAAGTGATTATTTATTTATTAAAAACTTTTGATTTGTGTTACTGAAGAGAAAAACGCTTTTGGTAGTGGCCAAAACTTCAGTTCTTCAAACTTAAAATAATATAATTATAATACATATAATTAACCTGTTTTTTAATTGTCAATAATATTCAGCATTGGTCTCATGTGAATCATTTTCTCAACTAATAAAATAAAACAATAAATAATACATTTCAAAGCAATATTCATCTGAAAAAGAAAACTTTTGCTAAATCTTAGCCTATACAATATGGTAAAACACATGTTTGTAACACATAAGATTTATTGAGATTTAGTTCAACTTTGAGTGGGCATAACAGAACTGAAGACACTGTAATATTAGTGATTATATACAAAACCAAATGCAAAATTATACATATTCAGATTTCAATTAAAGTTGCAAATACACTTGTTAATTCAGCCTAAAATAGGTTGATACAAGGCTGTAAGTTGTCAACTCAAAAAAAAAAACTAAATGTGGATTAAAAACAAACAAACTAATAAATAAATATGCTCAGCGAGGAGCGAAAGGTGTAAAAACAAAATGAAACAAAAGCAAGCAGTTTAAAGCAAGTTGATTCTTCTCTATTTGTTAACAAACAAAATGAATATAAAATAAATCCTAGTGGATCTGCTAAAATAAAAACTTAAATTAAGTAGTCAAAGTCTTTTCTTATGGTGAACTAAGAAAGAAATTCAGTCACACTTTAGATTAGGGTGTCTAGGCTAAAACAAGGCAATTTGGGCTGTCAGTGAAAATCTAATGGACGTCTAACCATAGCCCAAGAATAGACACACAGACTACACAGAACATGTCAAAGAAATTAAACCAAACACCTTAAAATCACTGTTGACTTCGCTTACATTTCATACATCTCACAAGTTATTTTGTCAAAAATGTCATGTAACCGAATTCAAGGTTAGATATGGGTTACTCATAGCCAGACTATATAATCTATAGTTAACCTAGATGGTGAAATGACGGGGAGAATTGGACCCTAAACTAAACTATTCTTTATTTTTTACTGAGCTATATTGTCGCTTTGGTTTGTAACTTTTGCTCTGCAATCATCAGTGAACATGACAATGTCTGTCTTATTCATCTTTCCTGGATGTGATGATGTCATAAACTAAAACAAAAACAGTAGCCACGCCCACCAGAACAGAGGCGACCAATCGGGCGATAGTTTCAGAAGCGTGACAACAGAAAGCACAATCTGAGGAAATAAAAAAACAACATGAAACAACATGATACACACTGGTGAAAGACCAACAACATACAGTACAAAACAAATCAGGCACCAAACTGTTGGCATCCCACATGCTTATGTCAATAACATAACTAACATACCTGAACATGGCTGACAGAGCTCAGTGATGTTAACATATTTAGTCTGGTTGCTGATGGAGTTGTTCAGCACACAGCTGTACGAATCGTCCAGACACTCCAGATATAAAGAAAGGCTTCTGTTGCGATCAGACACACTGATGCTGGAGAATAAACTGTTTCCTTTGTACCAGGAGAGAGTCACATGACTCACATTCACAGCTGAACACAGCAGCACACATCTGGACACTGATGATGAATTTTCTGGGAATTCACTGATAATGACTGGAACGGGCAGACGAGCTTGAAAACACGAGATAATATAGAGAAATGTAGCTTTCCTGCAACTATTCATAGCATACAAAAACAGCAACTGTAAATCTCAACTCACCATAGACAACGACACTGAATATATGTTTGGTTTTTGTTTTGCTGCGGCTGATGGTCATTTGATAAACTTTAGAGTCTGTGATTCTGGTGTTTGTGATGGTCAGAAATCCTGTTTGATTGTCCACCTTCAGTCTGTCTCTGAATCTCCCACCAAGAACTTCATAATAAATTGAGCTGTCGTTGGTCGCGCGGTTGATTTTCGCAATAAGAGGCCCGTTCGTTTTAAAGTTCCACAAAATCAGATCATCTGTCTGTAGCTCAGTATCAGTCTGTAGAGTGACTGAATCTCCCTCCATCACTGACACTAACTTCACTGCATCTGAATCAGCAAACACACCTGGAGAACATAGAAAAAAAACGAGTCAGTCATGCAGATTAAGGTTAAATTAAGCTTTAACTGAAATTTGTAGTAGTTTTGAACAATTACAAACTCTGGAAAGTCAAATTTTGGCTTTCAAATGAGATCCTTTTGGCAGATCTCAGAGCCACATCTTCATATGTTACTCACCAATCAGACGGCAACAGCACAAACAGAACAAAACTAATCTTTCGAACATTTTCTTCAACAGTATTGAACAGTTCAGGGGTCTGAAATAGCATCACTCAAGGTGCTCAAGCTCTAAGCGCTGTGGTTTGCACTCGATGATAACAAGTCCAATCTCCTCCGCTGCTCGCCTTCTCTCTCCTCCCTCTACAGATACGACTGCAAACCTGATCATGCAAAATGACTGACATGAAAGAGAGTTTCCTGCTAAAAAAACAACCCAGGAGAATATTTCACTGTGAATTCAATGAAGCAATTTGCAAAGTGCAAACCCCACAAATGGACACATTTACTTCAGACTGTTTAAGGTGTCTGAAGTGCATTTGCATGGGTCTCAGTCCTGCTAAACAATGTGCCATGTGTTTAAACGTAGACTGTTGATGCTTGTGAGCCTACAGATAACAGGACGACTGCTGATTGTCATGATAACAGTGTGATTTCTTTTACTCTGAACTAAAGATTCCTTCTTGTTGTTTTTACAATAAAAGCTGCAGTTTAATAAAACTAAGTGTAGGAAAACTAACAAATTACTTTTCCACTTTTAAGGTGTTTACAAGACAATGATGTACTAAAAACTGAAAAGTTTTTCCTTTGCGTTTTCGCATAAAATAACTAAAAAACACTGTATTCTGCTGCCAGGCCAGTAGTTGGCGATGTGACTTTGTAAAGAAACACTGTGCGTATATAGACTTTTTTTTTTCTTTCTTTTTTTTAATGCTTTATTAAGTAACAAAACACACAATAATTAAATATGTGCCTATAGACTGAACATGTTTTTGTAGTTTACACGATAATGATAGACAATAATGGTATCGATTTCAAAAGTTTGTGTTTTCAGGCCTTCAGAATGCTGTTTTTGTGTAAATTAATGGCCAAAATGCATAAAAAAGTTTTCAGTTTTTACTGTGTCATGTAAACAGCCTTTTAATGTGATAATGAAGCCAATAAAATCATGTCACGAACAAATTGATTTTTTTTTTTTAAAGAAAAAAGTCAAAATGTGTTTTTGTCGTTATTGTGATTGACAGAATATATTCAGCAACTGAACTGTGTTTGGGCGTCAAAATGAAACTTACTGATCTGAAAGGTTTTATGTGGTTTGATGAACTGTAGATTGTGTTGGACAAACAGCTTGTGCAATAGTGGATGCGTGTTTGAGGATGAGTGTAGGTGTGAAGATTGTGTCTGTCTGGCCTTTTGTCCTTATTCCTGCTGATATGAAGCTCACAAAACACTTTTGCTATATGAAATATAATACTATGAATGCTGATGTTTGACATACCAAAGCATTATTCATATTGTTTGAATGTGACAGAAAACTGACATATACCTTGGACTAAGATTGACCTTGATCTTGCAGTGTGATATTTCAGTAGAACTTATCAAACTTCGTAGAAATAACCTTTGCTATCACACCTAGATCCCACATCCTGAATAGGACCTTATGCTAGAAGACAAAAAAAACAGTGCAAAATTGATGGTATCATGCAGAAGTTCACTGTTTAGTTATTATCTGTTTTAGGGAACAATGAACTAAAAGTAAAAAAAAAAAACGTTGATTTGTTTAAAAAAAGATAAATGGGTCACTGCTGAAAAAAAAAAAAAATTGTCAGAACAGCAACAAAGCTGCGGCAATGGAGAGAGATAATCATTAAAAACGATCTGTTCTAAAGAAATAATGTTTCAAGAATCAAGTTTTAGTAGAAAAAAATATGAGATAAATATACATTTAAATGATGCTCTTTCTTTGGGAGATGAATGGAGTAATTATAAGCAGTAAATATCTGAAGGTCACGAAAATATGTCAAAAGCAGTCATTAAACAGGAAAACTAAACAATCACATTTCTCTGATAATGTTAATCTGTGTTAAAAAAATGTTCGTCTGTGTTCAGTTAAACTCAATTTGAGTTTCCAACTTTTACTGAGAAAAGTGAAAAATACCGCATTTAAAACTTATGTTGGAAATCCAAAACTTTGATGTTGCCAAGATGTGGGTGTATTTGAAGACAGGCGAACATGGCGGCACGAGATGTAGATATAGACTTTAGGCAGGCTTGTTCGGCTTGAGCAGCGCTGCACAGACCGATGGTGTATGACATCAAAGTACCGTGAGAGCGATTAGAGAGCAGCCGGCTCCGTATGCTTTTGAATCACTCTTGTGGTGCTTTGATGTCATTAACCGATCGGTGCTTCGAACAAGCCGATTGGCTGCATCCAAAATCACATACTCTCTTGAGTAGGTATAATTCTGAATAAGTAATTACTTCACAACAGTTACACAATATGTTCCACATATTACGAGTCTGTGAATGTAATCTGGACATACATCCATCATGTTGTCATTATCATGTGACCTACCAGCGGCAGTTGCGTCGCTTCACTGCCATTCATAAATCCTCTCCCGTGGCCTTATGGGAGAGTAGTGTCCATCGTATGCACACTTCAGAATCTCAGCTGAAGTAGATCGTCCGTGTATGTTTTGCCTACTCTTTTATGAGTACTGTGAATTCGGACATCTTTTCTCACATGCTGTTTCACATCCCTGGGAATCATGACCCGTTTTATTGGATATATACACATGATTCAATATATTTGTTACAGTTGAGCAGGGAAGAGGAGAGGATCTGATTGCAGCAGTTTATTAATACAGGTGGAGATGAGGACAACAATAAGATAATCCAACAAGAGAAACATAAATCTAAACAGGAAGCAAGAACACAAAAGCTTTACAAAACACATGTAAAGACAACAACCAACAACAGACTTTTGAAATACAGGGTTATATACACACAGGATAATAACAGGCTAACAAGACACAGGTGCGAGTAATCAATAACCATATAGCAAACTATAGAAACTATAAAAACAACAACAGGAACTAAACATAGGAAGTGAACACAGAGAAAAATGGAAACAGAAAATCCTAGAAAACAGAAAATGTAATAGATAGGAGAAACAGTGACAATATTGATATAAATTAGGTTTAATATAATACTAAATAAAAATATAATACTAATATAAACAAGCTGGAAATTATACAGTTATTACAATTATAAAGAAAACTTACGAACACAAAAATTCATAAACACATTTTCAATGCATGTCAAAACATTATTGATTGGTAATTTTCAACCCATTCTTTTTGATTCTACCAGGACTATCACAAGTCATTCTAACAATTTTGCCAAAACCTAACAAAACCATGTTAGCTTCGTTATTTTACCTTGCTGATAAGTTTAAAAAAAGCTGACTAGCAGAATTTGTAACCAAATGCCACAAATTTTGTTAGGTATACACAAATGCATGTATATGAATACAATGTTGCTCCAATAGACACAGTATAAAAAGCCAGGTCGAAATTTATGAGTCCTGAACAAAATGTCAATGCTTGATCATTAATTTTACAAATATTTCTATCATTTTGGCATAAAACCAAGTTAATTTCTCTACTGTGTTTCCCTTTTTTGGATATTTGCAAGACTTAAAAATTAAGAAAATGGAAGAAAAGGTATAAAGCACATGAAACAAGAGATTCCAGCTGTATTCCAGAGGAGTAATTCATGACATCATCATTAAATCAAAACTTGAGTCACTTTCTGATCATTCTTTCTTCTCCACTTCATCGCTCTCCATCAATGTCTGATTATTAGATTTGTCTGTGTCCTTAATATCCTGTAAGAAAACGTCTGTAAGTTTCACTGAATGTGAAAAAGAAGAATAGTACGTGACACAAAAACTGTGAAAAAATTCTATTTGAAATGTTTCATGCTTGATGAGGAATTCAGTAACGACTGACTGAATATTTATTAACCTTTGACCTCCGATCTGATTATTAATGCATCAAATTGTTTATCAACCATAGACATTCTATAATTGGGTCAGTAAAATAAATTACTTTCTATGAATTTAACTATATCTTTAACTATTGCGTGTTTAAGGTTGCCACAAGAGCAATAAACCACAAAACCATGTGTGTTACAGTAATTTTACCAGATTATGCTTAAGGACAGCCATTAACTGTGGTAAAAACAGTGAAGTATTATTACAATTCAAAATAACTGTTTTTCATTTTAAAATGTCATTTATTGCTGTGATCAAAGCTGAATTTTCAGCATCATTACTCCAGTCTTCAGTGTCACATGATCCTTCAGATATCATTCTAATATGATGATTTGTACATTGTCCATTTAAAACTACCAACTCCATTAAACACAAAATCCTTGTTAATAAGAAAATGTTTTGACTATGAAAACAAAAAAGTTATTAGAAGTCTTTTTTATTACATAGTAAATCTCATACTCTCTTCTCATTATATCAGCTGCATGTAATACTTACCAGTTTCATTTGCTGGTCGATAGTTGAAAGCCTTGCGGTAACAGTAAACCAAAGCTGCAATAATGGCCAGCAGAACAACACCAACAACAACACTAACACTTATTCCTGTTGCAGCAGCTGAAGACAGACCTGAATCTGGAACAGATAAAGAGAAACAGTCATTAGTGTAACTAAAGACATTAATTTTAACATTATTTTTGAGTGATACATTTATTGGTTTAAAAATATAATAATATTAATAGTTTACTGATATGGACTTTTCCAATAGTTTCAATAATTTTAATACATTATAGGTGGGTAGCAACATTCAACATTTACTTAAGTATCTTTTTGAAAAATATGTACTTTTAAGAGTAGATTTAAAGGCAGTTACATTATTTTAATGCAATAAATGTTGCATAGTTTATTCCAAGCGCACAGTCTCCTTCAGTGTCGGGGGTAACGGATTACAAGTAATGGGAGTTACGTAATCAGATTACTTTTTTCAAGTAAAGTAACACATTACTTTTTAAATTTACAAAATATCTGAGTTATTTTTTTCCAAACAAGTTATTTTGTTTTCCCATTTATTGACTGACAGCTCTCCTGTCCCCATGTTTGGAGAAACCGTGTGTGAGTGCAGAGGCGTTGTGTTCGCTGTGTGAACATGTACTACAACATATTTATTGTAGTTCTAGACTAAATGTGAGCAGGCATTTACTCATCTCACTTGCACAAAAACAGATTTGGAGTTCCTCAAAATGAATAAAAACAGTGGAATGCAAATTCAGAATATTACACAATCCTGCAATAATTAAATATGTAAAAAAAACACAAATATGCTTTATGTATTTAATCTCACTTTATTGTCCACTTTATTTTCCTCTCCTGCAATCCAGAATGGCAGCACAGCTGAAAGGTTTGTTTGAGCTGCACCATCTACTGTACAGTTGTGAATTTGTAAGCCTGAGGCTTATTCATTTCACTTTTAGTTTGAAAGGACCTTTACAACTTTTTTTGTTGTTGTTGTTATCAAAAACAAGCAAGTCCAGCCCACATGACAAAAAAAGTAACACACACACACAAAAAAAAAAACACTGACTCTTTTTTTTTTTTTTTTTGAAAACACTGCTTATAGATTAGAGCAGGAACAAACAAACCGCTCAGCTGCAATGCACCTGCTGCCCATTAAATACCCGGGTGGCGCAGCTGATGCAAATCTTGCATGCCAATGACCATTGGCTCATTTTAGTTACACTCAAAATAGATCGGTCTCTCAAGCAAGATCCGTCTGTCTATTCCATTGGATACTTTTTTACTCTTACTCAAGTAATTATTAGCATTATTATTTTACCTTCTACTTGAGTAATCCTTCCACTTTTAACTAATATCAATCAGTTCCATTTACTGTAAGCTTGAGTTTTGTTTGCGCTGATCTAATTATGACCACGGTTACGTTAGAAGACTTCAAATACTCACGAAAGACAGAAAGAATGATTCTCTTTAATATGGTCCGTCTGCTGCTAGTGATATCAAGATGATAAAATCCAGTGTCTTCAGTTCTGGTGTTTGTGATGGTCAGAGATCCAGTCTGATGGTCCAGCTCCAGTCTGTCTTTGAATATTCCATCAGCACCATCAAATATGGAGAAGATTTTATCCTTTGGGTTGATTTTTGCTATGACAGAGTCTCCATGTTCAAACCTCCACAGTAAGATGTCATCTCTCTGTATTTCAGTAAGATTGGTGCGTAGAGTGACAACCTTTCCCTCCATCACTGACAGCATATTCTCTCCATCTGTCTCAACATAAAAGACAGGAAAACATTCACAGCGATTAACATACAGTAAATAAGCCACATACCAAAATGTAAACTCTGTGTAAACTAAAAAAAAAAAAAACATATTTGTGAAAACAGTGTAGTCATGCGCATCCGCATTACATGTTCAGTCAATATGCACGTAGTGTTTCTTTACAAAATGTAGGAATTGAGAATGAACCATGAATCTTTCAGATGATTCTTTCAAACATAACTCTATACAAGTCTTATCCCAACACTGAAGATCACAAATCAACACGCAGGACCCAAACTCAAAGAAACTCATTTTCGGCTCCATTCAGGCTATCAACAACCTCCTGCTAAGTATTTTCTGGACATGCATGCTTCCAGGCTGAGGAAAGAGGTGTCAAACTTAAGCAACTTGTAAAAGACCAAATAGTTGAGAGCCACAAGAAGATAACACCAGAGTCTTTTGATCTCCTGAGACAGAGAGGCTTGTTTCTTCTGAGTGACCTCTGAGTGACACAGTTGAAACCCAAACAAATCCCCACAGAAACTGTGTTTACAAATAAACTGCATCAAATGGTTTCAAAACAATTAAAAAAAACTTATCAAACATTGTTCAACTGCATAATTCTATATCACGTCTACACATTATACATGTGACCAGTTAAGCTTTGAACACTCACAATTCATGTAATTGTTATAACTGTTTGAATGGTTGATTGAAAGTGTGCCTTGTTTGGAATGAATTTAAATCTCTATTCATAATTTGGCTTGAATGAAATCTGTGTAAAATATATCATATTAATTTTAGAGAAATCATGCCTAAACTGTACTCTGTGTATTCTCTGCAGAGAGTGGGAAAGTTAAGAGACCAGGAGATAACATTTAATTTATGATCGGAGAGGAGAAAGCCACCTGTAAAGAAACAAAAACAATACCTGATTAGGGCTGTGTATTGCCAAGAATCTGGCGATACGATACGTATCACGATACAGGGGTTACGATACGATATATTGTGATATATTGCGATACTGTAAGAAAGGCTATATATTGCGATATTCCTTGTTTTTTTTTTAGAAAAAAAGGATGTAATTTTAGAAAACGGTCATAAAGAACACACCACCATATGCATAAAACCTTACAAACAACTTTATTTTATTTAATCAATGCAGTATCATTTGCATTTATATCACTAATCACTATTTTATGCAATCTAAGGGAAAATAGTAAAGTGACTGCAGGATTCTTTAGGTGTTCAGATTCTTCAGCCATGGGGGAGACTCCATTTGTTTGCCAGTGTAAGGAACCCCGCATCGGCCCAAAAACGGAATCCGACGGCCCGGGCGAAGGTTAACGCGTGTATGCCTTTTCAGCGCATCTGTGAAGTTCACTTAATTTCACTCGTTTAATCTGACTCCAATTTTAAATGATTATTATTCTCAGGTTTTGTTCCCAATTGGAAATTAATTATTTGTTATGTATTAATTTTGATTTTTGATTATTCTGGGTATCTCATAATTTCAATTATTCGTTCATTATGGTCTCATCATCGCTTAGAGAAATTCACATCGGCCGACTGCGTTCTCACGGACATAAATTCGCCAGTTTATGATCTAGTCAGAGGATGCAGAGTTAACTAATGCATTTGAGTCGAACCGCCACATGCTTGTTCATACAAAAATACAGTTTTCTTAGTCACGATACTGCAACTTGCTAATTCAATAACAGACAAACTCAAAAAGTCCCATGATGTGCCAATATGCTCCTTTCATGGGGCTCTCTGGCTTGACCTGTCCTGACGCAGATTTACGGAAATGACGGACTCCATAATCTACTGGTCATAATGATTTCAGAAGAATCCAGAGTAAATCAAATATAACATTTTATTTGTCAAGTAAAAATGTATCATGTCAATTTCATAGTTGGACAATTAGAAGCCAATTCAGAAATAATAAATGCATAACATCAACTGAAATGTACATGCACACAGTGGTGGATTAGTGTTTGAAGACACTTGTCCACCACTGTGTGGGGGCTTCTGGCTACAGAAAATCCCCCCTGACTGCTTTGCACTTTACCTTATATACCAAGACCAGAACAAAAGGATTGTAAATTTTTATTACACCAACACCTGTTTTGGGGGGAGAGGAGTGGGTTTTCAGAAGTGACACCACCCAAAAGGAGGACAGAATTCTCCTTAGTTTTTAATCTTCTTCATAATACCAGTGACTGCTGTGAAATTGAGACCATTTTACCAGTCGCACTGAGACATTTAAAATGATATCAAACATGAAAGGAATAAACAACAGATACACCAGATACATTATATTTCTTGGAGAACTTTCAGTGACTTGAGTCAGGGGGAAAGGAAGGAGGGTGTGTGTGTTTTGGGGGGAGGGCTATTGCATCCTGTAGATGTGTGAGGGCAAGGCGTTGTCCTATGCTCTTTCTTTGAGATCTTCTCTCTAGATAAGCTTTATTGCTTTATTGCAGGGTGCTTGATCTCAGTTTTTGTCTTAGCAGGAAAATCAAGTCTTACAGTTCCGCCCCTGGCCCCTTGGGGCAAATTCCAATCAGTCCTGAGGGGCCACTTTTGGACATTTCCTGCTTCCATATATTGGGTGTTGTTTTCAGAGTGTTCATAGGCTGGCACCTAGCAGCACCAGTCGATGGGTGCAGGAGTCAAGTCGTCACCTGAAATAACAACATTAAGGCAGGTTGAACATTAAGATGAAAGTACTGCAGAATGCATCTCTGTGACACACAGTCCCTTTAGGTGTGGGTATACTGCGGTGAGTGGATGCTGCAGCAGCTGGACATGATGTCTGCGATCCTCTTGGTCAGGTTTGCTTCCACCTGCACTTGGCTGTGGTGGTATTCTGTCTGTAGAATGACTGGTTGTACCAAGTCTGTTGTGTTGGTCAGCATGAGCAGAACGTGTCAGGAAAGTCTCATTACACTTTACGGAAGCATCTGTGTCCGCCCCAGGTTTAATTGATCCTGTGAGAAGTCCTCGGTTACCTTCAAGTAGAAGGTTTCGTTGCCGGGCAGGTCAAATGTCCATGGGTGAAGGATTCATTTCACTGATGATGCTCCATTGCATGCAGGACACCTGAACAACTTTTGGATGATCATGCAATACTTGAACACTAATGAATTTGATATTATTGTAAGATGAGAAAAAGGGTTGTTGGAAAACAGAATAACACAAAATAACACATGATGAACATGTCAAAAGTGCGAATGGTAAACAAGGTCTCCTTTTCAGAGTCCTATCTTTGGTGAGCAGGTCTCATTCTAATCACCAGATTCTTCACTATCACTGTGATATGATAGTGGAATTTAGACTTGGTCTGGAGGAGTTAGAGGAAAGTAGCAAAGAGTCGAAATAACTAGTATATTTACCAGTGGTATGCATAATTAAATATATCACATACTTAAACATAGAAATACACAATTTCATAATTACAATTATAAAACTGTCTACAATGATTGTTTTTACTGCAAACCCTGCAAAACTAAGGTTTCAATCAAGTCAATTAGAGAATGGAATTTACTGAAACAGAGATTTGAAATCTCGTGTTTAGCTTTTACAACCATCATCTGTGCATTTGATGTACAGGCTAAGTCAACCTCAAGAATACAGGTCTGACTGGAAATTATGTAACAGATTGACAGAAATGCCTGCATTTCAGTTCTAATTCTTTTGTTACATTTGTCATTAGTCATATGTTGGAAACATATGTTGGGGGCCCTCCTAGTTTGCAACAATGCCAAGGACTGGACATAATAACCATTTTGTCTAAAGAGACCAGATGCATTACTGAATAGGTCTCATTTAGATTTTGAATTTGGAATTTGAATGGTCAGAAATTCTATGAATTGATGTGTGACTAAAGCCTTGCACATGTCCTGCATATTACAGTGTTTCCATAACACCTTAAAATTAACACAATTAAAAATGAAAAGAAATTATGTCAATAATTTCTCTTGTGCTATATGTATAAAGGTGAATGATGTATGCTAGATTTGCATTATGTGAATAATTTTAGCCCGGATAGTCTTATGATCTATGCCAGGTAGAGATGTTGTGTGTTTGTAGTAGGGTGTGTGTGTTCTGTATGTTTGTGTAGAAGATGGGTGGTGTCTATCCTACCATGATTTGTGTTGCATAATTTAGTTCCAGTTCTACACTGGGAGGCCATGTATCTATGAGTGCAATGAGGTTTGAATGGCCTCTTGAAGTTTCTACACACCCATCTTCTGCAAGTAAAGTTGTGTCCTGACTAAATGCAGGTGGGACCAGACACCCTTGTGGAATCTGGCCCTAAAATGGCAGCTGTCAGTCCTGAAAGGGAAACAGACACACAGAAAAAACAGTTGATCTTGAACCTTTAAACAAATTGCATTAAGATAGATGGTGCCATCTTAATTTTCTTGAATGGTCTTATCCAGACAGCTGTTGCGGATGGCTTTAATCTGTTAAGATTTTATGCCATTAGAAGAAAATTTGTTTTAGTTTACAAAAACATAGATCATTATTATGATTATGTTTCTGCAAAGGAAAAGGCCAGATAAACTGAGTGTTAGTGGTCAGATCTGACTGCTGGTTTTTAGGCATTGTCAGAGAATCTTGCACCTTGAGTTGCTGTTGCAGCTGTGCTTACACAGTCTGTTGTGTTGTGAGGATTATGACACCCGGGTCTCCTGGGGAAATCTCACACTAGCCAGATCTGTGATTAGGGCACCAGATCACCATTTGTGGTGTTGTGCTGTTTGTTTAACAATTGGTATTTATGGTGCCATTCAAATACTTGACCATTTGGACCTCTGTGGTCTGTAAAAACAGAAGGGTTTCTGCCTGATATTAACATTTCACACAACTTTAATTACATGTCCAGTAAAATAACTTCCCTGATCAGATCCCATATGATCTAGTGCTCCCAGAGAGGAGTTTGCTAACACTTGTCCACTTTGTTTGTGGTTTTGTTGCAAAGGAAAATCAAAACTTGTACCTCTCCTTGTCACTGGGTTACAGATCAATAGAATCAAGTTTTAAATCATGTTTTGATCTTGAATGGATTTAGCCTATTCAAGACATTACAATCAGGTTGATCATTTTAGTTAATAAATACTGGGCGTTGTAATTTTTCTCATTAAAGATTCTTGCACGGATAGAAGATAAAGAAGTTATTTCCCATTAATTTGATTTCTTCCTTCCATTTTTCTTTCCTAACAACTTATTTAATGCAATTGTGAAGCACATTGTAGCCTTATGGCAATTCTATGCTCCTGTACATGGTGTAACTGCAGCTATACAGAAGATAGCTGAGTGATCCACTTAGGAG
Source organism: Ctenopharyngodon idella (assembly GCF_019924925.1). Lineage (NCBI taxonomy): Eukaryota > Metazoa > Chordata > Actinopteri > Cypriniformes > Xenocyprididae > Ctenopharyngodon > Ctenopharyngodon idella. The sequence goes on from NC_067229.1 coordinate 3,906,052, forward strand.
ACAAACAAATTCAACATAGACACACATACAACTTGAAATTGTTGTACAATTTCAGTACTACAGTTATTCCAACTTACACAAGACACATGGTCTAGAATGCATAGCATCTACAACCTTAAACCTAAGTGTGTCACGCATCACTTACAGTAAAGCAGTCATGTGTTTTAAAGAATAAACTCAACTAGCCTAGGTGCACATATAGTAGCACAAACAACTAGAATGTGTGTTCTATGAGAACAATGTGTCTAACACAATTACAAATTTGAATCCTTCCATTGATTCCTTATAATTCTTCCAGCACTGATAGTGCTCCCAACTTCTGTCTACATTCTGGTTCCACCTCACTACATTCTGATTCCTTCTGCTCTTCTCCAAAACTCTTTCTTCTTCCAAACCATTGCTTGAATCGTCATGAGATTAAAGGCCATTATAATATAATATATATCATAATGTGATTATAATATAAATTATATTATATTAAAATAGAATAAATTAAAAATAATTTTATTTGCTGGTCTCAAGAGGGTCAGAGTGACTTGTTATCACCTCACTGATCTTTCAGAAGGCATTTGGCCCTGCAGCTACAGCTGTGATGGCACTGCATTGTGTTCACAGCAACAAGACAACCTGGAAACCAGTTCTAGACTTTGATGCTGTGAATATTAGGTCAAATCATTGCTCAATTCATTTAAAGATTTTTGTGACTACAATATAAAATTGGACACAATTTTCTTATTTTTGGACTAAGATGTAATCAATTACATTCTTCTGAGAATCTATTTGGATATGAAAAGAAAGGTTGGACAAACACAGGTCTGATTGAGAGTACAAAGATTAATTTTTGGTCTGTTTGTTTTTTCAGTTTCTTTTGAGACACTGAACAACATACAAGAGTGCAGTCATTTTAAATAAGACCAAGGTAAAAGATATGTTTTATAAGACTGAGCCTTAAACAGTGCTGTGTACACCATTTGTGACATCAGTCGTAAACCTTCTTAGCACCTCTTGAACAATTTCAAAGTATAGTGATGTAATTCATCTTATTCTTTGGCTTAATTTCTTTTATGAAACAAAGACAAGCTGAGCATGTCCTCTGAATGGGTGAAACCCTCAGGCTCGGCTACAAGCTTCTCATTGACATCATAATTATCATTATGTACATCAGTTTAACATTTAGTGTATTTTCCCAATTGCAGTCTCTAGGACTTCTGCATGGCAGCAGTTCTCCAGGACTGAGATAAAATTTCAACCAAATCTTTTCTTTTGAAAATTTTTAGTTTCACTACTGTTTTGTCCAGCTTTACATTTCACACACAAAGGATTACAGTGAGAGATTTTGTTCCTTGTTCTATTTTGGTTTATCCAATCACAAGATTTTTCACAAGTTAACGTGACCATTTGCTTATTTTCAGTGTTGCAACGTTGTTACAGCAAAGCAAATAAACATGTAGCTGGGCATTCTTTACCTCAGAATTTAGGTTTTAATTTACAGCCCTCTGTTGAGTACCAGAATAAAATTTGGATGATGTTATTCCAATATAAGGTTAATCTCTTGTTGCGTAGGCAAACAAGGAGATCTTCAAAGTTAAAGCAAGGGATATCATTCCTCATCTACGCTGCTGCTATCATGTCCCTGATAAAATGTGGTTGTCTAATTCTCCAGCCCCACCGGATTTCGGTCTCCGGTCTTAATATGGGTATGCCGACCCATTCTACAAATGCGTCTATATGGGATGCGTCTATCTTTCCCTCAACACTTCTAAAAGGCAAATAAGAATGGACTTACCACAACAGCTGAAGAAAAAAGAAGATCAAACCTTGCTTGTTGCAAATCCCAATTTTCCGCTGAAAAGACACTCGCCAACAGGATATGGGAGATCACGGAGGGAATGTCACCACTTTGTAAGGAACCCCGCATCGGCCCAAAAACGGAATCCGACGGCCCGGGCGAAGGTTAACGCGTGTATGCCTTTTCAGCGCATCTGTGAAGTTCACTTAATTTCACTCGTTTAATCTGACTCCAATTTTAAATGATTATTATTCTCAGGTTTTGTTCCCAATTGGAAATTAATTATTTGTTATGTATTAATTTTGATTTTTGATTATTCTGGGTATCTCATAATTTCAATTATTCGTTCATTATGGTCTCATCATCGCTTAGAGAAATTCACATCGGCCGACTGCGTTCTCACGGACATAAATTCGCCAGTTTATGATCTAGTCAGAGGATGCAGAGTTAACTAATGCATTTGAGTCGAACCGCCACATGCTTGTTCATACAAAAATACAGTTTTCTTAGTCACGATACTGCAACTTGCTAATTCAATAACAGACAAACTCAAAAAGTCCCATGATGTGCCAATATGCTCCTTTCATGGGGCTCTCTGGCTTGACCTGTCCTGACGCAGATTTACGGAAATGACGGACTCCATAATCTACTGGTCATAATGATTTCAGAAGAATCCAGAGTAAATCAAATATAACATTTTATTTGTCAAGTAAAAATGTATCATGTCAATTTCATAGTTGGACAATTAGAAGCCAATTCAGAAATAATAAATGCATAACATCAACTGAAATGTACATGCACACAGTGGTGGATTAGTGTTTGAAGACACTTGTCCACCACTGTGTGGGGGCTTCTGGCTACAGAAAATCCCCCCTGACTGCTTTGCACTTTACCTTATATACCAAGACCAGAACAAAAGGATTGTAAATTTTTATTACACCAACACCTGTTTTGGGGGGAGAGGAGTGGGTTTTCAGAAGTGACACCACCCAAAAGGAGGACAGAATTCTCCTTAGTTTTTAATCTTCTTCATAATACCAGTGACTGCTGTGAAATTGAGACCATTTTACCAGTCGCACTGAGACATTTAAAATGATATCAAACATGAAAGGAATAAACAACAGATACACCAGATACATTATATTTCTTGGAGAACTTTCAGTGACTTGAGTCAGGGGGAAAGGAAGGAGGGTGTGTGTGTTTTGGGGGGAGGGCTATTGCATCCTGTAGATGTGTGAGGGCAAGGCGTTGTCCTATGCTCTTTCTTTGAGATCTTCTCTCTAGATAAGCTTTATTGCTTTATTGCAGGGTGCTTGATCTCAGTTTTTGTCTTAGCAGGAAAATCAAGTCTTACAGTTCCGCCCCTGGCCCCTTGGGGCAAATTCCAATCAGTCCTGAGGGGCCACTTTTGGACATTTCCTGCTTCCATATATTGGGTGTTGTTTTCAGAGTGTTCATAGGCTGGCACCTAGCAGCACCAGTCGATGGGTGCAGGAGTCAAGTCGTCACCTGAAATAACAACATTAAGGCAGGTTGAACATTAAGATGAAAGTACTGCAGAATGCATCTCTGTGACACACAGTCCCTTTAGGTGTGGGTATACTGCGGTGAGTGGATGCTGCAGCAGCTGGACATGATGTCTGCGATCCTCTTGGTCAGGTTTGCTTCCACCTGCACTTGGCTGTGGTGGTATTCTGTCTGTAGAATGACTGGTTGTACCAAGTCTGTTGTGTTGGTCAGCATGAGCAGAACGTGTCAGGAAAGTCTCATTACACTTTACGGAAGCATCTGTGTCCGCCCCAGGTTTAATTGATCCTGTGAGAAGTCCTCGGTTACCTTCAAGTAGAAGGTTTCGTTGCCGGGCAGGTCAAATGTCCATGGGTGAAGGATTCATTTCACTGATGATGCTCCATTGCATGCAGGACACCTGAACAACTTTTGGATGATCATGCAATACTTGAACACTAATGAATTTGATATTATTGTAAGATGAGAAAAAGGGTTGTTGGAAAACAGAATAACACAAAATAACACATGATGAACATGTCAAAAGTGCGAATGGTAAACAAGGTCTCCTTTTCAGAGTCCTATCTTTGGTGAGCAGGTCTCATTCTAATCACCAGATTCTTCACTATCACTGTGATATGATAGTGGAATTTAGACTTGGTCTGGAGGAGTTAGAGGAAAGTAGCAAAGAGTCGAAATAACTAGTATATTTACCAGTGGTATGCATAATTAAATATATCACATACTTAAACATAGAAATACACAATTTCATAATTACAATTATAAAACTGTCTACAATGATTGTTTTTACTGCAAACCCTGCAAAACTAAGGTTTCAATCAAGTCAATTAGAGAATGGAATTTACTGAAACAGAGATTTGAAATCTCGTGTTTAGCTTTTACAACCATCATCTGTGCATTTGATGTACAGGCTAAGTCAACCTCAAGAATACAGGTCTGACTGGAAATTATGTAACAGATTGACAGAAATGCCTGCATTTCAGTTCTAATTCTTTTGTTACATTTGTCATTAGTCATATGTTGGAAACATATGTTGGGGGCCCTCCTAGTTTGCAACAATGCCAAGGACTGGACATAATAACCATTTTGTCTAAAGAGACCAGATGCATTACTGAATAGGTCTCATTTAGATTTTGAATTTGGAATTTGAATGGTCAGAAATTCTATGAATTGATGTGTGACTAAAGCCTTGCACATGTCCTGCATATTACAGTGTTTCCATAACACCTTAAAATTAACACAATTAAAAATGAAAAGAAATTATGTCAATAATTTCTCTTGTGCTATATGTATAAAGGTGAATGATGTATGCTAGATTTGCATTATGTGAATAATTTTAGCCCGGATAGTCTTATGATCTATGCCAGGTAGAGATGTTGTGTGTTTGTAGTAGGGTGTGTGTGTTCTGTATGTTTGTGTAGAAGATGGGTGGTGTCTATCCTACCATGATTTGTGTTGCATAATTTAGTTCCAGTTCTACACTGGGAGGCCATGTATCTATGAGTGCAATGAGGTTTGAATGGCCTCTTGAAGTTTCTACACACCCATCTTCTGCAAGTAAAGTTGTGTCCTGACTAAATGCAGGTGGGACCAGACACCCTTGTGGAATCTGGCCCTAAAATGGCAGCTGTCAGTCCTGAAAGGGAAACAGACACACAGAAAAAACAGTTGATCTTGAACCTTTAAACAAATTGCATTAAGATAGATGGTGCCATCTTAATTTTCTTGAATGGTCTTATCCAGACAGCTGTTGCGGATGGCTTTAATCTGTTAAGATTTTATGCCATTAGAAGAAAATTTGTTTTAGTTTACAAAAACATAGATCATTATTATGATTATGTTTCTGCAAAGGAAAAGGCCAGATAAACTGAGTGTTAGTGGTCAGATCTGACTGCTGGTTTTTAGGCATTGTCAGAGAATCTTGCACCTTGAGTTGCTGTTGCAGCTGTGCTTACACAGTCTGTTGTGTTGTGAGGATTATGACACCCGGGTCTCCTGGGGAAATCTCACACTAGCCAGATCTGTGATTAGGGCACCAGATCACCATTTGTGGTGTTGTGCTGTTTGTTTAACAATTGGTATTTATGGTGCCATTCAAATACTTGACCATTTGGACCTCTGTGGTCTGTAAAAACAGAAGGGTTTCTGCCTGATATTAACATTTCACACAACTTTAATTACATGTCCAGTAAAATAACTTCCCTGATCAGATCCCATATGATCTAGTGCTCCCAGAGAGGAGTTTGCTAACACTTGTCCACTTTGTTTGTGGTTTTGTTGCAAAGGAAAATCAAAACTTGTACCTCTCCTTGTCACTGGGTTACAGATCAATAGAATCAAGTTTTAAATCATGTTTTGATCTTGAATGGATTTAGCCTATTCAAGACATTACAATCAGGTTGATCATTTTAGTTAATAAATACTGGGCGTTGTAATTTTTCTCATTAAAGATTCTTGCACGGATAGAAGATAAAGAAGTTATTTCCCATTAATTTGATTTCTTCCTTCCATTTTTCTTTCCTAACAACTTATTTAATGCAATTGTGAAGCACATTGTAGCCTTATGGCAATTCTATGCTCCTGTACATGGTGTAACTGCAGCTATACAGAAGATAGCTGAGTGATCCACTTAGGAGACAAACAAATTCAACATAGACACACATACAACTTGAAATTGTTGTACAATTTCAGTACTACAGTTATTCCAACTTACACAAGACACATGGTCTAGAATGCATAGCATCTACAACCTTAAACCTAAGTGTGTCACGCATCACTTACAGTAAAGCAGTCATGTGTTTTAAAGAATAAACTCAACTAGCCTAGGTGCACATATAGTAGCACAAACAACTAGAATGTGTGTTCTATGAGAACAATGTGTCTAACACAATTACAAATTTGAATCCTTCCATTGATTCCTTATAATTCTTCCAGCACTGATAGTGCTCCCAACTTCTGTCTACATTCTGGTTCCACCTCACTACATTCTGATTCCTTCTGCTCTTCTCCAAAACTCTTTCTTCTTCCAAACCATTGCTTGAATCGTCATGAGATTAAAGGCCATTATAATATAATATATATCATAATGTGATTATAATATAAATTATATTATATTAAAATAGAATAAATTAAAAATAATTTTATTTGCTGGTCTCAAGAGGGTCAGAGTGACTTGTTATCACCTCACTGATCTTTCAGAAGGCATTTGGCCCTGCAGCTACAGCTGTGATGGCACTGCATTGTGTTCACAGCAACAAGACAACCTGGAAACCAGTTCTAGACTTTGATGCTGTGAATATTAGGTCAAATCATTGCTCAATTCATTTAAAGATTTTTGTGACTACAATATAAAATTGGACACAATTTTCTTATTTTTGGACTAAGATGTAATCAATTACATTCTTCTGAGAATCTATTTGGATATGAAAAGAAAGGTTGGACAAACACAGGTCTGATTGAGAGTACAAAGATTAATTTTTGGTCTGTTTGTTTTTTCAGTTTCTTTTGAGACACTGAACAACATACAAGAGTGCAGTCATTTTAAATAAGACCAAGGTAAAAGATATGTTTTATAAGACTGAGCCTTAAACAGTGCTGTGTACACCATTTGTGACATCAGTCGTAAACCTTCTTAGCACCTCTTGAACAATTTCAAAGTATAGTGATGTAATTCATCTTATTCTTTGGCTTAATTTCTTTTATGAAACAAAGACAAGCTGAGCATGTCCTCTGAATGGGTGAAACCCTCAGGCTCGGCTACAAGCTTCTCATTGACATCATAATTATCATTATGTACATCAGTTTAACATTTAGTGTATTTTCCCAATTGCAGTCTCTAGGACTTCTGCATGGCAGCAGTTCTCCAGGACTGAGATAAAATTTCAACCAAATCTTTTCTTTTGAAAATTTTTAGTTTCACTACTGTTTTGTCCAGCTTTACATTTCACACACAAAGGATTACAGTGAGAGATTTTGTTCCTTGTTCTATTTTGGTTTATCCAATCACAAGATTTTTCACAAGTTAACGTGACCATTTGCTTATTTTCAGTGTTGCAACGTTGTTACAGCAAAGCAAATAAACATGTAGCTGGGCATTCTTTACCTCAGAATTTAGGTTTTAATTTACAGCCCTCTGTTGAGTACCAGAATAAAATTTGGATGATGTTATTCCAATATAAGGTTAATCTCTTGTTGCGTAGGCAAACAAGGAGATCTTCAAAGTTAAAGCAAGGGATATCATTCCTCATCTACGCTGCTGCTATCATGTCCCTGATAAAATGTGGTTGTCTAATTCTCCAGCCCCACCGGATTTCGGTCTCCGGTCTTAATATGGGTATGCCGACCCATTCTACAAATGCGTCTATATGGGATGCGTCTATCTTTCCCTCAACACTTCTAAAAGGCAAATAAGAATGGACTTACCACAACAGCTGAAGAAAAAAGAAGATCAAACCTTGCTTGTTGCAAATCCCAATTTTCCGCTGAAAAGACACTCGCCAACAGGATATGGGAGATCACGGAGGGAATGTCACCACTTTGTAAGGAACCCCGCATCGGCCCAAAAACGGAATCCGACGGCCCGGGCGAAGGTTAACGCGTGTATGCCTTTTCAGCGCATCTGTGAAGTTCACTTAATTTCACTCGTTTAATCTGACTCCAATTTTAAATGATTATTATTCTCAGGTTTTGTTCCCAATTGGAAATTAATTATTTGTTATGTATTAATTTTGATTTTTGATTATTCTGGGTATCTCATAATTTCAATTATTCGTTCATTATGGTCTCATCATCGCTTAGAGAAATTCACATCGGCCGACTGCGTTCTCACGGACATAAATTCGCCAGTTTATGATCTAGTCAGAGGATGCAGAGTTAACTAATGCATTTGAGTCGAACCGCCACATGCTTGTTCATACAAAAATACAGTTTTCTTAGTCACGATACTGCAACTTGCTAATTCAATAACAGACAAACTCAAAAAAGTCCCATGATGTGCCAATATGCTCCTTTCATGGGGCTCTCTGGCTTGACCTGTCCTGACGCAGATTTACGGAAATGACGGACTCCATAATCTACTGGTCATAATGATTTCAGAAGAATCCAGAGTAAATCAAATATAACATTTTATTTGTCAAGTAAAAATGTATCATGTCAATTTCATAGTTGGACAATTAGAAGCCAATTCAGAAATAATAAATGCATAACATCAACTGAAATGTACATGCACACAGTGGTGGATTAGTGTTTGAAGACACTTGTCCACCACTGTGTGGGGGCTTCTGGCTACAGAAAATCCCCCCTGACTGCTTTGCACTTTACCTTATATACCAAGACCAGAACAAAAGGATTGTAAATTTTTATTACACCAACACCTGTTTTGGGGGGAGAGGAGTGGGTTTTCAGAAGTGACACCACCCAAAAGGAGGACAGAATTCTCCTTAGTTTTTAATCTTCTTCATAATACCAGTGACTGCTGTGAAATTGAGACCATTTTACCAGTCGCACTGAGACATTTAAAATGATATCAAACATGAAAGGAATAAACAACAGATACACCAGATACATTATATTTCTTGGAGAACTTTCAGTGACTTGAGTCAGGGGGAAAGGAAGGAGGGTGTGTGTGTTTTGGGGGGAGGGCTATTGCATCCTGTAGATGTGTGAGGGCAAGGCGTTGTCCTATGCTCTTTCTTTGAGATCTTCTCTCTAGATAAGCTTTATTGCTTTATTGCAGGGTGCTTGATCTCAGTTTTTGTCTTAGCAGGAAAATCAAGTCTTACACCAGCGAACCAGAACATGATTGGTTTTCCCACGACATCAATCAGGATCCGAAAAGACCTTAATAAAAAAAAAAATGAACCTGAAAAACCCCGTTCTCCTAGCCAAGGACGCCAACAAGGGAATCTGCATTCAAAGATACGAACGACAAGCTCAAGTATCTCCAGATTCTATAGCTGAACTGGTGCATTGATATGAAGTATAATAATCCTGCCTAAGCAGCGATAAAAGGGTTAAATTAATGATTGATGGTTCGTTCAGGTCAGGTCTTATGAAGTGCATATTTTGCTAGAAACTTATTTGGGATCTCATCATTTCATTCTCTCAAAACTCTTTCTTTCTCACTCCCTTTCTTTCTGCAACTTGTATGAATGTGTGCGTGTGTGTTTGTGTTAGATATTAGTTTATGTGTTAGAATAATCAATAGTCTCCTGTAGATTTTTAAAGAGAAGTGTCTTGTGTCATGTGCTTACAAATGTAATGTCTTAAACTGCCGATCTATGTTATCTTACTAATAAATAGTGTTTTCACGATAGTCGGGTAGTCATATCCGCTACAGAACTTATAGTTACGGCCCGTGCAAATGAACGCTGGATGATGGTCGTAAACTAAGTGACTCATTTAAAATTCCCTATAAACGAATTAATTATTTCATTTGAGCTAATTCGCTTACAAAAGTGACATTGCCATCTACTGGCCTGGCAGCAGAATACAGTGTTTTTAGCCTATTTCGCAGATGCATGTGAACAGGGATCATTTCGTCATGAAAAATGCAAAGGTAATTATTTTTTGTTTTTAGTACATCATTGTTGTGTAAATGTACCCGTAGTTAAAATCGACAAACATAACAATCTTTGGTCAATGTAATATTACTTTGGTCCAAAATAGCGGATAGCAAATGCACAAGAAGCCAAAACGTGATTACCACGGTGTCAACAATTTCGAGAGTGAGTCTATTCCGTTCACACACAAAGCGATATTTTAGGGAATTAAATGAGGTTGACACTCCTGAAACTTTACAGTGGTATTTCTAAGAACTTGGAAGGTGTTTAAAAATTCATTGTCATTGACACTATTACATTTCAGTTTTCAAGTGACTTACCAATTGCAATCACACCAAATGTCTTGTGTGTGGTGTAACTGCTGCCGCTCATGGTGATATTCACTTCATAATGTCCAGAGGTGTTGGGCCTGACGTTAATAATGGTCAGAGATCCAGTCTGATGGTTCAGTTGCAGTTTGTCTTTGAATCTCCCATCAAGAATGTGATCATATGTAGAGAATATTCCAGCTGTTGTATTTATTTTAGCTACAAGTGTGTCTTTTTCTATAAACCTCCAGGTTATCTGATCATCTCTCTGTATTTTAGTAACACCGGTGTTCAGAACGACAGAATCTCTTTCCATCACGGACACAACCTTTACTCCATCTGAGACCGTATCAGTCACACCTACATAGAGGTAACGTTTCTATCAGTTTTGTGTTCTATAACACTGTCAGCAAACACATTCATCTGAGAAAAATAATTATTAAATAACTCACATACTCACCACTGACATCGAATGTCTTTGATGATAACCCACTGGTGCCGGTGGTCTCAATTTTATAAAGTCCAGAGTCTGTGGTTTTGATGTTTCTGATCTTGAGATTTCCAGTCTGATCATCCAGCTTAAGTCTGTCTTTGAATTTCTCATTAGCAGTAACAAGTATTGTGATCTTACCGGACTCACTAGTGATTCTAGCAATGAGATCTTCTCCAAACCTCCACTGTAACACATCATCTCTCTGTATTTGATTAACATCTGTATGTAGAGTGACAGAATCTCCCACAATCACTGATACAGACTGCACAACATCTGTCTTAGCACCAGGCACACCTTCAGAACACAGCGAAAAACAGAGATTAAATACATATAACACTCAGAAGCCACTGAGTCTTGCCTAATAAACAAGTGACTTTCTGCACTCATTGATGAGGTAGCAAAAACATTGGAGCTTGAAGGGAAGTCCACCCAAAGCGCTGTAAACTGAAACTGAAAGCATTATGAAAATGAAAAACTTAATACTTACCATTCACAAATAATAGGAAAAGCCACAGTAAAAAATGGATCTTCATACTGATGCAAGCTGTGAACGACGATCGGGGATGTAGTTATTGAAGTGCTCCGTTCCTTGAGTCTCAAAGTTTGTCGAGCTCCATTTCTGACTGACTGACTGAGAGAGGAATTACATACATACAAACAAACAAACAAACAACTAAATAAATAAATAACACATACTGAGGGACATTTACACTGGTGATTTACTTTGTAGAGATTTGTATTATGTTAAAAGAGAGTGATGCTTATTATTTTCAAGAATTGCAAAACGCGCTGTACGATTTCAGAAATGCCCCAAACTTCACAATTACCAAATTGCCCACAAAATTCAAGTTATGAAAACGTGCCCCAATAATGAGCTCCTGATTTTTATTTTTGTAACTTATGATATAATTAATCATTATTTATCACACTAGCAAAATTGCTGTTTTATTCTGAATACTAGCGTGATTACAAATTTGTGATATTGCTTTTATAAAACAGTTAAACAAACACAAAGTTATTACTTACAATTAAGTTGAATATTGTCTGTTTTTGCTCCTTTAGTTACAAAGCTACACCAGCATCGAGCGTCCTCGAGCAGCACACAGGCTATACTAGTTTTGTTTCATTCCTGAATGTGTAGGCTATAGAAAAACGGTAACCTAAAAAAATGTACTTCATGTGGTTACATCTAAATGAGCTACTTTTATTCAAATAAAAAATATTATTTAACATTACTGAATCAACCTAAGTATATTAGGTTACATCAACAAAACTAAATTTAAGGGTAAAATTGGGTAGAAATATAGCTCTTTAATGTAACAATTGCAGTTTTTTTTATTTTTTTTTATTTACAGCATATTGATTTGAATGAATGAATGACTCAGTGACTTATTTTACACCTCTGTTGCTTTGCTAATTATATATATATATATATATATATATATACACACACACACCTTGGTTTTACTGTTGTATATATCACTATAATAACTTTTTATTGTTTTACTGTTAAAGGTAATGATCATTTAAATCATGACTCGAGCCGTTGAGAATCGGATCTTATTTAATGCTGCTGTGTTGTGACTCATTTTTGTACATTTCAACCAAAATGAAAATGTATATGTTTACAGAACAAATGTGAAAACTATAAAAAAAAAACTTTCAAACTGTACTGTAACATTCCTCCTGACAAACATCACAGAAAGTATTGTCAGTAGCTTAACACCAGAGTGTTTCGTCAACTTGATCAATAAATCAATTAATATATTTGCTGGTTGGTGAGTGACCAAGGGAGGTGTGCTGGTAAATTAGTTAAAAAGGCTGGTGTGTTAGCAACATAAGAACACCAGCCTTTTCCAGTAAAAGCAACAGTAACATAACCTGAATACCTGAATGTTGTTTGACTGAAACAAAAATGCTCATTTACATATTTATACACATGCTCTGTGAGCGTGATTTGCGTGGTTCACTGATATCTTGATATCTGTTTTTCTCTTGTTCTTAATTTTTTCTTCAATGTCCCTTTCAATGAAAGTTTTAAAATAAATAATAATGTTACAATGATCTCTCAGTCTCAATCTCAGTGCGATTAGGGGGCGTTGCATTTAGCAGTCGTTAATAAAGTGTCATTCTGATTAGGGGAGGAGTCTTCTACATGATTCCCCTGCAAGAAAACATGTTTAAGTTACACATTAATACACAAAAATACATTTTTAACAATGTGCAATGTTAATAATTCTTCAGCCTGACTAACCAAATTGCTGTCATCTTCTGATAGATACATGTTTGAATGCCATATATAGTCTGAAGTATTAAGATATAAAGATTATAAGATATATAGATCTGATGTGGCAACAGTAAATCGCACAAGCAGTTACACCTCCAGTCGCCAGCATAACAGCAACACCAACAAGAAAACTAGCAATAACACAACAGCAACAGCATATAATCCTCCCTTAGTACCTGAAGACAGATCCGGAGCTGTAATGACAGGCAGGCGTTGCTAGAGATCAACTGATAAATGGGAAACAGGAAGTCAGTGTTCATGAGAAAACTATGACTAATATTATGCATTGTTCATGTTAATATCATCTGTCTTGAAAGCAGAACATATTTGTTGTGAAATGCTGAAATTTTCAAAGAGTAAAAAAATAAATAAATATGGATCTACATTCAAAAACTGCAAAGGACACTGCATTGAATAACTAACCATACGCAGTGACAGTAGCTTTGAATCTTTTTACGATGCTGCTGCTGATCTGTAGTTTATAGAGTTAATCACAGTGCCATTTACCTACAGGTGTGTTCATATGGCAAGCCATTTCGACTTTTAATCATACCTACACCCTAAAAAATTCTTGGGTTATTTTTTCTACCCAAGTCCTGGGTTGAGCCTTTTGGGGTTTTGAGTAGTTGAGTAGGTTTGAGTAGTTTTTGTTTTACCCAGATCCTGGATCAGGCGTAACAACCCAGGGTTTGAGTTATTTATCACAGGCTTTTTGTGACCTCTTCAGGAGGACATAGGCCGGTAAGAGCTGTGCGTGTAAACCTCACTCTCCTGATCACGAGGCGCTCTAGCAACTGATGCTCGAGACTGCGGCCTTTAGCCTCCTTGTTAGAGCGCCCAACTCCCATGATTGTGGATCCAGGTCTGAGTCCTGCTTAGAGTGGGCGGTTTGAACAGGAGGGTTTACACGTCTTCAGTAAAATACACACTCTAAAAAATTCTTGGTAATTTTTTTTAACCCAAATTCTGGGTTCAGCCTGGTAGGTAATTTTATTGGGTTTTATTAATATTTTTACCCAAGTGCTGGGTAGTTTTTCTCTACCTCAGCTGCTGGGTCATTTTTAATGTCGATGAACCCCCTCACATACTTACCCAGTGCTGGGTATTCTGTGCCAAACCGGTTAAAACAGGAACTTAACGGCCATTTTGTTTTCTGATCTGAGAGAAAACTTCCTGAATGAAATTACATTGTATTCCTATTAAATTATTACTGTACAAAGAGGAAAAAGTCATTAGTCTCACATTTTACCTTTTTTGTTTACATGTACGCCGCAGTCTGCTTGGAATGCTAGCCTTCTACAAACGCAGCATACACCGGATTTACTCTCAAAGCTAACAATGTGGTGGCGCCACCATGGACGTTTCACGGCCGTCAAATGCGATACCAGGGCTGAAACACGATGTGAAGTCGCTGTCATATGTTATGGCAAGCTGATGATAATATGTAACAAAGTTGCCGTGCGCTCCACTGACTATAATAGGAGCACTGTTAATCCTTTGCGTTAGCGTTGCAGCTGTGATCGCGCTATTTGATGGTTGAAACTTAAATGCATTCATACAGGGTGTCGGTGTCAACACTTGACGGAGGACGTGTCTGAAACTTGTGCTGACACGACCATCATAGTGACAACAACCAATCACATTACTTTCTAGTGTTGCATGAATTCACAATTGGCTAGCACCTGTGATTTGATTGGCCGACACCTGCGTTAACACTTGAAAAGTTGAGAAGTCTACAACTTCTGCCACGAGCAACGCGAGTGAAGTCATGCGACAAAACCCACAATTCAGTTCGGCAACATTCAAAGTAAATGAGAAGTGTTAATGCCGACACCCCATGTGAATGCACCGTGACAGATGAGATGGCACAAGCTAACGCTGTTTTTTGTGTAACTTTTTAAAAATGAATATATAAGATTGCCATTTTATGAACTGGAACACCAGTTTTCTTTCCACAGATTCCCATTGGCTGCTGTTTCTGCTCCTGTCACGTCCTAAAACATTTACTAAATGTTTTGGAGTATTTTATGCTTGTAAAAGACTGACTTGCCATTGAATAAAAAAATATTGTATATGAACTGTTACTGCCCTATATGTATTTAGAGTGCATTTTTATTTAAAATTAAAAACCAATATCCAAAAAAATCATTTACAATATTTTAGGGCTGTCAAACGATTAATTGCGATTAATCACATACAAAATAAAAGTTTGAGTTTGCCTAATATATGTGGGTGTACTGTGTGTAATTATTATGTATATACAAATACAAACACATTCATGAATATATTTGAAAAATATTTACAAGTATATTTATTTATTTTTTTATATAATTTATATTATATATAGATAAAAATATTTTGCACATAAATAACATATTTCTTTTAAATATATACATTAATTTGTGTATATTTATATATACATATTAATTACACAGTACTCACACATATATTATGCAAACTCAAACTTTTATTTTGTATCGTTTGACAGCCTTACAATATTTCTGAAAATCTAAATTAAATGTGAAAATCAAACATCCATGTCCAGTTCTTTAAATAAACCTGGCACTCTGACTAAAACAAAATTGGTGCAAAACTACTGTGGAAAAAATGCTGAAGTATCTGCAAAATGCATTTTAACATCAATTAAGCCTGGTCAAGCAGAGTATACAAGGAAAGACTTTGAAAGATACTGTTCACCCATATAAATATCACAGATGTTTTGTTCACAGATGAATAACGAACAAATATATGAAGACTAAATAAAGACTATAAAATAGAGTATTAAAAAAATGTAAGTGTTTTATGAAATCATCACACATTTGTAGACATTATTTCTCCTGACAAACATCACAAGAATTAACAATATTTAACACAGCCCGTATCCTTTATGCATCCAGTTACCAATGAAGGTATCATGGTAAATTAGTTTTAAAAAAAGAGCCTGGAAGGTACATCAGCAACATTATACCACTCTCTTCCAGTAACTGTAACAGTAACGACAACAGTGTTGGTAGTGCAGACTCAAAACAGTACCTGCATGTTATTTGAATGACAGCTGCTCTTAAACAGGTATTTGTGTAAACACAGTCAGTTCTATTGTATGTGTTCTTTTAGTGTTAGAGTGATGTCACAATCTCAGTTTGATTAAGGGACGTCACATTAGCAGAAGTCATCAATAAAGCTTCATCCTGATTAGGAGGTGAGTCTTGTATGTAATTCCCCTGCAAGAAAACATGTTTGAGATGACACAAACACAAAAATATATTTTTAAAACGATGTATTTAAGGCATCTTTACACAGCTGAGTTAAGGCTGATCTGTGCCTGCTCACAATCCCGTGTAAAGATGTAATGCTGCATAAAAGTTATGCCTGCTCTGACCCACCTCAGCCTCTAGTATCAAAGTATACTGTTCAAAGTGCTGTGTAAATGCATTTAAGCCTGACAGGGTTATTTCTATGTCTGTTTAGTTTCATTGTGTTTTTGGTTCCATTTTCCCTGTTCCTGTTTGCCTGTGTTCCCAGTCATTGTAAGCTGACCTATGGTGCGTCTCAATCAGCTCTCGAGCTCTGGTAAGGACAGTGAAGGATGCTGATTCACTACAAATTGGGACACTTATGACTCTATTCCCGGCGAAATGACAACATCCTCATTGTACAACATCACTACTGGTATTTATGAACAACAACAGAGCCTATATCTTTCAGACATTACTTGAATGTTATTTAAAGTACATTATGATAAATACTTTGCTTGTTACATATACGTGTAACATTTCAGCTGTACATAAATTAAAAATGTTGACTAGATTATGTTCATTACCTGTTTAAAGATGTATGTTTATGCTGAAATATAATTAAAAAATGGTTTGTATTTTTAAAAATATCTTTTGCGCGTCATTATGTGTAGTGTGTTGGCTCACGTGATTTAAGTTTCATGCTTCAGAACTTCCGTTAAGGGAGCATAGTGAGCATCGATGCTCCCTGGTTTTCATGGTGCATTGTGGGACCTTTTAGGGAGCAAACGTTTCAGTGCCCTGGAAGGATTCTGCGATTGAGACAGCCCTTAAAATGTCCGACTCCCTGATCAGTGCCCTGACTACTGAACTAGGGAGCTGATTGAGACGCACCTCTAGTTTCCTAGTGTGTGCCAGTTTGTTCCCTTAGTTACTGATTATCGCCACCTGTGTCTAATTGAGTTCTCTTGTTACCCGTGTATTTATACCCCTGGTTCTGTTCAGTTCTCTGTCAGTTCTTGTTAATGTTAAGTCTGAATAAGTGTTGTCTCCTAAATCTGTGTTTGCAAACAGACAGATTCGGTGCTCATAGCATCTTACCTAATTATTGCGCTGTATCCTGATGTCTGTTTAAACAATAATAACAAACTCAATTAAACACACATTACTTTGGTAAATTAGAATAAAAATGCATACAGAATCTCCACATTTTTACTTAAAACATTTAGCACAATAAATCACATATTGCTTGTGTAATACTTGCCATTCTCTCCTTTTCCGTGGCAACAGTAAATCACACAACCAGTTATGATTACAGCCACCAGCATAACAGAAACACAGACAACAAAATAAAAAGCAACAACACTAGCAAACATGCCAGCATATATTGCTGTTACAGTTCTTGAAGACAGATCTGGAGCTGAAATGACAGACAGACATTATTACAAGTGATTGACTGATAACTGATTTTACTGATAATTAGACTGATAATTACACCTTTCTACTTTGTCAATGCTAACCCTTATGCGGTCTTTGTTTGGGGTATACACTCAGGCAACTTAGTTCTTAGGACAACTTTGATTAACTTTTTTGATCCACTTCAAATGTTGACTACTATATATATATATATATTTTTTTTTTTTTTTTTTTTTAAATAGGTTTTTAAAAAACAGCTTTTTATGTAAAATTCACTTCATAAAAGACCCACATTTCAAATTTCATTCATGGGGATAACGATACGATTTTTACTCATATTTTGGAATTTTACACGAAAAGCATCCTGACAGGTCTAAAATATAAACACTTATAATAGGCTTACCATAATGAATCAGGGTAAAACAAAAACACGTTTTGGAAGAAGGATTGATGGTGTATTGACTTGAAAGTCTTAAAAACAGCACATTTGTTGTGAAAATCGTGTAACTTTACATGCATGTATAGGTAATTAAGATTATCTAAATTCTATTTTAATTCTGAGTCATGACTTAATTTGTCAAACAGGCCACAGTGTAGGTATAAAATTATTGTACTGCATCCTAAAGCCCAAAGTATAGTTCACTTTTTGCGTGTACGCGAGGGTCAGCGTACAGTACGCCTGACGCGAATTTCGTCATCAGAGGAGTATTCGTGTACTGTACGAGCACCACCAGATTTTGTAACCGTGCGTACTTGTACAGGCAAGTCGCACACGTGCATTTGATTGTTTTTGCGGTAATTAGTTTATCCACAAGGTGGCAACTGTGCCCTGGGGGCGTCGATTCACAAGGTAGTCAAAGAAAAACTGCATAAACAGAACAGACCGGAATGCATGCAAGCTACAGCGCGATAGAGGCCTATATAGACGAGAGATTGTGTGAAGAGGTTAGAAAGTACCCTCATTTGTACAACTCTAGCATGAAAGAATACAAAGATGTTTATATGGGTTGTAACTCGTGGTGAGAGATGCATCAAATGCCTGTCTATGTGTACGAGTCAAATGAAGTATACTTTGCAAGGCTGTGCATTTGACTGTGCGCGTACACTAGTGTACGCATAAAAAAAAACTAAGTATACCCAGGTCTTTAAACTGCAAAAGAAGGCACTCAATGACTAAATGGTACTCATGATTGACATTAACTTTGAAACTCTTTTTGACGCTGCTGTTGATCTTTAGTTTAAAAACTCCAAAGTCTGTGAATGCGAGGTCTCTGATGGTCAGAGATCCAGTCTGATGATCCAGCTCCAGCCTGTTTCTGAATCTCCAATCGCCATTTTTGCACTGAACATCTGTACAGGTTTTCGTGGGAGTAACAACATTGTCATTAAAATACCAGATGATCACATCACTTGGTTTTCTTATTACACCAGTATGTAAAGTGACAGTTTCTCCCTTTTCTCACTCGATGTGTTCTAGCTCAGCAGCAGTAACACCTGAAACACAAACCAACAGTTGCTGATGAAAACAATAACAACTTTTTTGTTTCTAAACCTCTGACCTCTCTCTCAGATGTTCAGATGGTTCTTGTTAAATGATCAGATAACATTAATAAGCTGGGCTACATTAATTCAGAAATGTATGTGGAAAATGTCATGTTTTTCATATATATAAACAGTGCTGCTTGAAAGTTTGTGAACCCTTTGCAAAATCTGCAAAATGTTAATTATTTTAACAAAGTAAGAGGGATCAGAGATATTTATGTATATAGTCTACAAAACAATAGAATAGCTGAATTTATAAAAATTCCCCGGTTCAAAAGTTTACATGCAAAACATGCTGGAAAACTAAAGAATCTGCAGGACCTTAATGTTGGAAAGGCGGGACTTAGCTCACGTGTCAATCATCATCTATGATGCAGCGGAATGAAGCAAGAGACAAACTTGACTGAGACTGGGAGAAATAACCTCAATTTTTGTGTTATTGTGTGCGTCTATGACTGATTGTGAGTACCCGTTCTAATCATTACATAATCTTTATTAATCGTAGTATTTGATTCAAATTTGCATTTCTCCATTATTATTGAGTTAATCAAACTAGCGCGTTCGGCGCGTTCACGCGCTGTGTGTTCACGATTACATCATTGCAGATTGTGATATCTTCACCCTGTTTCGTATATGTTTATTCATGTTACAATGATACTATGTTATTCATGTCAAGTTTATATGGGAGTACTGTATAGTGCGCTGTGTGATCTTTATTGCCAGTATACGGACACTTTCGGTTTCAACGTGCCGATTATGTTTACATAAATGATGACAGCGCCATACTACATAGTATTTTTCCACTGAAGTTAATACTCTATATTGTAGTTATGTATACTACAGCATTTTATAGTGGAATTTGATGTGTAATGTGATTTAATTTATATAACAGTCAAGACATTTTATGCTGATTATTTCTTTATTTATGCTTCATTGTAGTGCCACACATCTACCCACAGATTCTCGACCTCCCACTCATGTACATCTTCAGTGTTCAATAAATCCCTTTGATTTAATCTGATTGCCTTGATCCATTCCTGTGTTCTGATCGACACACCAAGAGGAAGGCTAGAGACATTAGAATCACCTTAGAATACAATCCTTCTTCACCTCCTTAACACTTAAAGATTTCTGAAGAACAGCCATGGATAATCCAGGTAACAACACACAGATTTAAGAATGAAAGGTAAGTAATTATATATATATATATATATATATATATATATATATCTTGTATGTCTTGTGGACTATATGTAAACATCTTTTATGTAAAATAGATTATTCAGGACTGTACTAAATAATGTATTTTGTATGATCCCTGTTATTTTGTTAAAATAATTAACATTTTGCAGATTCTGCAAGGGGTTCACAAACTTTAAAGCAGCACTGCACTCCTATTGTTTAAATATCCCATATAAATAACGCTTTTTAAACATTTTATGCCAGATCCAAAGTGACACATTATATTCAAGGTATACTTTTACTACAAGGTAGCCTATACTAAAATACTTTATTACTTTTAGCTACACATGAATACTAGCTCACAGGGACCCCCATTTACATTATTTTTTACCTCGCTGTTCCCCCTTTTCACATCATTGCATTGATTTCACATCAAGCAAACCATACAGATCTCTGGCGCCAATAGTTTATGTTTTTTGGCAAACCTCTATTGTATCCTCAGAAATGCATCTAAAACCTTAAAAATCAGTGTATGTCCACATTTTATCACACCCTATACGCGTAACGATTTTCTATTAAACAAAATGATTAGAGCAAACTTTCGTCGTTTGTTTTTATCGTTGATCGAGAGAGAGATAAGTATCTTACCCTGGTCGAGTAAAAACAAGATCACCGCGAGCAAATTAAAGAGAAGCTTCATTTTCAACACTCAACACTCCAAATAAAAGTGTTGTTGTTCTGCTTTACTGGAGACGCAGTTGTAGTGATGAGCCGGGTGACTCCCTACATGTTGCAACACTACCAGGTATTAGCGCGTCGGTGTCGGCTCACTGTGTTCTGACAGCTCTGGCCCAGTAATGGTTGCCAGATTTAGCTAGGCTTTGGATGTGCGGATTTGGCCTGGCACATTAAGCCACATTCGGCCCAATTACGGACCATAAGTACTGGTCTGATTTTAGGTGAGTTTTGGACACACCCAGACCAGTTTAGGTTGAGCAGTGAACCATAAACTTAAACATAATATCATTTCCCTATAATTTTTTTTTTTTTTTTTTTTGAATTCCTATTTATATAATATTTTTTTCCTTTCCCTTATCTGCTGCGTTTAATAATAATTTGAAACGTAGCAAACTGGTAGGTCCAGTATTAATGAATATTTATGTTGAACTCTGCCATGGAAACTAACATGTATAAACCAACCTTAATTAAACGATTTAATGATCAATTAAAAAGGAATTTATACCTGTATGATATTATGTTGGACCAGCGCGGTTTGGAAAATGAATGGATGATTGATTCAGCTGCGGGCGCCATCTCCTGGCGAGACACGGGAATTCATTCAGCGCGCGACTCTCACAGTGCATTATGGTATTGAATGAGTGCACTCAACATCGTCCACTATAGTTTCGGACACCACTACAAATGGCTGTCCCCTCAAATATTGCCGTATTTAAGGGTATAGGGGGCGATTTCGGACACAGCAACCCTAATCAGCTAATCAAACTCTCCAGGATTACTAAAAACTTCCAGGCAGGAGTTGGTTTGAGCTACAATCTGCAGGACACCAGCTACTAAACTAACCAATGTGAAGTCTTAATTTTCTACTAAACTCAAAAACTATTTTTATTGCTTTGTCTGTAGAAGATGACATGCTTTTTCCACTACAGAAACATCAGTAGCTAATGATCACTTTTACAATATCAGGAGCAATATTAATCAACAATAATGATTTTGTGACGATATTGCAGCTTCACTCTCTAATGAGTTGTTTTTTATTCGCATTATGCATTTTTTGTGTAAATACATGTACATGAACAGCTTTAAATATGTGTAAATGAGCATAAATGCCATGTCAGATACAACTTCTGTTCCACCTTTGCAGTGTAAAGATGTCTTGCAGTGGCAAATAAACTGGATTTGTAACAGTCTATAGTATTGCGATTGATCTTTTTTTTTAAATCAGTGCAAAGAAGTGCAAGTACTGCCAGTGCAGCAGATGAAGAGATTGAAAAGATCATCAAAAGACGGCTGCAGCTCGCTTCGGACAGAGATGGGGGAAGAAAAGAGCGGGCCTGAAAGCAATCAAGTTCTACCAAAGGTATGTTACAAATGTTAACATTTAACAGAGTTACCATTCATGTTATCGTATTGCTGAGATCTATCTGACTAACCATATGTGTCATTGTCTGTTCCCCTTTTTATTCTCTTTCTGTCAATCTGTCCCTCTTTTAGAGTACGCTTACTTGAGGAGGCTCCTGGCGTTTTCTTGTTTGTTTTTTCATTACACTTTTTTTTTTAATGTTTCAAATATGTTTCAAATAAATTGTCCTATCACTCATTGGTCAAGAATGGTGAATAAAACAAATTCATAAGTAGAAAAGGGGTTTAAATAATAAATCAGCTCCATAGTGAATTCAAAGTGATCAAGGGCTTAGTGCGTTTCATTTAAACCTTATGCACGAGTTCTGTCAGTAGTGGGCACTCATGCAATGGAAGCAATCAGTGACACACATCCGAGTCCACGAGACGGAGGGAAGTTAGCGAGTGAAGGGCATAAAAATTTGGAGTGGAATGCAGCCTAGGTCAGCCGACTCACAATTATAGCTTCATTATATATAAACATTACTTTGATATTATATGTGTAGAACAGTTTATTAAAATTATATTATATGTTAGATTATCCAAGGTTACTCACCATGGAATGAAGTTCTTCTGGTCTTCTGGCAATTAGCAGCACAAAAAGCCCACCAGATGTCGTCATTAGATGTCAAAGCTATAATATGTTAAAGGGTTAGTTCACCCAAAAATGAAAATAATGTCATTTATTACTCACTTATTACAGACCTTCGTTGATCTTCAGAACGCAAATTAAGATATTTTTGTTTAAATCCGATGGCTCCGTGAGGCCTGCATAGCCAGCAATGACATTTCATCTCTCAAGATCCATTAATGTACTAAAAACATATTTAAATCAGTTCATGTGAGTACAGTTGTTCAATATTAATATTATAAAGCCACGAGAATATTTTTGGTGCGCCAAAAAAACCCCACGACTTACATAGTGATGGCCGATTTCAAAACACTGCTTCAGGAAGATTCGGAGCATAATGAATCAGTGTGTCGAATCATGATTCGGATCTTGTCAAACCGCCAAACTGCTGAAATCACGTGACTTTGGTGCTCCAAACCGCTGATTCGACACGCTGATTCATAACGCTCCGAAGCTTCATGAAGCAGTGTTTAGAAATTGGCCATCACTAAATAATTTTTTTTTTTTTTTTGGCGCACCAAAAATATTCTCGTCGCTTTATAATATTAATATTGAACCACTGTACTCACATGAACTGATTTAAATATGTTTTTAGTACATTAATGGATCTTGAGAGAGGAAATGTCATTGCTCCCTATGGAGGCCTCACTGAGCCATCGGATTTCAACAAAAATATCTTAATTTGTGTTCCGAAGATGAATGAAGGTCTTACGGTGTGGAACGGCATGAGGATGAGTAATTAATGACATTATTTTCATTTTTGGGTGAACTAACCCTTTAATTATGCATGATTATGCAGCTCCTATAGGTATAAGTTTTACCATTAGCTTTTGCCACTTAAACTATCTTTTGGAATAGGGGCCATTTTTCTTGTTTTAAACTGCAAGTTAAGTGCAGTGTATTTTCTTTAAAATAAATTTAGATTTCTGTTTTTTTTTTTTTTTACTTGACCAAAAAACTGGTGTCTTCTTTTAAAAGAAAGCATGACTAGTACATGAATTGCAATCATTTAAGTTTAATTAAATGATTTGCTGTTTAATTCTTGTGATTCATTTTTTTTTTTTTTTTTTTTTTTACAGATTTGTTAGTTGTTTATGACTATTTACTTCATATTGAATATATATGAATATATATATGAAGTTCATATCATAGTAATTTACAGTTCATACTGTATATGTAAGATAAGTATTTATTTCTTTATTTAGTGGGCCGCTATCTAAAATCTCGCTTAGGGCACCAACAGAGCCATGTTTTTCTTTGTACTTCCTTGTAACAAATGTGTTGTAACCTGTAACATTGTGCCTTTTGTGAAGCATTTAAGATGCTGATTCATGTTTTTACTGCTGAGTTTATGATTTTTTTTTTGTGTATTTACGAAAAGAGAATTGATCTTTCTGTTCCCTTACATGCTCCTATCGAAAACACTGTAGATTCATGTGTAGTACTGTTCTGGAATAAACAATTAATAATTCAACACCGAGTGATTTAAAATTTGTTGTATATATAAATAAATAGGCTATAGTTAAACCTGTCTGCCATCTCACAGTAGCAGTTTTACTGAAGTTCATCTTCTGAGTCAAACTGAAACCTGCTGCGGTCTGTTTCCTGTCTTCAGTGGAGACTCTTCACAATGTTCATCATCATTATCACTGGTGTGTAAATTATACAATGACATAATTTTTCACTTCCAAAACCAGTAAATTCAATGGTATTTTACCGTAAAATTACATTAAATGTACCGTTATGAATTATTACAATATAAACCTTTAAATTATATGGTTTTGAACTGTAAAATAAACAGTAAACTAAGTGCTGTCCCTTAACCTAAAACGCTGCTACCGTATTTTTTACGGTAAAGTTCTGGCAACCACAGTTGCCGTTTTTATTATCGCTGTTTTATTTATATTATTAATAAAGAATCCATTTAGAACAGTTAAATTAATAACAGAGCTATAACATTTTTTCATATGCAAATGAGCAAGTGAAACTAGGAAGGTCAGACTGTCGTGGGAGGATTCACACCAGCATGAGTGTTTTAAACACAGTTTCATCAGACGGAAGAAAATGTTTCACATGTTTGTTTTGTTCTGTTTGTGCTGCTGGAGACTGATTGGTAAGTATATATTTGGTTTAATTTAGTGAAAAAGCTGCTGCATATTATATTTTCATTGGCTATATCTGTATCAAATGAATCATGAATATTGTGAGATCTGCTTACTTTGAATTCAGGTCTCTGTTGAAGACACTGAAATTTCCAGGTCTAGAAATGTCAAAAACATAATATTGTTAAAAGCCATGGGAAATAATGGAAATTTCTAGTGAAAAAGTCTCTGTTTATGATCTGCATGGAGGCTCAGAAAGCCAAAACTTTCCTTGGAGTTGCTTTCAAATATCAGGCCGTTTTTATCCTTTAAAAAATAAATTTCTAAAAATATATAACTTTATAAATACAGCTACAAAACTCAAAATGTGCAGTAACCCTGAGAGCATGAGAGACGGTGATAAAACAGTGAGTTAAATATCCAGCACAATTAAACTATATAACTTTACACATTGATTTTACTGTACAGCAGGTAACTTTAAAACAAATTAAAGATCAAGGTTCACACACACACACACACACACACACACACACACACACACACACACACACACACACACGTCTGTTCATCAGTCTCACCTGTCATTTTGTGTCTCTGCTGCTGTTGTGAATGTTCTTCAGCTCACATGAAAATAATAAAAACTACAGCTGATTTCAGGATTTATAAACCAACAAAACCTCTTCATGTTCTCCAGGTGTGTTTGGTGATTCAGTGTCAGTGATGGAGGGAGATTCTGTCACTTTATACACTGATCTTACTGAAAGAGATGAAGAAGATGACATACTGTGGAAATATGGAGCTGAAAACTCTCTCATAGCCAAAATGAAGGAAAAGAACCAAATCTTTAACACATATAATGGTACTGGTGGGAGATTCAGAGACAGACTGAAGCTGGACAATCAAACTGGATCTCTGACCATCACAAACATCACACCTGAACATGATGGAGTTTATAAACTAGAGATAAGAGGAGTGAAACTGACAAATAAAACATTCAGTGTTTCTGTCTATAGTGAGTAGAGATCATTTGTCCTGTCCTTTACATACTGTAAGCTTGTTTTATATCAACATTTTGAATCATTGCATCATTTTTTTTTTTGAGGTAACAGAATGTACAAACACTCATTTAACACACTGAACTGAAAACTGTTGTGTAAATGTATCCATATATCTGTTTATTTTTCCATGTTTTTCAGCTCGTCTGCCTGTTCCTGTCATCAGCAGTAACTCTTCACAATGTTCTTCATCATCATCATCATCATCATCATCATCATCAAATTGTTCATTGGTGTGTTCAGCTGTGAATGTGGGTCATGTGACTCTCTCCTGGTACAAAGGAAACAGTTTATTGTCCAGCATCAGTGTGTCTGATCTCAGCATCAGTCTCTCTCTACCTCTGGAGGTGGAATATCAGGATAAAAACACCTACAGCTGTGTGCTGAACAATCCCATCAGCAACCAGACTCAACATCTGGACATCACTCAACTCTGTCACACATGTGCAGGTACAGCAGAGTTTGATATTAGTGTCATTACAGCACTGGACAAACACTCTCCTTCTCATCGTCCAGTCTTTCTGTTAGCGTTGATCTCTGCTGCTGCTGCTGCTGGATCTCTGTTGATTGTTGCTGCAGTCTTTGGGATCTTCTGCATCAGCAAGAAATGTAGAAAAACTGATCAAGAAGGTAAGTGTTACCTAAATGACATGCTTTTCAGCTGTAAAATATTTTATCAAAAAATCAATTGTGGGGCAGTGCTGACAAGTTTCTGTTCATATATGTGTTTAATGGGGAAAACATAGTATTAGTGGCTCATTTGTATCCTACTGTTAGACTTATTTATTGACTTGGTAAGAGTTCATGCTATTGCTGGCTAACTGTGAAACCCCCGCTTTTTTAGCCTGGTCGTTCACACCTCAGAGCTGGAAATGTTCAGTAGCTCCTCACTGCAAAACACGAGATCCAGGATCCATATCCAGTAGGTGGAGACGGGTAAGTTAGCAATATGTAAAGTGGGAGGAGTTGGATCTGGATCCAACCTCGCACCTGGATCTCGTGTTCTGCAGTGAGTACCATCTCGAAGTCTGAGAAAATGGGAGTGTAAAGCTCTGGAAAAGTGGGAGTATTGAAGATAGGAAGAGGGGAGAGAACCAATGAAACACAGACCTACAACACATTCATTATACAGAATAATTAACTCCCAAGCACAAGGGACAAATGCAAAGCAAAGGAACATTTAAAAGGTCTAATAATATTTAATTATGTTTATGAGCACTACAGTCTTGACGTCCGTTTAACACAGAAAGAATAAAGACATCTGTTTTTTTTTTTTTGTTTTTTTTTTTGTCCATCCTTCTTTGAATCTTCAGTCTAAATTATCGTCTTTCGTGTATTAGAATAATCTATTGTGTCATCGCGTTCAGGTACACCAACAGTGTCCATATTTGCACATATATTTCATTTGAATAAGACATGATGAAATATGTGTGCATACACTGTGCTGGTTCATGTTTGGTGCCGGGGAGTGTGTGAAATACGCATACTTCAGTCTGTATGATTTATGATCCACGTGGCAAGTGTTGTTAAACTCATCACGGAGCTCCGCGCTGAAACCGGTCACCGCGTGTATATTAACAATTGTATTTTCCGTGTTCGTAGTCAAACTCCAGCTCTGGCAAAATACAAAAAAAAAAAAAAAAAAAACACTCATGGGAAACACACACATGACTCACTTGTCCGAATGCAGAGCAGGTAGAGGAGAATGAGAAGCACTTTTGTTACATTTTAATTCTCCGCTGTAATGTGATCTCATGCGAACATATTTTCTATTTGTGCTGGTGGACAACAGCAAAACAAACCGCCTGCACCAAAACGTCTGCTCTGGTCGCGTCGGACAGAGGAAACGAGCACCTCTGACCCATGTCTCTGAATGACAACAACAGGCAAAGAGACAGAAACAACAGAAGTGATACTTCCTCATGCATAATACCGCAGTTATAATCTTATGAATACTACGACGCAGTTTTTGGATTGAACATGATAATGAAACTAAAATTAATGTCTGTGATAAATATTCTGTATGCATTTCATTTATAAATTATATTTAAGTAATGTCTCTTTAAGTTTAATGATAAAGACATAGCCTACTCCCCCGGTTTCACAGACAAGGCTTAAAGGATTAGTTCACTTTCAAATCAAATTTTCCTGATAATTTACTTACCCTCATGTCATCGAAGATGTTCATGTCTTTCTTTCTTCAGTCAAAAAGAAATTAAGGTTTTTGATGAAAACATTCCATGATTTTTCTCCTTATAGTGGACTTCAATCGAGTTTACAGCAATCCCAGATGAGGAATAAGGGTCTTATCTAGAGAAACCATCACTCATTTTCTAAAAAAAATATGTATATTTACGTTTTGATCATAAATGCTCGTCTTGAACTAGCTCTCTTCTTCTTCTCTATTTGAATTCCAGCAGTGTAGACACTGCTAAGTGTATTACTGCCCTCCACAGGTCAAAGTTTGAACTAATTGCTATATACTTGCACTAGCATATTGTCTATGACAATTTAGTTCAAACTGTGACCTGTGAAGGGGAAGTAATACACTTAGCAGTGTCTACACTGCTGGAATTCTAATAGAGAAGAAGAAGAGAGCTAGTTCAAGATGAACATTTATGGTTAAAATGTATACTTTTTTTTTTTTTTTTTTTTTTTTTTTTTTTTTAGAAAATGAGCGATGGTTTCTCTAGATAAGACTCTTATTTCTTGTCTGGGATCGCTGTAAACTGTAATTTTGACCTTCAACCATTTGGAGTCCATTGAAGTCCACTATATGGAGAAAAGTCCTGGAATGTTTTCATCAAAAACCTTAATTTCTTTTTGACTGAAGAAAGAAAGACATGAACATCTTGGATGACATAAAGGTGAGTAAATTATAAGGAAATTTTAATTTGAAAGTGAACTAATCCTTTAAGCTAGTCCCACACATCCCAAATGCATGTTTGATCTGTTTTAATTGAAAGCAACTTGTACTAACAGATCTTAAAATATGTCAGTTTCATTGTTTTGTCTCAAGATGCACACCAGTAATGCATTTTTCTAGTGTACGTTTATAAAAGCTACTTAAATATCCTAATTGAACTAAGACCTAATCCTGGTTTATAGGCTAAACCCTGTCTGTGAAACCGGGCCACTGTGTATGTTAAGTTAATTAAATGTGTTCATGCTGTCTAAACATAATATTTAAACGCATACATTAAAGCATAATCGTTGACAGCCCTAATAATAACATGTTGCAAAATAAAACGGTCTGTTAAGATTGTTTTATTGTTAATGCATCTATTATTGTTTTTGTAGACACAGTTCAGACTCGTGCAGAAGAGATCACTTACGCTGAACCAGCATTCCACAAGAGAAAAACACAGAAATCGGTAAGATTCCTAGTTCAAGTTGCTCTGCCAACGAACATAGTTCCAGAAAAAATCAAGTAATTTATTTTTCTACATTTTACAGTATTTACTTAATTTCAACATTTACTCTCCTAATGCAGTGCTATGAAAAGCATGTTGGGAGGTATAGATCCACGATCCAATTAGTTATTTCATCATAAATGTTTCATTTAGTCCCAATACAAAAGTATTAAGTTCTACTTTACCCACTTTTAGTGCACTGAACATTGTTTTAGCAGAAACTCACTGTTAAACCATCTGACAGTAAAATCACACATGAAATCAGATTTTTAGTGTCTAATTTGATATTACTTCACTATATTGTATATTCATGCAAATCACTGAAGTCAGAAAGTCAAATGCTGTCACAAGCAATCTAAGAGGGTCACATTTCTCATTTTTAGAATTTTCATCTCTTTTTTTTTTTTTTTTTTTATACAGGATATTAAAGAAGAAGAACAGGTGGAGTATGCACCGGTTGCCATAAGAAGATGATCAATCTTCAATCTTTTTCTAGTATCAGATCTGTGTCATCGCTCTCATGTCCATGATGTCATATAATCCTGCAGATAAACTCTGCTAGTTTCAGTAGTTATTTCCAGCTCTAGCAAGAGGAGTTTCTAAGAGGAACTATTCTTGATCTTACACCCTTTTTTAGAACAGGGCTCCAGACTATAACATTTCAGAGTAGTGGCACTGGTGCCAGCAACATTTACAGATGGAGACAGTAGCAGAAGCTTGAGCTTAAAATGCAGATGTAAATTTATTTTCATTAACAAAATCATTAACCGTAAACCTCCGGGAAAAAAAAAAAAAAAAAAAAAAAAAGTGTTGTTAATTTTGTTTTCTTTGTTTGTCCCTGAACATTTGTTATTCTTCCTTGTCACGGGTATAGCAGAGATAAGGAAAGGTGAGGATCTTAGCAGCTTTACAAAGTTGTGTAAGGACAATAGCTCAATCCACCTATTTTTTATGGGCATTTTGGGATATCACATAAAAAAAACCCCTGGATGTAAACACCAAGATGCACATAAATTCTACAAATGCGCATGTGCAATTGAGTCAGATACATTTTTATCCGATCACAAAACATGCACATAAACTATGATGCAAACACATTTAAAATAAATTCCTCGATGCACATCAAAAATTACTATTGAAAATTAAAATCGAAAATTACTATACACACACACACACACTGGTATTATTACACCGGAGATATTTTATGCCAGTTCATCAGGAAGTGACAATTTTGTTCTTCTAGACTCAGTAGATGAAAACAAATGTTTTATTTGCAAATATTTTGTGTGATGTTACAATTTTATGCATGAGTTAAATTCGCAACTTTGGATGGAAACATGTCAGCTAATGACCACCAACCAATGACTGAAACAAGGGAATAAATATACAGATTCTTGGCTAGAACCTCATCATTTGCCTTCTCTGGCTCCTCTATTTCACCGCCGTCACTTTCACCCATGGACTCCTCAGTTTTCAGTAACAATCTGATGATAATCGCTGTGTTCATGAGTATGTGAATTTTTGCGTGAAGGCATCAAGTTTTTGTACAGATTTGATTGATTACTTCTGTTTACTGCTGAAAGAATAAAAACTTGCAAACTTGCTTTGATGAAGTTAATATCCTTAGTAATTCTTAAAAAGTGACCATTGTATAGGCTACATATCAAAAGTTTGTTATAGTCATCAACCAAACATAATAGTAAAATAAACAAACAAACAAACAGGCTAGTTAACAACACAGGCTAGTTTAGCAAGACCATGTTTCAGTGCATTAGGGTTTCTGTGAATTGCAGCTATCCATTTACTTCTATTTTCTTTTCAATTACTTTTACCTGTTTGCATATAATTCTCCCCTGACAGCAACATAGTGTCGGCCCAGATCCGGCCCACATCTGGTCCGCATGTAATCCACATGTACCAGATGTGGGCCAGATCTGGGCCACACCATGTTGCTGTCTGGGTCCCTAGTTGCTACAGTTGTAACGATATGTAGACTCAGAGAGCACAACAGGAGAACAGTTAAACAAGTTTTATTGAAGCGACAGAGTTGAATGACAGCATAAACAGGTAACCGAAATGCAGCAGAGAGATGGGTGATAATGAATGGAAAGTCACAGTCTATTGTTGAATGAAGCAGATGAGGAATGAAGGGGATGGATGGAGCACACACCTCAGTTGCGTTAACCAACCACAGCTGAAAGGATCTTGTTTTGAAGGAAAGACACCCCAGATAGC
Source organism: Ctenopharyngodon idella (assembly GCF_019924925.1). NCBI lineage: Eukaryota > Metazoa > Chordata > Actinopteri > Cypriniformes > Xenocyprididae > Ctenopharyngodon > Ctenopharyngodon idella. Next base: position 3,937,964 of record NC_067229.1, read on the forward strand.
AAGCAATGATAGAAATAATGTTAAATCAATGTTAATGTGTCAACTAGTATGAAACTATTATTTTATTTAAAACAGAAATGACAGAAATAAAGTCAGTCTGGTAATAAGTGAAGCTGGTAATTCTGTTTGTGGAGTTGTTAAAGCAACATCACATTGTAACATTGATTCAATGTCATTACCATTGATTTATGGATGAAATTTCAACATTTTTTCAACTTTAATTGCGGGTACAAACATGATGTTGATTCAGTGCAGCTAACGTTAACACATTAAAGGTGCCCTAGAACCCTTTTTCACAAGATTTAATATAAGTCTAAGGTGTCCCCTGAATGTGTCTGTGAAGTTTCAGCTCAAAATACCCCATAGATTTTTTATTATTCAACTTTTTTAACTGCCTATTTTAGGGCATAATTAGAAATGCGCCGATTCAGCGCGTGTCCCCTTTAAATGCTCGCGCTCCCCGCCCCCAAGCTTGCAACTCTATAATACATTGCATAAACAAAGTTCACACAGCTAATATAACCCTTTAAAATGGATCTTTACAAAGTGTTCGTCATGCAGCATATCAGATCATGTAAGTATAGTATTTATTTGGATGTTTACATTTGATTCTGAATGAGTTTGATAGTGCTCCGTGGCTAAAGCGATTTATAAAGAGATTTATAAAGAGTTGTGTTTATGAATTATACAGACTGCAAGTGTTTAATAATGAAAATAACGACATGGCTCTGGTCTCCGTGAATACAGTAAGAAACAAATGTAACTTTAACCACATTTAACAGTACATTAGCAACATGCTAACGAAACATTTAGAAATACAATCTACAAATATCACTAAAAATATCATGATATCATGGATCATGTCAGTTATTATTGCTCCATCTGCCATTTTTTGCTGTTGTCCTTGCTTGCTTACCTGCATAAAGCATGTTGTTTCGGCTGTGCACAGATCCAGACGTTAATTCTGCCTTGTCTAATGCCTTGAACATGGGCTGGCATATGCAAATATAGGGGGTGTACATATTAATGATCCCGACTGTTGCGTCACAGTCTGTATTATGTTGAGATTCGCCTGTTCTTCTGAGGTCTTTTAAACAAATGACATTTACATAAGAAGGAGGAAACAATGGTGTTTGAAACTCACTGTATGCCATTTCCATGTACAGAACTCTAATTATTTAACTATGCCAAGGTAAATTCAATTTTCAATTCTAGGGCACCTTTAACATTGATTTAACATTTTTTTGATGCGGCTTGCTATCTGGGACATAACATGAAATCTGCATATGAAAGAGATAAAACATGCTCTCTTGACTTTCAGTCTGAAAAGCAACATTTGTAGACATTTTGTGTTGTAAATATATTTTACATCTAATATTTTAATTTACACTTCTGATTCCTGATGAAATAAAAAAACACTGAGTATGAACTAACAGATTCAGATGATTATAAAAGATTAACAGAGATGATATGATGAGGAAACTGTCAATCATATGTTCCAGAACAAATCCAACTGTCAAAACCGAAAACCAATGGAAAAATTAAACATTTTAAAGTTTAAACCATACTGATTACAATTTATATTTAAATCTACAAATATCACTTTAATGGAACACTCCACTTTTTTTGAAAATAGGCTCATTTTCAAACAGTTGAGTTTTACCATTTTCGAATCCATTCAGCCGATCTCCGGGTCTGGCGGTACCACTTTTAGCATAGCTTAGCATAGTTCATTGAATCTGATTAGACCATTAGCATCTCGCTCAAAAATGACCAAAGAGTTTCCATATTTTCTCTTCTGTAGTTACATCATGTACTAAGACCGACGGAAAATGAAAAGTTGCGATTTTCTAGGCCGATATAGCTAGGAACTATACTGTCATTCCAGCGTAATAATCAAGGAACTTTGCTGCCGTACCATGGGTGCAGCAGGCGCAATGATATTACGCACCGCCTGTGACCCCCTGCTTGCACAGGGAGCGTGCCTTGCAACCACGGAGACATTTGTGAGAGGTTGTGCATAACTTAGTACACAATGTAACTTGTGACTTGCTTTCAAACAAAATGATTCACCATGAACAGAAACACTGAAGATCTTTTCACTTCAGTGATCTTCAATCTATATTTTCTAGAGTCTGTGTTTGTGATGTTTGTGATGGTCAGAGATCCAGTCTGATGATCCAGCTTCAGTCTGTCTCTGAAGCTCTCAGTGCCTTCATTACACCGAACATCTGTACAGATCTTACTGAGATCTCTATTGATTTGAGCGATGCGAATGTCATTAAAATACCATCTAATTCTGCCTTGATGTTTTGTTTTAGCACCAGTGTTTAGAGTGACTGAATCTCCCTCCTTCACTGACACTTCTTCTGTATCAACACCTGACACTCCTGAAGAAGAAATGAACAGTTCATTATGAGCTAAACAACATTATACAACAAGAAAATACTGTGAAAATGTTTTTCTACAGATCATAAAGATTGTGAGTAGAGAAAAATGTTTGGATTCATAATATAATGCAAACAAACAGCAGAAGAACATCAGTGATTTACAGCAGAGGTGCTCAATCCTGTACCTGGAGATCGACCTGCAGAGTTCAGATCCAACCCTCAAACACTCCTGTCTGTAATTATCATGTGCTCCTGAAGATCTTAATTAGCTGCTTCAGTTGTGTTGGATCAGTGTTTGAGCTAAACAAGAAGTTAGATTTCCAGGAACAGAATTGGGCTCTACAGCATGAGATCCAGCAGTGTTGTGACAATCTGAAGGATAAACTCTGAACATCACAAAACAAGCGACACTTGAGTGATCAAAAATATTCCAATGTACAAATAAGCTTTCCTTCGATCTAATTTTCTTAACTTGCATCCTTCCCTCACATCAGGGTGGAGCTGAGACGCAATAAGGAAACAAGGATGAAATGAGAAACACCCAATGAGTGGAACCCAGCATGCACTGCAGCACAAAGCTTTTCATCATTGTTGATATTCATACACTGACTTTGTGTGTGTGTGTGTGTGTGTGTGTGTGTGTCTGAATAATGGCTCCCTGAAATGAGCTTCTGTAGGGTGGGATGTCCTCAAGCATAAATGTCTTAATAGTCAAGTAAAAACACACACTGCAAAATACAAACGATAAATACATTCCTGTCGAATATAAAGTGATTAGATAAGAGAGACAATAATATAAGATTAAATATCTTACCATGACTGATTAAATACCAGAGCAATAAGGGAAAACTAAACAGAAGCTTCGTTTTCCCCACTTTTTCTAAAAAAATCATTGCAGCTTTTGATACACAATAGCTGTCTGGCCCCCCTCTGCATCAGCGTCGATGCCAAAGAGAAAGTAAATGTTTGGACTGCACTGTAGCGCCATGACGCAGTGACGCTTCGTCACGTTCTTTAACGCTTTGACGAATAAAACCATATACATGTCCACTTTGTTTTGGCAATAATAAGGAATTATAAAAGAATTCGTTGATCGAAAGAGAGATAAACAAATGTCTAAGTAAGTTAAAGAGAAGATTTATTTTCACCACTTTTTTTCCTCAGACAAATATCTGATTCATAAAAGTGTCGTTCTTCTGCTTCACGCGGTTGTTTCACTAGAAGAGTTTCTATCACCATGCCCTGCTACTGTTACCAATGACCGAAGTTAAGACTGCAAAATAATATGTGAGAAAGCATTATGAATTAATCAAAACTAGTTTGCACGTAGTTTATAATTTAATAACAGTCTAATAACAGTTGGCAACTGACTTCTTGTTGAAATGGTTATTATACAATGAGTGTGCACTAAGATGGTCGTCATATTACAGTTCTGTTGTTTATTTAAATCCCATTTTCCCACTGTGCCAATGGCAGAAGCTGTAAAATTAAGATAATATCCTAACTTTTTAAAAATGTTTTACAAAAACATTTACTTTACAGATATTAACCAGGATTATTATTGTGAAACATTCTCTGTAAAATGTAAATCTCTTGCAGTCAACTCTTTACATAAAATTGTCCAGTTTTCTTAATGTTAGTAGAATGTTATTTAAAGGTTAGTATGATGTTCCTGAAACATTCTTTCAATCATTCAAACACCTGCTGTGAACAAACACTGAAAGAAAGAGAAATAAGAACACAAACTACTACTTTCTTCAGCCACAGCCTTAGATGAACTGAAGATAAAAGACATTAAATCTCTGAAGATCTGATTCAACAACTCCACAAACAGCATCACCAGCTTCACTTATTACTAACCAGACTGACTTTATTTCTGTCACACGACTACAGAAGATCTTATTGAGAATTAACAGAGGTTTAGATGTTGGTGTCTTATTGAAAATGTTTCGTTTGAGGTCACAATCATGGTGATCAGTGTCTGCTTTAGTTGAGCTCTTGACCCTTGACTTTTGTGAGTTGCTTCTTTTTCAGCAACTGCAGGTGTTTTCAGAAAACATTTCTGCATTGCTAAAACAGATTGACATGTCAGTTTTTTGAATACTAAAGGCTGATTTATACTTCTGTGTCGAGTTATTTGCCGCTTCTAAGCTTCTCTGACAACATACATGACAAGCTGCTTCTTCGTCGGCTTTTGCCTTGATCCTCAACATGACTGCGGACACTGCCTACTAGTGGACAACGATGCAGAAATATAAATAAAAACAGACGCATAGCCTAAGGCGCAGAAGCTCTGGCGTAGGTCAGACGCAGAAGTATAAATCAGCCTTAAGTCCTCAACACTTGGGCCAAAGTTAGTGTCTGAATATAACAAACACGGAAATGGAACTAGACTGATGTCTAGTTTTGTTATATCTAACCTCATGACCCTACAACAAGTTGAAGTATCAAGGAATCCAAATTTGCTTTTACCTGGTAACAGAGAATGTGAAGAACTAATCATATTGGAGAAAAATGGTGCAGCTGAATCATGTTACCATGTTACCAAACTACTCTTTATGACCATTCTCTCTGAAATTGGTTTGAGATTCTCCCAGCCGTGATTAAAATATATTCAAAGGCATTGTCTGTAGTCTGACTGGTTACTGCTGCACAGCGAGTTAGTGGAACACTATAGTGACCTTATTCCTAAGTGATAGTGTTCATAAAGGGAGAGACGTCGTCCAACTATAAGCAGGTGTCAAAGTGGAGACGCCCCGTTTAGCTTCAGTCAGGTGCTTAAAGGAATTTCTACCACACTGTGCTGTGATGCTGTTGGTCAGCTGTTTTGCTCTAGTAATACCTTCATACTTTCTCTTCTATCTTTAATTCCATTTCTTCCTTCTCTCTCTCTTCTATCTTTCCTAACTGCTGCAGCAGTGTGACTTCCTCTTGCAGATCTTTTATTGAGTCCTGTTACTTTTAAATAGCGAGTTAGCTTGTTATCTGAGTCTTAGGACTGAGCCCCTCCTTCAAGAACAGCAATCCATATATTTTTACCATTATTAATCAAGAGTGGATGGGCAGGTGAACTTGTGAAATGTAACAAAAGATGGTGAGACTCTTGAATTTCAGAGTGGGAAAGTTTTATTGAAAAACATGCCAATAAATAAACATTGACACCAGCAGATTAATATATTAAGCTATTAAAAATAAATCAAGATTATTAAATCATTGAAATAGTTGAGAATGAGAAATGACATCATCATTTACTGTCCCAATGTGTGAATATGTACTTGATTTTGTTCATCTCTTCTGGATCTAATATCATAAACCAGAAGAATGACAGTAGCCACACCCACCAGTGCAGAGAGGACCAATCGGATCACAGCTTCAGTAGAACCACAAGAGCGGACAGAGTCTGAGGAATAAAAACATCAAACTGAAATCAGATCAGTCAATAAACGCTAATATCAGCGCTGACATCAACTATCAGCTCTGTCGTACCTGCACATGTGTGACAGAGTTGAGTGATGTCCAGATGTTGAGTCTGGTGGCTGATGGGATTGTTCAGCACACAGCTGTAGGTGTTGTTATCCTGATATTCCACCTCCAGAGGTAGAGAGAGACTGATGCTGAGATCAGACACACTGATGCTGGACAATAAACTGTTTCCTTTGTACCAGGAGAGAGTCACATGACTCACATTCACAGCTGAACACACCAATGAACATGATGATGATGATGATGAAGAACATTGTGAAGAGTTACTGCTGATGACAGGAACAGGCAGACGAGCTGGAAAACATGAGAGAATAAACAGGAATAGGAACATGTTTAAACATTTGGTACTGTAGAAGTTAATTTAATAAGAATAATTGAAGAAAAGGACAAATTATCTCACTATAGACAGAAACATTGAATGTTTTTGTTGACAGTTTTGCTCCATTTAACTCTAGTTGATAAACTCCAGCATGTTCAGTTGTGATGTTTGTGATGGTCAGAGATCCAGTTTGATCATCCAGCTTCAGTCTGTCTCTGAATTTCCCATCAGTACCATTATATTTGGAGAAGATTTGGTTCTCAATGCTGATTTTAGCTATAAGAGAGTTTTTAGCTCCAAATTTCCACAGTATGTCGTCGTCTTCACGTATTTTAGTAACACTGGTGTGTAAAGTGACAGAATCTCCCTCCATCACTGACACTGATTGTATTTCAGTTGTTTCAGCATCAAGCTCACCTGAAGAACAATGAAGAGATTTTCAGATTAATGTTAATGTTAGTTTAGAAAGTCTGAGATCAGTTTGTAACCTTTAGCAGCAGCAAAGACACCAAACAAAATGAACTCACATATATGAACAGGCAGATCTGAGTGAAACAATTTGATCTTTAGTGTGTTTTTAAATTATTTGCTGTAGAACAAAATAAATATTAAATGATAAATTATTTACAGCTTGAAAGTAAGTTTAATTAAATTTATTATTACTGAATTCTGCAGAAGAATTAAAACAAAAGATTTTGCAAAAGGAGAATTTGCATTTGTAATCACTGAAATGAAGATTTCTAAAACAACAAGAGAGATTTGAACACAGTGGATGAAAATAATCTAATTTAAACTGCAGCAGGATTTTATTCTGAAATGTGAATAAATGACCCAAATAACTTACCAATCACACGCCGGCAGCACAAACAGAACAAAACAAACACACTAAACATTTTCTGATCTAATAAGACAATGAATGAAAGCACAACTGATCTAAAGAAACACAACAGAAGTAATGTGAATCCTCCCCCGACAGAGTCTGACCCTCCTGATGCACACGCACACATGTATATGCACGTTATTTATATAAAATAAAAACTACATTTCATGATAAAATAGAAATGTAACATAAAACAGAGAGTAACTCTAGTGCTTTATATTTATTCAATTCATGTATGGGGAAAATAGAAAATTAAAATTAAGTTAAAGTTAAAACCATGTCTGATCTCACAGTACAAGTTTTACAGAAGTTCATCCTCTGAGACAAACTGAAACCTGCAGCAGGGTTGTTGTTTTTTTTATACAGTGAATGTGTGTTTATGTTAGTTTGTAGGTGAAGAGTTTCTTCCTGTCCTGCTACTATGAACAACTTTGAACTTTTTAATCTACAATTTTTTAGTGTGAAATTACAGTATATTCCAGGTTAATAATTGCATTACTTTCACAGTAATTCCACAGTAGGGGTTCCCTTGTATCTAACTGCACTCTTGGAAATTTCAAGTAAAATCTACAATATCATACTGTATTTATACAGTGCATATGTATGGTACCCAGCATTCAGTGCAGCATGAATAGATTATGCTGTGGAGTTTTTGTTTTGTTTTTTTTATTTGAAATGTTGGTGTTATGGACAGGAGGGACGGAGACACAGAGGTGAACACAGAGGGATGTTAATTTAACAAACAGCAGGGTGACACAGTGATGCAGGGGAGTGGATAGAAGATGGAGTCCTTGCAAAGTGGTAACTGAACACAGATACAGTCCTTAGTCTTACAGGTTTGCAGACCATGGATGGATGGATATCAGTCGACAGGATGAACACACATTGAAGGTGGGTAGACTCACACACAGACGACAAAGCACAGAGACTGGGGAAACACGCTGGAGTAGAACAGCTAAGTGTCTTGGAGATAAACATGAAGCATCCTTCATATAAATGAGATCAGACAACTAAAGGAGGTGAGTGGTGTGCTTAAATAGTCCTGTGTGATGAGGTGCTGACAGGGAACAGGTGTGTGTGATTAGCTGATGGTGGAGTGAGTGCAGGTGAGGGCCATGGAGGATGATGGGAAATGGAGTCCAGGACAGACGGAGACTGTGACAATTGGTAAATCTTCATGCTGAATAACGCTAATAATAATAAAGTTTTTTTTTTTTTTTTTTGACTAACTTAAAACCAGCCAGTTAACTTATTTTATATTCTAGCTTGTCATCATTTTAACAAATGTTTTCATTTGTCACACTTCTGACTTGGCTAGAACAGAAATTTAAATATTCTTCAATAGCCACTTTTCCAATGTCGGGCCAGTACAAGCCAGGGCTAACAACATGCCATGCTGGGCTAATAGACTCGGACCACAAGCACCGAGGCCAAAATCAAGTTGCATTTCCACTGTCGGGCCAGTAACCCCACAGCACTTCCCTAAAACACCCTTAACACACCTCCACAGAACAACGTCACACAACCTGACCATTTCACAAGCTGACTGAAAACTAGCTAGATCGCAAAATGAGCATGACAGAAGTGAACGTTTGGTCTTTACTTAAAGATTTAAGATTCCAACATCAATATTTGACCAATGTTTTACAATAAAAACATTACAGTAGCAGTAATTTATTAATTTGTGTCAGGACTGCACATCAATCGTGCTGAATCAAACTGGTTTTTACCATTTCACATAAAAAGAGAACACTTACCTGTTCAGTTGCACCTGCTTCAGTTTCAAAATAACTCCAGTAAGGCTTTTAAATCCAAAGGCTTACACATTTAGAAAAATATTCATAAAATAACATTTACGTCACATTTCTGAGCATTTCTGTTCATTTTCCTCGAAATTATGCAATGATTGCAATCCGAGGAGGTTTGAGCGATCTCTCTATACTGTTATCCTTTCAGCCAGAGCAACAGAGGGAGCTCATGAGAAGAAAACAGGAGTTATGAGTTATACGAGTTATATAAGTGTTTGAGTGTGACAGATATACGGATGCATTAGTCCAGTATCAACAAAGGCACAGGGAAGAGACTAATAAAACATTAAACCAAATAAATACATGATTATAATCATATATGAGTTATGATTATAATCATATATGAGTCATATATGAGTCTATGTTCCTCAAGCAGTTTCTGGTATTTTCCATAAACGTGTGTATTTATTATCACAATGATTAGCATAAGTATACTTTAGCATCACATATAAGTATATTTCTGCTTCATACAGTGATCAGAATCCCCATCGGCTCACAAGGAAGTTATTTCAAACACTCACTGGTGTCTGAAAGTGAGCTTTTAACTGAAAATTGTTTAAAAGTAGGTACTTGTCGGGCCAAAAAACAATGGCCGTTGGCCCTGAGGAAACCCCAATGAGGCCTGATCAAGCCCCGGAAGTGACAGTGGAAACGCTATTGGCCCTGGCACACACTAGCACTCTCACCTTTGGCACGACGTTAGAAATGCAGCTTATGTCTCCATCAAAGTCTGGCAGTACTTGCATTTCTTTGCACTGATTTAAAAAAGAAGAGAAAAAAAAAAAAGATAAATTGCAATACTATAGACTGTTACAAATCCAGTTTCTTTCAACATCAACAAAAGACATCTTTACACTGCAAAGATGAACAGAAGTTGTATCTGACATGGCATTTATGCTCATTTACACAGATTATAAAGCTGTTCATGTACATGTATTTACACAAAAAATGAATAATGTGAATAAAAAACAACTCATTAGAGAGTGAAGCTGCAATATCTTCACAAAATCATTATTGTTGATTATTGCTCCTGATATTGTAATAGTGATCATATTGGAAAGTGGAAAAAAGCATATTCTGGCTATACAGAGCAATAAGAATATAGTTTATGAATTTATTAGAAAATTAAGACTTCACATTGGTTAGTTTAGTAGCTGGTGTCCTGCAGACTGTAGCTCAAATCAGCTCCAAAACACCTGCCTGGAAGTTTTTTAATAATCCTGGAGAGTTTGATTAGCTGATTCAGGTGTGTTCAATTAGGGCTGGAGCTAAACTCTAGCTGTCAGGGAGTCAACTCTCAGCCACGCACCAGTCTCCACTGTCATCACTCACCACATTCACCAGATGCTTGATGTGTAGCTTCAGTGTTAATGATTGCAGTCCTGTGATTTTACAGCTTGAGATCCAACAGCAATATGAACAATTTTGCTTTTTATAAAAAAAATAAATTATGCACACAGACATCAAGAATCAGCATATGATTCTCAAGAACGGTGACAATAAATAAATACAAAATACTGACAAACAGATCAACTCTGAACATCACAAAACAAGCTACTGTCACAACAAAACAACAGCAAAATAAAAGCAAACATGAACAATCTATGAAAATTACAGGACAATTCAGCTGCATAATTTATTCATGCAGCAATGCATGATGGGAGCCATGGATGAGTTTTGATTAGAGGCTCCCATCATGCACTGCAACATGAAGCACTTTGTTTGATTGTCACCATTGTTGAGGGTCATATGCTGATTCTTGGTGTCTGTGTGTGTTTCAAAAAAAACTCAGATTACAAAAGCTCTGCTGAAAGTGGTAATTTAACACTGGGGATTTTGCTGTGTATCTTTTTCACTACACAAAATAAGTGTTTTGTCTATATAAATGTTTTATTAACTGCCTTTCATAATGCTATTACTATCAAACTTTTGAGTTGCATCTCTTTCCATTCAGTTTAAAACATTTGTCTATTATTTAACCCAACACAGCAAAATCCCCAGTGTTGAATTAACACTCAAAGTGTACATATGAGTCCATCTTGCCGGGTGTTAAAAAGTAACACTGAAGCAGTGTTAAAGTTAATGAGATAATTGATTGATGATTGAGTGATGATTGACAATTAGTGGTGACACCTGATGTTAATAAGCAGAATCATTGAAGAAACAACAAGAGAAAAAGAGAGAGACACGACAACTACAACTGACTTCCAGCCATTAAACATTATTACACTTATTATTAACCAGTTTGATTTTATTTCTGTAATACATCAACAAAAGTTCTTATTAAGAATTAACAGATGTTTAGATGTTAATGTTTTAATGAAAGTTTAGTTTGAAGTCACCATGATGGTGAAAAGCATTTCCTTTAGTCGGGCTCTTGACTCTTTATTTATTAACATCAATTTTTCTCTGACTGCTCCAACTTTGTGTTTGTAGAGCACATTTGTTATGGCCAGAGAAACTGTGATCTGGGCTGCATTTCTCAAAAGTGTTATAAGCCAAAGCCGTAATGGTTGTGTTTTGATGATGACATTCTCATTATGAAATGGCCTGATTCATTGGTGACATCCAGTATTGTTAACTGGTCATGTAGATGTTATATTATTTCTTTATAGTAAATTTCTGTTACTGATTGAGATCCAGCAGAGCTTTTTTAATTTGAAGTTTTTTCTGAAACACACACAGACATCAAGAATCAGCATATGACCCTCAACAATGGTGACAATCAAACAAAGTGCTTCATGTTGCAGTGCATGATGGGAGCCGCCAATCAAAACTCGTCCATGGCTCCCATCATGCATTGCTGCATGAATAAATTATGCAGCTGAATTGTCCTGTAATTTTCGTAGATTGTTCATGTTTGCTTTTATTCTTCTGTTGTTTTGTTGTGACAGTAGCTTGTTTTGTGATGTTCAGAGTTGATCTGTTTGTCAGTATTTTGTATTTATTTATTGTCACCGTTCTTGAGAATCATATGCTGATTCTTGATGTCTGTGTGTGTCTAAACATACAACCTTCTGTGCATAACATACTTTTCTTAAAAAAAAAAATAATAAAAATTGTTCATACTGCTGTTGGATCTCAAGCTGTAAAATCACAGGACTACAATCATTAATACTAAAGCTACACATCAAGCATACAAGTCAGATTTAGACTCTAAACGACATCAGGCCATTGCATGATGATAACATCATCACCGAAACATACTGCGACCAGATCATATTTTCTCTGGTCATAACAAATGTGCTTTACAAACACAAAGTTGGAGCAGCCAGAGAAAAACTAATAATAAAAGGTAAAGAGTCAAGAGCCCAACTAAAGCAAACGCTGACCTCTTTCATGGTGACTTGAAATGAAACATTCGTTTAAACATTAATTAACACTTTTTTTCTCTCTTTCCTTCAATGATTCTGCTTATTAACATCAGGTGTCACCACTAATTGTCAATCATCACTCAATCATCAATCAATTATTTCATTAACTTTAACACTGCTTCAGTGTTACTTTTTAACACCCGGCAAGATGGACTCATATGTACATTTTGGGTGTTAATTTAACACTGGGGATTTTGCTGTGTAGGCACAGGTGCCAGCAACATTTACAGATGGAGACAGTAGCAGAAGCTTGAGCTTAAAATGCAGATGTAAATTTATTTTCATTAACAAAAACAGCAATTGTTATGAATTATTTGTTTCGAATCTGGTTTAGAGCACCAAAATTACATGATTTCAGTAAACAAGGCTTCGTTACGTCATAAGTATTTTGAAACTTCAATAGTTCATGTGACTTTGGCAGTTTGATACTTTGAAGCTTCATGAAACAGTGTATTAAAAATCGCCCATCACTAGATATTGATGAATAAAGTCATTATTTTGTTATTTTTGGCACACAAAAAGTATTCTTGTTGCTTTATAATATTAAAGTTGAACCACTGTAGTCACATGAACTGTTTTAAATATGTTTCTAGTAGCTTTTTAGGACACTGAAAAAGAGAGTGTCATTGCTGGCGATGCAGGCCTCACTGAACCATCAGATTTTTTCAAAAATATCTTAATTTGTGTTCTGAAGATGAACGATGGTCTTACGGGTGTGGAGCTACATGAGGGTGAGAAATAAATGACATAATTTTCATTTTTGGGTGAACTAACCCTTTAACCAAGTGTTTGCCGTTTTATTCCAGAACAGCAGAGGAATTTGTTTGGGCTGCTGTCACTGAGTTGTAACAGCCAGACAAGCAAAGAGAAAAGATGATCAGGTGGTGCTGGTTATGTTTTAATCATTATTTGACTCTGAGTTAGATTTACATTATTGATTACAGCAGCACTGTGATTCTACAACAGAAGATCAGCTTTATTAATATAATACAAAGGTTTTATCAAAAGTTGTTCTTAAAAAAAAAAAAATAAAAAAAAAATCTCATGAATCAGCCTGTGAATCTCAACACTGGTGAGAATAATAAAGCATGTTGCAGTGCATTCTGGGTGCCACCAATCAAAATTCATCCATGGCTCCCATCATGCATTGCTGCATGAATAAATTATGAGCTTAATTGTCTTAGTAATTTCCTTTATTCTCACTATTTTATTTTTGCTGTTTTTCTGTGACTTTTTAGTAGCTTGTTTTCTACAGTGCTGCTGTAATCAATAACGTAAATCTAACTCAGAGATTGTCATCAATGAGTTCAGTGATTCAGATCAAATGGTTATGTGAAAACATAACCAACACCACCTGATCATCTTTTCTCTTTGCTTGTCTAGCTGTTACAACTCAGTTACAACAACCCAAACAAATTCTAATATTAAAAAGTCAAGGGTCAAGAGCCCAACTAAAGCAAACCCTGACCTCTGTGATGGTGACTTAAAAATTGTGATTTTCTCCTTTGGTGATTCTGCTTGTTAACTTCAGGTGTCTTCAATAATGGTCAATCATCACTCAATTAATTTCTCATTAACTTTAACACTGCTTCAGTGGGTGGAATAAAAATATGGCAGGACTTTTACTTTATGACCCCTGGACTTTCCACCTCTGCAGAACAGTACTACACATGAATCTACAGCACCGTAAAAAAATGCTGTAAAAAATGGCCAAACTTAGACGGTAACATGCTGTTTTCTAATAAAACAGTAATATACCGTAGAAAACAATGCATTCTGGGTAATATTTAACATTTTCGAGAAAGTAGCCTACAGCAATATAACGTGATTTAACAGCGCTCAAAGTCGACACTCTGAGGCTGTGTTCCAAATCACACCCTATACCCACATTCACTATTCCCTACATTAGTTCACTAATATTCCACTTGACAGAGTGAATGAAAACACATGTGTGAATTCAGACACTGATGAACACCTGCTGTTAACAAGCAGAATCACTTAAGGAAAGAGAAACAAGAACAGAAAAGGATGAAATCAACTGAATATAAAAGACATTAAATCTCTCAAGATTTCAGCAAAGGAAGATTAAACAACTCCACAAACAGCATTACCAGCTTCACTTATTACTAACCAGACTGACTTTATTTCTGTCACATGTCTACAGAAGCTCTTATTGAAAATTAACAGAGGTTTAGATGTTGTTTTATTGTTTTGTTTGACGTTACCATGATGGAGGTCAGTGTTTGCTTTAGTTGAGCTCTTGCCCCGTTACTATTTAACTTTAGTTTTTCTTTGGATGCTGTAATTGTGACTTTAAAACATATTTGTTATGGCAAGAAAGAGATTGTGGTCAGAAGATGTTGGTAGTGATATGAAGTGAGATGAAGCCTTATGAAGCACTGAAGCTTTAAAGTGGTTCACAAAAGGGTTCATTTCTTGAGACTTTATTTGGTCACAATACCACCTGGTGGTCAAAGAGTATAAAACAATCAGATACATTACAGATGATCAGACACACTGTATTTTGCGCCATAAGGCATAGAAGTGACGGTGGAGAAAAAAAAAAAAAACTATTTTCACATTACAACCACGCATTTTGAGGAGATCCCATGGGTTTATATATCTGTCAAAATGTCGCGCCAAGATTCAAACCGCTTCCTGAATCAGTCAGGCAGAAGCGAGGCATTGGTCTAAAGAGATACAAGCCTCAATACGTGCTTCACTGAAAGCATCCAGGATTTCTCGATATACGCTCTGAAGCCTCGGCACAGAACGTAACATCACTAGATGTTAGTCAATTATTAATGCTCCCAATCATCATCTAATGGCCTGATATGTTGATCTCATCAGAGTCTAATCTATTATTAATCCATGTTTTATATTTTTGATATGGAGTTCCTGTGATTCTACAGCATCAGATCATCATTGTTGTGACAACCAAATAACATGAATGATTCTGAAATCAGTTCATACTCAAAACATTTTGAACTACTGAATAACTCAGAGTCACACAGACATCAGGAACTAAAGTTTGAATCACAACAATGGTGGCAATCAAATACTTCATGCCGCAATGCATGCTGGGTACAACATAATACTAAAATCGTCTGACTCCCAGCATGCATTGCGGCATGAATAAATTATGTCACTGAATTACCTGGTTATTTTCTTTAATTCTTATTGTTTGCCTTTATTTTTGCTGTTGTTTTTGTGTTGACTTTTAGTAGTGTGTTTTGTGATTTTCAGAGTTGATCTTTTTTGAGAGACTTTTATCTTTTTTGTTCATTGTCACCGTTGTTGAGATTTATATGATGATTCTTGATGTTTCTGTGAATCTACGTTATGTTGTAATTGTAACTTTTTTTTTTTTTTTTGGTAACTGATTGGTTTAAAAAAAACAAATCCTAATTTATTGTTTTACACTGCTTTGTACTTTGCTGTAGTAACAGTGTTGGTAATATAAAACAAAAAAAAAAAAACATTTCACATTCATTTTTAAGATATATTTGTTATGGCATGAAGAAGCTAAGAGAAGATGTGATAATGTGTTGTTGGTTATGTTTTGATTATGACGTGATCATTATGCAATGCTTGGTTCACTGATCTCATCCAGTGTCTAATCCACAGAAAGACCAATTCTCATTTTGTAAATACACGCACACACAAACAAAATGCATCACAAAAGGCTCAATGTTACAGGAAACAACATATTTGTTACAGGAAAGTTAAAAAAAATCACTTTTGCACATTTCAACAATAGGAACATTCAGTAGCCTATGTACAGGGCCGGCCCAGGCTCTGATGGTGCCCTAAGCGAGATTTAGATAGCGCCCCCACTAAATAAATAATCATATGAACTGCAATTTACTATGAAATGAATGCTGATAAAAGTTAACATAAATATGAAGTAAATGGTAATAATTAACTAACAAATCTGTAAAGAAAAAAGAATCACAAGAATTAAACAACAAATCGACATAAACATCTAATACACTAGCCTTTTACCTGTCATCCCCATTTTTAAACATACACTGGAAAATGACATAGGCTAATTAAACTTAAATGACTGCAATTCATGACTACAGTCTAGTCATGTATTCTTTTAAATGAACTTTACTTGCAGTTTAAAACAAGCAAAATGGCACAGTGTTAGTGTTGCTAGTAAAGTGAATCTAAAAATCCTATTTCAAAATAGTGCACTAACATCTGCCTTGAAGAGTCGCAAACTTGTGATTTAATGCTAATTGTAAAACTAATACCTATGGTAACTGCATAATCATGCATAATTACATTATAGTAATGTATTATAATTGCGTCATAATGCAGGCAATTAGTCCAACATAACATTGTCAACTATTACTTTTTTTCATGTTCTTGTCAACTTTATCGTAACATTGTAATCCAAAATACAAAAAAGGATTCATGGTCCATTTAAAATCACTAAAAAGCTGTCACTCTCAGTTCATCGCAATCTCACAAAGTTTCATTATAATCAACACAGCTGTCTACGTTGCAAAATTAATCTATTATTTATATCATGTCTGCATTTTGCTTGTTATAATGAGAGGATTTACAAGCATGAAGCGCCATTGACTCAGTCTGATTACCGTGCGGCCCGCTGTTGGCATCTGTTTCCTTAGACTCATTCTGATTATCGTGCGGCCCGCTGTTGGCATCTGTTTCCTTAGACTCAGTCTGATTATCGTGCGGCCCGCTGTTGGCATCTGTTTCCTTAGACTCAGTCTGATTACCGTGCGGCCCGCTGTTGGCATCTGTTTTCTTAGACTCATTCTGATTACCGTGCGGCCCGCTGTTGCCATCTGTTTCCTTAGACTCAGTCTGATTATCGTGCGGCCCGCTGTTGCCATCTGTTTCCTTAGACTCAGTCTGATTATCGTGCGGCCCGCTGTTGGCATCTGTTTCCTTAGACTTAGTCTGATTATCGTGCGGCCCGATGTTGGCATCTGTTTCCTTAGACTCAGTCTGATTATCGTGCGGCCCGCTGTTGGCATCTGTTTCCTTAGACTCAGTCTGATTACCGTGCGGCCCGCTGTTGGCATCTGTTTCCTTAGACTCAGTCTGATTATCGTGCGGCCCGCTGTTGGCATCTGTTTCCTTAGACTCATTCTGATTACCGTGCGGCCCGCTGTTGGCATCTGTTTCCTTAGACTCAGTCTGATTATCGTGCGGCCCGCTGTTGCCATCTGTTTCCTTAGACTCAGTCTGATTATCGTGCGGCCCGCTGTTGACATCTGTTTCCTTAGACTCATTCTGATTATCGTGCGGCCCGCTGTTGACACCTGTTTCCTTAGACTCATTCTGACTACCGTGTGGCTGGCCAGTGATATCCGTGTTCAGAGGCTCGGTTGGACTACAGACACCCGTCTGTGGAGTCATAGTTCGATTAAGGGACATCCTTTTTTCAGCATCTATCTGTGGATTCTCAGCCGGATGAAGAGACGTCTCATTAGTGACACCATTTGTTGAATTGTCAATAAGGGACATAAGTTCTGTGACACAAATCTCCTGAAAGAAAGAAAACAAATTCACAGAAGTTAAAACAGCTCTGCTGAGAGTGGAGTTTAGATGAATATGTAAATATGTGCTGCACGCTTTCCTCTCAATAACAAAATAAACACTCAACAAAAATGACAGCAGTGACTAAACAGCCACACTAACATTATCACCACAAACCAATGGGAGTTCAAAGCAAGCTGTTTCAAACTCCCGCATCAAAGTCCAAACAAACTTTGTTTTGGCCTGATTGTGTTTGAAATAATGTCACACCAGTGTGTTTTTCAATTTTGCAGGGCTTTAACAGTTCTCACAGTTGTCAGTCTGCTGCAAATTTTTATTTTTTTGCAGATAGATTTAGTGCACAGAGTATCTCACCTGACAATCACTGCATGTTTTCCGAGTTCCTGTTTGAAAAAAACAAACTCTTATTTTGGTTCATTAGAAAACAAATACATACTGTAACATATTTCTAAAGATTCTTTTTGCACAATAAATCTTATTTTTACATTTAGTATAATCAGCTGTATGTTATACTTGCCATTTTGTCTTCCTTTTGTAGATTTCTTGTGGCAATAGTTAATAACAGCAGCAACTGCTACAGCCACAAACAGCAGAACAACAGCAACAACAGCACTTATTGCTGCTGCAGCAGCTGAAGACAAACCTGAATCTGGAACAGATGAAGACAGAGTCATTATTAATAGAAATCACCTGATAATTAATTTTACCAATACTGTTGTGTTGACTGATATTTACATCTTTCTATTTTCAGCAGAAAGTTGCATGATATTGATTTGTAAATTGTGCCATCTGGTGTTTTTTTGAGCAACAGCAGCTAAAACAGCATCACTGTGAGCTCAACAGAAAACAATGTTCACAGAAAAACTGACTGATATTCACTTTTCTTGTCATTAACAATAGACTTCAAAATTGTAAGTCTGTTGATAGATGATAAAGATGATCTCAATTATATTTTGATATTGAGTCAAAGCTCACTTTTTTCAAACAGGCCACAACGGGACGGGCGTTTTACCTCGGGACGCCCGTCCCGAGGTGACTAGAGAGTACATCAGTTTCAGTTTGGATCCAGCCTCTTAAGAAGACCTCAGATGACTAAAACTTTGGAAGAGACAGCGCCAACTCCTGCGAGGACTTCAGAAGATGCAACATCTGGATCAACACGCACATTCGCAAATTTCTATATATCCTAATTATTGTTAATATGTAATTCATTTTTCCAGGAGCTCTTTGCTTCTACCTTCAATTAAATTGCTAACAGTGATTGTATATTAATTGTCTAAATTATTACATTATTAGCTAACTGCAGTCTCCAAATTGTAATGTTGACATGCATTCTCTGTAAAGCTGCTTTGAAACGATATGTATTGTGAAAAGCGCTATACAAATAAATGTGAATTGAATTGAAATGGAAATTTACTAGGTCAATTTAAATATAGTGAATGTTTTTTCTAAAACTGCTCAAAGGAAATTGTTCTTAATGACTAAATTATACTCACCACCAGTGACAGAAACAATGAATCTCTTAATGATGCTGCTGCGATGACGGCGGCTGCTGCTGCTTCTGCTGGTGATCAGTAGTTTATATTCTCCAGAGTCTGTGTTTCTGGTGTTTGTGATGGTCAGAGATCCAGTCTGATGATCCAGCTTCAGTCTGTCTCTGAATCTCTCATCACACTGATCATCTGTACAGACCTTACTCTGATCTCCAGTGATTTCAGCGATGAGAATCTCATTAAAATACCACGTCATCACATCATTTGGGTTTTTTATTACGCCAGTATCTAAAGTGACAGATTCTCCCTCCTTTCTCTTTACTTCATTTCGTTCAGCAGCAGAAACACCTGAAACACAAACCAAGTTAACCGACCACAGCTGAAAGGATCTTGTTTTGAAGGAAAGACACCCCAGATAGCAAGCAGTGATAGAAATAATGTTAAATCAATGTTAATGTGTCAACTATTATGAAACTATTATTTTAATTAAAACAGAAATGACAGAAAAAAGTCAATCTGGTTAGTAATAAGTGAAGCTGGTAATTCTGTTTGTGGAGTTGTTGAACCAACATCACATTGTAACATTGATTCAATGCCATTACCATTGAATTTTGAATGAAATTTCAACATTTTTTCAACATTAATTGCGGGTGCAAACGTGATGTTAATTAAATGCAGTTAGTGTTGAAACATTTACATTTATTTAACATTGTTTCAATGGTGGCTTGCTATGAAGGAGATAAAACATGCTCTCTTGACTTTCAGTCTGAAAAGTAACATTTATTCACATTTTGTGATTGTAAACATATTTTACATCTGATCCTTTACACTTTGTTTTCCTGGTGATCTAAAAAACACTGAGTATGAAATAACAGATGCAGCTGATATGATGAGAAACTCTCAACAACATGTGTACCAGAACAAATCCAACAGCCAAAACCGAAAACCAATGGAAAAATTAAAAAGTTTAAAGTTTAAATCTTACTGATTACAAATCTACAAATATCACTTTAACAGTAAATGTGTTTTGAAGAAATTATCTTTATACCGTAGCTATGTGAATTAATATACAGGTAAAGAGGAAAAAATACTTCTGAATAATGTTACTGCAAAAATACACATTAATGATCTGATTTAAATGTACAAGACTTGCTTTCAAACAAAATGACTCACCATGAACAGAAACACTGAAGATCCTTTTACTGTCACTGCTGCTGGTGAAGATCTTCAGTTTATAAACTCCAGAGTCTGTGTTTGTGGTGTTTGTGATGGTCAGAGATCCAGTCTGATGATCCAGCTTCAGTCTGTCTCTGAATCTCTCATTACCTTCATTACACTGAACATCTGTACAGATCTTACTGAGATCTCTATTGATTTGAGCGATGAGAGTGTCACTAAAATACCATTTAATTCTGTCTTGATGTTTTGTTTGAACACCAGTGTTCAGAGTGACTGAATCTCCCTCCGTCACTGACACTTCTTCTGTATCAACACCAGACACACCTGAATAAGAAATGAACAGTTCATTATGAGCTAAACAACATTATACAACAAGAAAGTACTGTGAAAATGTTTTTCTTCAGATCACAAAGATTGTAGGTAGAGAAATATGTCTGGATTCATAATGTAACACATGCAAAGAAACAGCAGAAGAACAGCTCAGTCCTGTTCCTGGAGATCGACCTGCAGAGTTCAGATCCAACCCTGATCAAACACTCCTGTCTGTAATTATCATGTGCTCCTTAATTAGCTGCTTCAGTTGTGTTTGATAAGGGATGGAGCTGAACTTTACAAAAAGTTAGGAACAGAATTGGGCTCTACAGCATGAGATCCAGCAGAGTTGTGACAATCTGAAGGATAAACTCTGAACATCACAAAACAAGCAACTAAAGTCACAGCAAAACAACAGCAAATAGTAAGAATAAAAGAAAACGGTGAGACAATTCAGATGCATGATTAATTCTGGGAGTCATCAGTGGGTGCTTCTCAATACTAATTGAGTATAATATAAAAAGCTGATGCTCCCTCGTTCCCTCGCTCTGTCCTCCAGCCAGTGACCCGGAAAAGAATCAAAGTTAGCCATCGTGAAGGACATCTCAATTCTCTAATGGTGAGGACTGAGGCGCGAAGAAGCTTCCAGAAGAGTGATGAGCGAGGACAAACAGGTGTATCCTATGCAGAAGTCTTTCTCGTCAAGAAACCTAATGCACGTCTAAAATAACCTCATCCTTCACATCTGTCACAATTATTTTAATTTATGCTTTGCCTTTGCAGTTTAAATAAACCAAACATCTCACATATTTCAACATGGCATCTTGCTTTATTGTTAATTATTATTAATTTCTTAAATAACCAAACTTTAACAATATAAGGACAGATCCTTTGAGCGCAGCTGATGATGTGAAGTGACACTTGAGTGATCAAGAATATCCCATTGTACAAATAAGCTCTCCTTCGATCTCATTTTCTTAACTTGCATCCTTCCTGTAGCATTCCCGGCTGAACAGATGCAATTTACTCTCAGGAACTGATGTTTATAAAGAATTTAATTTCCAAAAACACCGTAAGAGCTGAATAAAAACAAACAAACAAACAAACAATATTAGACATCTGCCTGCTAATTGTATACAAATATCCATAAACCTATAAATGAATACACATTTGCAATTAATTGGCTTACACCATAAATAATGTGACAATAAATCACATTTTAGTATACAGGCTAATGTAATAACCTATATGATTTTATGAATTGTTTTAATTACAACAACTTACCTTTAGAGTGCGATGTTAACTACGTTATATGAAACACCTGAGTTAACAATGAATTAATTTTGGTAAAACTGATGATCTTAATTTAGAGAGAAAAACATTAATTATATAAAATTACCAAATAAAGTGCTGATTTACTGTAAACAATCTATTTGGAGTGCAAATCAAGAGAAACACCGACGAGGCAATACTACACTGTGCATAACAACATTAGCAAATGAAAGAGATCAATAAAATAAACACTTCAAAGTCCTTCAAAGTTTACCACACAACATAAAATTAAAACGGTACCTTGTGCCCTTCAGCCAGGAGCTAAGATGTAGAAAGAAACCTTTTTAAACAAACATTTGTACAGTGTGTACCCAAAAGTTCATCCTTTCTCTGGTAACATTAAATCAGAATGATGTTTCACGTAAAAAGTGCGCCAATGTACACACAGGGTGAAATAAAGGCATGTGTGGTAAAAAATGTAAACACTCTTGTAAAACAAATAAGAATACAATGTCCACATTAAGTATGCAGCGAGAATTATTAGTCAACCAAAACAAACAAAAGGTTTTTTTTTTTTTTTTTTTTTTTTTAAAGTAGCATTTTCAATAATAAAGTCCTTTCTTGTGAAAGCCTTTCTCAGGTATTCTATGGCAACACTGCCCTCTATGGTTGGAGGTAAAGATGACGGCCTACTTCAGAGATTGGGAATTTAATGGTCATTTACATTTCCCTCACATCCTACAGGGTGGAGCTGAGACATGAGGAAAGGAAAGGAGGATGAAATGAGAAGCACACAATGAATTTTGCGCTGGTACCCAGCATGCACTGCAGCATGAAGCTTTTCATCATTGTTGAGATTCATACGCTGATTGTTGATGTCTGTGTGTGTCTGAATGATGGCACCTCCCTGAAATGAGCTTCTGAAGGGTGGGATGTCTGTAAGCATAAATGTCTAACAAAGGTCAAGTAAAATCACACATTGCAAAATACAAATGATAAACGCGTTTTTGTTGAATGTAAATTGATTAGATATAAGAGACAATAACATAAGATTAAATGTCTTACCATGATTGATTAAACACCAGAGCAATAAGGACAAACTAAACAGAAGCTTCGTTTCCCCCACTTTTCTTAAAAAAATCATTGCAGCTTTTGATACACAATAGCTGTCTGGCCCCCCTCTGCATCAGCGTCGATGCCAAAGAGAAAGTAAATGTTTGGACTGCACTGTAGCGCCATGACGCAGTGACGCTTCGTCACGTTCTTTAACGCTTTGACGAATAAAACCATCACAATATACATGTCCACTTTGTTTTTGTTTTTTTATCACAAACATATTTCACTTCCATTCATCGGCAATAATAAAATAATTCGTTGGTCGAGAAGCTTTATTTTCACCACTTTTTTTCCTCAGACAAACATGAATGTCTGATTCATAAAAGTGTCGTTCTTCTGCTTCACGCGGTTGTTTCACTAGAAGAGTGAAAGTAACTGGGAACCTCCTGTGTAAGGAATAGCGTGATGTGGACAACAATCTGTTTGTAAAATATATTATGTAAATGGGCCTATTTCTATCACCATGCCCTGCTACTTTTACCAATGACCGAAATAAGTTAAGAATGCAAAATAATATGTGAGAGAGCATTACTATTGCACGTAGTTTATAATTTATTAACGGTCTAATAACAGTCGGCTACTCACTTTTTGTTACAGTTGAAATGGTTATTAATACAATTACAATGAGTGTACACTAAGATGGTGGTCATATATGAGTGTTGTAGTGTTGAGAGTTTTCTATAATGGTTCCAGCAAAATTTTCGGTGTGCTTTACTATATTGAAATAGCGAAACGGTTTCTGAGCGATGTTTTGGTTATACTATTGTCAGTTGATCAATTTTATATTTGTTTATTTTGTGGAATAGAATTGACATTGACAGCAGGAATAATTGACATTGCTGGAAGAGGAGATAGTGCCCAAATAACATTTCAAGTCTTGACAAAAAATAATAAAAAGAGGTTTTATAGACAAAAATTTACATTTTTATTTATAATTAATATTTTAAGTTATCTTGTGGGTGGCGTCATCGCCTGCTCTCTCAGAACAGCCTGTGTGACTGGAGGGAGTCAGCTGAAAGAGTGTGAACCTGAAGGAGTGTGTATTAATAGTCTGCCCTCTGTCAATAAATTGCAGACATGGTGTCCCCGAAGAGCCTGGTGTTGGTGGTTTATTTGGTGCTGGGTGAAATCCGCTACAATATTACAGTTCTGTTGTTTATTTAAACTGTAAAATTAAGATGAAATATCCTAACTTTTTAAAAATGTTTTACAAAAACATTTACTTTACAGATATTAACCAGGATTATTATTGTGGAACATTCTCTGTAAAATATAAATCTCTTGCAGTCAACTCTTCACAGCACACATGCATGTATCACTGCATCAGCAACTACACCAGGGGTCTCAAACTCAAAAATTTACTTTCCTTTACATTATTTCTCATTTACTTAAAATTTCATTACTAAAATATTTTATTTAATTATCAAAAAATGAAAACAGCAGTGTCTCTATCATTTTTACATACAGTATTAGTTTAGCTTAAATAACATCAAAATCTTGCGCTTAACAACACTGTACTGAGCAAATGCAATCTCTGAATACATTTGTTCACTATTTTATTTCTTGCCAGACACCTGGCAATGCTTCTGCCCACACAGCTTACGATATGTCAGTTTTTTTGAATACTAAATCCTCAACACTTGGGCCAAAGTTAGTGTCTGAATATAACAAAAGTGGAAACGGAACTAGACTGATGTCTAGTTTTGTTATATCTTACCTCATGGCTCTACAACAAGATGAAGTATCAAGGAATCCAAATTTGCTTTTACCTAGTAACAGAGAATTATACATGTGAAGAACCAATCATATTGGAGAAAAATGGTGCAATTGAATCATGTTACCATGTTACCAAACTACTCTTTATGTCCATTCTCTCTAAAATTGGTTTGAGATTCTCCCAGCTGTGATTAAAATATATTCAAAGGCATTGTCTGTAGTCTGACTGGTTACTGCTGCACAGCGAGTTAGTGGAACACTATAGTGACCTTATTCCTAAGTGATAGTGTTCATAAAGTGAGAGATGTCGTCCAACTTCTCTCTATCTTTCCTAACTGCTGCAGCAGTGTGACTTCCTCTCGCAGATCTTCATTTGAGTCTTGTTACTTATAAATAGCGAGTTAGCTTGTTATCTGAGTCTTAGGACTGAGCCCCTCCTTCAAGAACAGCAATCCATATATTTTTACCATTATTAATCAAGAGTGGATGGGCAGGTGAACTTGTGAAATGTAACAAAAGATGGTGAGACTCTTGAATTTCAGAGTGGGAAAGTTTTATTGAAAAACATGCCAATAAATAAACATTGACACCAGCAGATTAATATATTAAGCTATTAAAAATAAATCAAGATTATTAAATCATTGAAATAGTTGAGAATGAGAAATGACATCATTTACTGTCCCAATGTGTGAATATGTACTTGATTTTGTTCATCTCTTCTGGATCTAATATCATAAACCAGAAGAATGACAGTAGCCACACCCACCAGTGCAGAGAGGACCAATCGGATCACAGCTTCAGTAGAACCACAAGAGCGGACAGAGTCTGAGGAATAAAAACATCAAACTGAAATCAGATCAGTCAATAAACGCTAATATCAGCGCTGACATCAACTATCAGCTCTGTCGTACCTGCACATGTGTGACAGAGTTGAGTGATGTCCAGATGTTGAGTCTGGTGGCTGATGGGATTGTTCAGCACACAGCTGTAGGTGTTGTTATCCTGATATTCCACCTCCAGAGGTAGAGAGAGACTGATGCTGAGATCAGACACACTGATGCTGGACAATAAACTGTTTCCTTTGTACCAGGAGAGAGTCACATGACCCACATTCACAGCTGAACACACCAACGAACAATTTGATGATGATGATGAAGAACATTGTGAAGAGTTACTGCTGATGACAGGAACAGGCAGACGAGCTGGAAAACATGAGAGAATAAACAGGAATAGGAACATGTTTAAACATTTGGTACTGTAGAAGTTAATTTAATAAGAATAATTGAAGAAAAGGACAAATTATCTCACTATAGACAGAAACATTGAATGTTTTTGTTGACAGTTTTGCTCCATTTAACTCTAGTTGATAAACTCCAGCATGTTCAGTTGTGATGTTTGTGATGGTCAGAGATCCAGTTTGATCATCCAGCTTCAGTCTGTCTCTGAATTTCCCATCAGTACCATTATATTTGGAGAAGATTTGGTTCTCAATGCTGATTTTAGCTATAAGAGAGTTTTCAGCTCCAAATTTCCACAGTATGTCGTCGTCTTCACGTATTTTAGTAACACTGGTGTGTAAAGTGACAGAATCTCCCTCCATCACTGACACTGATTGTATTTCAGTTGTTTCAGCATCAAGCTCACCTGAAGAACAATGAAGAGATTTTCAGATTAATGCTCATGTTAGTTTAGAAAGTCTGAGATCAGTTTGTAACCTTTAGCAGCAGCAAAGACACCAAACAAAATGAACTCACATATATGAACAGGCAGATCTGAGTGAAACAATTTGATCTTTAGTGTGTTTTTAAATTATTTGCTGTAGAACAAAATAAATATTAAATGATAAATTATTTACAGCTTGAAAGTAAGTTTAATTAAATTTATTATTACTGAATTCTGCAGAAGAATTAAAACAAAAGATTTTGCAAAAGGAGAATTTGCATTTGTAATCACTGAAATGAAGATTTCTAAAACAACAAGAGAGATTTGAACACAGTGGATGAAAATAATCTAATTTAAACTGCAGCAGGATTTTATTCTGAAATGTGAATAAATGACACAAATAACTTACCAATCACATGCCAGCAGCACAAACAAAACAAAACAAACACACTAAACATTTTCTGATCTAATAAGACAATGAATGAAAGCACAACTGATCTAAAGAAACACAACAGAAGTAATGTGAATCCTCCCCCGACAGAGTCTGACCCTCCTGATGCACACGCACACATGTATATGCACGTTATTTATATAAAATAAAAACTACATTTCATGATAAAATAGAAATGTAACATAAAACAGAGAGTAACTCTAGTGCTTTATATTTATTCAATTCATGTATGGGGAAAATAGAAAATTAAAATTAAGTTAAAGTTAAAACCATGTCTGATCTCACAGTACAAGTTTTACAGAAGTTCATCCTCTGAGACAAACTGAAACCTGCAGCAGGGTTGTTTTTTTTTTTTATACAGTGAATGTGTGTTTATGTTAGTTTGTAGGTGAAGAGTTTCTTCCTGTCCTGCTACTATGAACAACTTTGAACTTTTTAATCTACAATTTTTTAGTGTGAAATTACAGTATATTCCAGGTTAATAATTGCATTACTTTCACAGTAATTCCACAGTAGGGGTTCCCTTGTATCTAACTGCACTCTTGGAAATTTCAAGTAAAATCTACAATATCATACTGTATTTATACAGTGCATATGTATGGTACCCAGCATTCAGTGCAGCATGAATAGATTATGCTGTGGAGTTTTTGTTTTGTTTTTTTAATTTGAAATATTGGTGTTATGGACAGGAGGGACGGAGACACAGAGGTGAACACAGAGGGATGTTAATTTAACAAACAGCAGGGTGACACAGTGATGCAGGTGAGTGGATAGAAGATGGAGTCCTTGCAAAGTGGTAACTGAACACAGATACAGTCCTTAGTCTTACAGGTTTGCAGATCATGGATGGATGGATATCAGTTGACAGGATGAACACACATTGAAGGTGGGTAGACTCACACACAGACGACAAAGCACAGAGACTGGGCAAACACGCTGGAGTAGAACAGCTAAGTGTCTTGGAGATAAACATGAAGCATCCTTCATATAAATGAGATCAGACAACTAAAGGAGGTGAGTGGTGTGCTTAAATAGTCCTGTGTGATGAGGTGCTGACAGGGAACAGGTGTGTGTGATTAGCTGATGGTGGAGTGAGTGCAGGTGAGGGCCAGGGAAGATGATGGGAAATGGAGTCCAGGACAGACGGAGACTGTGACAATTGGTAAATCTTCATGCTGAATAACGCTAATAATAATAACTTTTTTTTTTTTTTGACTAACTTAAAACCAGCCAGTTAGCTTATTTTATATTCTAGCTTGTCATCATTTTAACAAATGTTTTCATTTGTCACACTTCTGACTTGGCTAGAACAGAAATTTAAATATTCTTCAATAGCCACTTTTCCAATGTCGGGCCAGTACGAGCCAGGGCTAACAACATGCCATGCTGGGCTAATAGACTCGGACCACAAGCACCGAGGCCAAAATCAAGTTGCATTTCCACTGTCGGGCCAGTAACCCCACAGCACTTCCCTAAAACACCCTTAACACACCTCCACAGAACAACGTCACACAACCTGACCATTTCACAAGCTGACTGAAAACTAGCTAGATCGCAAAATGAGCATGACAGAAGTGAACGTTTGGTCTTTACTTAAAGATTTAAGATTCCAATATCAATATTTGACCAATGTTTTACAATAAAAACATTACAGTAGCAGTAATTTATTAATTTGTGTCAGGACTGCACATCAATCGTGCTGAATCAAACTGGTTTTTACCATTTCACATAAAAAGAGAACACTTACCTGTTCAGTTGCACCTGCTTCAGTTTCAAAATAACTCCAGTAAGGCTTTTAAATCCAAAGGCTTACACATTTAGAAAAATATTCATAAAATAACATTTACGTCACATTTCTGAGCATTTCTGTTCATTTTCCTCGAAATTATGCAATGATTGCAATCCGAGGAGGTTTGAGCGATCTCTCTATACTGTTATCCTTTCAGCCAGAGCAACAGAGGGAGCTCATGAGAAGAAAACAGGAGTTATGAGTTATACGAGTTATATAAGTGTCTGAGTGTGACAGATATACGGATGCATTAGTCCAGTATCAACAAAGGCACAGGGAAGAGACTAATAAAACATTAAACCAAATAAATACATGATTATAATCATATATGAGTTATGATTATAATCATATATGAGTCATATATGAGTCTATGTTCCTCAAGCAGTTTCTGGTATTTTCCATAAACGTGTGTATTTATTATCACAATGATTAGCATAAGTATACTTTAGCATCACATATAAGTATATTTCTGCTTCATACAGTGATCAGAATCCCCATCGGCTCACAAGGAAGTTATTTCAAACACTCACTGGTGTCTGAAAGTGAGCTTTTAACTGAAAATTGTTTAAAAGTAGGTACTCGTCGGGCCAAAAAACCATGGCCGTTGGCCCTGAGGAAACCCCAATGAGGCCTGATCAAGCCCCGGAAGTGACAGTGGAAACGCTATTGGCCCTGGCACACACTAGCACTCTCACCTTTGGCACGACATTAGAAATGCAGCTTATGTCTCCATCAAAGTCTGGCAGTACTTGCATTTCTTTGCACTGATTTAAAAAAGAAGAGAAAAAAAAAAGATAAATTGCAATACTATAGACTGTTACAAATCCAGTTTCTTTCAACATCAACAAAAGACATCTTTACACTGCAAAGATGAACAGAAGTTGTATCTGACATGGCATTTATGCTCATTTACACAGATTATAAAGCTGTTCATGTACATGTATTTACACAAAAAATGAATAATGTGAATAAAAAACAACTCATTAGAGAGTGAAGCTGCAATATCTTCACAAAATCATTATTGTTGATTATTGCTCCTGATATTGTAATAGTGATCATATTGGAAAGTGGAAAAAAGCATATTCTGGCTATACAGAGCAATAAGAATATAGTTTATGAATTTATTAGAAAATTAAGACTTCACATTGGTTAGTTTAGTAGCTGGTGTCCTGCAGACTGTAGCTCAAATCAGCTCCAAAACACCTGCCTGGAAGTTTTTTAGTAATCCTGGAGAGTTTGATTAGCTGATTCAGGTGTGTTCAATTAGGGCTGGAGCTAAACTCTAGCTGTCAGGGAGTCAACTCTCAGCCACGCACCAGTCTCCACTGTCATCACTCGCCACATTCACCAGATGCTTGATGTGTAGCTTCAGTGTTAATGATTGCAGTCCTGTGATTTTACAGCTTGAGATCCAACAACAGTATGAACAATTTTGTTTTTTACAAGAAAAATAAATTATGCACAGAAGCTTCTGTGTTTAGACACACAGACATCAAGAATCAGCATATGATTCTCAAGAACGGTGACAATAAATAAATACAAAATACTGACAAACAGATCAACTCTGAACATCACAAAACAAGCTACTGTCACAACAAAACAACAGCAAAATAAAAGCAAACATGAACAATCTATGAAAATTACAGGACAATTCAGCTGCATAATTTATTCATGCAGCAATGCATGATGGGAGCCATGGATGAGTTTTGATTGGAGGCTCCCATCATGCACTGCAACATGAAGCACTTTGTTTGATTGTCACCATTGTTGAGGGTCATATGCTGATTCTTGGTGTCTGTGTGTGTTTCAAAAAAAAACTTAGATTACAAAAGCTCTGCTGAAAGTGGTAATTTAACACTAGGGATTTTGCTGTGTATCTTTTTCACTACACAAACTAAGTGTTTCGTCTATTTAAATGTTTTATTAACTGCCTTTCATAATGCTATTACTATCAAACTTTTGAGTTGCATCTCTTTCCATTCAGTTTAAAACATTTGTCTATTATTTAATCCAACACAGCAAAATCCCCAGTGTTGAATTAACACTCAAAGTGTACATATGAGTCCATCTTGCCGGGTGTTAAAAGTAACACTGAAGCAGTGTTAAAGTTAATGAGATAATTGATTGATGATTGAGTGATGATTGACAATCAGTAGTGACACCTGATGTTAATAAGCAGAATCATTGAAGAAACAACAAGAGAAAAAGAGAGAGACACGACAACTACAACTGACTTCCAGCCATTAAACATTATTACACTTATTATTAACCAGTTTGATTTTATTTCTGTCATACATCAACAAAAGTTCTTATTGAGAATTAACAGATGTTTAGATGTTAATGTTTTAATGAAAGTTTAGTTTGAAGTCACCATGATGGTGAAAAGCATTTCCTTTAGTTGGGCTCTTGACTCTTTATTTATTAACATTAAATTTTCTCTGACTGCTCCAACTTTGTGTTTGTAGAGCACATTTGTTATGGCCCGAGAAACTGTGATCTGGGCTGCATTTCTCAAAAGTGTTATAAGCCAGAGCCATAATGGTTGTGTTTTGATGATGACATTCTCATTATGAAATGGCCTGATTCATTGGTGACATCCAGTATTGTTAACTGGTCATGTAGAGGTTATATTATTTCTTTATAGTAAATTTCTGTTACTGCTTGAGATCCAGTAGAGCTTTTTTAATCTGAAATTTTTTCTGAAACACACACAGACATCAAGAATCAGCATATGACCCTCAACAATGGTGACAATCAAACAAAGTGCTTCATGTTGCAGTGCATGATGGGAGCCTCCAATCAAAACTCGTCCATGGCTCCCATCATGCATTGCTGCATGAATAAATTATGCAGCTGAATTGTCCTGTAATTTTCGTAGATTGTTCATGTTTGCTTTTATTCTTCTGTTGGTTTGTTGTAACAGTAGCTTGTTTTGTGATGTTCAGAGTTGATCTGTTTGTCAGTATTTTGTATTTATTTATTGTCACCGTTCTTGAGAATCATATGCTGATTCTTGATGTCTGTGTGTGTCTAAACATACAACCTTCTGTGCATAACATTTTTCTTAAAAAAAAAAAAAATAATAATAAAAATTGTTCATACTGCTGTTGGATCTCAAGCTGTAAAATCACAGGACTACAATCATTAATACTAAAACTAATAATAGAAGATAAAGAGTCAAGAGCCCAACTAAAGCAAACGCTGACCTCTTTCATGGTGACTTGAAATGAAACATTCGTTTAAACATTAATTAACACTTTTTTTCTCTCTTTCCTTCAATTATTCTGCTTATTAACATCAGGTGTCACCACTAATTGTCAATCATCACTCAATCATCAATCAATTATCTCATTAACTTTAGCACTGCTTCAGTGTTACTTTTTAACACCCGGCAAGATGGACTCATATGTACATTTTGGGTGTTAATTTAACACTGGGGATTTTGCTGTGTAGGCACAGGTGCCAGCAACATTTACAGATGGAGACAGTAGCAGAAGCTTGAGCTTAAAATGCAGATGTAAATTTATTTTCATTAACAAAAACAGCAATTGTTATGAATTATTTGTTTCGAATCTGGTTTAGAGCACCAAAATTACATGATTTCAGTAAACAAGGCTTCGTTACGTCATAAGTATTTTGAAACTTCAATAGTTCATGTGACTTTGGCAGTTTGATACACGCTCCGAACTACTGATTTGAAACAAATGATTTGTTAAGCTTTGAAGCTTCATGAAACAGTGTGTTAAAAATCGCCCATCACTAGATATTGATGAATAAAGTCATTATTTTGTTATTTTTGGCACACAAAAAGTATTCTTGTTGCTTTATAATATTAAAGTTGAACCACTGTAGTCACATGAACTGTTTTAAATATGTTTCTAGTAGCTTTTTAGGACACTGAAAAAGGGAGTGTTATTGCTGGCAATGCAGGCCTCACTGAACCATCAGATTTTTTCAAAAATATCTTAATTTGTGTTCTGAAGATGAACGATGGTCTTACGGGTGTGGAGCTACATGAGGGTGAGAAATAAATGACATAATTTTCATTTTTGGGTGAACTAACCCTTTAACCAAGTGTTTGCCGTTTTATTCCAGAACAGCAGAGGAATTTGTTTGGGCTGCTGTCACTGAATTGTAACAGCCAGACAAGCAAAGAGAAAAGATGATCAGGTGGTGCTGGTTATGTTTTAATCATTATTTGACTCTGAGTTAGATTTACATTATTGATTACAGCAGCACTGTGATTCTACAACAGAAGATCAGCTTTATTAATATAATACAAAGGTTTTATCAAAAGTTGTTTTTAAAAAAAAAAAAGAAAAGAAAAAAAAATCTCATGAATCAGCCTGTGAATCTCAACACTGGTGAGAATAATAAAGCATGTTGCAGTGCATTCTGGGTGCCACCAATCAAAATTCATCCATGGCTCCCATCATGCATTGCTGCATGAATAAATTATGAGCTTAATTGTCTTAGTAATTTCCTTTATTCTCACTATTTTATTTTTGCTGTTTTTCTGTGACTTTTTAGTAGCTTGTTTTCTAATGTTCAGAGTTGATCTGTTTATCAGAATATGTTGCTTGTCACCGTCGTTGAGATTCACAGGCTGATTCTTGATGTCTGTGTGTGCCTAAAAGAAAGACCTTTTTTTTTGATCAGAAAATTTTTTAAGAAATCCTTTAGATTATATTGAAAATGCTGATCTTCTGCTGTAGAATCACAGTGCTGCTGTAATCAATAACGTAAATCTAACTCAGAGATTGTCATCAATGAGTTCAGTGATTCAGATCAAATGGTTATGTGAAAACATAACCAACACCACCTGATCATCTTTTCTTCTTTGCTTGTCTAGCTGTTACAACTCAGTTACAACAACCCAAATAAAATCTAATATTAAAAAGTCAAGGGTCAAGAGCCCAACTAAAGCAAACCCTGACCTCTGTGATGGTGACTTAAAAATTGTGATTTTCTCCTTTGGTGATTCTGCTTGTTAACTTCAGGTGTCTTCAATAATGGTCAATCATCACTCAATTAATTTCTCATTAACTTTAACACTGCTTCAGTGGGTGGAATAAAAATATGGCAGGACTTTTACTTTATGACCCCTGGACTTTCCACCTCTGCAGAACAGTACTACACATGAATCTACAGCACCGTAAAAAAATGCTGTAAAAAATGGCCAAACTTAGACGGTAACATGCTGTTTTCTAATAAAACAGTAATATACCGTAGAAAACAATGCATTCTGGGTAATATTTGACATTTTCGAGAAAGTAGCCTACAGCAATATATCGTGATTTAACAGCGCTCAAAGTCGACACTCTGAGGCTGTGTTCCAAATCACACCCTATACCCTCATTCACTATTCCCTACATTAGTTCACTAATATTCCACTTGACAGAGTGAATGAAAACACATGTGTGAATTCAGACACTGATGAACACCTGCTGTTAACAAGCAGAATCACTTAAGGAAAGAGAAACAAGAACAGAAAAGGATGAAATCAACTGAATATAAAAGACATTAAATCTCTCAAGATTTCAGCAAAGGAGGATTAAACAACTCCACAAACAGCATTACCAGCTTCACTTATTACTAACCAGACTGACTTTATTTCTGTCACATGTCTACAGAAGCTCTTATTGAAAATTAACAGAGGTTTAGATGTTGTTTTATTGTTTTGTTTGACATTACCATGATGGAGGTCAGTGTTTGCTTTAGTTGAGCTCTTGCCCCGTTACTATTTAACATTAGTTTTTCTTTGGATGCTGTAATTGTGATTTTAAAACATATTTGTTATGGCAAGAAAGAGATTGTGGTCAGAAGATGTTGGTAGTGATATGAAGTGAGATGAAGCCTCATGAAGCACTGAAGCTTTAAAGTGGTTCACAAAAGGGTTCATTTCTTGAGACTTTATTTGGTCACAATACCACCTGGTGGTCAAAGAGTATAAAACAATCAGATACATTACAGATGATCAGACACGCTGTATTTTGCGCCATAAGGCATAGAAGTGACGGTGGAGAAAAAAAAAAAAACTATTTTCACATTACAACCACGCATTTTGAGGAGATCCCATGGGTTTATATATCTGTCAAAATGTCGCGCCAAGATTCAAACCGCTTCCTGAATCAGTCAGGCAGAAGCGAGGCATTGGTCTAAAGAGATACAAGCCTCAATACGCGCTTCACTGAAAGCATCCAGGATTTCTCGATATACGCTCTGAAGCCTCGGCACAGAACGTAACATCACTAGATGTTAGTCAATTATTAATGCTCCCAATCATCATCTAATGGCCTGATATGTTGATCTCATCAGAGTCTAATCTATTATTAATCCATGTTTTATATTTTTGATATGGAGTTCCTGTGATTCTACAGCATCAGATCATCAGTGTGTGACAACCAAATAACATGAATGATTCTGAAATCAGTTCATACTCAAAACATTTTGAACTACTGAATAACTCAGAGTCACACAGACATCAGGAATTGAAGTTTGAATCACAACAATGGTGGCAATCAAATACTTCATGCCGCAATGCATGCTGGGTACAACATAATACTAAAATCGTCTGACTCCCAGCATGCATTGCGGCATGAATAAATTATGTCACTGAATTGCCTGGTTATTTTCTTTAATTCTTATTGTTTGCCTTTATTTTTGCTGTTGTTTTTGTGTTGACTTTTAGTAGTGTGTTTTGTGATTTTCAGAGTTGATCTTTTTTGAGAGACTTTTATCTTTTTTGTTCATTGTCACCGTTGTTGAGATTTATATGATGATTCTTGATGTTTCTGTGAATCTACGTTATGTTGTAATTGTAACTTTTTTTTTTTTTTTTGGTAACTGATTGGTTTAAAAAAAACAAATCCTAATTTATTGTTTTACACTGCTTTGTACTTTGCTGTAGTAACAGTGTTGGTAATATAAAACAAAAAAAAAAAATACATTTCACATTCATTTTTAAGATATATTTGTTATGGCATGAAGAAGCTAAGAGAAGATGTGATAATGTGTTGTTGGTTATGTTTTGATTATGACGTGATCATTATGCAATGCTTGGTTCACTGATCTCATCCAGTGTCTAATCCACAGAAAGACCAATTCTCATTTTGTAAATACACGCACACACAAACAAAATGCATCACAAAAGGCTCAATGTTACAGGAAACAACATATTTGTTACAGGAAAGTTAAAAAAAATCACTTTTGCACATTTCAACAATAGGAACATTCAGTAGCCTATGTACAGGGCCGGCCCAGGCTCTGATGGTGCCCTAAGCGAGATTTAGATAGCGCCCCCACTAAATAAATAATCATATGAACTGCAATTTACTATGAAATGAATGCTGATAAAAGTTAACATAAATATGAAGTAAATGGTAATAATTAACTAACAAATCTGTAAAGAAAAAAGAATCACAAGAATTAAACAACAAATCGACATAAACATCTAATACACTAGCCTTTTACCTGTCATCCCCATTTTTAAACATACACTGGAAAATGACATAGGCTAATTAAACTTAAATGACTGCAATTCATGACTACAGTCTAGTCATGTTTTCTTTTAAATGAACTTTACTTGCAGTTTAAAACAAGCAAAATGGCACAGTGTTAGTGTTGCTAGTAAAGTGAATCTAAAAATCCTATTTCAAAATAGTGCACTAACATCTGCCTTGAAGAGTCGCAAACTTGTGATTTAATGCTAATTGTAAAACTAATACCTATGGTAACTGCATAATCATGCATAATTACATTATAGTAATGTATTATAATTGCGTCATAATGCAGGCAATTAGTCCAACATAACATTGTCAACTATTACTTTTTTTCATGTTCTTGTCAACTTTATCGTAACATTGTAATCCAAAATACAAAAAAGGATTCATGGTCCATTTAAAATCACTAAAAAGCTGTCACTCTCAGTTCATCGCAATCTCACAAAGTTTCATTATAATCAACACAGCTGTCTACGTTGCAAAATTAATCTATTATTTATATCATGTCTGCATTTTGCTTGTTATAATGAGAGGATTTACAAGCATGAAGCGCCATTGACTCAGTCTGATTACCGTGCGGCCCGCTGTTGGCATCTGTTTCCTTAGACTCAGTCTGATTATCGTGCGGCCCGCTGTTGGCATCTGTTTCCTTAGACTCATTCTGATTATCGTGCGGCCCGCTGTTGGCATCTGTTTCCTTAGACTCATTCTGATTATCGTGCGGCCCGCTGTTGGCATCTGTTTCCTTAGACTCATTCTGATTATCGTGCGGCCCGCTGTTGGCATCTGTTTCCTTAGACTCATTCTGATTATCGTGCGGCCCGCTGTTGGCATCTGTTTCCTTAGACTCAGTCTGATTATCGTGCGGCCTGCTGTTGGCATCTGTTTCCTTAGACTCAGTCTGATTACCGTGCGGCCCGCTGTTGGCATCTGTTTCCTTAGACTCATTCTGATTACTGTGTGGCCCGCTGTCGGCATCTGTTTTCTTAGACTCAGTCTGATTACTGTGCGGCCCGCTGTCGACATCTGTTTCCTTAGACTCATTCTGATTATCGTGCGGCCCGCTGTTGGCATCTGTTTCCTTAGACTCAGTCTGATTATCGTGCGGCCCGCTGTCGGCATCCGTTTCCTTAGACTCAGCCTGATTATCGTGCGGCCCGCTGTTGGCATCTGTTTCCTTAGACTCAGTCTGATTACCGTGCGGCCCGCTGTTGGCATCTGTTTTCTTAGACTCATTCTGATTACCGTGCGGCCCGCTGTTGGCATCTGTTTCCTTAGACTCAGTCTGATTATCGTGCGGCCCGCTGTTGCCATCTGTTTCCTTAGACTCAGTCTGATTATCGTGCGGCCTGCTGTTGGCATCTGTTTCCTTAGACTCAGTCTGATTATCGTGCGGCCCGATGTTGGCATCTGTTTCCTTAGACTCAGTCTGATTATCGTGCGGCCCGCTGTTGGCATCTGTTTCCTTAGACTCAGTCTGATTATCGTGTGGCCCGCTGTTGGCATCTGTTTCCTTAGACTCAGTCTGATTATCGTGCGGCCCGCTGTTGGCATCTGTTTCCTTAGACTCAGTCTGATTACCGTGCGGCCCGCTGTTGGCATCTGTTTTCTTAGACTCATTCTGATTACCGTGCGGCCCGCTGTTGGCATCTGTTTCCTTAGACTCAGTCTGATTATCGTGCGGCCCGCTGTTGCCATCTGTTTCCTTAGACTCAGTCTGATTATCGTGCGGCCCGCTGTTGGCATCTGTTTCCTTAGACTCAGTCTGATTATGGTGCGGCCCGATGTTGGCATCTGTTTCCTTAGACTCAGTCTGATTATCGTGCGGCCCGCTGTTGGCATCTGTTTCCTTAGACTCATTCTGATTATCGTGCGGCCCGCTGTTGGCATCTGTTTCCTTAGACTCATTCTGATTATCGTGCGGCCCGCTGTTGGCATCTGTTTCCTTAGACTCATTCTGATTATCGTGCGGCCCGCTGTTGGCATCTGTTTCCTTAGACTCATTCTGATTATCGTGCGGCCCGCTGTTGGCATCTGTTTCCTTAGACTCAGTCTGATTATCGTGCGGCCTGCTGTTGGCATCTGTTTCCTTAGACTCAGTCTGATTACCGTGCGGCCCGCTGTTGGCATCTGTTTCCTTAGACTCATTCTGATTACTGTGTGGCCCGCTGTCGGCATCTGTTTTCTTAGACTCAGTCTGATTACTGTGCGGCCCGCTGTCGACATCTGTTTCCTTAGACTCATTCTGATTATCGTGCGGCCCGCTGTTGGCATCTGTTTCCTTAGACTCAGTCTGATTATCGTGCGGCCCGCTGTCGGCATCCGTTTCCTTAGACTCAGCCTGATTATCGTGCGGCCCGCTGTTGGCATCTGTTTCCTTAGACTCAGTCTGATTACCGTGCGGCCCGCTGTTGGCATCTGTTTTCTTAGACTCATTCTGATTACCGTGCGGCCCGCTGTTGGCATCTGTTTCCTTAGACTCAGTCTGATTATCGTGCGGCCCGCTGTTGCCATCTGTTTCCTTAGACTCAGTCTGATTATCGTGCGGCCTGCTGTTGGCATCTGTTTCCTTAGACTCAGTCTGATTATCGTGCGGCCCGATGTTGGCATCTGTTTCCTTAGACTCAGTCTGATTATCGTGTGGCCCGCTGTTGGCATCTGTTTCCTTAGACTCAGTCTGATTATCGTGCGGCCCGCTGTTGGCATCTGTTTCCTTAGACTCAGTCTGATTACCGTGCGGCCCGCTGTTGGCATCTGTTTTCTTAGACTCATTCTGATTACCGTGCGGCCCGCTGTTGGCATCTGTTTCCTTAGACTCAGTCTGATTATCGTGCGGCCCGCTGTTGCCATCTGTTTCCTTAGACTCAGTCTGATTATCGTGCGGCCCGCTGTTGGCATCTGTTTCCTTAGACTCAGTCTGATTATGGTGCGGCCCGATGTTGGCATCTGTTTCCTTAGACTCAGTCTGATTATCGTGCGGCCCGCTGTTGGCATCTGTTTCCTTAGACTCAGTCTGATTATCGTGCGGCCCGCTGTTGGCATCTGTTTCCTTAGACTCAGTCTGATTATCGTGCGGCCCGCTGTTGGCATCTGTTTCCTTAGACTCAGTCTGATTATCGTGCGGCCCGCTGTTGGCATCTGTTTCCTTAGACTCAGTCTGATTACCGTGCGGCCCGCTGTTGGCATCTGTTTTCTTAGACTCATTCTGATTACCGTGCGGCCCGCTGTTGCCATCTGTTTCCTTAGACTCAGTCTGATTATCGTGCGGCCCGCTGTTGGCATCTGTTTCCTTAGACTCAGTCTGATTACCGTGCGGCCCGCTGTTGGCATCTGTTTTCTTAGACTCATTCTGATTACCGTGCGGCCCGCTGTTGGCATCTGTTTCCTTAGACTCAGTCTGATTATCGTGCGGCCCGCTGTTGCCATCTGTTTCCTTAGACTCAGTCTGATTATCGTGCGGCCCGC
The DNA here is from genome assembly GCF_019924925.1 of Ctenopharyngodon idella. Lineage (NCBI taxonomy): Eukaryota > Metazoa > Chordata > Actinopteri > Cypriniformes > Xenocyprididae > Ctenopharyngodon > Ctenopharyngodon idella. Next base: position 3,977,713 of record NC_067229.1, read on the forward strand.
TGTTGGCATCTGTTTCCTTAGACTCAGTCTGATTATCGTGCGGCCCGATGTTGGCATCTGTTTCCTTAGACTCAGTCTGATTATCGTGCGGCCCGCTGTTGGCATCTGTTTCCTTAGACTCAGTCTGATTACCGTGCGGCCCGCTGTTGGCATCTGTTTCCTTAGACTCAGTCTGATTACCGTGCGGCCCGCTGTTGGCATCTGTTTCCTTAGACTCATTCTGATTATCGTGCGGCCCGCTGTTGGCATCTGTTTCCTTAGACTCAGTCTGATTACCGTGCGGCCCGCTGTTGGCATCTGTTTCCTTAGACTCAGTCTGATTATCGTGCGGCCCGCTGTTGGCATCTGTTTCCTTAGACTCAGTCTGATTATCGTGCGGCCCGCTGTTGGCATCTGTTTCCTTAGACTCATTCTGATTATCGTGCGGCCCGCTGTTGGCATCTGTTTTCTTAGACTCATTCTGATTACCGTGCGGCCCGCTGTTGGCATCTGTTTCCTTAGACTCAGTTTGATTATCGTGCGGCCCGCTGTTGGCATCTGTTTCCTTAGACTCAGTCTGATTACCGTGCGGCCCGCTGTTGGCATCTGTTTCCTTAGACTCAGTCTGATTACCGTGCGGCCCGCTGTTGGCCTCTGTTTCCTTAGACTCATTCTGATTACCGTGCGGCCCGCTGTTGGCATCTGTTTCCTTAGACTCAGTCTGATTATCGTGCGGCCCGCTGTTGGCATCTGTTTCCTTAGACTCAGTCTGATTATCGTGCGGCCCGCTGTTGGCATCTGTTTCCTTAGACTCAGTCTGATTATCGTGCGGCCCGCTGTTGGCATCTGTTTCCTTAGACTCAGTCTGATTATCGTGCGGCCCGCTGTTGGCATCTGTTTCCTTAGACTCAGTCTGATTATCGTGCGGCCCGCTGTTGGCATCTGTTTCCTTAGACTCAGTCTGATTATCGTGCGGCCCGCTGTTGGCATCTGTTTCCTTAGACTCAGTCTGATTACCGTGCGGCCCGCTGTTGGCATCTGTTTTCTTAGACTCATTCTGATTACCGTGCGGCCCGCTGTTGCCATCTGTTTCCTTAGACTCAGTCTGATTATCGTGCGGCCCGCTGTTGGCATCTGTTTCCTTAGACTCAGTCTGATTACCGTGCGGCCCGCTGTTGGCATCTGTTTTCTTAGACTCATTCTGATTACCGTGCGGCCCGCTGTTGGCATCTGTTTCCTTAGACTCAGTCTGATTACCGTGCGGCCCGCTGTTGGCATCTGTTTCCTTAGACTCAGTCTGATTACCGTGCGGCCCGCTGTTGGCATCTGTTTCCTTAGACTCAGTCTGATTACCGTGCGGCCCGCTGTTGGCATCTGTTTCCTTAGACTCATTCTGATTACCGTGCGGCCCGCTGTTGGCATCTGTTTCCTTAGACTCAGTCTGATTATCGTGCGGCCCGCTGTTGGCATCTGTTTCCTTAGACTCAGTCTGATTATCGTGCGGCCCGCTGTTGGCATCTGTTTCCTTAGACTCAGTCTGATTACCGTGCGGCCCGCTGTTGGCATCTGTTTCCTTAGACTCAGTCTGATTACCGTGCGGCCCGCTGTTGGCCTCTGTTTCCTTAGACTCATTCTGATTACCGTGCGGCCCGCTGTTGGCATCTGTTTCCTTAGACTCAGTCTGATTATCGTGCGGCCCGCTGTTGCCATCTGTTTCCTTAGACTCATTCTGATTATCGTGCGGCCCGCTGTTGACACCTGTTTCCTTAGACTCATTCTGACTACCGTGTGGCTGGCCAGTGATATCCGTGTTCAGAGGCTCGGTTGGACTACAGACACCCGTCTGTGGAGTCATAGTTCGATTAAGGGACATCCTTTTTTCAGCATCTATCTGTGGATTCTCAGCCGGATGAAGAGACGTCTCATTAGTGACACCATTTGTTGAATTGTCAATAAGGGACATAAGTTCTGTGACACAAATCTCCTGAAAGAAAGAAAACAAATTCACAGAAGTTAAAACAGCTCTGCTGAGAGTGGAGTTTAGATGAATATGTAAATATGTGCTGCACGCTTTCCTCTCAATAACAAAATAAACACTCAACAAAAATGACAGCAGTGACTAAACAGCCACACTAACATTATCACCACAAACCAATGGGAGTTCAAAGCAAGCTGTTTCAAACTCCCGCATCAAAGTCCAAACAAACTTTGTTTTGGCCTGATTGTGTTTGAAATAATGTCACACCAGTGTGTTTTTCAATTTTGCAGGGCTTTAACAGTTCTCACAGTTGTCAGTCTGCTGCAAATTTTTATTTTTTTGCAGATAGATTTAGTGCACAGAGTATCTCACCTGACAATCACTGCATGTTTTCCGAGTTCCTGTTTGAAAAAAACAAACTCTTATTTTGGTTCATTAGAAAACAAATACATACTGTAACATATTTCTAAAGATTCTTTTTGCACAATAAATCTTATTTTTACATTTTGTATAATCAGCTGTATGTTATACTTGCCATTTTGTCTTCCTTTTGTAGATTTCTTGTGGCAATAGTTAATAACAGCAGCAACTGCTACAGCCACAAACAGCAGAACAACAGCAACAACAGCACTTATTGCTGCTGCAGCAGCTGAAGACAAACCTGAATCTGGAACAGATGAAGACAGAGTCATTATTAATAGAAATCACCTGATAATTAATTTTAACAATACTGTTGTGTTGACTGATATTTACACCTTTCTATTTTCAGCAGAAAGTTGCATGATATTGATTTAACTTGTAAATTGCGCCATCTGGTGTGTTCTTGAGCAACAGCAGCTAAAACAGCATCATCACTGTGAGCTCAACAGAAAACAATCTTCACAGACAAACTGACTGATATCATGCACTTTTCTTGTCATTAACAATAGACTTCAAAATTGTAAGTCTGTTTTGAAGATGATGAAGATGATCTCAATTACATTTTGATATTGAGTCAAAGCTCACTTTTTTCAAACAGGCCACAATGAAAATTTACTGGGTCGATTTAAATATAGTGAATATTTTTCTAAAACTGCTCAAAGGGAAAATGTACTTAATGACTAAGTTATACTCACCACCAGTGACAGAAACACTGAAGTTCTTAATGATGCTGCTGCGATGACGGCGGCTGCTGCTGCCGCTGTTGATCTTCAGTGTATATTTTCCAGAGTCTGTGTTTCTGGTGTTTGTGATGGTCAGAGATCCAGTCTGATGATCCAGCTTCAGTCTGTCTCTGAATCTCTCTTCACACTGATCATCTGTACAGATCTTACTCTGATCTCCAGTGATTTCAGCGATGAGAATCTCATTAAAATACCACGTCATCACATCATTTGGGCTTTTTATTACACCAGGATCTAAAGTGACAGATTCTCCCACCTGTCTCTTCACTTCATTTCGTTCAGCAGCAGAAACACCTGAAACACAAACCAAGTTCACCAACCACAGCTGAAAGGATCTTGTTTTGAGGGACAGACACATAACGTGAGAACTGTGGATATGAAAGAGATAAAACAGGCTCTCTTGACTTTCAGTCTGAAAGGCAACAATTATTAACATTTTGTGCTCATAAATATATGTTTCATCTAATTCTTAAACTACAAAACACTGAGTATGAAATAAGAGATGCAGCTGATTATAAAAGATGAACAGATATGACATGATAAGAAACTCTCAACATCATTTGTACCAGAACCAAACCAACTGTCAAAACTAACAACCAATGGAAAAACTTAATGTTTTAAACCACACTGATTAAAATTTACATTTAAGTCTACATATTTCACTTTAACATTAAATGTGTTTATGTAACTGGTGACTCATGATGCCCGACGTGATGCGCGGCCAGCGACACCAGTTATTAAAAACTTGTCTGCGTTGTGTAGTGTTGTAAAGTTTGACACACAGACACGGGACAGCAGGCAGTAGTTTTACTTTTAGACACAGAATAAATAAGCAGACTCTCAGATTAAATGGCTTATTGTGCTCTCTCCCATTACATTACATTAGAAAAGGGACAATAATGAAAAACATGAACATAAGAAAACTGAGAAACATTATAAAGGAAATAAAACAGAAAACATACCTGATCGACACAAACAAATAAACAGGCTCTCAGATTAAATGTCCCTTATTGTGCTCTATAAAACAAAGATGTTGTACATTCATCACCATGTGCTCGCCTCACTTCCACATAAAAAGACAAAAATATAACTCAAAAAGTGTAAAATGACAAAAATAATCACACAAATAAGTAAAATAACATTATACACATAAGTTTGATTGAAAATATAGATATAAAAGCAATAATTAAAAGAAGGATTAAGATTCTCAGGAAATCAAAAGAAATCTATCTCTCCCATTATATTACATTACAAAAGGGAAGAGGAGGAGAAGTTAAGTTAAGTCATCTTATGATCACACACCACTTATAGGAGAAGCACTCGTTTTGATCAGGTAACCACATAAGACATTATGTGGTTATGACATTATAACAACAGACATTATGACAACCAGTATAAATGAACAATTCTGTGTGAATTATACTCAACACATATATATTTAACAGTGTAATTACTATACCTGTAACACTTTGAAGAAATTATCTTTATACTGTGTGTGAATTAATATACAGGTAAAGGGAAAAAATACTTCTGAATGTCACTGGAAAAAATACACATTAATGATCTGATTTAAATGAACAAGACTTGGTTTTAAACAAAATGACTTACCATGAACAGAAACACTGAAGATCTTTTCACTGTCGCTGCTGCTGGTGATCCATAGTTTATAAAGTCCAGCATCTGTGTTTCTGGTGTTTGTGATGGTCAGAGATCCAGTCTGATGATCCAGCTTCAGTCTGTCTATGAATCTCTCAGTATCTTCATTACACTGAACATCTGTACAGATCTTACTGAGATCTCTATTGATTTGAGCGATGCGAATGTCATTAAAATACCATCTAATTCTATCTTGATGTTTTGTTTGAACACCAGTGTTTAGAGTGACTGAATCTCCCTCCATCACAGACACTTCTTCTGTATCAACACCAGACACACCTGAAGAAGAATTGAAGAGTTCATTATGAGCTAAACAACATTATACAACAAGAAAGTACTGTGAAAATGTTGTTCTAAAGATCATAAAGATTGTGAGTAGAGAAAACCAAACAGCAGAAGAACATCAGTGATTTACAGCAGAGGTGCTCAATCCTGTTCCTGGAGATCGACCTGCAGAGTTCAGATCCAACCCTGATCAAACACTCCTGTCTGTAATTATCATGTGCTCCTGAAGATCTTAATTAGCTGCTTCAGTTGTGTTTGATCAGTGTTTGAGCTAAACAAGAAGTTAGATTTTGAGGAACAGAATTGGGCTCTACAGCATGAGATCCAGCAGTGTTGTGACAATCTGAAGGATAAACTCTGAACATCACAAAACAAGCAGCTAAAGTCAGAACAAAATAACAGCAAAAATAAAAGCAAATCATAAGAATAAAAAAAAGTAAGTCAATTCAGAAGCATAATTAATCACACAGACACACAGGTGTATCCTATGCAGAAGTCCTTCTTGTCGAGGAACCTGATGCACATATATAAATTCTCGTCCCCCTTCACATCTGTCACACATAATTTTAATTTATGCTTTATCTTTGCTTTATCTTTTTGCTTTCTTCTTTAATTTATCTTTATCTTTGCAGTTTAAATAAACCACACATCTCACATATTTCATCAGGGCATCTTGTTTTATTATTATTATTTATTATTAATTTCTTAAATAACCAAACTTCAACAAGGACAGATCCTTTGAGCGCAGCTGATTGAAGTGACGCTCGAGTCATCAATTATATTTCAGTGTAAGATTTCCTTCAATCCTCTGATCTCATTTTGTTTCCTTGCAGCCTTCCCTCACATCCTACTTGGTGGAGCTGCTGACTGCAGCACAAAGCTTTTAATTTAATGTTATTATGGTTGAGATTCATACGCCCACTGTTGATGTCTGTGTGTCTCTTTCTGAAATGAGCTTCTGCAGGGTGGGATGTCTGCGAGCTTAAATGACTTACAATGGTTAAATAAAAACACACTGCAAAATACAAATGATACATGCAATTCTGTCTAATATAAATCGATTAGATAAGAGAGACAATAACATAAGCTTGAATGTCTTACCATGATTGATTGAGCACAAGAGCAATAAGGGCAAAATAAGTAGAGGCTTCATTTTCCTCTCTTCTACTAAAACTATCAATGCATGCAGATTTTGATACACAGTATTGCTCTGGTTCTCCTCTGCGTCGACACCAAAGAGAAAGCAATATTTTGGGATGATTAGGCTACTGTACTGCGCTGTAGCGGGATGACGCAGTGACGCACGTTCTTTAACCCTCTGACGCCTACGATCACATACATATTGCAAATAGTTGGTACGATTTTGTAGAGTTTACGATGCTTTTTTGCAGGGTGTCCCCTAAACGCAACCCTCGATTGTGTCCACGCGCCCGGTGTCTATAAACATAACAATATATAAACACATTTCACTTCCATTCATCAGCAATAATAAGGAATTATAAATGAATTCGTTGATCGAAAGGGAGATAAACAAGAGAGATTCTGAAGCATAATGTCGTTCTGCTTCACTGTAGTCGCGGTTGTTTCCCTATATATGAACGATCAATATATGGTACATGATTTAATGGTAGCCTATATTTGAAAATATACTGAATAATATATTGTGTTAATATATTACAATATATTGAATAATACATAAGCAATTGACGCTTTTCATATATTGAAAAATAGGCCTATGTGACAATATATTTACTAATATCTCATAATGTATGTAATTTTATATTCAGTACACCTCACAATAAATAGATGCATATGTGATATGGTACTGCACATGTATAAATATATTGCCAATAAATTCATGCAGTATAAACACACATATATAGAAAAATATATAATTTAATATATTTCTTATATTTTTTTATTATTTACATTATTAATGCTTCATATGCACAAGCACATCTGCATGTACTAAAGTAGACTATAGCTGAAGACAGCTCAGCCATTACTTTTTAAATAAAGTAATTATAGTTGTAAAGGGTTAGTTCACCCCAAAATGAAACTTATGTCATTAATTACTCACCCTCATGTCGTTTCACACCTGTAAGACCTTCGTTCATCTTCAGAAAACAAATTAAGATATTTTTGATAAAATCCGATGGCTCAGTAAGGCCTGCATTGCCAGCAAGATCATTTCCTTTTTCAGTGCCCAGAAAGCTACTAAAAACATATTTAAAACAGTTCATGTGACTACAGTGGTTCAACCTTAATGTTATGAAGCGGCGAAAATACTTTTTGTGTGCCAAAAAAACAAAATAGTGACTTTATTCAACAATATCTAGTGATGGGAGATATCAAAACACTGGTTCATGAAGCTATGAATCTTTTGTTTCGAATCAGTGGTTCAGAGCGCGTATCAAACAATCTCAAACTGCCAAAGTCACGTGATTTCAGTAAACGAGGCTTCGTTACATCATAAGTGTTTTAAAACTTCAATAGTTCACGTGACTCTGGCAGTTTGATACATGCACCGAACCACTGATTCGAAACAAAAGATTTGTAAAGCTTTGAAGCTTCATGAAGCAGTGTTTTGAAATCGCCCATCACTAGAAATACCTGCTCGGCAAGAATCGGCTCGAAGTCGTGCATCTTCGGATGCGGTGCCGTGCGCAAAGTTACAAAAAATGAAGTGCACACCGCCAGGCGCACCTTCACGCTCATGCAGATGCGGCGAGTGTAAATCAAGCTTTAGTCCTTGCATTAATTTTATTACAGTCAAACCTCAAAACAAAAGAGGACATTTTGTTACACATAATATCAATATTCCATAAAAATGACAGCTTAACTTAAAATCACAGCTTAACTTAAAATCTGGGTCTGATCTGATTTCAGCCTCTTATTTGAGTCTTTTGGCTCAATTTTACCATATTGTTACAGCCACACTAGTTCATTTGTGTGTATAATAGCGTGTTGTGTTGTGTGTGTGTGTGTGTGTGTGTGTGTGTGTGTGTGTGTGTGTGTCTGTGAGTGTGTAAGTGAAGTGTGTAGAATGGGTTTAAAGTTCACATAAAAAGTAAAAAGTCTGTCATCATTTACTCAACTCTCATGTTGTTCCAAACCTATGAGTTTCTTTCTTCTGTTGAACACATATTTTCATCTGTAAAGATCATAGAGACATCATAAATATTCAGATAGCGCCACCCAGTGGAACCAGATATTTCAGGAATTGTTGGTAACACCAGTTTTACAAGAGGATTGCCCTGTCCAAATACCCACACTTGCGGTCTTTGGACTTGACCGCTTGTCTACTTACATGACATATTTCCTGTATTTGCCCCAAGTGTTCAAGTAGGCAAGTGTGTATAGAACTTTTGATTACCCAATGGGACACACTTATAGTCTTGGAAAAAATGCAATTTTACAGAGCTTAATTATTTTCAATACTTTGCATTTTAAGTGATAAAAAAAGCAGTTGCAAATGTTGTACAAAATACTCATAGCCTACTCATCTTTGCACTAATAAAATGTGCAACACTTTATATTTTACTACCAAATTATATGTATTATATAATTAATTTAACTTACAGTCTTTAACTTGTTTTTCTTGACATCTCGCGATTTCAGGGCACGTGAGTTCCCAAACATAATGCATGATATGCTTAGCCTCGAATACCGCTCCGAACCGGAATTCAAGATAGTGTGGGTTTAGTGTGCATTAAGGGCACTGCACTTGGGCATTTTTAAGACATGGGACAGTCTTGCGCACTTACTTCCTGTCGCGTGCACGCGCTCTCAAGTGGCCAAGACCGCAAGTGTGGGTATTTGGACAGGGCATTTCTGTTTCTGAGATTTTTGAGAAGGGTCTGTCTGTGTCCAACAGTACCACAAACCACGCCCCCTGCAAGTCACACCTACCACAAGTTACACCTCCCGTGAAGAAACGAGCATAAATGTCATTCACTAAAACAATCTTTAAAAAATACGCCAGTCGAGTACACACCTCATGCACAGGATGCCATGCACGCAGGTCAAGGCAGTTGGACATAGTGGTGTATTAGAGGTAAAAAATGATATAAATACTGTTCGGTTTCTCGCACAAACCGATCGTTTCGTGTCTTAGGACATCAATGTGTCGTCACGAGCCGCAGGGTTTAATTTGGATTTGCCTGTGCATGTTTTTTTGACTCTTATAGATGGAGTTCCCATTGACATGCATTATACGACTGACAGACTGCAACGGTTGGAGTTAAAAGTCATCATTTGTGTTCTACTGAAGAAACAAAGTCACCTACATCTTGGATGCCCTGGGGGTAAGCAGATAAACATCAAATTTTCATTTTTGGGTGAACTATCCCTTTAAAATAACTCTCCTAGGAGTATATTTGAGACCATACTCAAGAGTGTTAAATGACCACTGAAGCAGTGTTAAAGTTAATGAGATATTTAAGTGATTGAGTGATAAATGAGCATTACTGAAGATACCTGATGATAACAAGCAGAATCACCAAAGGAGAAAATCACAATTTTTAAGTCATTATTATGGAGATCAGGGTCTGCTTTAGTTTGGGCAGTCCACTGTACCACCCATGGTACAAGTACGAAGACCTTAGGAATACTAAGGCATCCTGATTCAAACTGCCCCCTCCTTATATGAGCCATTCTACAGAACTGGATCAAAGTCAGAGTTGGAAACATCGTGAAAAACATTCTTTTTCCACAAATTTTGTATGTATGCAATATCCAAGGTACACATTTATAGTAATTATGCAGTTAATTCTCATATAGTATTTTCAGAAAGTTTTTGACGAAAATAATCCAAAATGCTTTAAACATATAGAAAGGCATATAGTTCATCATAGCATTGTAAAATACATCATATACTGTACATGTACAAGGTATTTTTGTGCTCACTGTGTTAAAATGTACACAGATCATGATAGGAAATATAGAATAAAAAGCCCTGACCACCGTTGACAGGATTAGTTAGATGTTTGTGACAATAGAATAGAGAGGCTTTTTCAAACTGCATTTTTGAGACTTTGGTAAACTTCAGTTCTAAGGAGAAAATACTCAGCAATGTTGTTGACTGACTGATGAATTTGCACATGGTTTGTCTTAAAACATTTTTAAAATGCCACATAGACATATAAACAAGAGTAAAAACTTGATTTTCACCACAGGGGGTCTCAAAAGCTGTTCATATAGTAGAAGGAAGGAAGGACCCTGACCTACAAACTAAAGACGCTCTGAATGCCCACACACAAGATGTTTGTAGACCCAACAGATCAAACCACATCTCTGAAGAACACAGACCGCAGCCGCTTTCAGTTTGACTCGGAAGATGAATGTCAGTAAAACTGGTAATGTGAGTTCATATATGGTTTTAACTTTTTACTTCGTTTTGTCCATTCACTAAAATTGAGAAATGAATAAATATACACAACCATTTTAAATCACATATTGTTAAACTCTATTTTACCATGACTTGTAGTTTATACAATTCACACAATTTTCTTCTATTTAGCCATTTAAGAAAGTCAGGCAACAATCTTACAAAAAGTATGTTCAGTTATAAAAATGGAGAATATTTTCACCCATTAAGAACAGTTAAAGTCTTAATAATGCCAGATGAAATATAACATTATATTATATGCAAATGCAGCGAGTGAAACTATAGGAGGGTCAAACTCTGTTGTGGGAGGATTCACATATAGACCGAGTCTTTTTAGTGTTTAGTATCATGAGACACTGAACAACTGAAGAAAATGTTTCGCATGCTTGTTTTGTTCTGTTTGTGCAGGTGCCGTCTGATTGGTAAGATATAAAAGCATTTTTATGGCTTAATTTTTTCTGGAGTAACAAAGCTGCTGCTTATTAGACTATTATCATCTGCTGTACCAAATAAATCTTGAATAATTGTGAAATCTACTAACTTTGAATTCAGGTCTCTGTTCAGAATTTTACACAGAAATTCTGGAAAGGTTTCGCAAATAAAACATTAAAGGTCATGGAAAATAATGGACATGTAACTTTACGCACCTTTAATTTTTGTCTCTGCTGCTGTTGTGAATGTTCTTCAGTTCACATGTTCAGTAAATAATAAAAAAAACTACAGCTGATTTCAGGATTTGTAAACCAATAAAATCATGTTCTCCAGGTGTGTTTGGTGATTCAGTGTCAGTGATGGAGGGAGATTCTGTCACTTTATACACTAATGTTACTGAAATGCATGAAGACGACGACATACTGTGGAAATTTGGATCTGAAAACTCTCTCATAGCTAAAATCAGCATTGAGAACCGAATCTTCTCCACATCTGATGGTCCTGATGGGAGATTCAGAGACAGACTGAAGCTGGACAATCAAACTGGATCTCTGACCATCATGAACACCAGAACTGAACATGCTGGAGATTATAAACTACAGATAAAGGGAGTGAAACGATCATCAAAAACATTCAGCGTTTCTGTCTATGGTGAGTAGAGATCATTTGTTCAAACATTCAAGTGTTCTTGTTTTATTTTCACATATTGAATTGTTGAATAATTTTATAGTTTGAGATGATGGACCATATAAACACTCATTCAAGTTGAATGATTCAACACACTGAACTGAAAATAATATTGTTGCATTTATTTGTCCATTTTTATGCTCATTCTCTCATGTTTCTCAGCTCATCTGCCTGTTCCTGTCATCGGCAGTAACTCTTCACAATGTTCTTCATCATCATCATGTTCATTGGTGTGTTCAGCTGTGAATGTGAGTCATGTGACTCTCTCCTGGTACAAAGGAAACAGTTTATTGTCCAGCATCAGTGTGTCTGATCTCAGCATCAGTCTCTCTCTACCTCTGGAGGTGGAATATCAGGATAAAAACACCTACAGCTGTGTGCTGAACAATCCCATCAGCAACCAGACTCAACATCTGGACATCACTCAACTCTGTCACACATGTGCAGGTACGGCAGCGCTGATCTATGCATTTATTACTGAGCTGGTCTCTGATTTTGTTATAGATCAGACACATTCACTTCCATTTTATCCATTACAGATCAGGCCTTACCCTTGTTGTACATAGTGTTGATCTCTGCTGGATCTCTGTTGATTGTTGCTGCAGTAGTTGGGATCATCTGCATCAGCAAGATATGTAGAAAAACTGATCAAGAAGGCAAGTGTTCCTACTTCTAGTGAAAAATGGCATGTTTTCAGTTGCAAAATATATTATTGGAAAAATAAATGGCGGGGCCGCGGTGTGCACATGTATGTCTCTATACAATATGTGTGAGAGAACTTTCCATAGAGAATAAAAGGTAATTTAGTGGGAAAAACATGGAAATAGTTTGACATTTTTATCCTATTGTTTATTACATTTGATGGTTTGGTCAGTGCCGTTATGGGTTTTGGTTGTTTTGGTTGTTTTGCTGTACAGTTTATCAAATGATAAACTGTACTGCGGTCGAGACCTGCTGGAACTACGTTAGCAGACAGCCCTAATAATGTTTCAAAGACTCAGATCTAGTTAAGACTGTTTTGTTGTTTTAATGCATCTATTATTGTTGTTGTAGAAACAGTTCAGACTCTTAACAGAAAGATCACTTACGCTCATCCGACAGTCCACAAAAGAAACGCTCATAAATTGGTAAGATTAATTTATGTTCTGAGACTCTGTATCATTTAAGTATCTGTATCATTTCTGATCTATTGCACACACAGCACCATATCAGTTATTTATGAAAAAAATGTATCATCATTCAGTACCAGAGACACAAAATATCTGCTTTACCAAGAAACATATTTCCAAAAAAGCCAAAGTAATTTATTTTTGAAGCAAATGAGAAAGACTGAAAGAGTGCGGGATCTCTAAACATTACTATCAACACTATAAACTTCAACTTTCAGTCAGTGAATATGCTTTACACTCAAAAAATATTTTTTTCAATGAACTGTTTGGTCTGGAAAAAATTTGGACAGATTTTTTTTTTTTTTAGAATTTCTTATTTCAACAAAATGGCACTTGCTATATGAACACACACACACACACACACACACACACACACACACACACAAAAAAAAAAACATGGACATGATTGAAAAGGTTAAAAAGTCCTGAAAAAAAATAGTCACACTTGTACTGTTTGCAGTCAGAAATTAGTGCATTGAAAATAAATAGGATGTGGATTTCATCTAGTGGAAACTTTTAATACTTCCCCCAAACTAAATCTTACTTTTTTTGAGACATCAATCTCAAACTTGGAAAACAACTTGTTTAGATATATGGCTTTTTTTCTACAGTTTTACAGTAAAACATGTTTTAAAAAAATATACGCCATATTTCATGTAAAATTTAAAAATCATATTTTTATGCATTTTTCACAATAATTTTTATTTATTTATTTATTTATTTATTTTTTTCACTTCAGCAATAATCTGCCAAGTGTCTTCTTTAAAAGGAGACCAAACTGAAGTCTGTGCTTCAAACCTTTCAAGATTTATGACAGTTTAAGTTAAGAGAAAATTTCATTTTCAGGCCTATATGCTTAAAAAGTGATTTACCGGTAAAAACGGATCATAACTATTCCAAAAATATAATTTAGTAACATAAAACCCTAAAAAACAAAATATGAAATAAAAAAAACATCATTGAACTAAAATATAGTAGGCCTACATTCATTTATTTGAAACAACCTGACCAGTGGGTTAATTTAACAGGAGAAAACATTTCCGGAATTCAGGTTTATACAACAGAAACACATCCAAGTTTGTGTGTCAGTTATCTACTATATAACAGTATCACATATTAGTGCAGTAAGTATGATGTATTATTGGAATAAGCACAGTTAATTCTTACTGATCAAAGCAATACAATAAACACTAATAAACACATTAATTGTTTGCTGAAAAACACATTTAATTACAGTTCATTTTAACATTTCCACTCATAATGCAGTGCCATGCTGTTCAGTTGGTTGTTTCAACAAAAAATGGCTCATTTAGTCCCAATATAAAACAATTAAGTTCTATTTTAAGAATGTAAGTGTACTGTGAGAACTTTGCCTCCTCAGGTCTCAAGAATTAGAAGATAAATGCAGTTAAATAAAAACTGAAATATAAAATAAAAAAAAAGTTTAAAAATCTTGCAAAAGGGCACTTGTTTAGTCAGAAGCCAAAATGGCACTTGGGGTCTTGTGCATGTGCCTGGATTGAACATCGTGTTTGATTTGAGCAGTGAACAGTGTTCGTTTGTTTTAACAGAAACTCACTATGTTAAACCATCTGACAGGAAACTGAAGCCTTCAGGAAATGAAAGTCATAACATCACATCTTTTTCTGATGGTTTGCACAACAGTTAACAAGAAAATGTGCTTTTTACATCATACAATGATGTCAAATCTGCTTTAGAATGCAACGGCTGCATCTTTTTTGCAGACATCTGGATTGGATCTTGTTACAGCAAAATTTCTTATCAGATCATGTTTTAGTGTCCAATTTGGCATTATTTCATACATTGTATTTTCATATGAATCAATGCCCTAATAAAAAAAACACTATACCAAAATTTATTTAAAGTACATTGATGTCATATACTCTTCAAATCCATTAACGGTACTTTATTTTACAGACCTGTTCCCCATGTACATACGTACTTATTATAGTAATTGCAATAACTGGGTAATAACTATAGGTACTAACCCTGAACCTACCTCTAAAACTAACCCTAACCCATGTAGTTACCTTATATTACCCAGTACTTGTAAGTACACTGTAAGTACATGTAAGTGCACGTACTGTAAAATAAAGTGCAAACCATTAACATGTTTATTGACATATCACTTAAGACTTACTGATATAAAATTATACTTACACTTTATTTGGGGTATTTCTTTTTTTGCACAATGCACATTTCTTAATATTATGCCTAAAATGTGTTTTTATGTCACTATTAATAAGGATTGTATGACCTTCGTATAATATCAGTCTTTAAATGCAAGATATTTAAAGTGTACCTAAAGTACACTTGCAATAGTTCCATTTCAGCACAAATATACTTCAGTAAATCTTTAGTTGGACCTCAGCACTACTTCCACACAAAGTGCATTAAGTAAAATTATTTGTTCCAGTTTAGCAGACTTTAAGTACACCAGTTTAGTATACCAAAAGTAGAATTGCAGGGTATTTTTATTAAGCACATAAATATGTAATGTAATTTCAAATACATTTTAGTGTATTGTTTTTCACTAGGGTGAAGCCAGAAAGTCATATGCTCACTACAAGGAATCTTTCTGACTAAAAGGTCCTTCTAAGATCGTCACACTTGTTTTTCATTACCATCTCTTGTGTGCTGTTTTTTTAACAGACTGTTGAAGAGGAGGGTCATGTGGAATATGCAGCTGTTGCCATATGGTGATCAATTGTCCAGCTTTTTTCTAGTATAAGATCAGCTGCCGTGTCTTCGCTTTCACTAGGAACCTCCTGCAACAACCTCAGACTCTGAGTTTTAGGATTGAGAGAATCATCACATGTAGCATCAGGAAATCACTGCGGACGTGCAACAGGATCATTCTGAGGGGTCTGAAGTGTGATATGTAAAGACTGATTAATGAAATGCTCTCCTATAAAAAGATTTTGCCTTGTAATACAAATGATCTAAATTGTATTGATCGTTTTCAAAGATTGACTCTTGAATTATATAGACCATGTGTGTACATCTCATGAATATGTTCAAAATGTAGATGAAAAATACTCATTAAAAGCAGTGAACCTTGTTGTTACAGGTGCAGAAATGTGGTTGGGTAGCCAAATTGTGCATGAGCACATGTCTACTGTTGGACGCTTGTGTTTGATGTCTGTGTCTCTGAGGTGTGAATAGAGTGTGAGTGAACAGAATGTGGTTGAAGGGCTTTTTTCCCATTGTTGCTCACAGGAAACCATTTGACTTCTTTAGACAAAAGTTTTACTGCAAAATACTCTGACAGATGAAAGATTCATTCAAATCAAACAGTGATATTATTGCGAGATCTTATTATGTCTGTGAAATCAAGTGATAATCAAGGGCAGATGCATTTCTATATCCTCGTCCTCATATCCTCATGCTGTGATCCTGCAGATAAGCTCTGCTAGTTTCAGTGCTTATTTATAGCTCTAGTAAGAGGAGGGTCTTTTTTTTTTATGAAGAACTATTCTTGATCTCACACCTCTTTTTTATAAATATAATCAGGGCTCCAGACTAACATTTGTGACCTGTAGCACTAGTGCCACAACTTCTACAGATGGTGGCACCAGCACCTTATTTGGCACCAAAAATAATTAATAATTATGTTTCTTGGAAATGCAGAAGATTGAGTTGACAACAGCAGTAGCTTGAGCTTGAAATTAATATGTAAATCTATTTTCATTAACAAAAACAGTGATGGTAAGACCCAGTAACATTTTCCTGTTAAATCATTGGCTGCATCTGAAAACAGCCATCTGATTGTTGCCTCACTGCCTTATCAGGCAATGACTTTGCAGGCAGCATTTGGGCATGAAGGTACATCACAGAACTGATTTCAGACAGCGCAACAGATGATCTACCGCAAAATAGAGCGAGTTTGGGGATAACTAAGTGAATATTTAATTACTACCATAATTTCCCACAAGAAATGACACTAGAAGTGGAAAATGTTGGTTAAAATTGTACATCCACACACAAACTGAACACCAAATGCAACTTTTAGATGCCATGTTTACTTTTTAGCTCAATGGAACACACAGGATTGTGGGATATTAAAGGTAGTGAAAGATACATCTATGCTGCCTTCAAAACTTGATAAGATGAAGGTATCTCAGGAGACAGAAAGTGAAGCTAACATTGGATTGAGTTATTATTGACTAGAAATAAGGTATGATCAAGTATTGAATAAAATGTAAACTTGCATTGATGATGAAGTTAATTTTATTGTTAGTATTTTTTTTTTTAATGACCATGATAAATCAGACTTCCAAGGCATAAATATATGGAGATAGTTATCATCATCAACCAAACCATTAAAAAAAAAAGTGATCTTAGCAAGGCCCTTTTTATCCAAATGTCTCTGCAAATTGCAGCTAATCATTTTACATATATTTTCTGTAGCTTTTGGGAATCTGGAATAAGATAGCTCTGGTAACTTGTTTTTCATGTTTGCACAGTCACTCACACCATGCATTCAGCGTGAGACTCATGCAATTGAGACTTCTCACGCCACACGTCCATTTTCTCATGCAGTGGAAAAAACCTCAAGGAGCGGAGAGGAAACTGACAACGTGCTCAGACAAGACACAGCAGGTACATGCACAGATAGACCCCAAGACCCCTCTCCAACATCCTTTGTCACAGCCACCACAGCGCTCTGCAGAGCAGCATCCACGTCTCTCTGACCTGCTTTATTGGCGAAAGCCAAGTTACCATCGTGTTTGCCCTAAACTTCAGGGCTGTTTGTCACCACTGTGAAATTAAACCACTAATAAAACATCTCAATACAGCCAGACTAATTTAGGCAATAGCCCTACATTAATGGTGTGGTTCATTGAGATTTCACTTTTTTACTTTAGTTAGCGTGTAATGTTGCCGCTTGAGCATAAACAGTATCTGCAAAGTTACAGCGCTGAAAGTTCAATGCAAATGGAAATATTGTCTTTTAAAGTTATGGCAGTTTAATGCCTACAATTACGACCGGTTTGGACTACAACGAGCTTCTTCCCGGGTTGGTGACATCATAAACCCTGCCCACAGGAACACACGACAAAGTGGGCGAGGCTATGTTAGTTGCATACAGGTCTTCTGTGTTTGGGCTTCCTAGGGACGCTGGACTTTGGGAACAATGTTTAAAATTTATGTTTAATTCTATTCCTGACAATTATAATGGTAATTTAGCTGTTTGTGCTGCACATCTTACGATAGACTTCCAGAACATAAAGTCTCATCGAAGGGGCATGTACAGTGTCCCCGTCACTATACTAGGCGTTAGGAGCAGTGTTGCCAATTTAGGGATTTTTTTCACTAGATTTAGTGAATTCCCTGCCCCTTTTGAGACATTTTTCAAAAGTTTAGGGACAATTCTAGCAACCTCTTGGACAAACCTTATCTAGATTCTTATTTTGCCCACTGATCTAGATTCATATTTATATAGATCAATGAATTTGCCATTATGATGTCATCTAGTGACATTTAGCTACCAGTTTTAGCTACTTTCAGTTGAAAGCAGTTGGCAACACTGGTTAGGACCTACACACACCACAGGGTGAGCGCCACCTGCTGGCCTCACTAACACCAAAGGTATCAATTCCTGAGCAGTATATCTTTAACATTTTGAAATAAATATTACCAGGAAGATGCTACAGACCATACACATTGACTTTAAACATGCAACAGAACAGCTGAACGTAACAAAATAATTCCTTGTGGAATACCACACAGATAGTAATTTTAACAGAGTGCTGTCCAGTGCAAGAGAATAGGCTTATGAGTTGGAAACAGAGGCAGTTATCCCTCTGCAAAGTGCATAATCAAGCACAGTCTATAATACTTTGAGAGCTACCTGACATTGGATCTTCATCAAAGAGTAGACGAGCATGTATACTTTACAAGGGTGCCATCTAATGTCGTCTAACACGAGTTCACCATTCCAGGAACAGCCTTCACTATCTAATATTGTTGTTTTATCAGTAAACATACATCTGTGAAATGCACTTAAAACACCTTTCAGATGCTAAACACCATTAAAGGTGCCGTAGAACCAGTTTTCAAAAGATGTAATATAAGTCTAAGGTGTCCCCTGAATGTGTCTGTGAAGTTTCAGCTCAAAATACCCCATAGATTTTTTTTTAATTCATTTTTTTAACTGCCTATTTTGGGGCATCATTAACTATGCACCGTTTCAGCGCGCGGCCCCTTTAAATCTCTCGCTCCCCCGCTCCCGGAGCTCGCGCTTGCCTTAACCTGCATAAACAAAGTTTATACAGCTAATATAATCCTCAAAATGGATCTTTACAAAGTGTTCGTCATGCAGCATGTCTAATCGCGTAAGTATGGTATTTATTTGGATGTTTACATTTGATTCTGAATGAGTTTGATAGTGCTCCGTGGCTAAAGCTAACATTACACTGTTGGAGAGATTTATAAAGAATGAAGATGTGTTTATGCATTATAGACTGCAAGTGTTTAATAATGAAAATAACGACGGCTCTGGTCTCCGTGAATTCAGTAATAAACGATGGTAACTTTAACCACATTTAACAGTACATTAGCGACATGCTAACGAAACATTTAGAAAGACAATTTGCAAATATCACTAAAAATATCATGTTATCATGTATCATGTCAGTTATTATTGCTCCATCTGCACAACAAAATCCCCAGTGTTAAATTACCACCCAAAGTGTACATATGAGTCCATCTTGCCGGGTGTTAAAAAGTAACACTGAAGCAGTGTTAAAGTTAATGAGATAATTGATTGATGATTGACAATCAGTGGTGACACCTGATGTTAATAAGCAGAATCATTGAAGAAACAACAAGAGAAAAAGAGAGAGAGACACGACAACTACAACTGACTTCCAGCCATTAAACATTATTACACTTATTATTAACCAGTTTGATTTTATTTGTCATACATCAACAAAAGTTCTTATTGAGAATCAATAGAGGTCTTTTAAACAAATGAGATTTACACAAGAAGGAGGAAGCAATGGAGTTTGAAACTCAGTGTATGTCTTTCCATGTACTGAACTCTTGTTATTCAACTATGCCAAGGAAAATTCAATTTTTGATTCTAGGGCACCTTTAAGGCTTATGCAACAGATAACAATAAACTACATAAACACAAATGAGGCATTTTGTAGCAGCTTCAGTCAACTGTTCCTTTCAGTGCAGTTTTTACAGGTTCAGTTCCTGAGATTCAGGGGAAAATCCCAGTAGTCTCAAGTCACACCAGGAGAAAACTCATTATCAGTAGTCCTCAGTGCATTCTCATCATGGGACATCTCATTATTAATATCCATCTGTGGAGTCTCAGTCTGATTAAAGGGCATTTGTTCTGGGACACCATTCTCCTGAAAGAAAGAAGCAGATTCACAGAAGGTAAAACAAATGTTCAGGATTGATGATTCAGTTGCACAAACACAAAACTGTTTTTCCCTCTGATGTAAAGACCGCTTTTCTTCATTCTGAGAGCAGCTCTCTTAAATAAGTAAGTCATTATTGGTGTTTCTATGTGATGATTTCTGAATAAAACCACACAAACACAGACATACACCACCTAAGGCCCCGATATACTTCACAGAGGAGCAAATTTTTTTGTAAAAAAAAAAAAATATGACCAGCGAGTGAACATCCCGAAGCCTTTTGCACTGCTGAGAGCGACGTTTAGATGAATGTCAATATATGCTGTGCACTTTTCGCTCAATGACAAACAGAACAAAAATGACAGAAGTTACACTTAGAGATGTTACTGTCGACAGCATACTCCTGTAAATTCACGTCACGTTTATTACATTATAAACTTTATAAGAAGTTACACAAATGTATTGCTTTAAAGCACAAGCTTTGAAAAGACACTGGGTCTCATTCACTAATAAATGCATGGATTATTTCGTATTTGTACACACACGAGGAGAACTTCAAGAAAAATCTTCACCTAATTCACAACACGTGCGTACAAACATGAATTTGTACTTAAAGGGTTAGTTCACCCATTTTTCATTTCAATATGTTGCATGCTTAGTGAATGAGACCGAGTGTCAGAGTCTCTTCCGATTAGAATTAAAGCGGCACTCTGATCTGTTCATGCTTTATCTTGCAGACGTCTGACCTTGTCGGACTGAACAAAAGAAATGAACAAGGAGATTTCCACTTAAAGATGGCGGAGCCACATCCACTATTTAGGTAATCGTCATGGAGCAATAGTAGTTCTAAGGTGTTTGCCAGCCAGAACCTTTGACAAGCTGTTTTGAACCCCCGAAACTATCTTTGTTTTGGCCTGATTTTGTTCAAAATCATGTCATTGGGCCTTAACACAGATCACAGATCTTAATCTGTTGTCAATCCACAGTTTTTTGCAGACAGACAGATTCAGTGCTCATGGCATCTCACCCGATCATGATCTCTGTGCTGGTTCAAGTTTCCTGTTTGAACAATAACAACAAACTCTTACTTTGGTCAATTAGAATAAAAATACATACTTTTACATATTTTTTAAAGATTCTTTTTGCACAATAAATCTCATATTTACATTTTTTTTTACAATCAACTGTATGCATTGCTTGCCTTTTTGTCTTGCTTTCCAGTGGTGATAGTAAATCACAGCAGCAGCTGCTACAGTCACAAACAGCAGAACAACAGCAACACTTACTCCTGCTACAGCAGCTGAAGACAGACCTGAATCTGGAACAGCTGAAGACAGAAAGTAATTGTTTAACTAGGGATCAACTGTTAATTTCAGTGGAAGGATGTATAATATTGATTTATTTGATAAAAGCTGGTTTATCTGATAAATCTTGTGAGGTTTTTTTT
Source organism: Ctenopharyngodon idella (assembly GCF_019924925.1). Taxonomy (NCBI): domain Eukaryota; kingdom Metazoa; phylum Chordata; class Actinopteri; order Cypriniformes; family Xenocyprididae; genus Ctenopharyngodon; species Ctenopharyngodon idella. Next base: position 3,999,298 of record NC_067229.1, read on the forward strand.
TAACAGCAGCTAAAACAGCATCAGCCCTGTGAGCTCAACAGGAAACAATGTTCATAGGAAAACTGACTGATAGTATGGATTTTTCTTATTCTAAAATAATAGACTTCCAAAAATAAAAAAATTAAACTCATTGTGACAACTATCTGTCACTTTGATGTTTATGTGAGGATGACAGAGATTATCTCAATTATATTTTAATATGGAGTCCAAACTCACTTTTTTTTTCTTTTTTTTCTTTTTTAAAAAAAAGGCCAGAATGAAATCATTTACTGTTTTGATTTAAATATAGTAAACTGTATTCTAAAACTACTCAAGTGAAAATGCACTAAATGACTAAAATATACTCACCAGTGACATTAACATTGAAGCTCCTAATGATGCTGAATCTGCTGCTGTTGATCTGTAGTTTATATTTTCCAGAGTCTGTGTTTCTGGTGTTTGTGATGGTCAGAGATCCAGTCTGAGGATCCAGCTTCAGTCTGTCTCTGAATCTCTCATCACACCGAACATTTGTACAGATCTTACTCTGATCTCCAGTGATTTCAGCGATGAGAATCTCTTTAAAATACCATGTCATTGAATCGTTCAGTTTTCTTATTACACCAGAATCTAAAGTAACAGAGTCTCCCTCCTCCACTGACTTTCTCTTCATTTCATCTCGTTCAGCAGCAGAAACACCTGAAACACAAACCAACAGATGAGAGAACTGTGGATATGAAAGCAATACAACATTATCTCTTGACTTTGTCTGAAAAGCAACATTTACCCACATTTTGTGCTTATAAGCACAGGAGATCTCCAAAATCTCTACTCAAGTAAAAGTACTTATAAAAGTAATTACTCAAATATAAGTAAAAGTAGTTCTAATATTAATTACTTGATTAAGAGTATAAAAAAGTATCCAATAAAAAGACTACATGTAGCGAAATACTGATTCAAAACAAGCAAGATGATGAAGTCAATGAAGCATGTGTTATGTGTTTATTATAGGGATTTCTTTTGATTATGTCCATACATGACAGATGGCGTGTCATCTTGCAGTACCTTTTTAAAATAAATTAAAATGCCATTATGACATTATTCAGATAGATAGAAATAATAATAATATATAATAGTGACCTAGAAATATTTTAATGATATTAATTATATTACATGAGATCTTTGCAACATGCACATAGTAATTTATATTTAAATCAACAAATTCCATTTTACAGTGAACAGTAAAAAGCACCTCTGAATGTCAGCAAAAAATATCACTAAACAAATTAATGACATGACTTAAATGTGCATGATATGAATTGCTTTTAAACATGACTCACCATATAAAGCAATAAAGAATGTTTTTTCACTGTCGCTGCTGCCGCTGCTGATCTGTAGTTGATAAACTCCAACATCTGTGTCTATGATGTTTGTGATGGTCAGAGATCCAGTCTGATGATCCAGCTTCAGTCGGTCTCTGAATCTCTCATCACCACCTTTACACTGAACATCTGTACAGATCTTACTCTGATCTCTATTGATTTGAGCGATGCGAATGTCATTAAAATACCATCTAATTCTGTCTTGTTGGTTTGTTAAAACTTCAGTGTTTAGAGTGACTGAATCTCCTTCCATCACCGACACTCGCTCTGTATCAACACCAGACACACCTGAAGAAGAAATAAAGAAATACAGAAAAGAAATGTAAAGAAATATATCTGGATTGATAATGTAACACATGGGAACAAACAGCAGAGGAACATCACTGATTCACACATTCACTCATCAGACAAACATTAATGAGTCTCATGGATGATCTTGAACATCTTAAAGGGCTCATTTTCCTTGAGCTTTTGACATATAAGAGGTCATCATACTTTAAGAATATCCTGTAAGTTTTAGAGCTGAAAACTTCCTTGTTAGTCCAATAAAAGCTTTAATGACACCAGACCCAGAAAACAACAGGATTTACAAAGTGGGGATCTATGACGTCAAAGGGCAGCAAGCACCGCCTCTGCAGAAGAAGATCAACGCCTACTTCATCACTGCCTGTTTAGCCCCGCCCACCGAATCACGCATGACATGCAATAGTAACATAGGCCTATGTGGTGCTAAACCAGATCGAGCTACCAAGCAATACACATGCCGTTGAGGATTACAAAATATTGTGCAGTGCCTGGACTCGACAGTAATGCAACAACATGTGAGTAACTAATTCTAATGCCTGATCTGATATTAATGATTCATATACAGTCAGATGATCTTTGTCTGTGTGTCAGTAAATCAAACCAGTGACTAAACGTCAACTTGCGTTGTTTCTCTTAGTAGGATGAAAATAATCTGTCATTTAACGGTGATTAAATTATATGAAGAAAGCTCAAAGAAAGCTCTTTGTAATCGTTGGAGCAGCGCGCGCTGGATCTGTCAATCAAAAAGCGCAAGTTTATCAGTGACTGACGCGCAAAACTCCCGTTTTATGCAGCGAATCTTTTATTTATCTCGCGTTTGCACTGTTAGTGAAGGTGAAAGCATTTGGTAGTGTGCAGAAATTGAGTTGCAATGACGAGATCACTGCTTTCATGCACTCAACATTGTCTGTGATCGGCTACAATGTTCATCACTGCAACCTTTCATGCCACAATCCAAATATAATGCAACATTTATGAATATTTAATAGATGAATATTATCAATGAAATATTTTACTTTATACTTTATTAAAATGTTTAAATTTTTGAACATTAAAATACAATGTTTTCTATAAAGTATTGCTTATATTTTTCTATGTAAAGAGAAAAGACATCTCAATATCACTGCAAAAATGTCAGTAAAAACAATAATGTGATTTAGGGTGAGCTAGGGTGTGCAATTTTGAAGAGGTAGGCAATAGCGAGTTAGCTTTGAAAGCATGAGATCCCTTCTTTCAGAGCATCTCAAAGGCCACGCCTCCTTCAAAACACATGTACACGTACAGCCAGAGCAGAGTCTGCAAAGCGTCACGAGAGACAGTGTTAAATTACCTCATGTCTCAAAGCACATAACATTACAATAATAATGAACATAAACAACTTACAGAGCTCTTACATGTACAACCCGACTGCTGCAGATTCATTTCAGCGTTCATAGTGTTGACATAAAAACGCATAAATCCAGGTCCAAGGATGTGAACAGCTCTGGGTAGAACGTCACAGGTTTGACAGGACATAAACGCAGCATAAGCTTGTTGTTTTGGTTCAGAAAAAAATGTACAAGGAGGCTGTTGTTCATTTGTGGTGCTTGTGACTCTCTGTCTACAGGTCTGCATAGATGCTGATGACGTGTGATGTCTGCACGAGCAGGTTCGCGGAGGTATGGAAATACATGTTGACAGGCAGGTAGGACCGAATGCAATGATTGGACAAACATTTTTTGTTCCTGAGGTTTCCACAGAAGATATATAAAGAGTTTGGTTCCAAAACACGATTTACGGATGTAAAGGGAGTTTCAACCAGTATAACAAAAAGTGTCTATGAAACAAATTGCCTACCCTACCTTTAAATGTATAAGACTTGCTGTTTAAACATAATTACTCACCATGAACAGTAACAGTGAATGTCTTTTCGCGGATGCTGCTGTTGATGATCTTTAGTTGTAGTTGATAAAGTCCTGAGTCTGTGTTTCTGGTGTTCATGATGGTCAGAGATCCAATCTGATGATCCAGCTTCAGTCTGTCTCTGAATTTCTCATCACACTGAACATCTGTACAGATCTTACTCTGATCTCCGCTGGTTTGAGCGATGCAAATGTCATTAAAATACCATTTAATCTCTTCTTGTTGTTTTATTTCAACATCAGTGTTCAGGGTGACTGAATCTCCCTCCATCACAGACACCGACACTCCCTCTGAAACAACACAGCGAAAGGCTGAAAAAGAAATGAACAGATTATTATACGCCAAACAAAAACATTTACATATGAAATAATATCTTAGATGAAATAATATCTTAATTAACAGAAATGAACCAGGTGAAAAGTTTAAATACCCTTGATGTGTTATTACCTGGATGATTAATTTTCCAGCATCTTTTCACACTGAGAATGACTGAAGGACAACTATTACAAAAGGTGGAAACATTCACTGATGCTCAAGAAAGAAACACAATGCATTAAGAGCCCTTTTGATTTGGATGACTGGGGAACATTTTACTTGTTTTGTCTTCTACAAAACAATGGAAACTATGCTAACTATGCAAATACAGGGCAGTACTAAAAAAAGGATCTTTAAACAAAATAAAAAACAGTTTCCACCCCTCTTAATGCATTTAATTGTAATAATTTCAGTCCCTCAGTTGTCCTCAGTGTGAAAGAATGAATTTCAAAACACTATAGTCACATTATGACCCCTCTTATTTTGGCAAAAATCTTGCATATTCTGCAATGGGTGAGCTAATGTATTTCAAGTTTGCCGTTACCCTTTTCCCTATCTGTGCATTTCATGCAACTTAAGAATTTTCATATTCATGTTACTTTATAATGAATATAACATAATGAATATAAAATACTCATAACTCAACCAGACTTGTCACATCATCAACTAGGCCTATGTATTGTTGCTCATTTTTTGGTTTAAATGCTTTTATTCTCCTCACTTGGACAAAAGTGTCTTAAATGATTAAATGTAAAAAATAGATAAACAATACACATAAAATCTTTCTACTTTGAACTTTAAAATTATGCTACTTGCCACCACATAGCAAAGTGTTTTTCTGTTTCTACCAATATGTTTTCATTTACATGTTTACGCATTTGCCAGCAGCTTTTATCCAAAAGCGACTCGCATTGCATTCAAGGTACATTTGAGCTGTGGTAATTATTCACGCTATGATGCCATGTTATTTTTAGATTAAATTTTTATACCACATAACCTCAACATTTACAGAGAGGGATCTTTTAATATTTTTGCCATGTGTTGTTGTTGTTGTATTAACAAGGCAAACAACCAACAAATGCTATCAAGCACGCTTTACTGATGCTCAGGTTCAAATCACTGCGAGATGGGCAGTCATTCACAACCATTATAAAGCTCGGATGAGCCAGGATATGTTTAAATATATCTCTGATTGTGTTCGTCTAAAAGAAGATAGTCCTATACACCTAGGATGGCTTGAGGGTGAACAAATCATGGAATAATTTTCATTTTTGGGTGAACTATCCCTTTAATGCTTATTGGTTTAAACAACCGTGATGTATTGATCTCTTTTAAAATGTTTGATTTTAAAACTCTGATATCATGTTTATTTGTTTATAAATTATATGTGAATATTCCAAAAGTCTCTGACAGTTCAATCTCTCTTATTTTATTTAAAATTTATTTAACCAGGGAAGTCATTAAGAGAGTAAAGGTCTCCTACAACCATACATTACAACACATACCACATATATATATATATATATGTTATCTCGAAAATAAACTCTCTATATGTTATGTGACCCCCATATTTGTTTTAAAATATACATAAGAAAACATCTCTATTATCTTTCGAATGGAATAAAATAACAAGTACTTTGGGGGTATTGATCATCATATTTATTTTCATATAAAAGCAACAGATCTTAAATTACATCCAGTTTATCAGCAACAAAACGCAAGAGTGTGAATATCAGCTTTTGATCTCGTAGGTTCTGAACCTCTAAGTTAACCTACATTATCTGAGCCTTGTTTTCAAGTTGTTCAACACATTCGCCCTTCGTTTTTATCGCTGGCAGCAAGTGAGTTTTAAACAAATAACGTTAAATGTCTTGCCATTGTCGAGCAAAAACAGACCACAAAATACAAACGATAAAAGCATTTCTGTCGAATACAAAGCGATTAGAGTTTAAAGAAAACAAAATAACTTAGTCGCTTTCGGTTTCATCTTCGTCAGGAAGACACTATAAGCCTAAAAGTCTTACCGTGATCAAGCAAACACCAGAGCAATAAGAGCAAACTAAAGAAAAGCTTCATTTTCTCCACCTTATGTCAACATGTACTCATCGACGTCATATAAAAAAAAAAATATTGCAATATATTTTTTCAGTTTACGCACTATAGCGTGATGACGTAGTGACGTTCACGTAATTTTAAAAAAGACTGTAAAATCACTTCCGGCTTCCGTATGTGCAGTGAAATGTTGTTTTATGTAAAGAACTACTGTTCCAGACAGATCCGATTTTGGATTTTTCTTACCTTCTTCTAGGAAATAACTGGAACGTAGTGATGGGCAGATCGAGGCTTCATGAAACACTGAAGCAGTTGAAGCAAATGTGCCGTAATGTGTCGAGGCTTCGAAACAATCTGACACCCGTCTCCACGGTGACCCCTAGTGGTCAGAACAGTGTAAATGCAACAAAACTGAGGCCAAACATGCATAAAAACACCTTTTACAAATCTATTGCAAAAGTTTTATTGAAAGTAAAATCTATCAAATGCAATTAACTAATCGTCTAATAAGAATAGAGTGTATAATATGTTCATTTATCAATTTTCAGGGCTTGTTTTGTTTGTTCCGTGGCTCAAGCAGACCAATAAGAGATTAATAACCTTTATTCATTTAAATTATTCTAATGTGTAATTAAAACATCTACAAATGTGTGAAACTGATCAGAGATCCGGTAAAACCCATAGACACTTGTTCAATAGTTCTCAGTAGTGATGGGCGATTTCGAAACACTGGTTCATGAAGCTTTGATACCTTTATGAATCTTTTGTTTCGAATCATTTCCGTTCATGATCATCGTTTCAAAATTTCAATGGTTCACCACTGGGGGCGATCTGTGTAAACCTGGTGTAAACCCATGAATCATGCAGATTCACTGAGATCGCCCCCCAGCGGCGAATCCGAATCATTGAACAAGTGTCTGTCTATTACCTGATCTCTGATGAGTTTTACACATTTGTATACGTCCTAATGAGGTATTTGTATAATTAAAAGGAATAATAGTAGTTAATAGTCTCTGTTTAACTGACTCATCCATAAAAAAAAAAACAAGCCCTGAAAATTGATAAAAGAATACATATTATACAGACACTTAATATTTATGATTAGTTAGTTGCATTTGATAGATTATACTTTCAATAAAACGTTTGCAATGGATTTGTAAAAGCTGTTTTATGCATGTTTGGCATGAGTTTGTGTTGCATTTACACGGTTTTGACCAGCAGGGGTCACCATGTGTGGTGTTTCGAACGAATAACATTAGACATAGGGTTAAAGGGTTAGTTCACCCAAAAATGAAAATTCTTTCATCATTTACTCACACTCAAGTTGTTCAAAACCTTAATACATTTCTTTGTCTCTAACTTTACTGAACAATGTAAAATAACAATTGATTTCAACATTACTCTCCTAATGCAGTATCAACAAAGCATGCTGGAAAATAGATTCACTGTTCAGTTATGCCAACAAAAATAATTCATGTTACAACATTTTACAAATTTAAGTGGATGAATATAATAAGGTTTTTTCTCAATTTAATGTGATGCTTATTTTTGATCAAGCAGCAAAAAATCTTTATTTTCAGTGTATTATTTAGCTGTCAATCTGTGTAGTTTATCAATGATGCATGACCAGTAAGAATCCAGCTGTTATTCTTCTTTAACTGCTTTTAGTTTTGATCGATCCAGTACTTTATTACTTTGTAAAGCAATGTTAGAGAGGAAGTCAGGTTCAGCAGGACAGGAAGAAGTTCTGCACCTACAAACTGAACACAGATTAAAAAAATAAAAAAAGCCAAACATGGCCACTGTCATGCAAAAGCTGTTTGACCATCAAACAGATCAAACCGCGTTTAAAAAAACAAAACAAAAAAAACGCAGTTTGACTCAGATGAGCTGCAAGGGTCACACCTCAATGAGACTGGCCATGTGAGATGGTCACACAGGTTTACCCGTTTAGTTTTGTTTTTCATAATTGAATTCTAAAACCATCTAAAATTCTTAACTCAATGAGTTCTTAATTTACACAACATTCTTCTTTTATGTAGCCTATTTAATGTATTCAAGTACATGATCAATGTTTAATGATAAAAAATAATATTTTTCCACTATTAAATCAGTTAATGTCACTGACATATTTTAAGATATGTCAGTGCAAGTTTCTTTCAGTTAAAACAGCTCAAACATGCATTTTAGTCTGGGAATAGCTTAAGACTTGTGAAACTGGGGGTTAAAGTCATAATCAGAGCTTTTTTAAAAAAAAAAAAAAAAAAATTTATAGGCTACATAACATGCATTCAGGTTGTGTGCACTAGGAGGGTCAAACTCCGTCGTGGGAGGATTCACACCAGCTTGAGTGTTTTCAGCTGATAGTTTTATTAGAGCAGACACTGAACAACTGAAGAAAATGTTTCACATGTTTCTTTTGTTTTGTTTGTGCTGCTGGAGTCTGACTGGTAAGTTATAAAAACTTTTGATGGATTATCATTTTAGAACAGCATATACCGTTTACTTGGTGTTGTCTGTTGTTTGCCATGAGAATTTTAAAATCGGAATTTATAGGCCTGGAAAATGTATTAAAATGTTAAAAGTCAGGGAAAATAATGGATATTTTGGTAACACTTTACAATAAGGTTCATTAGTTAACTACATTAGTTTACATGAACTAATAATGAACTGCACTTATACAGCATTTATTAATCTTTGTTCATGTTAATTTCAACATTTGCTAACACATTATTAAAATCTTGTTAGCATTAGTTAATGCACTGTGAACTAACATGAACAAACTATGAACTGCTCTATTTGTATTAACTAACATTAAAAAGATTAACAAATACAGTAACAAATGTATTGCTCATGGTTAGTTCATGTTAGTTAATACATTAATTAATGTTAACAAATGAACCTTATTGTAAAGTGTTATCGATATTTATATACTGAATAAACTCAGTGGGGGCTCAGAAAGCACTTTAACAAAACTCAGGGCTTTTGTGTTTATTCTGGGTTAAATATGTTAATTTCAAGGACTGTTACTAAACATACAAATACTTTGGTAGTAATAATAAACTAAATTAATAAAATAAATTAATTGGTCAAAAAGCAATTAACATATTTCAAGCATCAGGGGCCGTTGCACCAGCTGGACGTACAGTAGTTGGTTGTAAGATCTACACTGGGCTGAGCTATGTCCAGCTTTTTGATAAAAACTTGTACCTGTTGCACCAATTAAAACTACAACCAGGTGCAACTACACCCAGCGTATGATTCAGGGTTACAAATTTTTCTAATAAAGAGCTGAAATGCTCATGTGATCATAACGAGTGAAGCCACTGCACCATCTGATTTCAATTCGTAAACATTACTGAACAAAGTATTTATATCTGAACTCCCTGTACTGCCTTACAATGCAAACGTTTTTGAAGTCAGGAATTTTCCATGCTTATTCAAAGTTTGAGTAAGCTACATAATGCAAATGTAAAAGTGCTTTTTCTGAAAGGTATGTGCGTACAACTTGATTCACCTTGTAGCCTAAGGGTTATGTAATTATGTTATGTGTTAGATAATATTGCTTTTTTTAGTACATTTAAATCATTCATGGGCTAAATATTGCTTGCTGTGAATGGACTTAAAGATGTGAAATATTATTTCCAAACATACTGTACTGTCCCTCCGAGTAAGAGAATGCATGATATATAGTTTCTGCAAATAATCCCAGATAAGTTCATATTTAATATTTCTTACATTATTACATACAGAAATTTGGTTAGGTCTGGCCGTTACATTTGTCAGTCATTGGCACACCCATCTCACTTATCCACAAATTAACCATAAACATTACAGACATGAAAGTAATCTTGTCCGAACAAGTTTTGACTTTACACCCACCTTTGACTAGGTGATATTTAGTCTCAGACGTGCGTTATGTCTAAATGGTGCAACAGGTATTAATTCTACACAGGATTTAAGGTGCATTTTACGTCCAGCCTAGTCTTACAACCGAGTATAACAGCAGTGCAACTGGCCCCTGGTTTGTAAACCAACAGAATCCTTAATTTGTTCCTGTTCATGTTCTCCAGGTGTGTTTGGTGATTCAGTGTCAGTGATGGAGGGAGATTCTGTCACTCTAAACACTGATGTTACTGAAATACATGAAGACGACGACATACTGTGGAAATATGGAGCTGAAAACTCTCTCATAGCTAAAATGAGCATTGAGAACCAAATCTTCTCCACATCTGATGGTCCTGATGGGAGATTCAGAGACAGACTGAAGCTGGACGATCAAACTGGATCTCTGACCATCACAAACACCAGAACTGAACATGCTGGAGTTTATGAACTAGAGATAAAGGGAGTGAAACGATCATCAAAAACATTCAGTGTTTCTGTCTATGGTAAGTAGAGATCATTTGTCTCGTCCCTCACAACCTAAACACTGAATATTTTAACGTTTACAGATCGGCCCCATTCAGATCTGTAACAGATGTTTGCTTTTCTGGTGGACAAATGGAAATATATTTTTGCAGTAATTGAAATTATGCCAAAAATACATTAGATTGACCTTGTAGTGAACTCTGAATATTTCTTTAAATATTTACATACTAAAATGTTTGATCATTTTATAGTCACAGCGAATCAAAGAAAAGCTCACTGACCATCATCACACTAAACAGAAAATAAGACTGTTTAGATTTATTTCTGTTTATTCTCTCATGTTTTTCAGCTCGTCTGCCTGTTCCTGTCATCAGCAGTAACTCTTTACAATGTTCTTCATCATCAAATTGTTCATTGTTGTGTTCAGCTGTGAATGTGAGTCATGTGACTCTCTCCTGGTACAAAGGAAACAGTTTATTGTCCAGCATCAGTGTGTCTGATCTCAGCATCAGTCTCTCTCTACCTCTGGAGGTGGAATATCAGGATAAAAACACCTACAGCTGTGTGCTGAACAATCCCATCAGCAACCAGACTCAACATCTGGACATCACTCAACTCTGTCACACATGTGCAGGTACGACAGTGATGATCTCTCAAGTTATATAGTGCTGTCTGATATTTCATATAGTGTTTGTTTTAGATCAGACAGACAGATTCAGTCACACTAATTTTGTCTATTACAGATCAACGCCTACCTTTGTACATAGTGCTGATCTCTGCTGCTGCTGCTGCTGGATCTCTGTTGATTGTAGTCGTGATCTGCTGCATCTGCAGGAGATGTAGAAAAACAGGTCAGGAGAGCAAGCAATTAATCTGTATAAATATCTATCTTTTTGAAGACATAAATTTCTATATAATATTAAAAACTATCATTGTAACTTTCTGTATTATTGTCAATGCAGTTGACACCCCGGAGGAAGACAGAACTGATTCAGCATTGTGTAAACCAACAACACGAGAAAAGGTAACAAGTTGTTGCAGTCAGTTATAGTGTGATTGAAGTTTCCAGCATCAGACGGTCAGTGAACAGACGTTTGTGGTTTATCAACTCAACCGTCATTATTACCTTCAGTAGAGAGCAGATCAAAGGCTTACTGGCTATGGTTTGCAGCGCAGTGTAAGTTTTTTCCATTTTGCAAGGCTATTTCAATTCTGCAGACCTAAAGAAATTCATTAGTACAAATCAAAATGTATTAGCACATAGAAAATCTTTTTAAAATGTATCTTTTTTTTTTTTTAACAACAGTCATTGATAAATTATTATACATTAAATTGTTAGTTCATCGTTGGATATGGCGGCACACTAAAAACACCTACTATGAAAATACCCACATTAAAACATACGGCAATGTTAAAGGGTTAGTTAGTAAAGAAAGACATCATTAAAATACTTCATATAACTCCAGTGGTTTAATCTCAACTTTATGAAGTGACACAAGTGCTTTGTTTGCACAAAAAACATAATTTACCACTTTATTTACAAAATATTTATCTCCAACGCATGTACAAAACACAACAACATATCCTCTCGCAACAATGCATGCATCGTGATGCTCTTGTGAACTTTGCATTGGAGATTAATAAGTGGTAAATTATGAATAAAATTATAAATTATGTTTTTTGTTTTTTTGCACAAACAAAGCACTCATGTCGCTTCATAAAATTAAGGTTAAACCACTGGAGTCACATGGTGTACTTTAATGACTTAACCACCTTTCTGGGGCTTGAAAATGAAAACAACGTGAGGGCGAGTAGCCTAATTAATGACAGAATTTTCATTTTTGAGTGAACTAATGCTTTAAACATATGTAATCCATTCAGATGTTATAGTCTTAAAAACATGATCAATCTTGCTCTGTCAGTCTCATGTCACACCGGTGTATTGTTTGACTTTAGTCTTCAGTTTATGGACAGACCATTTCTATTTTTTTATTTTTGCTCCTGATGTAATCTGTGGCCTAAATGACCTTTTGTGTAAAATCATATGTAATGTGGTTAGCTTAACCCATTCAAAATCAGCTTTTATACCATTAGATTTTCACTGGATAGAAAGTAGGACACAAAGTTGTTACCCATGTAACAAAAAAACCCAAAGGTTGCTGGTTCGATTTCAGTAATGACAGGAAATGACTGAGGTGCCCCTGAGCAAGGCACCTAACCCCCAATCACTAACCGGGCCTTCAAATGTCACTTTAATGTTAGCTGTGCTGAACTCTGTCCTCGAGCTGCAGCGTCTCTGCGGTTCATGACTATCTGAGCTGAAATGCAGCTTTAGCCATTGGTTGCTTTGCAGACGTGCTGCAACAAGTGCCTTTGTGTGTTGCTTTTGTGTGAAACTGAAAGACAATCATTCTCAGCACAGGCTTTCGTGACAAACACAGCAAAAACTCCAGTGTTAAATGAACTGTCCTGGAAGAGAGATCTGACCTGAATCACTGAACTCATTTAGAGCCCAATCTCTGAGTTAGATTTACATTATTGATTACAGCAGCACTGTGATTCTACAGCAGAACATCAGCTTTATCAATATAATCTGGAGGATTTCTTAAAAGTTATGATAAAAAACTCCCATCATGCATTGCTGCATGAATAAATTATGAGCTAAATTGACTATTCTTAATATTTTCTTTTGCAATTGTTAAGTGACTTTTAATAGCTTGTTTTCTAATGTTCAGAGTTGATCTATTTATCTGAATATGTTGCTTGTCACCGTTGTTGAGATTCATACACTGATTCTTGATGAAGTTCTTTGATCAGAACAAGTTTTAAGAAATCTTTTGGATTGTATTGATAAAGCTGCTGCTACAGTGCTGCTGTAATCAATAATGTAAATCTAACTTAGAGATTGGGCTTTAAATGGGTTCAGATCAAATAATGATTATGTGAAAACATAACCAACGCCTGATCATCTTTTCTCTTTGCTTGTCTGGCTGTTATAACTCAGTTACAACAGCCCAAACAAAACCTAACATTAAAAAGTCAAGGGTCAAGAGTCCAACTAAAGCAAACACTCATCTCCACGATGGTCGCTTAAAAATTGTGATTTTCTCCTTTGGTGATTCTCCTTGTTATCATCAGGTGTCTTCAATAATGGTCAATCATCACTCAATTTATCACCTAATTATCTCATTAACTTCAACACTGCTCCAGTGTAGTCTCACATATACTCCCAGGAGAGTTCATTTAACACTGGAGTTTTTGCAGTTACCCTTTAGAACTTAATCTGTTTGATGATTTAACTGTTTAAAAGGTCATGACTGATGTCATTTCCTCTTGCTGCTCCATGTTAGCATCTGTTCAGCAGTTTTTCAAAACAAAAGATTAAGCTTTGCAACAGAAAACCCTCACTTGGTCTGCTATTAATTTTCTGTTGTATCAGCAGCATTCCTGATTGAGTGTATTTTTTCTTGCAGAAATCGAAGACAGATGCTGTGTATGAAAATTTTCCCAAAAAACGATGATTAAATACACTTCAAATGCACATTACAGTTGTTATTGTATTGTTTAAAATGTTGTTTCTCTGTATTAGTTTAATTTATCGGTGCTCTATTAGCATCCAGAAACTCAACTAAAATATTTTTATCTTATATGGAAATTTACCAAAGTTTCATTATTAAACATTGATCCCACCCTTTACTGTTTCTTTTGTCTATCAATTATTGCCTTCCCTCCTTTATTTATTTAAATAAGCACACAGACACTATGCTGGATATTTTATATTTTGGATAAATGTTGCACAAGCACGTCAACGCTCTATAGTGTCCAAAGCAGAAAATCACATCTCTCTAATAACCGCTCTAATATTCGCTAAAAGACTGTAAGTCATTCTCACCTGACCATTCCGCTGCCTCCTCTTGCGTGTTTGTAATAACAAACTCAATTAAACACAGATTAGGCCTACATAAAAAATGTCATATTAACGTCTTATATCGGCTGTGCCTGTACACGTAGGCTAATCTTGCCCTTCCGTCAAGACAGATAGACCTGAATCTGTTGAGTTAAAGACAGTTATTATTGCTAGTGATTGGCTGAAATTGTTTTTAATGATATTTTTGATTAATACACCGTATTAGGATTGTTGATGTAATGTTATGAATGTCACATTTATTAATTTTTTTGAATATTTTATGATTGTAAAAGACTGACTTGCCATTGAAGAAACATATTTTACTGCCACTGTCCCACTGAGTGTGCTTAGACTCTATAATTTTACCTGTCATCCTTTACTTATTTATTTGCAGATGTTACTTGTCAATCCGGACTTTAAATTAAACTAATGTAAACTGTTTACAAAACACCTTGACTGACAAAAAAGTCTCTCAACTTCCTTGACAAGAATAACCTCTGATTCCCTTTCTTACAGATAAGATGCACTACCAGAGAAATTCAGTTTACAATCATAGTTCTCTTCACAATTTCACAGGTTGATCACAGAATAACTGTGAGGGATTCTGGGTGATTTAAAATCAATTCAGAGATGGACTGATTAAACAATCCCTTAGAATCTTCAAAAGAAGTTGCTTTGTAATACAAGCACTTTTAACAATTATCTGTATCGTACGGCCCAGTATTTTCATGTCTGACTATAAAGTCTCAAAACTAATTTAGGCCATGATACTAACGTATGTACAAGAGAACTACAGATGCAAAATACATGCATTTCATTTACTTCTGTAATTAAATGTGGTTTAATCTGTTGGTGGACAGACAGGTTCTGCATGAACATGTAGTATTAAGTGTGTGGTTGTTTTCAGAGTGCTTTTAAGTGTGTCTGCATGCAGATGAAGGGCTTTTCAAAAAATCCAGTTTTTGCTTAGTTCAGTTCATTCTAATTACATCATCATGACAAATTCACAGATTACAGCTGTTATTAGTTAATTAGACCCATTTTAATGGCATCTAGCACATGAACATACAGAGCTCGTTCAAGCTTCTTTGCATTGTAAGAAGACATTCATATATTCATTCATACATTCATATATTCATTCATATATTCATACTCTGGAAACAGCTCTGATAAACCTGAGAGATTTGCACAGTTACAGGTCTTTTCCATTGTTCAGACAAACATGACATTTAAACTGGGGTCAACATACTTTTCCTGTTCAAGTGCAGACGATCATTTCCATCACACAGTGATAATATTCTACAACACAAACACATAAGCAAAACAATAATTCCCAGAAAAAAAATTCCCCATGAATGATGTATAAATAATGACATTGAGAATATTATTAAAAACCAAATAACTCTGAATCAGTATTCTATTAATGTTACTGGAAGAAAATCTTGCCAGAACATTAATTAAAGTTCTGAGAACATTCTCTTTTCACGTCGTGCCCACGTTGTTTAAATAGCAAATGCACTCACGCCCATCTGTTCGCACATGGGCGTGCTGGTCTGAAAATGTGTTGTGTTCAGGTGCGTTGTTGGTGTGTTGCTATTTTGAGGCAACTGAAAAGGATTCCATCATTGACCAACTGAAACCTGGGCTGCGTTTAGCCCCGACAAAACATTTTTTAAACGGAAACGATGGTGTGTTGAACACCCTGTTCTGATGACACAAGAGTTGCAACTATGGCAGCTAAGAAGGCCATTCTTTGTGTTCTTTTTGAAGAATTGATATGCTATATTTTTACTATAAAACTCTTACGACAAGCATGTCTTCTAATATCTTCAATTGTTGCGTATACCAAGCTGCAGTGGACACATTTGTAAACGACTTTACTTGGACCCATTGTGCGAGCTGTCTCTTTAATACCGCGTGGTTTATATACATGTTGATGCTGATTGGGCTGACATTTTTGACACACCCACCAAACAAGAGAAAACATATCTCAAACCCCGTTGCACATCGTTTCCAGGAAACATGTCGTTCAACCTGGAAACCGTAGCAAAATGTTGTGCACCGGTTTGAGATTGAACGTGCCCCTGGTCTAAAGTCAATGGTGCAGTATTTTTTTTTCTTTTGTTATTTAAAGGGGGTGTGAGTAATATGCACTTATAGGCGAGGTACAACCCTTTTAGACCATGCACCTGGTGTGCCCACCATTTGTCCTGTCGTTAAACTAGCAAAAGTGGATTTGGACATGCCCTAAGTGCACCTGCGCCATGTTCTTCAGACCATGTGCTTAGATTGTTAAAATAGGGCCCTTAATCTGATTAAGGACACCCCATCAGTGACAATCATCTGCTGCGTCTCTGTCCGATTAAGGACACCTCATTATCTTCATCCATCTGTTTAGATATCCTCAAGAGCCACTCCTTCTTCATTCTCCTGAAAGAAAGAAACAGAAAAAGGAAAAACAAATCATCAGGATTAATGATTCAGTTACACAAACACAAAACCCTTAGTTATAAGGTTAACAAAGTACACTTAGTCAAACATGGGTTACTAGAAAAAACCTTAAAGGAACACTCCACTTTTTTTGAAAATAGGCTCATTTTCCAACTCCCCTAGAGTTAAACAGTTGAGTTTTACCGTTTTGGAATCCATTCAGCCGACCTCCGGGTCTGGTGGTACCACATTAGCGTAGCTTAGCATAGTTCATTGAATCCGATTAGACCGTTAGCATCTCGCTTAAAACTGACCAAAGAGTTTCAATATTTTTCCTATTTAAAACTTGACTCTTCTGTAGTTACATCGTGTACTAAGACTGACGGAAAATGAAAAGTTGCGATTTTCTAGTTCGATACTCTCACACAATGATACTCTCATTCCGGCGTAATAATCAAGGAACTTTGCTGCGTACCATGGGTGCAGCAGGCGCAATGATATTACACAGCGCCTGTGACCCCCTGCTTGATCATTACGCCGGAATGAGAGTATAGTTCCTAGCCATATCGGCCTAGAAAATCGCAACTTTTCATTTTCCGTCGGTCTTAGTACACGATGTAACTACAGAGTCACGTGTTAAATAGGAAAAATATTGAAACTCTTTGGTCATTTTTAAGCGAGATGCTAATGGTCTAATCGGATTCAATGAACTATGCTAAGCTATGCTAAAAGTGGTACCGCCAGACCCGGAGATTGGCTGAATGGATTCGAAAATGGTAAAACTCGACTGTTTAACTCTAGGGGAGTTGGAAAATGAGCCTATTTTCAAAAAAAGTGGAGTGTTCCTTTAAGGTCATCATTAAGTATTTCCTCTTAATTGATTTAGTGTTTCCTTAAGTTCTGTTACACGTTGCAAAGTTCTTAGTGACAAAACAACTCCCTCAAATCGTCCACTGAACTCAAATGCAATGGCTGATTTCATGTTAATTAAGGAGGAGGAAGTACAGAGGTGCATTTTAGTGATAGAAATAAAGTCCTAAATTTTAACAGTATGATCTGCTTTCAAACAATGTGTACTGTGAAAAGCGCTTTAAAAATACAATAAAATTGAATATATGAGCAGCTTTCCACTGTGCACTTGACAGCAACATTTGTAAATTATTTTTTTATTATCTTGCATGCTCAAGTTCAAGGCGGAAGTCCAAAACAGTAAATCTGTGTTTTAATTTTAGTGTATGAAAAATGATGCAACAGCGATGGATATTGCGCAGTTTCCTTAAATTTGGCATACTTTTTCTAACTGTCAAACAGCAAAATAAACTTTAATTTAAATACATTAACAATGATTCAGGACAAATACAATGTAATTTAATGGAAAATTCTGTGACGTGGCAGGATTTTAAGCAGCATCTGAGCGGTGCTCTGTCGACATGCATACAACTCAGATTTCGGATTTTAGGACATTTGTGTTTTTTTAGGACAATTTGTGCCTTTAGTAATCTCCATAACTCAAATATTGTTGTATTCAACTGTAGTAAAAGTTAAACATGTTTAAAAGTAAGCAGTTGGTTATGTTGTGTTTATGGGAGATGCTGTAATTTTTGCCATGTTAACGTGAAATGCTTAGAATAAACACTTAAGTAAATAAGTCCTTTGCCTCAGGGAAATTTTCCCCTTAGGGATAAACTCGCTTAAGGGTTTTCATGCAACCAGGCCCTGATACACACCACTTACAGATGTCAGTCTTTTATAAAATTTGTTTTATTGCAGACAGACAGATTCAGAGCTCACAGTATCTCACCTGATCATCGCCAGCTGTCCTGTTTCCTGTTTGAACAATAACAACAAACTATTATTTTGGTCAATTAGAATAAAAATACATACTTTTACATAGTTTTAAAGATTGTTTTTGCACAATAAATCGCATATTTACATTTTGTACAATCAGCTGTATACAGTACTTGCCTTGTTTCCTAGATCTCCAGTGGCGATAGAAAACCAAACCAACAGCAGCGAGCAGCAGAAGAAGAAGAAAAACAACTATTCCTGCTACAGCACCTGGAGACAGACCTGAATCTGGAACAGCTGGAGACAGACAGTCATTATTACTGGAGATCAACTGATAATCATCTCTACCAATACTTCTGAATGACATTTACATATTTCTATTTTCAGTAGAAAGTTCTATGATATTGATTTATTCAGTAAATGGCGCCACCTGGTGTTTTTTTTTTTTTTTTTTTTTTTTTAGCAACAGCAGCTAAAACAGTGGATTCACATGAAAACTGACTAATATTGTGCATTTTTCTTTATTAGTAACAATAGACTTCAAAATTGTAAAACTCGCAATGACAAAACTGTGAAAATTGTCTGTCACTTTGATGTGCATAAGTTGATAGAGATGATCCGCAATGAAAACACTTACTGAGAGGACTATTTCAAACTGTATTCTAAAACTACTCAAGTGAAAATTAACTGAATCATTAAATGATACACACCAGTGACAGAAACACTGAAGCTCCTAATGATGCTGAATCTGCTGCTGTTGATCCATAGTTTATATTCTCCAGAGTCTGTGTTTCTGGTGTTTGTGATGGTCAGAGATCCAGTCTGATTCACTTTAAGTCTGTCTCTGAATCTCTCATCACACTGATCATCTGTACAGATCTTACTCTGATCTCCAGTGATTTCAGCAATTAGAGTGTCATTAAAATACCACATCATATCTTTTGGTTTTCTTACTTCACCAGGATCTAAAGTAACAGATTCTCCCTCCTTCAGTGACTTTCTCTTCATTTTATTTTGTTCAGCAGCAGAAACACCTGAAACACAAACCAACAGATGATTGAATGATCTTGTTTTGGGGGGAAAGACACATAACATGTGGATATGAAAAAAATAAAACATGCTTTGACTTTCAGTTTGAAAAGGAACATTTATCCACATTCTGTGATTAAGAATATATTTTAAGTCACTTTTACTTATATAGTGCTTTATACAATACAAGCTTTTACATCACAACCTCTTTATTTTTGATTGCTGGGGAAAAAAAAAACTGATGAGAAACTGTTCAGAACAAAACTGAATGATAAAACAACCAACCAGTGGAAGAGCAAAATGTGTTTAAAGAGGACAAATTATGCTTTTTTTCATGTTCATCTTTCTTTAGTGTGTAATGATGCTGTTTGAGCAAGAAAAAGCTCTGCAAAGTCCCTCCAGCAGGAGTTATTCTCTATACCAATGTCACTGTTTCTGAACTCCCTGAAACGCCTCCATTGTAGTCTTGAGATTTCTTCCAGGAAAAAACACTTCACAATATTCCTCATTTAAACAATTCCCATCCAAGGCATATGCAGAATAAAGGGGCGGAGCCTGGTTGAGTTAGTAGCGTGTTTTAGCCATGTCCAAGAGAAACTGTTTTTTCCACCCCAAGTCCAAATTTCCCTCTTCTACGTTTCTAACTTAGGAAACAGTGGTTAAAATGTATTTTTAACACTATTCCTCAACTGTACAACCTTTTTCAACGCGTTCTTCAAACAGCTGTGGTAAGTCGGATCAGTCTACAAACACGGTGAGTCATGTCATCCTCTCCCAGCATTGCTACCTGTTCCATTTGCCACATGTTTACCATAGCTCTCTCTGTCAGTGATGAGGGATTTACATGTCATAAATGTAGGGAAATAGTCAGGCTGACAGAGAGAATCTCAGAATTAGAGACACGCATCCAAACTTTAATCGAGGATAGTAAGAATGCAAGGGCTTCAGATACTGTTTTGGATGCGACTAGCTTAGTGAACTCTGTACATTGTTTGGTTCCGGCTGTAGAGCCCGTGCAGCAGGGCACTTGGGTAACGGTGAGGCGGCCTAGCCGCGAAAAACACCACTCTTCCGTTCCAATAAGAACATCAAACAGGTTCTCCCCACTCAGTGATACACCCACTGAGAATCCTGTTGAAAGTGCCCTAGTTATTGGCGATTCTATTACACGGAACGTGAAAATAGAGACACCAGCCACCATAGTCACATGTTTGCCGGGAGCCAGAGCACCTGACATCAAAGCAAATTTAAAAGTGCTGGCTAATGCTAATCGTAAATACTCTAAGATTATTATTCACGTCGGCACTAATGATGTTCGACTTCGCCAGTCGGAGATCACTAAAATTAACATTAAAGAGGTGTGTGAACTCGCAAGTACAATGTCAGGAGAAGTAATTTGCTCTGGCCCCCTTCCTGTTCGTCGGAGTGATGAGATAGTTAGCAGATTATCATCACTCAATGGCTGGCTGTCTAAGTGGTGTCCGCAAAATAATATAGGTTTCATAGATAATTGGAAAAGTTTTTGGGGCAGACCTGACCTGTTAAAAAGAGATGGTATTCATCCCTCCCGGGATGGTGCTGCTCTTCTCTCTAGTAATATGGCACATAGTCTTAGAACTGAAACATGACAAACTGGGGCCCAGGTCAGAAAGCAGCAGACAAACTGGCTAAACCGACCGTCTGCTAGCTGCCTCACGTTACAGAAGTCAGAAAATTCAGATAACTCTCAACACATAGAAACTCTTACACCTAGATATTTTCAAATAGAGACTGTGTCTGTACCCCGAATTAGTAAAAACAAAAAACTTCCAAACCCATTTAATGGTAAAAATTTAATTGATGTTCAACAAATAAAAAATAGAGATAATAATGCTAAACAAATGATAAAACTCGGGTTGTTAAATATTAGATCCCTTTCTTCAAAATCACTTATTGTTAATGATATTATCAAAGATAATAATCTAGATGTGCTGTGTTTGACAGAAACTTGGCTAAAACCGGACGATTACATTACTTTAAATGAGTCTAGTCCTCAAGGTTATGATTATCGACACAATGCCCGTCAGAAAGGCAAAGGGGGAGGTGTTGCTGTAATCTATAGTAATATTTACAGTATTAGTCAGAAGTCTTTCAAATATAATTCCTTCGAAACTATGGTACTTTACGTAACATTATGTAAGTTGACATTTGTGCTGGCTACTGTATACAGGCCACCAGGACACAATACAGACTTTATCAAAGAATTTGCTGACTTTCTATCAGAGTTAGTACTAGCTGCAGGTAAAGTCCTTTTTGTTGGTGATTTTAATATTCATGTAGATAATAAAAAAGACGCATTAGGATTGGCATTTGCAGATATTCTAAACTCTATTGGTGTTAGACAACATGTGTCAGGACCCACTCATTGTCATAATCATACTTTAGATCTAATATTGTCACATGGAATCGATATTGATGCTGTTGAAATTCTGCAGCAGAGTGACGACATCTCAGATCATTATCTAGTCTCGTGTATACTACATTTAGTCAAGGCGGCTAAACTGCCTCCATGCCATAAATATGGTAGAACCATCACTTCTACCACTAAAGATTGCTTTATAAATAATCTTCCTGATCATTTTCATCGCCTTAGCATACCAGACAGCTTAGAAGACCTCGATGTTGCAACAGAAACTATTGCCTCCGTCTTTTCCAGCACATTAGACTCAGTTGCTCCTTTGCGTTTAAAAAAGATTAAGGAAATTAATCCAATGCCATGGTACAATGACCACACTCGGGCCCTAAAGTTAGCAGCCAGAAAAATGGAGCGCAGCTGGAAGAAATCAAAACTAGAAGTATTTCGTATTTCGTGGAGAGAGAGAATGATTGAGTACAGAAAGGCCTTAAAATCTGCTAGATCTGCCTATTTTTCAAAACTCTTAGAAGAAAATAAACACAACCCTAGGTATTTATTTGATACAGTGGCTAAATTAACAAGAAATAAAGCTTCAACTTCTGATGTTTCCAAAGAGCACAGCAGTAATGACTTTATGAACTTCTTTACTTGCAAGATTGATAATATTAGAGAAAAAATAATAACCATGCAACCGTCTACTACAGTATCGTGTCAGATAGTGCATTGTAGTGTCCCTGAGGAAAAATTCAATTCATTTACTGCTTTAGGAGAGGAAGAATTGTCTAAACTTGTTAAATCATCAAAATCAACAACATGTATGTTAGACCCTATACCGACTAAGCTATTGAAAGAAATGCTTCCAGAGGTCATAGACCCTCTTCTCAATATCGTCAATTCATCTTTATCATTAGGATACGTACCAAAAACTTTTAAGCTGGCTATTATTAAACCTCTTATTAAAAAACCACAACTTGATCCTAGAGAATTAGTCAATTACAGGCCGATCTCAAATCTCACTTTTCTGTCAAAAATACTAGAAAAGGCAGTATCATCACAGCTATGTTCCTTTTTAGAAAGAAATGGTATCTGTGAGGATTTCCAGTCAGGATTTAGACCGTACCATAGTACTGAGACTGCTCTCATTAGAGTTACTAATGATTTGCTCTTATCATCAGATCGTGGTTGTATCTCTCTATTAGTGTTACTGGATCTTAGTGCAGCATTTGACACTATTGATCACAATATTCTTTTAAATAGACTCGAAAATTATGTTGGCATTAGTGGAATTGCATTGTCATGGTTCAAATCATACTTATCTGACCGTTATCAGTTTGTAGTAGTAAACGAAGACATGTCATATCGATCACAAGTTCAATATGGAGTACCACAAGGCTCAGTACTAGGACCGTTACTGTTCACTCTGTACATGCTACCCTTGGGAGATATCATTAGGAAGCATGGCGTTAGTTTTCACTGTTACGCTGATGATACTCAGCTCTATATTTCTTCGCGCCCTGACGAAACTTACCAATTCACAAAATTAACGGAGTGCATAGCTGATATAAAAAATTGGATGACCAGTAATTTCCTACTACTAAATTCAGAAAAAACAGAGATTCTAATTTTTGGACCAAAAACTTCTTCACGTAATAACCTAGAATATTGTCTAACACTTGATGGCTGCTCTGTTAAGTCTTCGTCGTCAGTTAGGAACCTAGGTGTGCTCTTTGATACCAATCTTTCATTTGAAGGCCATGTTACTAGCATCTGTAAAACCGCATTCTTCCATCTTAAAAATATATCTAAACTACGACATATGCTCTCAATGAAAAATGCAGAACAGTTAGTTCATGCGTTCATGACCTCAAGGCTAGATTACTGTAACGCTCTACTGGGTGGTTGTTCTGCTCGCCTGATAAATAAACTACAGCTCGTACAAAATGCAGCAGCTAGAGTTCTTACTAGAACCAGGAAGTATGACCATATTAGCCCAGTTCTGTCAACACTGCATTGGCTTCCTGTTAAACATCGTATAGATTTTAAAATCTTGCTAATTACTTACAAAGCACTAAATGGTTTAGCTCCCCAGTACCTGAGCGAGCTCCTAATTCATTATAGTCCTTCACGTCTATTGCGATCTCAGAATTCAGGCCAGCTGATAATACCTAGAATATCAAAATCAACTGCAGGTGGTAGATCCTTCTCCTATTTGGCACCTAAACTCTGGAACAATCTTCCTAGCATTGTTCGGGAAGCAGACACACTCTGTCAGTTTAAATCTAGACTAAAAACGCATCTCTTTAACCTGGCATACACATAACACATTACCAATTTATATTTCCAAATCCGTTAAAGGATTATTAGGCTGCATAAATTAGGTCAGCCGGAACCGGGAACACTTCCTATAACACCTGATGTACTCGTTACATCAGAAGAAGAATGGCATCTACGCTAATATTAGTCTTTCTGTTTATCCCGAGGTTCACCGTAGTCAACCGGATCCGGGCCGTATCCAGGTGAGACCAAGGACCTGCACCTTGACACGACCACAACGCAGCCCTGAAGTATCAGCAGAGATTGAGTCAACTAGATCATCCCCTGTGAAGGCCTCATCGACACGACAGCCACGACACAGTTCCTCAACAACCGTCCATACCGGCGTGATGAATACGATCCTCAATTGGATGGAACTGAAATAAATACTTTTAATGTTGCGATCCTATTGGACTTATGATAGCAACCTGAATTGTAACAAAGCACTGTTGGCCAGAGGAGAACTGGCACCCCGACTAAGCCTGGTTTCTCCCAAGGTTTTTTTCTCCATTTTAACACCAATTTGCCACTTGTCTGCCACCTGATGTCACCTGATGGAGTTTGGGTTCCTTGCCGCTGTCGCCTCTGGCTTGCTTAGTTGGGGACACTTGACTTGACATTTTGATATTCAACAGTGCTTTTGATCTGCCTGCATTGACACTATTCTTTAAGAGCTGCTGTGCAGTCAAACAATGTACCAGTTATCAATGTAAAGCTGCTTTGACACAATCTACATTGTAAAAAGCGCTATATAAATAAAGGTGACTTGACTTGACTTGACTACAACCACAACCTTTTGTTGTGTTCAATGTTTTTCTAACAAATGGTTTTTGTACCAATGCAGGTCAGATGTTATAAATGCCAAAGTTATAACATCACATCTAAAATGTAAGAGAGGTATAAAATAAAGAATTACCACTGTGATGCATCCTGCACAAGTCATGTTTGCAAAGGTAGATCAGGTCGATCAGCTCGTTCTTCTTAACTGTCACTATTGGACTCAGAGTAGCTACAGTTGTGTTAACAGCGTCTCAGGAAGGCTCCGCAGCTAATACTCACTAGTTATAGTAAGAGGAGTTACATTTCTGACATATGCTCTAAGTAAGCGGTAGACCAATCACAACACACTGGGGCTGGCTGACCAATCAGAGCAAACTGTGCTTTTTGGAAGGCAGGTTTAAATGAAACCGAAACTAACACAGAGCATCCAAACAGGGATCGCAGCACTGTAAAATGATATTTTTAGAAAATAATGTTTTTACAGGTAAAGGAAAAAAAAAAAAACCTCTTGTCAATGCAAAATAATTCAATAAACACATTTTTGATGTGGTTTAAATGTACAAGACTTGCTTTTAAACATAATGACTCACCAATGACAGTTACACTGAAGACATGTTCACTGTCACTGCTGCCACTGCTGATGATCTTCAGATTATAAACTCCAGAGTGTGTGTTTGTGATGTTTGTGATGGTCAAAGATCCAGTCTGATGATCCAGCTTCAGTCTGCCTCTGAATCTCTCATTACCTTCATCACACTGAACATCGGTACAGGTTTCACTTTTTCCATTGAATTGAGTGATGAGAGTGTCATTAAAATACCATCTAATTCTGTCTTGTTGGTCTGTTTGAACACCGGTGTTTAGAGTGACTGAATCTCCTTCCATCACAAACACTCCATCTGTATCAACACCAAACACACATTAAGAAATGAGCAGTTAATTATAAGCCAATGAAAATTACAGAACAGGAAAGTGCAGTGAAAATGTTTTTCTACAGATCATAAAGATTGAGTAGAGAAATATGTCACGCAAACAAATAGCAGAAGAACATCACTGATTTACACATTCACTCATCAGACAGATACATGCAGCCCACATGGAATTCATATTTCGCCCCCTCCCTATCTGTGCATTTACACAGCCAATTATTCTCATACTCAGAATCAAAATTTCACCACATTCAGATTAAGATAATGTCAAGTTTTTTCTACAAAATGTTATTTATCCAGTTGTTTGAATCTCCCACATAAATAACATGTCATGGACAAAACCAAGCACCGCCCGATTTATTCTTGTCCAGATGCCGTCTCACACTGATATACGTCACAATAGTAAAGAAAAGACTATCACAACTTCTGTTTCGTGTCAACTTTAAGCAATAAATATAATGGATGCACTGTTTTTGGAATACTTTTCCAATGACAAGCTACATTGTGTTCTGCTTTGCAGAAATCACAGTCTGAGTGCAAAGATGCTGCTGGTGTTGTGCGGCTGCTGTACATTACGCATCGTTTCACCATCAAAATGACTGTTAAATGTGCTAGTATTCAAAGGTGCCTTTGTCTCTGATGCACAAAAAACAAAAGACAAAAAAAAAAAAAAAAAAAAAAAATAGAAAAACATACACTCATTTTATAAAAGACTGGCATCTGTAAGTCCTATCCTATTCAACTTGCGGAATGAACGAAGCGCCAGTTACATTTTTTCTGTAAGTTGAATAGGGAAGGCGTGGGACATACAGCGTAAGCTTTTTGAAGAATACGAAAGTACGGTTTTGGCAGAAGCACTTGGAAGGCGATCATTTGTTTATATAAAGCATATACATTTACATTTTTTTTCGAAAATGACAGATCGTTTCGCTAGATAAGACCCTTATTCCTCGTCTGGTATCGTTTAAAGCCCTTTGAAGCTGTACTGAAGCTATAATTTTGACCTTCAACCGTCCTGAGGCCATTGAAGTCCACTATAAGGAGAATTATCCTGGAATGTTTTCATCAAAAACTTTAATTTCTTTTCGACTGAAGAAAGAAAGACATGAACATCTTGGATGACATGGGGGTGAGTAAATTATCAGGAAAATTTTATATGAAAGTGAACTAATCCTTTAACTGCGATTTGATAAGGGTGCACTTATCGCACTTTCGTTTTTAGTAAATTTGACAAATTTGCCAAAGCAATGGCGTAGAACAACATTGGGATATTTTTATGTAATTACAAGAAGTTTTAAAATATTTTCAGTTTATTATGAAATGGTGGTGGCACAGATAAAGTGCAGGCAGTTGAATAACTCAAAAATGCTTCAACCAGACCGAATGAAATGAGTCTATGCAGGACTGCTGTGTGCGTGAACTTGCTGTCAGAGACAAAAGAGATGTGGTATCAGTGAATTGATAATGCAGAAAAGCGGTATTGAACCGTTCAAATATTTCAGTTGATATGCACTGATTTTTTATTTTTGACAACACTATCAAGAAGCCTAAAGGATTAAGGGATTTTGAAAAAACAATCAGGGCTGGAGCAACAGAAGCCACCTCCTCACTCCTCACCTCCAAACGCATTGCTTCGATTCAGAAGGCTTTTCAAACAATGACTCACCACGGATGGTAACACTGAAGATCTTTTCACTCTCGCTTCTGCCGCTGCTGATCTTCAGTCGATAAACTCCAGCATCTGTGTTTCTGGTGTTTGTGATGGTCAGAGATCCAGTCTGATGATCCAGCTTCAGTCTGTCTCTGAATCTCTCAGTACCTCCATTACACTGAACATCTGTACAGGTTTTACTCTGTTCTCCATTGATTTGAGCGATGCGAGTGTCATTAAAATACCATCTAATTCTTTCTTGTTGGTTTGTTTGAACACCAGTGTGTAGAGTGACTGAATCTCCCTCCATCACTGACACTTCATCTGAATCAACACCAAACACACCTAAAGAAGAAATGAACAGTTCATTAAGAGCTAAACAACATTATACAACAGGAAAGTGTTGTGAAAATGTTTTTGTACAGAATAGATCATAAAAAATTAGGTAGAGAAATATTACTGCATTCATAATGTAGCACATACAAACAAATAGTAGAGGAACATCATTGATTTACACATTCACACATCAGAAAAACATATACGAGTCTCAGTGTTTCCCACAGGATTTTGTGAGATTGTGGTGGGTGGACATTGGTCCCTCTAGGGGGGTCTGGGGGCTGACTGTCATTACCGAACGCAACGCGCTGTTTGAGTGCTGAACAGAGAATGACTGACAGCTGCAACGGAGGGAAGACAAGTTTCTGTGAACTTAAATTTAACGATGTACAATGTACATATTCTTCTGTCCCTCACATGAAGCTATGGAATGGCTTCAGATGACTTTGAGTGCACGAAAACTTAATTGGTGCTTTTGCTGCTCTATGACTCCCACTTTTGCTGTACAAAAGAGCGCAATTATTATAAATATCGCGACAGGCCTAATTTCCATTTAATTTTGAGACTGTGGCAGGACAAATTAGAATGTTTTTTTTTTAATTTGGTGCTGTCTTGAATAAGCTATTTCACATAACAGATGTTACATATTTGAACCCATTACATCAGGGACTGTATGATTTTGAGATCAATCTTTTCACACTGAGGTAGAATGAAGGACTAATGGGCAAATATTTAAAATGGTAAAAACATTCACTGATGCTCAAGCGAGATGCATGAAGTGCATTTTTGAATTGGATTATCTGGGTAAATCATCTTATTTTGTCTTGTAGTAAACATGTAAATGTATTAACAGTTTATGTACTTATGTAAAATACATAATCATTTAGAACGACTCACTGTATGATGGTATATTCTTTTTAAATGACGTTTTATAACAAATCGACCTGAGCATTCACCTTTTCCATATATAGCCTATATATTTTTTAATTATCACAAAACATAGGCGCTATGACATTTGTTTTATCGTGGACAAGAAGCAATATTGTAACAAATATATGCAAGTAAAAATAAAACTGATAAATGCATTTATGTCGAATATAAGATTTGAACTGATACAAAACATAAATGCGTCACTTTCACCTTATTGTTGACTGAAGGAGAGATTGTAACCTCGAATATGACATTAGTCAAGTACAACACACAAAGCAAAATACAAATGATAAATGTTTTTTCTGTCGAATATAAAGCAATAATATACAAAACAGCAATCACTTTCGGTTTCAGCGGAGGCCGGAGGTTTCTTTGTTGTTTTTTTACGTCGGCCGGACGTGACGATGTAGTACGTTTCGAGAAGAACCCAAGTACAGGTCTCTGCACTGATAATAAATCTGCATATTAGAATGATTTCTGAAGGATCATGTGACTGAAGACTGGAGTAATGATGCCGACAATTCAGCTTTTAAAGAGGGATAAATTCTATTTTAAAGTATATTAAAATAGAAAACCATTATTTTAAATTGTAATAATAGGCCTATTTCACAATATTACTGTTTTTTCTGTGTTTTTGATCAAATAAATGCAGACTTGATGAGCATGAGACTTTTCAAAAACATTAAAAATAGTAATGTTAACAAACTTTTGACCAGTACTGTATATCCCCATGCATGTGTTATTTTTTCTTTTGCCAAATTATTTTATTATATTTTTTTTTTTCACAGTTATTTTAAGAAGGCTTTGACATCCAAACGTAAGTGACATTGTATGAGCAATAATTTTATAAGATTTTATCAAAAAATTGCAAGAGAACCTTTCAAGAATAAGTAAAGGATAATACATTCTGTCGGTCATATAATGTACATTCTTTCTGTCCTGACACCTTTTTGTGATGACACCGGCTGAATGGACATTATTGCACTTATTACATGGCTAGATGATTGTTCAACTGACCAATAACAACTGAGTATTCCAGCAAGCTGTGTATTAATATTGTGTATATATTCTTCTCATTTTTAGGTCCTGAGTGCATATGGGGTGAAGATCAAGACAGAACCAAACTAAAGCTGGACTGTAATCTACTGGAGTCTGGACTATATGAAAGACTTCACAGTGACAACTACTGGCATGGATGCAGCATCACAAGTTTTTGAAAAGAGGGGCATTGTCTTCACCAAGAAAAAGTGTGGAGGATTCATCTGGCCTTCATCAGTCCCCATGAGGTGACTCCATGTAGAATGAATCAGCCTGTTTTAGGCCCCTGATAGACTGAAATCTTCACCTCATGTGAGTTGATATCATTTTAAACATTCTTAAAATGTTTTTTCTTGTGAATGTATTTTGTAGTATGTGTAAAACTGTTCCAATGAAAGAAACTTTTTTACCTTTAATGATTTTGTAATCAAGGTTGCCTGTGTTGGGCTTGTGTTTACAGGTTGTATAAGGCTAGAGCTGCAACAACTAATCAATAAAATCTAGGTAATATTATTGATAATGAACATAATCGTCAACAAATTTCATTAGCGCATCAAAACAAACAGCGCAGTAGAAAAAGAGCTAAATAATTCTGACTAAAATACACATTTTTCTAAAATAATTTGTTAGAAATTAAGTGTAGGTTTACAACCCTACATGTAACACAAGTAATTATATTTATGAGAGCAGTAACAGTAAAGGCACTATTGCTGGAATTGTCCATTAATACAATAAAATTACTCTGTTCAGATGCTTGCTCCTCATACCTCGTACAAGTTAACATTTTGTGCTTTTGGTTTTATTATTTTTAATTAAGTTGTTTTAATTTCTGTTATAAAATATAAATATAAATTATTTAGATTTGTCATCCAATTAATAAAAAAAATACATTGACAGATAAATTGGTTATCAAAATAATCATTAGTTGCAGCCCTACATAAGAAGGTAGGGGTATAATGCTGTGTATGTGCAATAAGTCATGTTTATTTGTACATGTAATTAATTTCTATAGAGATAATACATTATTACAGTGAAACAATTAGCTCTTTTTATTTTGTAAATTAGCAGAAATCCATCTCTACCACTGCACAGCAGTACTTTATCACCATTTTTTTTTAAGTTTCATCATAATCATTTTATGTCATGTGAGAACAATTGCAACAGTTCATATTTTCTTTCAGATGATGTAACTGCTGTAATAAAGCCTGTATCATAGAATATTACTTGTCATTCTGTTTTTATGTCATATATGTTTGTTGAATAAGTAGGCTTAAATGTAATTTTTAGGTACTTTAGCAAAACCATGGATAACTATGGTAATACAACCGTAGTTAATTTGTTGTACTTGAACCACGGTTTGAACCAAAAAACCATGGTTACTACAGTCATGGTTAATACAGTTTTACTGTAGTATTACTACAGTATTACTGTAGTAGAACCATGATATCAAAATGATCGCACCAAAAAACCACGGTTACTACAGTCATGGTTTACTACAGTTTTATTATAGTATTACTACAATATAACTTTAGTAAAACCATGGTATCAGAACCAAAAAAAAAGATCGCTGTACAAATCGAAAGTCAAAAGACAACGAGCACAGCGCAGAAAAGGGGCGGGGCTACATCAGGTCTATAGATCAAGAAAAACACACTTTAAAATACAAAGAATAAATGGATTTCTGTCGACTATTAAATTAGAGCAAATACAAAACATAAATGCGTTACTTTCGCCTTTATCGTTGGCTGAAGGAGAGATTCTACAAACCTAAATGTCTAACACTGGTCAAATGAAAACACACACTGCAAAATACAAATGATAACAGCATTTCTGTCAAACAGCCTATTTAGCATTAGAGTAGATACAAAACAACTGCGTCAGCAAGAAGAGAGATATAGGACAACACCTAAATTTCTTACCATGATCGAGTAAACACCAGAGCAGTAAGGGAAAACAAAGGAGAAGCTTCAATTTCATTATTTCTCCCAATAAAATCAATGCAGATTTTGATACATGAGAAATTTGAAGTTCTTTCCCCGTCAAGTGAAAGTGGTCAAGTAACAGTAGCTTGTTTGGTTGTCCAGGATTAGTTTACGCCATAGGTTTACGCACTCTAGCATGATGACGTAGTGACGTTTCTTCTTCTTCTTCTTCTTCTTCTTCTTCTTCTTCTTAATTTATTGGCGGTTGACAGACCAGCTTTCGGTGCATTACCGCCACCAACTGAACTGGAGTGTGGAGTATCGATGGGAAATGAGAAAAGCAAACAAACAAACAAACAACAACAACAAAAAAAACCCTATATTCTTAAATCAATTCCTGTTTCCTTTAAAAACCTCAGTATTGCATATTGCATAGGAATTCGTCCACTTTTTTAGCCAGAATATTTTCTAATGATATTGTATTATGCTCCATTTCCTTCATCTTATCCTTTAACTCTTGTCTTTTATTTTTATATGCTATGCAATTTATGAGAACATGTTCAACTGGTCCATTACACTTATTGCACTTCCCTGTAGGATGTTTATTGATTTTATGTAAACTATAATTTAACCCTGTGTGTCCTATGCGAGGTCTAAAAATTAATGATGATTCTTTCCTTCTTAATATTGAATTCCAATCTCCTTTTCCCACTTTTTTCTGAATCTGAAACAGGTGTCTCCCCTTCATCCCTCTTTCCCAACGCTTCTGCCAGATGTCATGTGCCGCCTTATGAATACACGTTTTTGCTTCTGATTTACTCATATCAATGTGAATCTCTACATTTCTGCTTTTAAGTGAGTTCTTTGCCAGAATATCTACCACCTCATTGCCCTCCACCTCTACATGTGCCGGAACCCAAAGAAATCTAATGTCATTTCCTTTTTTATTTAGCCTGTATAATGACTGTAAAATTTCAAATACAATATCTTGTCTACTATCAGAATGTCCAGATTGTAAACTTTCCAGGGCTGCCATAGAATCAGTACATATAACTGCTATCTCAATATTCATTTCCTCCACCCACTGTAAAGCAAGGAGAATTGCAACTAATTCAACTAATTCAATTCTAATTCTGATATTTTGGAATAAATACAGCTGCTCCAGTTTTGCCTGATAATGGATCTTTTGATCCGTCAGTAAAAATATGTATTATATCTCTATACTTCTTTACCATGTATTGCCGAACAACATATTCTTCTGATATTTTCTCATTCTCCTTCATTTCTTTGTGTAACTGAATGTCTATATAGGGCATTGGAAACATCCGTGGAGGAATAGCAGGCAATGACACAGTTTGGCTATAATTCCTCTGATCCATTCCCATTGATTGGGCTAATTGCGTACCTATCCATCCTATACTGCGATTATTTCCTTGAGTATGTTCCCAGCACTCATGAAATACATATCTAGTAGGGTGTGATTCCTTATGCCCTTTCAGTGTTACCCAGTATACAATAGACAAATGTTGACGTCTCACTGCTAAAGGCATTTCACCCACTTCCACTTGCAGCGCTGCAGCTGGGGATGTTTTAAACGCTCCACAACATATTCTAAGTGCCTGAGTTTGTACAGCATCAAGTTTCTTTAAAAGTGTTTCACATGCTGACCCATATGCTATTCTATTGCAGATCTTATAAGGGCACAATATGTGTTTCTTAGTGAGTTAAAGCTTGCACCCCACTCACATCCTACTAGACATCTCATTATATTTATTGTTTTCTTACATTTGGTCAGTAGCTTCTCTATATGAATACCGAATGTTAATTTCTCATCCAACCATACACCCAAGAACTTGATTTCAGTCACCTGCTTTAAAGGTTGGCCATATAATGTCAACTCTACTGGAATATGCTTCTTTTTTGAGAAACATATAACCTGTGTCTTTTCTACCGATAATCTGAATCCCCATCTCTTAGCCCAATCATCAACTTGGTTTATTGCTGTCTGAATTTTATTAACCGTATAAGTCACATTCCATCCTCTCTTCCACAATGCACCATCATCAGCATATATCAATCTTCCCATACTATTTTCTACCTGACTGAAGATGTCATTAATCATGATATTAAACAGGAGCGGGCTACAAACACTTCCCTGTGGCGTTCCATTTTCAATCTGATATTTGTTCGAGTGACTTGTTCCCACCCTGACTTGAATTGTTCTATTATATAAGAAGTCCAATACCCAATTATATGTTCTACCTCTAATACCTAAGGATTTCATTTTAATCAATAGACCATCTTTCCATAGCATGTCATACGCTTTCTCTATGTCGAAAAACACTGCTATAACTTTTTCTTTACTGATATGTGCCTTTCTTAAATCCGACTCTAGACATACCACTGCATCCATTGTATTTCTTCTACTACGAAAACCACTTTGATGTGGAGAAAACAAATCTCTTTTTTCAATATAATACATTAACCTATTCACTATCATATTTAATACTTCTAAAATTACTTTAAGTGCTTCATCAGATAGATGCTCAATCATACTATAACATATCTTAGTGACATTTCATCACTCTAATTTGCATTAAAATGACTTCCGGCTTCTGTTTGTGCAGAGCTGTGAAAATGTTATTTTATGTTCTTAGTATTTAATAATAACTTTAACTTGCAATGTGGTTTTGTTTGTCTAAAGATTTGAAGGCTGTTGAGCAGAACCATTTAATGTAGTTTACTATATATATATATATATATATATATATATAGGCTATATTTTTTTAAATGCATAGTATAATTTGGTTTCATTATTTTGGTTATGGCCATTAATCATCTGGGTGAATTTAAACATCAAGCTTTCATAGACACAAATGTGTAAGAGACCACTTTAGTTCAATTACAGACAAGTACAATTAAAAAAACAAGACAAATATAAAGCATTGTGACGTAAGCTGCTTTGAAACGATATGTATTGTGAAAAGCGCTATACAAATAAATGTGAATTGAATTGAACTGAACTAGTTGTCATTAGCCTCATCACAAAACATCACAGAAAGTCTTCTAAATCGCCAATAGAACATAATATTAAACTAAAAGGTCTTTACCTTTACTGAAAAGAACATAACAATTGATTTCAACATTTACACTGCATCTGAATATACTTCCATATGAGAGCGGGGCCAGTTTTTACTTGCAGCATCTTTAAAATGATTATGTGTCCAACTAAAATATGTACATACATTTCAGGATGTGGTTCATCCTTGAATAATCATTTTGAATCTAAAATGAACTGCTTTCCAAATATCACTTTCTAAAAAAGTGGTCTCTAGTCTTGGCTCAACGTCCCCAGTGAGGGGTAAATTGAGCCTTGGGCGAGGGTAAGTTGAGCCACATGGGGGTAGATTGTGCCACTGGTTATGCTGAAGAAAACTGAACATTTCCTCATGCTTTATCAATGCAAGATAAATTTAATAACAAATGATTTCTTCTGTTGTGTTCCTAACAACACGTGTCAGTCTCCGTTATAGGATTATTTTAACGGTGACGATAGAAATATGTATGGGAAATCTTTTCATGTGCTTTTCTGTAGGTTTTGATTGTTAAACTTTGTGACTAGTCATCAATATTATTATTTATAATTGCTATTATTCTTATGTTTATTATTGCTATTGCTATTATTTTGCTTTGGAGTTGTTTCTGTAGTTTTTTTTTAAGTAAAACTCATGTGGATGAGTCTTTAAAGTCTACAACTTTAAAAGCCTTTTTTTTTGTCTAAAATTCATGAAATGCAATGTAGAATTACTGTAAAATAATATAAGTAATCATAATAAGACCCCAGTCCTATCATTTTAACAAACATGTATCATCCAGCAGTTTAAAGATAACATCATGCTAACAGTATAGCCCCGTATTTATAACGTGTGATATTTTGATATTTCAAATTTGTCTGTAATTGTTCAGACACAAGAAACATGAGTTTCATAAAAAATAAAAACATAAAAAAGCACTTTGAACAGCAAAACAAAAAAAGCTTTTTTGAACTTGTAGATGAAAATGTTGTTATACCTATTATTTAATGGGCCTCTCTTCATCATAGGATGAGTAAAATGGATGTCTCTTCAAAAATGTTTATGGTTGCCTAGAAACAACCATAAACAAGGGTCAAAACACAGGGTCAAAAAAGTGTTTCCGCTTGCTACACTCTGTTTTAGCAGGCTTTACTGCCATCTAGTGGTAGCAAGTTTTCTTAGACAGCTGTGCAAGATCTGTGTGGAACGTGCAAGGCTAAACAGCGAAAGTCTCAAAATCCAAATGAATCAAATAGAATCGACTCAGAAACGAGTCAATGAATGCACGCGTGTCACCGGATTCACAAATACACATCTTACTCGTTGCACGCACAAATTCTGAACAACATTAATACATAATCAAAGTTTTATATTCACATCTATGTCACTATGTAAACAAATTTCTGCACATTCATTTAATTCTGAATTTTGCACACACAAGTTAAAAGGCATTTGGTTGTGGATAGTAAAACATCTGCAATGCAACATTTATCAAGTTCATGGATAATTGTGCGTGCATTTATTAATCATTATGATACTAACATCATCTCATACTGGGACTGGTCACGGCACTTGTTTTGATTGCTTCCATTGCTCTCCTCATTTGCTTTGGATAAAAGTGTCTGCTAAATGATTACATGTAAATGTGAATTAAAATGAGTTTAGCTGCCAATCAATGATGCATGATGGGTAAGAATCCAGTTTGACCTCTGGACTGTGACTCTTCATTGACTGCTTTTAGTTTTAATGGATTGATTCAGTACTTTATTGTAAAGCAGTTTTTTCTAGAGAGGAAGTCAGACTGAGAGGTTCATAACAGCAGGACAGGAAGAAACTCTTCACCTACAAACAAAACAGACATCAAACCCATGGCCACTGTCATGCAAAAGCTGTTTGTCCATCCAGCAGATCAAACCAAGTTTCAGAAGAAAACCAACATGTTTCAGTTTGACTCAGATGTTGTTCTGCTAGAGTCACACCTTAGTAAACCTGGCAGTGTGAGATGGCAGACAGTTTTAACTTTTATGTTTTGTTTTGTTCCATAAAAACAATAATTGATAAATGTAGAGCTTAACTGAATTATAAAACCGTTTAAAAATCAATACAATTTTTTTTTTAAATCAAGGAGATTCATACAGGGGTCGTTTACATATATAATATGTAACATCATACAACATTATCAATGTTAAATGATTAAAAAATAATTATTAAAACAGATAAAGTCTTAATAAGAGCCAAAAGATTATTTTGAAGTAACTATAGGCTATATAACATGCGTTCAGGTTGTGTGAACTAGGAGGGTTAAACTCATCGTGGGAGGATTCACACCAGCTTGAGTGTTTTCAGCAGATAGTCTTTTGACTCAACAACTGAAGAAAATGTTTCATATGCTTGTTTTGTTCTGTTTGTGCTGGTGGAGACTGATTGGTAAGTTATAAAAACATTTTTATGACTTAATATTTCAGAAGAGAGTAAAAACTACTGTTTGTTTTCACTCAGATAGATCAAATCAAATTGAGATAATATTGTGTCATCTCTGAAAAAGATTTTAAAACAACAAAGGTAAAATAAATTCAAAAAGCAATTAGCGTATATTTTCAAACTATATAGCTGACTTCAGGATTTGTAAACCAACAGTAGTCTTAATCTGTTCTTCTTCATGTTCTCCAGGTGTGTTTGGTGATTCAGTGTCAGTGATGGAGGGAGATTCTGTCACTCTAAACACTGATGTTACTGAACTACGTGAAGATGAAGACCTACTGTGGAAATACGGAGCTGAAAAGTCTCTCATAGCTAAAATCAGCATTGAGAACCGAATCTTCTCCATATATGATGATGTTCTTGATGGGAGATTCAGAGACAAACTGAAGCTGGATCATCAAACTGGATCTCTGACCATCACAAACATCACAACTGAACATGCTGGAGTTTATCAACTAGAGATAAATGGAGCGAAACTAACAACAAAAACATTCAGTGTTTCTGTCTATGGTGAGTAGAGATCATTTGTCTCATCTTTCATGTATTTACAAGTTAAACTCAATCCATAGCATTCATTGTGTCAATCAACACAAAAACTAATTTAGACTCATCCCTCATCCCATGGCGAGGCACTTATAATGGACATGAATTAGGCCAATATTTGGAAGATTTAAAAGAAAACTTCAGAAGCACTTCAGCATTTTTACAGTCATTTTATTGTCGTGGCAAAAAAGTTATAAAATTGGATATAACTGTACACAGAAAAGGTTAGGAGGTGATTTTTCACACTTAAAAGATGTTAACATATTGTTCACATCTTGTGGCTGTACTGTGGAAAAAGTGAGTATTTTAACATTTACAGATCGCCCCATTCATTGGAAACTTGTTTTGGCCACTTAATAAAAAAATAAAAAAGGTAACTGCCACCTTTTATCTCACAATGCTGACTTTTTTTTCCTCGCAATTGCAAAAAAATTCAGAGGAAAAAAGTCCGTCTTTTCCTCAGAATTAGGCTTTCTTGCGAGTAAAAAAAGTCAGAATTGCGAGATATAAACAATTATGTGGAGAGATAAAAAGTTGCAATTATCTTTTACATGTTTTTATTCTGTGGCGGAAACAAGCTTCCATACCATTCAGCTCCTCGCTGTAACATTGATTTTTGCTTTTCTGGTGGAGAAAATGAAATTAATTTTTTGTGGCAATCAACATGGTCAAAAATGCATTAAATTGAGCTTAACTTAAAGTTAATCTGGAATATTCCTTGAACTTTTTATATACTGAAATATTTCATCATGTTATAGTTTGAGATACACTTGCTGACCTTCAACACACTACACCCAAATTAAGACTGATGTTTAGATTTATCCATATTTCTGTTTATTCTCTGTTTTCCAGCTCCTCTGCCCACTCCTGACATCACCAGAGACTGTTCATCATCATCATCATCATCATCATCAAATTGTTCATTGGTGTGTTCAGCTGTGAATGTGAGTCATGTGACTCTCTCCTGG
Source organism: Ctenopharyngodon idella (assembly GCF_019924925.1). Classification (NCBI taxonomy): domain Eukaryota; kingdom Metazoa; phylum Chordata; class Actinopteri; order Cypriniformes; family Xenocyprididae; genus Ctenopharyngodon; species Ctenopharyngodon idella. Next base: position 4,038,119 of record NC_067229.1, read on the forward strand.
TACAAAGGAAACAGTTTATTGTCCAGCATCAGTGTGTCTGATCTCAGCATCAGTCTCTCTCTACCTCTGGAGGTGGAATATCAGGATAAAAACACCTACAGCTGTGTGCTGAACAATCCCATCAGCAACCAGACTCAACATCTGGACATCACTCAACTCTGTCACACATGTTCAGGTATGTTGGTGTTGATATTAACGTTGATTAATAAGCTGTTCTATAAAGTTATAGTGCTGATGTTTTAATGCATGTGTGCAACTTGTCTTTTCGCCAAACCAACAAAAATGCATGAACTCTGTAGTACAGGACAGATAAAACAAGCCCTTCTAAGATTAGACACAATGAAAGCAAGTGGCCCTGATGATATTTATGATACTTGGCACCAGTTATAACACATTTGATAACACAACAACACCTCCTATCAAGAAGATGCTTTACCAACAGCATATAAAGAATCTAACACAGTGTCTACACCAGATGCGAGCGGCGCAACACAACAAATGCAAATATAACCTATAATCATTGATGCTGTCTACTCTGATTGTGGCGAGACACAACAAATTCCCGACAATAAACTGATGCCATGTTCTATTTCTGATGTACTCCAAGTGCTTGCGCTACCTCTGCTTCCCTGAGAGTTCCCTGTCTAGAGTATGCAAATGTGCTGTTAGGTAGTTGCATAAAAAGCAAGCAGCTCTATTGGAAAGGATACAGAAGAAATGACAATGTATTAGTGAGAGAACTGCAAACACGTCAGTACATCTACCTGATCTGCAAGCTGGGAGAGAGCACCATCAAATTAATACAAGAAATGTCTCAGAAAGGTAATGATCAATGATTCATACTTACTACATCTAAGCAGATGGCTTACAGACAGTACAATGACAGACACTGAAAAATATTGCTCGGTGATCGAACGGTCCATTGTCCGGTTTGAATACGTCCGATGACACAGTACTGTACATGTACTGTGCTGTTGATGTTGTGCACAGACAGACAGTAACCTAATGATAACCTCTTTCATGGTCTTCCCAATATTGTGTAAAATACCATTGTATTTGAAGGATAGAGTTTGAATTAAATCAAACATATGCACGTTTTACTTTTAAAATGTTTTGTCAGGGACGCACTGAGTTAGACAATAATTTAAAATGCAGAAATAAGGCCTATCTGTTTCCATTAAAAATATATAAACATCCTAAAATATATGTTTACCTTTCAGGCAAAATTGCATATATTTGATTGCTTTGAAACAATTAAAATTAAAAATAGGTTACTATTTTGGCCAAAACTTATATTATATATAATTTTAAAACAAGACTAGAACACTATAGCCTGGTTTCAAAGTCAGGGCTTAGTTTAAGCCAGGATTAGGCCTTAGTTCAATTAGGACATTAAAATGTGCTTTTGGAAAAAACATCACTGCTGTGCATCTTGAGAGAAAAAAAAAAAAAGGCACTGACATTATTTAATATCAGTGTAAATTCAGTTAAAACAGCTCAAACATGCAGTTTGGTCTGGACCTAGACTTTTATAAAGGGAGTTTTTCACAGGTTCTGGCGTACACATGGTTTTATAAATCTGAAAAGCTTTTTTTAGGATGAAATCTATGGAGCGTTTTATACATGAGGTTTTGATCCATCTCTTTTGTCCGCTTTTGACCACTTCTGTCCTGATTTCTTTGAGGGGAGGGTCTATGGTTGGGTAAATGTATGGGTTTTTTAATGGATGAAATAAACTCATGCTAGATGGTCTTTTGTGGCTGTTCGAACATAACATTCAACCACATGAGCTTCTACACTATGCAAAAGCAATCCGGTCGAATGTGTACCTCAGGAAGTGGTCAAATGTGGACAAGCTCAAAATGTTTTAGACCCTGTTTACAGCTGTATTTAGCATGATCCACTGATCAGATCGACCAAAACACATCTTAATATGAGGTATAAACAAGGCCTTAGGAAGCAAAATAATCTGACATCAATCAAAGGAAGGACAAAACGTTATGCTAGTTCTACAATTCCTTTTGGTGTTAGATTATTTAATGAAAATAAGGTCGATATTTAGGTTTTTTTATTTTTGTGTTGTTTTTGTACTCCTGATCATGTTTTATACATTTCTATATATATAACTTGTCCACTTGGAATTATAAGGTTCTATCTGACATTTTTGTCAAAATTGATTTATTCACATATTATGTGATGTTTTTTTTTTTAATGTTATGTATATTTTGGGACTTTTTATTTAGAAAACAAAAGGTTCTATCTACAAAGTTGAATGGAATGCAAAAACTTTGAAGCTCAATTTCTCAGAACTGCTCAGAATGCAGATAGAACCTTCCAAGGGGACAATAAGTGTGTGTGTCTGTGTGTGTGTGTGTGTTTGTGTGTGTATCATTATTTGGTATTGTACTCCTGAGCATGTTTTGTGTATTTGCATTTTTATACTTCTTTTAGTATTTGCATCTGTATTCATTTTTATACTTTTATTTGTAGTCTTACTTTCTAATGGACTTTCTGCATAAATTCAGTCCTACTACAAACTTCAACATAGTGTTAAATTAGACGGACAGATTCACTCACACTAATGGGTAATTTCCTCCATTACATATCAAGGTCTACCATTATTGTACATAGTGCTGATCTCTGCTGCCGCTGCTGGATCTCTGTTGATTGTAGTCGTGATCTGCTGCATCTGCAGGAGATGTAGAAAAACAGGTCAGGAGAGCGAGCAATTAATCTGTATAAATATATATCTTTTTTAAGGCATAAATTTCAATATAATATTGAAACTATTGTTTTAACACATCTGTGATTATTATTAATGCAGACAAGACATGGGAGGAAGACAGAACTGATTCAGCATTGTGTAAACCAACAACACGACAAAAGGTAACAAGTTGCAAGAAAATGTTGCAGTCAGTTAGTGTGACTGTTTGAAGTTTCCAGCATCAGACGGTCAGTGAACAGACGTTTGTGGTTTATTGACTCAACCGTCATTATTACCTTCAGTAAAGAGCAGATCAAAAAGATTGTTTAAGGCCACTATTTGTACCTCAAGTAAGTTTTTTCCATTTTACAGGGCTATTTTGATTTTTCAGACCTCAAAAAAAAAAAAAAAAAAAAAAACATTAGTGCAACAACAGTAATATATTGTCATTAATACATTAAAGTCCATCGCTAGATACCATGACAGCCAGCACATAGGAATGGCTACTTTGAACACATTTAAAACACACACACACATCATTAAAACACACATTAAAACATACGGTAGCGATCGTTAAACAATACATGTAATCCATTAAAAATGTTATAGTCTTAATCTTGCTCTGTCAGTCTCGTGTCACACCGGTGTATCATTTCAATCATGGAGTTGTTGCATTGTGACGTCTTTAGTTTATTGACAGAACATTTCTAATTTTTATTTTTGTTTGTGATGTGATCTGTGGCCAAAATTAACTTTGATTTGTTTAAAATCACATGTAATATGGTTTGTTATTATAAAATAACCCATACAAAATCAGCTTTTATACCATTAGATTTTCTCTGGACAGAAAGTAGGCCACAGAGTTGTTACCCATGTTAGCTGTGCTGAACTCTGTCCTCGAGCTGCAGCGTCTCTGCGGTTCATGATTATCTGAGCTGAAATGTAGCTTTAAAGGCCGTTGGTTGCTTTGCAGACGTGCTGCAACAAGTGCCTTTGCTGTTGCTTTAGTGTGAAAGACAGTCATTCTCAGCACAGGCTGTTGTGACAAACCTGCTAAACTTAAACAATCTGTTTGATGATTGAACTGTTTAAAAGGTCATGATTGATGTCATTTCCTCTTGCTGATCCATGTAAGCATCTGTTCTATAGGGAGACCAGGGATGGTTGTAACATTTTTGACATTTCTGTCTGTATCTTGGAGTTCTTTTAAGGCTGTGCATTCAAAATGTGATTAAAACTAGTTAAAAGTGTCAGATATTAAATGACATAGCTGTTATCTTTGCAGCACAAACAGAAAATGCAGTTTCAAACACAAGAAATGAAATGTTATAATTCACCCCATAGTCTGGGTTAGTTCTAACAGACCCTGGGGTGAGATGTAACATGGCAATCCACCGGCAAAAAAATCAGTTTTGAAAGCTTTTTATTCAAAAAAAGTCTTGTAGCCATGAACTAGCTCACCTTACAGCTAACATCCAAAACATTGGCACTAACAACTTGCATGAAAAATATCTACACAGACACACAATAAGCATAACTTAACTTTGACGAGTTTAACTACAAAGCAAAAATTGCCATAACAAAAATAAAATTTACTTTCTTACATCAAAATGAGTTGTTCTTCTCTAAAATCTGCAGTGTCTGCCACAGGGCTCTACTTTACCGCATGTGGAATAAGGACTAAACCGAGCATGTATGAAGTGAATCAGGTGATTTGTAACTTGTTCCTGATTAGAGAAATTGGTTGTTACAATTAACCCTTGTCTCAATTAACCATCCCTGGTCTCCTCCTAGTAGAAGTTAAAAAAAAAGTCAGAATTTGTAGATTAATCTTTGCACAGAGAAACCTAAGTTTGTATTTTATTAATTTCCTGTTGCATCAGCAGGTCCCTGATTGAGTTTGTGTTTCCTTTCAGAAATCAAAGACGGAGTCTGTGTATGAAAATGTCCCCAAAAAACAATGATCAAATACTGTATCTTTCTAGTGGAACTGATGTTAGAGCTCATACAGGTGCTGAACACACCAAGCCGATACCGACAAACTAGTGGCAACGAAAGCAGACTGCGGGGTTGGCTCATGTCGGCAGCGTCTGGGTCCAAAGTTGCCCTGACACACCAAACCAACGCTCGACACCCGACGGACGAGTAACACATCCGTTCTGCGCCTGCGTAAGATGAAATGCTTTTCCGTACCAGCAGGTGGCAGTAGCTGAACAGCCAATCAGAATGATCAGATGGCCAGACAGACCGACGAGCTCCGACGCCGATTCGGCCGAAAAAAAGCCAACCAGGACTAACTTCACCCGACGATGTGGAAAACTGGCTGACAGTCAGACCGACCGTCGGCTTGGTGTGTTCTTCACATGTATCTCTATTTTGGTCTCTGTACTGTTTGTTTTTCATTAGTCACATGTTCTCCTTTGTTCCTTGTTTCCCGCCATCTGTTTGTATCCCAGGTTACTCATTTGATTAGTGTCCTCAGTTCAGCTGTGTCTTGTTAATTAGTCTCGTTTAGTCCTTAGTTTGCCTTGTTCCCTGTTTCCCTTAGTCTCTGTCGGATCTCATTTGTATGTGGTGTGATATTTTCTCCTGGTTCCTTGATTCATTTATTATTATTACCTCGTCGTGAGTGTTTACACACCATGGCTTATAACAACAGGACAATGCCTCACGTTTTTGGTTTTATTCACATTAATTCTATGATAGGATGTCTATATTTGTTTTTGCTCATATGCACATAGTTGTTATTGTATTGTTTGAAATGTTGTTTCTCTGTATTAGTTTAATTTAGTGGTGCTTAAAACATGCAGAAACTCAACTAAAATGTGCTGTTTTTATCTTAACATATGGAAGTTTATCTAACTTTAATTATTAAACATTGATCCCACCCTTCACTGTGCTCCTTTGTCTATCAATTACTGTTCTTGTTGTTTTTGTTTTTTGTTTTTGTTTTTTTTGTCTTTGGTTTACAATATTACACACACACACACACACACAATGCTGGATATTTTGGTGTTTAACAAGCACATAATCACTTTGATGTCTCTAGGAATCACGCTCTTTTTACTCAATAGGGTGTGCTATAAGATGTCATGCTGTTCAGTTCTCATAGAGGAGCTGCTGAAAGATTAATAATGACATTGAGCTGCCTCCTATTGCTTGTTTAATACTGTTAAGCATCGATAATATCAGCTGTACACATTCTGTCCTGCTCGTGTAGTTTCTACGGTAATAGTAAATCAGAGCAGTTGCAGCAGAACAACAACATAATCCTGCTATAGGACCTGAAGACAGACCTGAGTCTATCAATATCATCATTACAAGTGAACGGCTGATAAAGGCGTTTTGATGAATAAAGGATATTTGCACCGTACTTCATCACTTTTATGATACTGATTTACCTGATAATTGGCGCCATCTGGTGTTTCAAAAACAGCATAATCGTATCCCTCAGGGGCGATTTGAAAGCATCTTAGGCAAAAGGAAGAGAGGTATTCTTCTTCACTGTACATTGTGAGTTGCTACGTGAATATATAACAATGAAAGATAATAAATGTACATATTGGCAATCCTTCCGCTGAACAAGTCAAACTCATAGCGCGCTCAGGCCCAGTGCATCAGGCTAACAACGCTCGTCGAGCCAATTTAATCGGAGGCGGGTTTACTGTTAACAGAAACTAAGCTTGCGTCGTGTGTGCTACAGAAGATCTTACTGAGAATTAACAGGTTTAGATGCTTGTTTGAGGTCATCATCATGGAGGTTGGTGGTTGCTTTAGTTGAGCTCTTGACCCTTGAGTATTGTTGAGCTGTTTCTTTATCGGTAATCGTAGGTGTTTTCAGAAAAATACATCCACTATTAGCCAGTGAAGTTTGGACACTTATCAGAAAAGGTGTTAACTGATCAGAGCAAAACTTGTTAGTCCTGTTTGACTCACGACCCTAGAGTCTAGAGGCCTGTGAGAAACTTTAAAGAAACCAGCCACTGGGGGCGCCATCGCATTTTTCGTCCGGGTAAATGATTGGATAGGCCTATTACCTGATTTTTCACACATGCGCATGATCCATTACATATGCTAGAGAACTCATTCTGAACAGCTTTGCCTCTAGGACCACCACTGTCAATCGAATCATTCATTAAACATCAGAGTTTATTTTAAAAACCTACTTTAACAAACACGTCCAGGTTTTTCACTCAACCACAAGCAGCACAATATTCTAGACTCTCTTTAGACCATAGATGTTTTTTGTTTTATTAGGTAAGATCCTCAATCATTAGCATTGTTAACACAGTATCTATACAAAAACTCCAGTGTTAAATTAACTCCTCTGGGAGTATATGTGAGACCATACTCAAGATTGTTAAAGTGTTAAAATAAGAGTGTTACATAATTAAGTACATCATTTTACTGTATTACATCCAATTTTGTAAGCTCAAAAAATCTTTTAAAAGTGCATATACCTCAATTGCATAAAAACCCATATGTGTATAACATTAACATACCAGACTACATACAAAAATAGTTACATATACAAAAATTATACAATATGTTTTTTTTTTTCAAATCATCAAAAATATAAATGCGTTATCCAAAAACAGAAAAAGAAGGGGAAAAAAAGTATATGTAACATTATATCCCCTATATTAACTGTTATATTGCTTATATTGTTATACTTCATTTATTTGTGAGGTAATTTGCATTGATCATAAAGAACAATAAGGAAAACTGTTTTCATATGTGTTACAACCTGACCCTAAACCAGGATTATAATACCCTGTATTAAATTATATTAATTTTTGACCTCATGATTGATTCACTGATTTTTATTTATTTTTTTGTACTTGAAAAACAACAAAAGACAGAAAAGTAGGTTTGAAGAAATGATTAAGACATTGTAAAGCTCTGACGTTCTTTTCCGCCTGCCATCTGTTCATTACCTTTCATAATGTACAGGCCAGCCTTTTTGACAGGCCAACACAATCTTACGAGTGAAACCATTCCCACGATATTCACACTTTGGAGTTCCCTTACTATTATTTTTTATTGTACACTTGACCACAAAAAATGGGTTGTTGCTCTCAAACAGATTTCCACCTATTGCAGTTCCTCCTTTGCCACAAACTGCTTTAATTGTATCTGCATTTGCTACTATGAAGGAGTTGACAGGTTTGCAGCCACTATCAGTTCCAGTGATGACTCGGTTTTCGATTTTACTGGTACAATCATTCACAGTCATATATGGATCCACATGCTGATTGAGGAATTTTTTATAGCGGGGCATTATATCTGCTGGTTGACCATGAGTGAAGGATGACACACTCAAGATCAGCAGCAGAATCACAGCAGACTGATGAATCTCCATGACCTGTGAAAAATACATACATTAAAACACCTTTACTGACATTTGACTGACTAAAGCAGTTTAGATGTGATTAATTAAGAAAATACTGAAGAGACCCTTCCTTTATTTTTACGTGCACATATCGTAGTTGCTTTACATTAAACAAGCTGTGCATGTTTTTGTACATAGACCGTTCCAGTCCCTTTGTTTTTCTGTATTTGTGTTAAAGTGTTTTTGACTGTACTTTGTTTCCACCTCCACCAATCTCCACCAATTCCATTTCTTGTATGTCTTAACATTTAAAAGCAAGGTAAATCACAAACCCCAGAAAATCAATTTACCCCAGAAAACATCTCAAAATATGTTGCTGTTGTATACTTATTACAATGCTTTGGAAAATAAAATAAAAATTCTACTCAAAGCTGCAGTCTGTAAGTTTTTTGTCGCCATCTCTGTTTGAAACCTGCAATTGTAGTTTATTTGCAGAATTATCTTTTTATGTGTGTTGTGCATCGGCACGACTCCTCAGCGCAGATGAATCTAATGTTTGTTTGCTGTCAGTCACCACATCGGTGCGGATACTGTACTTCAGAAACACAGATTCTATGTCTTAGAAGTATGACCAAAATAAGAATTTTCACCGGAAAAAAGTCATCTGAACAAGTAACATGTATAACCACTTTTGTTCTGACCAACTGAAAAAAAAAAAAAAAGCATTACAATAAATCGCTCTACCAATGGTGATTAAATCTAACGATCGATTAGCTCAGATCATGCCAAACCATGCAAATTATTATTATTGTTATACTTTGCTCTCAAATTGTTAATGTTAACAACATCAGCATTGCGTGACTATGTGTATTCAGTGTGTTTTAGCATTACCTGTAGATTTCAATTTCTGTAGCCACTTCTCAGTCCGAAGTCTTTTGCTTTTGACTACGGGTGAATCTCCAGTTGTCACTGATGATTGTCATTTGGACCTTTCTGGATTACAATCCACCATCAAAATGATAAGTTTAGCTATTTCAGCTGCTATAAATGATCCGCCTACCAGCAGGATCATCACATGCTATATAGCCTACTAGCTGGGACTCAAAGACAAACGGCGTCATGCTTAAATATCCAGTGAAACCTACCAGTTCTGCTCTTATTACAAAACATTATTACAAGCTTACTGTTGTGAATCAGGGTAAGGTAAGGCGATGTACTTGCTCAAAAATTGATTTTGGATCATTTTTAACCAAAAAACTTACGGACTGCAGCTTTAAACAGAACAGCAAAGCACATGTTACAAAACTATAAAATGAGCTTGTGTGAACTGAAACTCACAGGTTGCAGTCTAGTCTGGGATGTATTATGATGCACTTCACAAATTCCAAGTGAATGCAGTCAGGCTTAATCTTGGTGTTAGATTAATTTTCAGGTAGACTATCTGCAGATCTCGAAGATATCAGTCGTCAGTTGGAAACAGGCGTCTCAACCTCTGTAATGTGTGGCAGCAGCGGCGCGAGATCTCGGGAGAATGATGAAGCAGACACAGAGACAGTGTAATACAATAACATTCTCAAGATTATTAAGGAAGAAGGGTCATATTTATACACAAGATAAAGCAGAATCATCCACGATGTCCAGGCCATCCAATCATAGTACTCAGATGTCAAACCTTACCATATATAGTATATTAAGAAATATAATAACAAGAGAGGTGAGATGTGCGTGTCTTGAGTTTCCGTTTGTGTATACGTGTGTTCAAGGCCTAGTTCTTGTTTTGTCTAGGTGTGTCCACGATGTGCACATAACATCACGAAAAAAAGTTACACAAGGGCAGTCTTACACAAGAACAGTCAGAAGTGGAGCCCAAGAAATAAGAAAATATTAACACTTAGTATCACAACACTGGCTTTAAAATGTTCTCAGGCTATAAATTCTTAAGCTCTTGCAAAACAAAATGTGAAGTTTGCAGTGAGCAGCCAATCGTGTGACACATGAAGAGTTGCAGAGTGATATACTTCTCTAAAGAAGATGAAGAGATAATAACCAAATGGAAGAAATAATTTAAACACATTTAATCAACAGCAGGCAACACTATTGCTGCAGTGAAAGCTTCAGAGAACTGCTGGAAGAAAATAACAAAATGTTTCATTACTTTGGAAGAAAAATAATGACAAATGTGTTTGAAACAAAAAAGCTTGTTGAATTGCACTAACTGAAAAAAAAAAAAAAATGTATTGCATTAACCATGCTTGCATTTTAATGCATTGTATTTTTAGGGTGTGCATTTTAATGGCCTGAAATTCAACATGGTTTTATATTTAAGCTGTGAATATTTCAAGTCAAAACATTTCACACACATTTTCATTGTTAAAAATTCAATAATCCATATTTACCTTTCAGATTTCACTTCCAAAATACTAATTCTGTTTAAAAATACAACCTATAATATTCGATAGTCTTAGTAATAGTCTTTTATTTAGCTTTGCAAATTCGCTTTCACAAATTCAGTGGTTCAAATTCGACAAAAAAAATGTGTTTGAATGCATTTGTTGTGGCAAAGAAAGCCAAGATAAAGCAGGATCAGGTGTTATCATCTCTTTGTTGATGATAACAAAATCATCACGTGATATTAATGTCATGCGTGTGATGTATTTTGAAATGAAAACCGAAGTAAGTAGACTGATTGCTGCATTACCAAAGAAGTTATTGTTCCTACAAAAGAAATAATAATAATAAAAAATCATATTTTAATATGGGATCTTCTTCGAAGAGTGGTTTTTCAGAATTGTTCTAATTACTTTTTTGATGATAGACGTTTCTGATGGCATATTTTACAGTTGTAACAATCACTAAAGAGTAAGACTCCCTTTATCAATTTTTTATTTTATTTTTTTATTTTTTGAGTTTGCTCAAACTAAACACAAACCTTGGTAACCACTTAAATCTGCTTTGTGAGACAGGCCTCGGGAGATACTTCTGCATAAATAACGTTAGACTGTTGTCTTATATAGACTATAGAAGGGAAGATGCTTAGCGATTTACTCCTAAAGGAATGGCCAAATGTTATTAGCAGTATTATAGCGTTATTCATCCTGTGCTGCAGAAAGGCTGCTTTTGTGTTGGTTGGGAGTTTTTTCCATTAAGGACACTGAACACACGGGATTACTAGGCTCCTCAGATTAGCACCACTCTGATTTTTCTCTGTCAATCTCTGGTGGGTTTTTGTGTGTTTTTTTTTTTTTTTTAGTTGTCATTTACCAACAAACTGTTGTATAAAGTCCAATAAGATGCTTCACACCTACATATTACCTCACAAAGGATAAGAGATTTTGAGAGATCTGCCTGGTTAGGACTGAAATAACCAACCAAAACCTACACAACAATAATTCCCATTCCAGGAGTCAAACAAGAGACTTAAACTTTGGTATATTTATGGCAAATACTAAGATAATAATAAGTAATATTCTAAAAAAAGGTAGCCTATTTGAACTACATTTACATGGTTTACCCTACATCCTTGTTTATATTCAATTTGGTCGTCTTAAGATACAATACAATAAGAGACATGTTTAATGCTAGTTTAGAGAATTTTATTGAGGGCCTTAGCACAGGTGGCACAACATTCACTTTATTCTTCTTCTGTCTTCATCTTTTTTCCCTTGTCTGTTTTTGTATATTCAAAAACAAAGTGAAACAATAGTGAAATAAATTGAAGCTATGTGATGCTACATCCAGCCGGCTGTCTTTGCAGGACCATAATGCACTGGGACACCTCCTTCACATGTCAAAGTAATTTGTGTTTTTTGTACTTCAACATCATCCTTATATTTACAGCTGTTCCGCTCTTTTTTGTCAAAAGTACAATCAATCACATAAAAAAAAGTATTGCTCTTATAGGTCTTTCCATCCCCTTTTCCTGATATACAAACTTCTTTAATTTCCGCTTCAGTTGCTTTAATGAAGGTGTTTATTGGTTTGCAGTCTCTGTATCTGTTGATTTGTCTATTTTCGATCACAGCAGTGCAATCCTTTGCACGCATGCCTCTTGGAGCCACATGTTTTCTTTTGAAAGCCTCATAAGTTTGACTGTAAGTGGACAATGACGCACATATAACCAGCAGCAGAATCACGGTAGACTGATGGATCTTCATGACCTGGTGAACAATACATACATCAAAACATTGTCTGATATTTGGCCTAATAAAGCAGTTTGTGAGCAATCAGTCACACAAATATGAAGTGAACATATTAGAGATGACCTACCTCATTGTTCAAGCTCAGTCTTCTTTTGTCTGTAGACTGTGAAACATTTAAATGCAAGGTAAATCACAAACCTCAAAAAAGTGTTGCTTTTTATACCATATTACTCAGTGCTTTGAAGATTATTGATAGACCACCTTTTTACAATTTTTTTTTCCATTTACAAGAAAAAAAGAATTACAACCCAGCAGCGTACATGTTACACAAATATAAAATGAGCTTTATGAACTGATACTCACAGGTTGCAGTCTAGTCTGGGATAGTAAACCCGTGGCCTGTATTATGATGCACCTTCACAAAGTCCAAGCAAATGCACACTGTAAAAGTAAAAAATGAAAAGCATGTAAACTTAACATATTATGACAAATTTGTTGATTTTACTTAATTAGACTGTGTTATGTGAACTTTCAGGTGGGTGAAATAGTTAAACTATAACTTTAGTAAAAGTACTTAAGAGCATCTAGTGCAGGGGTGGGAAACATTGATCCTGGAGGGCCATTGTCCTGCAGAGTTTAGCTCCAACCCTAATTAAACACACCTAAAGCTAATCAAGGTCTTCAGGATTACTAAAGTTATAGGCAGGTGAGTGTTTTTTTCGGGGTTGGAGCAAAACTTCTGCAGGACAATGGCTGTCCAGGATCAACGTTCCCCACCCCTGATCTAGTGTGTTGGACTAAAAGCCTGTGAGTGAGCCTAAACACTCCAGAACATTAGGTGGCGGAAGTGCACCTTCCAAACCACCCAAAAAAAAAAAAAAAACATCATCAAAAGAAGGGAACGAACTGAACTTCAGATCATGTTTGAGTTGTGCCGGCGAGATTAGGAAAGTTTTGGTAAACCACTTATAAACTACATTCTCACAGTGTGTGCTATCGCTTTTTGAGGAAAAGAAAAAACAGATATTTTTCGTTTAACTTATTTTTTTTTTTTTATCTGCATTACTGTCTTCAGCTAATGTGATTTATTCTACTCTTTCTATTCAAAAAGGTATGTTGCTTTCATGTTTATTTTGTTATACATGTTAACTGATCGATTTGTGCCACTATTTTTCTATTCAAAAATCTGAAGAAACCCCATGTGTGAGTGTGTCCTTCCACATCCGTTACACAATTTACACTAAGAGCTGTAGATGCTATTTACACTAAGTGACCAATAGCACATTTTCTTAGCGACATGCTATTTACACTAGGTGAAATTAGAGATAGATTCTATTTACACCATGTAAAAGTATCAGTTCTTTGCAATAAGAGTAAATATATGCTATCTATACTTTATATTGGCAGATACTATTTGTACCTCAGTATTTTTGTACATTAACATGACGCAATATCATAGAGTGTAAATGATTACATTTATTAAAATGATGGTAACACTTTACATTAAGGTTCACTTTGTAAAGGGTTTATAAAGTTGTTTGTTAATGAGTAATAAGTCATTTATAATTGCATTATAAATCATTAATAAGCAGTTATAACTGCATGAATAAAAATGGCGACTTTAACGCAATACCTGCCAAATAGTGAGCCGTTTTTAACTCACATGTTATAAATGCTTAATAAATGTATTTATTCACACTTACTTAACTCAAAACCAGATTCCTGGTTTATTTCATGATGCAGCAAAAATGTACTATTATAATTAGACTGAAGGGTGTCGTATTTGTGGTTTTCTTATTAATATCTCATGACTGCCACTTTTCTTACTATATTGCTTACCAGAAGTATCTGCCTTACCCACGATACTAATGTTGTGACGAGCAGGGCGGGCGAGAGTGGCGCGAGGCAGCTGACGCTCGTTATCACTCGTGCCATTCCCCTTAAGGCTGTCACTCATCCTGCTAGTCACAATTAGTTAAGATGATATACTGAGAGCAGGACCGTTCACCAACATCACATGAGTCAAGACAACACTATTTATAATGATTTAAAATGTTCACTCAATACATTTATTGATACACAACCTCTTGTCTGCTTAAAAAGAACAGCAGTGTACAGCAATTTTTGAAATATATATGAGAGATACTTACAGACTATTGTGTGTGGAAAGAGCCTTCAGTCCTGTCACAAAAAAAAAATCTGTTCAGCTAAGTTTAGGTATCACCTTTAACTCAGGTTTTGATCCTCAGGCTTTTAATACTCAGGCATGAGCAAATAAAAGTGTGATGTTTGCAGTGAACAGCCAATCACTGAAGAACAAGAGATTAGATAAGAGATTATTAAAGACTTTAAATATTTTCACAAGGAGGCAAACATTTGTAAAAGCAAAACCGAAAATGTTTCAATTTGTGAAGGTCAAATTTAAAATGTGACTCAACAAGGTTAAATATTTTATAAGCTTAATTAAAAGCTTAATAGAAAATAATATTTTTATCAAAATATTATTTCTTGCATATAATGCATTCTTCATTATTTGGTGATCGTTATAATCAAATCTTTTTGTTTAGTAACAGTACAAAAGTATGGGTTTTTGTCCTGGGTTTTTGAAATATGTAACTCCACAACAAGCATCTGATATCGCTGTCATCATTGTAAGAATGATGAGGTGTTCTAGAAACCTCCATATATTCAGATCCAGTATGCTTAGTAGTGTACATGCCATCAGAAGGATATTTGTTGTTGTCAAATTGCTGCATTTCTTTGTTATACGTGATTTAAAGTGCCCACAAAGTTAAATTTAGAAAGGTTAAAGGAAAAGTAGAATTTACAGTCGAAGATTCTTGTTTAATGTGTTTTTAGCTGATGAAGACAAAATAAAAGTCATTTGCAGCTGACTATATCATAACTGATTACCACATTATTGCTGGATCTCATGCTATAAAACCACATATCTATCAAAAAAATAAACTTAATAATATACACTATATTGCCAAAAGTTTTGGGACGCCTGCCTTTACGTGCACATGAACTTTAATGACATCCCATTCTTAATCCGTAGGGTTTAATATGGAATTGGCCCACCCTTTGCAGCCATAACAACTTCAACTCTTCTTTTGGAAGGCTTTCCACAAGGTTTAGGAGTGTGTTTATGGGAATTTTTGACCATTCTTCTAGAAGCGCATTTGTGAGGTCAGACAGTGATGTTTGGCGAGAAGGCCTGGCTCGCAGTCTCCACTCTAATTCACCAGCACCAGCCAGCACCTCCTCTTGGACTAGCTGGTTGCAGTCCCTACCATCCACAGCGGGGTTGTGGGTTGGCTCCTAGCCCTGCCCAGCCTTTAGCTGCCATGCCCACCAAAGCCCTGTGTCACAGCCAGGACTCAGCAATCTCCAGGCCTTCCTGTGATCTCCACTTCTTACCTGTCCACTCCCTGATCCCTGCTGATGCCACTCTCGATTCCTCAGATTCCCGACAGAGTAGTGCCTCTCTGGCGCAAGAGACCTTGAACTCCTCATTGAGGCTGCTAAGCAGAAGCTGGAGAATGTTTCCCTTTCCATAGAGTGCTGCACTGCTCAAGCTGTGTGGCAGTCCCAGCCACCTGCGGAAGTAGCTACTTCTCCATGGTCTCCACTGTTGAAAAAGGTTACCTCATACACCAGCAGAGGCCAGAGAACTCAAGACAAGAAGCCATGTTGGTATGTCCAGACCTTAAATCTGGCCTGGCCAGACTTTTCAACTGTGGTGAGCCAAGTTTCAGTCTCCCTGATGATGGCTCCCTGAGTACTGGAATTGAACTCCGACGTTTGATGATGAAGTAGAGCGAGAACACAAGGATGCAAGATTGCTAAAGAACGTATATTGAGAAACAGCTCAAGACTCATTTATGACTCCCAGCATGCATTTCAAGAGGAATAAATGATACCGCTGCGTTGTTCTATTATCTTCTCTTCATTTTTTTTTTTACTATTTGCTTTTGTTTTTATGACTTTTTGTAGCTTTTTTTGTGATGTTCAGAGCTAATCTGTTTATCTGTTTTGTTGATTGTCACCATTGTTGAGATTCAAAGTTTTTTTTTTTTTTTTTTTTGGTGAACAAGTTTAAAAGTCTTTCATAGCTGGAATATTATTGTCATCCCATAGACAAAAGTTATGTTTTGATTATTTCACTATTACACATGAAGTGTTTACAGTTTTATGTTAAGAAATAATCATTTTCAGTGGACTCAAATGAAATAAGACAGTTTTAACACTGTATAAACACTAGTTTATTTTTCATGTGTGTTACCATGATGGTGTTTAGTGTTTGTGTGAATGACACTGTGCACATTCTAGTAGTTCACAGCTTCTCAGCTTGTGGAAAACTTGTGATGAGCTTTGATTTATCATGTGATTTTCTCATCACTGTTGTTTGTTGGTGGTTTTCAGTACATTAAAAATCAAAACAGATGTTAGTACTTCATTAGGTTGATAAATTGACATTACATCAGTTAATGAAATATGGTTTTTACAGTGAAATTAGGTTAGATCTGTAAAACTTAAAATGTTGTTACCATATTTTGTACGGTAAATTTCTGGCAACCTGCCTTTTTTTCTTTCTTTTTTTTTTTTTTTTTTTTACAGCGTGTTTTAGAGGTTTATGGCTGTTTTCTAACAATTAATGTATGCCAAATGTAACAGATTTTATAGGCTTATAAGAAGATTTATAGGAATAGTAATTAATAAGATAAGAAATTACTGTATTGTTACAGTTTATCTATGTTTTTTTTTCTGCCAGTAATTTTTTGTTTTTAAACAGACATTTTCTGGCACCCCTGCTGGACAGTGCAAACATGACCTAATGTAACTGTTTGACGGGAAATTCATCTTTATCTTTGTGTCTGACTGCAGTGGAATGAAGCCAAGGAGAATATTTGAGAAACAGTTTTGACTGGAAAGTGAGCATGCTTATTTGTTTTTGATAGTTTACCTTACCTGTTTAACACACAGAGACATGTGCACATCCACTTTGATCCTAGTTTAATGGAAATAATCTATGGCATGTATGCCATAATAGTCTGTAACATGCACCAGAAAGAAACTGTATGTAAAACCTCATATATGCATTTATTCCAGTAATGATGTGGAGAAAACACCTTGCTAGTTTAC
Organism: Ctenopharyngodon idella; assembly: GCF_019924925.1. Taxonomy (NCBI): domain Eukaryota; kingdom Metazoa; phylum Chordata; class Actinopteri; order Cypriniformes; family Xenocyprididae; genus Ctenopharyngodon; species Ctenopharyngodon idella. The sequence goes on from NC_067229.1 coordinate 4,055,439, forward strand.
TTCCAAACTTGCCAAAACAGAGAAAAGAAGAGAGAAAAAATATACCCTGTTTCAATATCTTTTTCGCATGATCCCCACCAAGCAATGCCAATCATAGGAAATCTGATCAGATTATGATTTTAGTGTGATGTCATGTCTGTAGTACCAGTTTCACTCATGTTGGTGTGAATCACAGAGATCACCTCCTTAAATGACACAATCAAGCTCATTGTTAATACGTAGGTATTAATACGTAACTTTCAAGGACACAAACGTACATTTTTGTACGTTTAGAAAGGTGCTAAAATGTACAATATTGACGTAATTATGGCACTAAAACGTAAAAATACTTACGTTTTTACAGCGAAAAAACGTAAAATATTTACGAATCTTTCATGTCATAAAGATATATGTATAATTTCCATTTTATCATTTTGTAGATAAATGTAAGATCCCTAAACCCCATTCCGAACCTAAACCTACCAATTTTATACAGAATGTTAAAAGAATAAAACATAAAGAACAGAAATGTGTAGGAAAATGACAATTTTAGTAAAAATATCACATTAAAACGATATTTTGAGCCACTAATCCTACACCTACCCCCAAACCTACACATAACCATTTCTTTAAACTACCTACTGTTATAAATAAAAGAATGACAGACAAACAAGCGTAATCACAATAATTTATTTTTTGCGAAAATGTCAAAAGTGGTACCAAAAGTAGTTCAAATGATGATGAGTTCCAGTCACAGTCCTCTCTGGCGGTAATAGTTTTTTATAGGGTACAGAGCAGAATTTAATTTATTAATCCATGAAAATATGACAAATCCGGCTTCTCTCCGTGCAGGCGCGCACTCATTTCAAATGTCAATCCACTGAAACACGGCATGTCGCAATCTGTGACGAAGCAGATGAGAACCAATGAGCGTTCGATATCAGTGCCGTAAACCATGTCGTAACGCTTCTCGAGGGTGGCGCTACTTTCAAATTTGAATCATAGCGAGCGCGAGCTTTGACTGTGACGGTCGCAGTTGCTGAGAATGAAGATGAAGATCGATGGATAAAGGGCTGAATTTGGATCTGTTCCTTACAAACATATGGATTCTAAAGTTTTGGAGTACAGCGAACAAATAAAATGGATGTGATTTGTGAATTTATGTTGTGCTTTGGTGTATCTTATGGTTGTATTGTCAGTCACTGCATAGGAGAAAACGCCTTCTGTGTCTCACAGCAAACAAACTAAATATTACAAAATGGTTAAACAATTACAGATATTGTATTAATAAGGTTTCAAATTGTATTCTTGTTTAACATGTAATCCTCCGAAACGAGCAGCACAAGTCACGAACAGAAATGTTATTTTATATTAAGTAGATGAGTAAATTGCTTTCAATAAATTCGACTAAAAACATCGTTAAATCATTAAAGCCATGATTTTAATATTAATACATGGGAATTAATATAGCCTACATTCACACTTTACGTTACATGATTTACGTTTTTTTGCTGTTAATACGTAAGTATTTTTACGTTTTAGTGCTATAAAAGCGTCAATGTTGTACGTTTTTGTGTGTATGAAAACGTAAGTAAATGTACGTGTGGTAGAACCACAATTTACGTAAAAATACACACGTTTTCTCATGAGATCACGTTGTTTCATCTGAAGTTTTTTGCACAGAAAAGCATTTAGAGACATAAATAGCACATAACATACTATTAAATAGAAATAAAAGTAAGTGAGATGTCCCTCTCATGGACCAAATTCAGTCTCACACCAATTTATTTACATATTGAAAATTTTGATATGAAACACTGCTCAAATTTATCATCTACAGTAAGAACACATTTCTCCCTCTCATGTAAAGATTCTAATCCACAGTGCAATAATTAATTACATAATTTCTTCATCTGCCTAACATCACTTTACTGTAGCCTCAATCTGCACGCTCAGACAAGGCCTGTTTTTATTCCACCCCACAAGACATTCAGACGGTCAGTTAAAATGTGACCTCTCCCTTGATTTGGCCAACTGTATAAAAGGATTTATGAATTAAATGTGTATTGGTTGTTTGCCAAGACAGTTTCCATTCGATGGGAACAAAGGCAGATGATGAAGAGTGACTGGTGACACAGTAAAGGATGAGTTGGGACACATTATTACACATTACATTATTTTCACAAGTGTTTTAAAGTGCAGGCCTTTTAAATACTGCGCGGCTCCAATATTAACATATTATAATTAAAAACTCTGGATTAAGAGCAAAGTGTGTCTACTTCATTGCAAAAGGACAGAAACAAACTCCACAAGATCACTGAAGGCTAAGGGGCAATATAAACAAAACCAGTGACAAACAACACACAGACCTATATACAATAATATAGGCTAACAGCAAAAGGAATAAAATGATCAGTGTGAATTTACCATCCCATAATATAAAATTGAAATCACCTGAACCACAGATCAGAATTAAGAGAAGTGAACATTATAAAGAAAGATTACAACATGCAAGACTTTAGGATGTTTACACAGCATGACCTTGTCTTGCTGAGCTTGATCATTTTGCCAAAAGCATGTGATCAATGACGTCCGAAGCTTCGTTCATTCAAGCCAGGGGTCTCCAAACTCGGTCCTGGAGGGTCACAGTCCTGCAGAGTTTAGCTCCAACCCCAATTAAACACACCTGAACCAGCTAATCAAGGCAAAGAATATACAGATTAAGGTCTAATTAGGCATACTAGAAACTTCCAGTCAGGTGTGTTGAGGCAAGTTGGAGCTAAACTCTGCAGGACAGTGGCCCTCCAGGATCGAGTTTGGAGAGCCCTGATCCAAGCGTTCGCCTGAAAACCATGATTATTTTAGACTATTTCTGATTCAAAAGAATCAAAACCCAGCGGCTTTTGACTTAAATTATATTACACTATAATGTGTTTTTCCCACCTCGATGTCGTAATTTATATATATATAAAGCCCAAATGAACTGTGCTTATGAAATAACAGTCAAAGAACTGAGTAAAGCTAAAATAGACAGATCACAGATTATGCATTTATGTTTAATTTACTTATAGTACCAGTTCACCGACACAAATGAATCACTTTGTCCATAAATGATTATTATTTATTTACAATGAAATCAAATATAGAACCAGGCTGAAACGGAACAAAGCAGTTTGTCAGGTGCAATTCGTCTTTATGACCACTAGATGGCCACAACTTACACCGTTTTGTAAAGTGAAAGTGAAAGTGACATGTGAAGGCCAAGTATGGTAAATCATACACGCACACACACACACACACACACTGCAAACCATGACACACACACCCAGGGCAGTTGGGCAACCGTTTTGCTGTGGCACCCTGGGAGCTATTAGGGGTTCGGTTCAGTCTTTATTCATGGCTGATACTCAATGACTCATTTAATGACATGCCAGAATGAATTGGTTTGCTTTATTTTATGATATTTCCTATAAGTTTGATAAACTTTGCAGAAAAAAAAGAGAATCAAACCCACAACAACTGGTTGGACCCAAAAGTGTAGCATAGTGACAATTAGACAGCAATGCTGCACAATATTGTGGTGTCAGTGAAGTGAGCATCCAAGAGAAGGAGGCTGTGGAAGAGGAAGTTTTGACGAACCCAGACTTGTGTAAGACATGCCTGTTTTCCATGTGCCAGCACTGATAATCCTGGTGTCCTTGAGCAGGTCAGTGCTCACCTCAGTTTACTGATCTACATTTATCTGTAATATATGACAGATTGATAGAAATGTCTATGAGCTAACGTTATGAAGTACAGTAGTCAACATTTGAAGGGGATCAAAAAAGTTAATCAAAGTTGTCCTAAGAACTAAGTTGTCCAAAGAAGAAGGTTTTAGGACAGCTTTGATGAAACTTTTGATCCACTTCAAATGTTGACTAGTGTATAAAAACAAAACAAATAAACAAACAAAAAATAAGTAAATGGGTATTTTTCCTTCAAACTGGTGTTGTTGAGATGCAAGACAATCAAGCAGACGAGTTTAAGGGTAGAGAAGTTTTACTGAGGATTACAGACAGGTGGAAAAAACATCTGCGTCTTTCTTCCCTCATCTGTTTTTGCTCATTCACTACTCCCATTAAAAAGCTTTTTAATGCTCAAAAAGTGTTAACAGAGTGATTAAAAGTTCATTAGACTAGCTGAATCTTGCACATAAGAATGATTGCACACAGAGACATGCATGAAGAAGTGCAGAATATACCATTAACTTAAAAAAAATATTTTTAAAATTAAAGCTCTGTGAGGCTCTTTTCAGCCTATCTTCTTTGCATCAGTAATGCCTTCTTCATAGTGTACAGGCCAGCCTTCTGCACACCCCAACACAATGTAACGAGTGGACTTCTTCCCTTTACCATATTCACATCTTGGGGGTCTCTGCCCACTTTGTAATTTGCATGTGATCACCGGAAAAGGCTGGTTGCTCTTAAACAGGTCCCCGCCCTGTGGAGTTCCTGCATTGCCACAAACTGCTTTAATATCATTTGAATTTGCTTGTATGAAGGTGTTGACAGGTTTGCAGCCACCATCATTTCCAGTGATAGCTCTCGTTTTGATTTCACTGGTACACTTCTGCTCATTCATACTAGGACCGAAATGTTGATTGAGGAATTTTTTATAGCGGGGCTTTATGTTGTCTGGTTGACCATGAGTGAAGGATGACACACTCAAGATCAGCAGCAGAATCACAGCAGACTGATGAATCTCCATGACCTGTGAACAATACACACATTAAAACACCTTTACTGACATTTGACTTACTAAAGCAGTTTAGGCATGAATAATTAAGAAAATACTGAAGAGACCCTTCCTTTATTTTTACTTGCACATATCGTAGTTGCTTTACATTAAACAAGCTGTGCATGTTTTTTTTGTACATAGACCGTTCCAGTCCCTTTGTTTTTCTGTATTTGTGTTAAAGTGTTTTTGTCTGTACTTTGTTTCCATCTGCACCAAGACTTCTTGTATATCTTATACTTGCTGATTAAAGTTCTAAAGTTCTTAAACGGTTTGTTCACCCAAAAATGAAAATTCTGTCATTAATTACTCACCCTCATGTTGTTCCAAACCCGTAAGACCTTCGTTTATCTTCGGAACTCAAATCTTTTTGATGAAATCTGAGAGGTATATGACTCCTCCATAGACAGCAATATAATCAACACTTTCAAGGTCCAGAAAAGTATTAAAGACATCGTTAAAACAGTCGATGTGACTGCAGTGGTTCAACCTTAATTTCATGAAGCGATGAGAATGTATGAGAACAATGTATGAGAATGACAGAGAAGAGATTGTTGAATAAAGTCATTTTTGTTTTGTTTTTTGGCGCACAAAAATATTCTCGTCACTTCATAACACTGCAGTCACATGAACTGTTTTAACGATGTTTTTAGTGACTTTCTGGACCTTGAAAGTTGCGATTATATTGCTGTCTATGGATGAATCATATACCTCTCAGATTTCATCAAAAATATCTTAATTTGTGTTCCGAAGACGAACGAGGGGTGTAGAATGACATGAGGGTAAGTAATTAATGACAGAATTTTCATTTTTGGATGAACTAACCCTTTAACATTTAAAAGCAAGGTAAATCACAAACCCCCCAGAAATAAAAACCATATTCTCATATTATGTTGCTTTTTTTATACTTATTACTCAACGCTTTGAAGATGATTGATAGACCACCTTTTTTTTGTTTTTTACAAATTTTTCCACTAACAAAAAAAAAAAAAAAAAAAAAAAAAACTGCATCATATATGTTACATGAATATAAAATGAGCTTGTGTGAACTGATACTCACAGGTTGCAGTCTGTAGTCAGGGGAAGTAAAGCCGTGGCCTTTATTATGATGCACCTTCACAGAGTCCAAGTGAATGCAGTCAGGCTTAATCTTGGTGTTAGATTAATTTTCAGGTAGACTATCTGCAGATCTCGAAGATATCAGTCGTCAGTTGGAAACAGGCGTCTCAACCTCTGTGATGTGTGGCAGCAGCGGCGCGAGATCCCGGGAGAATGATGAAGCAGACACAGAGACAGTGTAATACAATAACATTCTCAAGATTATTAAGTAAGAAGGGTCATATTTATACACAAGATAAAGCAGAATATCCACATCCACGATGTCCAGGCCATCCAATCATAGAACTCAGAGGTCAAACCTTACCATATATAGTATATTAAGAAATATAATAACGAGTAGTTAAATGTTCAAATGTATGTGCGTGTCTAGAGTTCCCGTTTGCTTGTGAGTGTATAAGTGTGTCCAAGGCCTGGTCTATGATGTGCACATAGCAACGAAAAGAAGTTACACATGGGCAGTCTTGCACAAGAACAGTCAGGAAGAAAATATTAACACTTAGTATCAGAACACTAGCTTTAAAATGTCCTCAGGCTATAAACTCTTAAGCACTTGCACATCAAAATGCAGTGATTTTGCAGTGAGCAGCAATTCGTTTGTGTGACATGTGAAGAGAGTTTCAGAGTGATATACTTCTCTGATGAAGATGAAGAGATAATAACCAAACAGTAGAAATAATTTAATCATTTTCTCAGCAACAGGCAACACTACTGCTGCAGTGAAAGCTTCAGAGAACTGCTGGAAGAAAATAACAAAATGTGTCATTACCAAAGTGAATTAATATTGACCCATAACAAGGGTAAACAAGAACAAATTTGATTATACCTTGATTATATCATTATATCCTGAGTGTTGTTTGATTTTGGTAGTCTTGCTATTGGAGATAATTTGTAAATTTGTTATGCCTGTATTTTCTAATATATTATGACATGAACGGTGACGGTGACGGGACATAAAAAAACAGCCACGGTGCAGCTGTGTCTTTCCTTTGGCGGAGTTCGCTCTGCCGTCTCAGCCGGTGCAACTGTACTTTTGGTATACTAAACTGGTATACTTAAAGGTGGGGTAAGCCATATTTCAAAAACGCTGTTGGACTCAAACAAACCCACCCTTCTCTTCATTGCTCCGCCTCCAAAACTCACCCTCCAATCCTAACCACGATGCCACTGTATAGCTAATAACTTTTGGTTCACAACATGGTTTCATAATTTTTCAGTATATGTGATTGTCAGGAGTATCACATGGTCAGTAGCACAATATTCAAATGAATTTATAACAAACCAGACTTCTGATCAGTGAATCAGTCCACTTCACGATGACATTAATTAACAGCCAACATCATGTGATGTTATTCTGTCATGACTTCTTCTAAGTAAACTTGTTTTCTGAACACACTAACAAAGCAGGCAGAAAAATAAATAAAACAAGAGTCAAGAGCCCAACTTCAGGAAACACTGATCACCACAATGGTGACTTCAAATCTCTGTTCCTCTTTCCTTCAGCGTGTCTTCACTAATGTTCAATCGTCACTTAATTATCTAATAAACTTCAGCACTGCTTATTTTAACTCTGTAGTGTGACACACATGAACACTGAGTGCTGTGAAACATGGGATTTTGCTGTGTATCATCCAACCTAAAGCCATTTTTAAGCCAAAAAGTTACTGATCCTTAATATTTAAAGGGCATGTTGTTTTAAGTATGTTTTTTGCCAACATTATGAAAACATTTTTTTTTTTTTTTAAATATACAAACAATGTATAAATAATGTGTTTGTGCTAAACTTTTGAGAACATTATTAAAGACCAGATAACATTAAATAATGTTCCTTTAACGGTTAATGAGAATTATGAGAATGTTCCCTGTTAACTTGGAAAGTGGTAGTTTTGTGGACTATCAATGGAGAGACAGAAATCTCTCTGATTCATCCGTGTTTTAAACATGAACAAAAGTTGTACGGGTTTGGAACAGCATGAGGGTGAGTAAATGATGACAGAATTTTCATTTTTGGTTTAACTATCCCTAGAACATAACTTTCTCTGGAGCAGGTTATGTTTAGAGAGTAAATTGCTAAGTTTTCCCACATACTCTGAGTAAAAATACCCATGTTGCATAACATGTTTTCTGGGCATGTTATCTGGGTATACGTCAGCGAAACAAGCAGGTACAGACACAACTAGTCATAAACCGCTTTCAGTTTCAGAAGAACACAATTTTACTTGTGCATTTACATGGACAAAAGCTTTTATTTCCACAGATTCAGTGTTCTGTGACTATTGTAAAATGATGGCCTTTATTTTGCTCTTAGTGTGTGTGTTAGTGGCTGGTAAGTGCATTTATTTGTTACAGTGTCTTTTCTGAATGATAATGAAACCAAAAGTGTAGTCTGAACATGGCACAGTTTGAATTTATTTAGTTTGATTCATTTTTAGCTATTGCTTTTTTAAATAACTAAAAGTTTAGGATAAATTTGTTACTTTATGAGGTTGCTGTAACAAATTATAGCATGTAAAATTGTGTCCTGGTCATTTATTCTGAATCGCTATTAATATTTAAGAGGAACAGTCAAAATACTTTGTATTGCTCTTTTAAATCAGTCTAAAACTTTCAAGTGCTAGTAAATTGGATTCTGTAAATGCATGCAAAATAAAAAAAAAAGAATTGATACTGTACAATTAAAAATAAATGAATAAAAAACATGAATTAATATGGTGTAAAATAACAATAAACTAATTTTAACTGTGGTCCAGGGGTTGATAAAACAAACAATTAACTCGACTGTGTGGGATGGGGATTTGAATGAGGTGTTTGTGTAAGATCATAAATGTGTAAATAAATGATGTTCTTCTGCTGTTTGATTTCATGCATTACATTACGTATTGTATTTATCTCATTTCCTGAAGGCAATTTGGTTGCAGCATATAGACATATAAACAATACATAAAAAGCACAACAATGCATAAACCCTTAAGAACCTTTTCTACTTAAAAGTTAGAAACATTTGGGATATTTTAAGTACTCAAGTGAACAAAACATATAACACTGTGGTTTTTGGATATTTTACTGCAAAATTATTACATATTGCACCTTTAAGTCAGTTGTAGTTGTGTTTCATTTTCTGAGAGTGTAAGCATGATGTTGAACCAACATCACATTGTAACTGATTCAATGCCATTGCCACTGATTTTTGTTGAAATTTCAAAATTTTTTCAACATTAATTGCGGCTGCAAAAGTGATATAGATTCAATGAAGTTAACGTTGACACATTAACATTGATTTAACATTATTTTGATCATTGCTTGCTATTTGGGTTTTCTCTTATATGATTGTGTTCGGCTTATAATTAACTTCATGTCTTATTTAGGTGTTTCTGGTGTTAGTATACATGAAGTGATTCTGGGAGAGGGAGATTCACTCACTCTACACACTGGTGTTACAACAGACCAACAAGAAGAGATTATATGGTTTTTTGAAGACACTCTCATCGCTGAAATCACTGGAGATCAGAGTAAGATCTTTACAGATGTTCAGTGTAAAGAGAGATTCAGAGACAGACTGAAGCTGGATCATCAGACTGGATCTCTGACCATCACAAACATCAGAAACACAGACTCGGGAGATTATCAAATACAGTTTAACAGCAGAGGTGACATTGAAAAGATCTTCAAAGTTATTGTCTTGGGTGAGTTGAGTGAAAAGCAGGTTATCTATGTTTAAATCACATTATTTTTATTATAATAGTAATGTAGTACATTTACAGTTTATATCATTTTGTGATCACAAAAAGCTATTTTATATTATTTAAAAAGTAATATTTTAATATGGTCATTTATATTCTCATTTTAGTAATGCATTAAATTGTATGTTATACACGTGTGTAAAATGTGTAACGTGGAATAATGGCTCCTTCCAGCATCTGTTGGTTTGTGTTTCAGGTGTTTCTGCTGTACAACAAATTAAGATAATAGAGGGAGGATCTGTCACTTTAGATGCTGGAATAATGACACAAAATGAAATAGTAACTTGGTATTTTAATGACACTATCATCGCTCTAGTCACTGGAGATCTCAGTTTGATCTGTACAGATGTTCAGTGTAAAGATAGTAATGAGAGATTTAGAGACAGACTGAAGCTGAATTATTGGTTTACAAGGTCTCTGACCATCACAAACATCAGAAACACAGACTCTGGACTCTATAAACTAAAGATCATCAAGAGCAGTTTGACCATCATGAGGAGCGTCACTGTTACTGTCACTGGTGAGTGTCATTTAATCATTCAGGGCACTTCCCTCTTGAGCAGTTTTAGAAAACAGTTGTTAAATTGATCAAATAAATGTTTTTATATTATTTGTAAAACTATTTGTGATGATGTGAATATCATACCACTTTCTCATGTCACATATTTTCACATTGTATGTCACTCTCACAATCACATTATGTTTACCAATGTTATTAAATCAAGTCAGTCAAGTCACCTTTTTTTTATATAGCGCTTTTTACAATGCAGATTGTGTCAAAGCAGCTTTACAGTGATAACTGGCATATAATTTTGGCTGCACAGCAGCTCTTAAAGAAAATGGTGTCAGTATCCATCTTAAGTAAATTCAGTTCAGTTCACATACAATGGTGTTAATGCAGGCAGATCAAAACACTGTTGAATATCAAATGTCAAGTGTCCCCAACTAAGCATGAAGCCAAAGGCGATAGTTATATTATATATTATATTAATTATATTAAAGGGATAGTTCACACAAAAATGAAAATTATCCCATGATTTTTTCTTTGCGTGTTTGCTTTTGGTTAATGTTATCTGGCCTTTAATAATTTTCTCAAAAGGTTAGCACAAAAACGCTATTTATACATTGTTAGAATGTTGGCAGAAAACATTCTTTAAACAACATTCTTCGAATGTCCTTTAAACATTAAGGATTACTAACTTTTTGGCTTAAAAATGGCTTAGGGTTGGATGATACACAGCAAAATCCCCTGTGTTTCATGAACAGCACTCAGTGTTCATGTGTGTCACAGTACAGAGTTAAAATAACACTTAAGCAGTGCTGGAGTTTATTAGATAATTAAGTGACGATTGAACATTAGTGAAGACACACTGAAGGAAAGAGGAACAGAGATTTGAAGTTGTTATCAGTGTTCCCTGAAATTGTGGTCTTGACTCTTGATTGTTTTGTTTTTTCTGGCTGCTTTATTAGTGTGTTCAGAAAACATGTTTACTGTGTCAGAAGAAGTCATGACAGAATAACATCAGATGATGTTGGCTATTAATTAGATCTCATTGTGAAGTGGTCTGATTCACTGATCAGAAGTCCGTTTTGTTAATAATTTATATGAATATTGTGCAACCGACCATGTGACACTCCTGATAATTATATATACTGAAAAATTATGAAACCTTATTGTGGGCATTAAGTTATTAACTATAGAGTCCATCTAGACACTCACAGGCATCGACAATCAGCTTATGAAACTCAACAATGGTGACATGCTTCATGCCAGAATACAAAACTCATTCATGGCTTCCCAGCATGCATTGCGGCGATTTGTTTACTATTTATATTTGAATAATTTTTGATTGTCACCATTGTTGATGTTTGTATGATGAGTGTTGATGTGTCTCAATTTTAGGCAAGAAGTAATGATTTAAGAAAATCTCACAATAACCTTGTCGTCTAGGAATGTCATACTAATCTTTAAATGATGTTCTATTAACATTAAGAAACTGGACATTTTTATGTTCTTGGAATGTTACAAATCAACATTCTTATAATGTTGAATTTTAAATAAAATTTAAGTTGAAATAATGTTTCAGGAACATCATAATAATAATAAAAAAAAGAAAAAAGTTTCACTAACACCAAGAAAACTGGACATCTTAATGTTCCCATAACCAAAACTGAACATTTGGAAAACGTTCTTTGAACAAAAAATTGTTAGCTGGGTTAAACTTAGAAGAGCCAGGATATTTTTTAATATAACTCAGACTGTAGGATGGCTACTAGGATGGCTTAAGGGTAAAGAAATCATAGGATAATTTTTATTTTTGGGTGAACTATCCCAGATAGTGCCATCAAAGAGTCTCTTTCAACTGATGACCAAAGTCAAAAGTATCAAAGGTATCAGTAAAATCAGTTGCTCTCCAGTAATAATGACTGTCTGTCTTTAAAAATTCCAGCTCCAAGTCTGATACCTGCTGCTTTTGTTACTGCTGTTCTGGTGGTGGCTGTTTGTTCCTGTTGCATGGAAATAGCATGTCAGAATGGTAAATATTATAAAGAGGAGATTTAATAAGATGTAAAGATTTACTGTGGAAAAAATATGTTTAATAGAAAACAAAAATACGTATTCACCAAAAGATATCATGTGTTTAATTGAGTATGTTGTTTTTGTTCAAACAGATGTCAGGACGCAGCACAATAATTGGGTGAGATGAATCTGTTTCAGATCTCTGACATCTGTAAGTGGCATTTGAGTTTCCTGTGTGTGTGTGTGTGTGTGGTTTCATTCAGATATCATTAGATTCAAGTTTAAAATGCATTGATACATTTATTATTATTATTATTATTATTATTATATAATTGTTTATCATTACATGGTATTATGATCCTGCTTTAAGGTCAGGTTGTAACAAATGTGAGAACAGTTTTCCTTTTTATTTTCCTTTACAATGATCAATGCAAATTAATTAACTCACAAATAAATGAACAATATAAGCAAAGCAATAACAGGGTTACAACAATGTTATATTGTTATAATGTTATAATCTTCTTTTCTTTCTATTTTTTGGATAATGTTACATTTATATTTTTGATGATTTGAAAAAAAAATATTCTGTATCATTTTTGTATATGTAATTGTATTTATGTATGTAGTCAGGTTTACTTACACTATATTGCCAAAAGTTTTGGGACGTCTGCTTTTACATGCACATGAACTTTAATGACATCCCATTCTTAATCCGTAGGGTTTAATATGGAGTTGGCACACCCTTTGCAGCTATTACAGCTTCGACTCTTCTGGGAAGGCTTTCCACAAGGTTTAGGAGTGTGTTTATGGGAATTTTTGACCATTCTTCTAGAATGAGGTCAGGCAGTGATGTTGGCAAGAAGGCCTGGCTCGCAGTCTCCGCTCTAATTCATCCCAAAGGTGCTCTATCGGGTTGTGGTGAACATGAAATAGTCCAAAATGTCTTGGTATGCTGAAGCATCAAGTGTTCCTTTCACTGGAACTAAGGGGTCAAGCCCAACCCCTGAAAAACAACCCCACACCATAATCCCCCCTCCACCAAACTTTACACTTGGCACAATGCAGTCAGGCAAGTACCGTTCTCCTGGCAACCACCAAACCCAGACCCGTCCATCGGATTGCCAGGCAGAGAAGCGTGATTGGTCACTCCAGAGAACACGTCTCCACTGCTCTAGAGTCCAGTGGCGGCGTGCTTTACACCACTGCATCCGACACTTTGCATTGCACTTGGTGATGTAAGGCTTGGATGCAGCTGCTTGGCCATGGAAACCCATTCCATGAAGCTCTCTACGCACTGTTCTGGAGCTAATCTGAAGGTCTGTAGCTATTGACTCTGCAGAAAGTTGCGACTTCTGCGCACTGTGCGCCTCAGCATGCGCTGACCCCGCTCTGTGATTTTACGTGGCCTACCACTTCGTGGCTGAGTTGCTGTTGTTCCCAATTGCTTCCACTTTGTTATGATACCACTAACAGTTGACCGTGGAATATTTAGTAGTGAGGAAATTTCATGAATGGACTTATTGCACAGGTGGCAACCTATCACGGTACTACGCTTGAATTTACTGAGCTCCTGAGAGCGACCCATTCTTTCACAAATGTTTGTAGAAGCAGTCTGCATGCCTAGGTGCTTGATTTTATACACCTGTGGCCATGGAAGTGATTGGAACACCTGAATTCAATGATTTGGAGGGGTGTCCCAATACTTTTGGCAATATAGTGTTTGTATGTAAGACCTTCGTTCATCTTCCGAACACAAATTAAGATATTATATTATTATGGGCGATTTCAAAACACTACTTCATGAAGCTTTGAAGCTTTACGAATCTTTTGTTTCGAATCAGTGGTTCGGAGTACGTATCAAACTGCCAAAGTCACACCCCCCATTATTTTTATTTTTATTTTTTTTGGTGTACAAAAAGTATTCTCGTCGCTTCATAACATTAAGGTTGAACCACTGTGGTCACATGGAACATGGAACTGTTTTAAATATGTCTTTAGTAGCTTTCTGGGCATTGAAAGTGTTGCTGGCGATGCAGGCCTCACTGAGCTATCAGATTTCATCAAAAATATCTTCATTTGTGTTCCGAAGATGAACGAAGGTCTGACGGGTGTTCAATGACATGAGGGTTAGTAATTAATGACATTATTTTCATTTTTGAGTGAACTAATGCTTTAAGATGATTTTGTCTTGAAAAGTTGCGTTGGGAATATGTTAATGCACTTCAGGATTGACTTTTGAGTTTTATGGTCTACCTGTTTTCATTCAGTTGGTTTTGGTTTGTATTCCTCTCAGGCTTAACCATGCAACTGTATGATTTATGCATGTACCTTAGTAAATGACTTTGCCTACTCCTTTATAATTAGTATATAATTAACTCTAACACTGCTTTGGTGTTACTTTAACACCCTGATGGTGGTTCCCATAACATCAGGGAATTTACTGTGTTTCTGTAATGCATAAACCTCCCTATTTCTATCCCTATCTGCCAGCATAGCAGATAACTTAGACTGTTCTTTATCACAGCATATTAAAAACAATCTACTAATCATTGCTCTCCTACATGTGCTTCAACCCAAAGAAAGCAGCTGTAAACACTCTCAAAAATGAAATCATAACAGCATTTACTATAAGGATGAGTGATTTTCCCACAGAATAAAGCATGACTGTACTATAATCACGTTTTAAAGAAAAAAGCAGTGATAAATCATGTCATATATTTTATATGCTATAAAATCAGAAATCAATATACTATCTTTTTTGTGCATCCCCTATATTATTTCCAAAAAAAGAATGACATATGCAATTTAAATAAAACTGCTATCTTTTCTTCAAAGAGTGTAAGAGTTTTTCTGAAGATATTTCTTTTTTGTTATACCTCAGAAATGAAATATGCCTATGAGCGTGTATACTATATTACTAGAGCGTCATCTAGTGTTCTAACCTGGAATTCACTTTCACATTCACAATTCAAGCTTTCTTAGCTTCAACAAAATAATTGCATTAAATAAATACATGAAATAAAAAAGCTTTTAAAATTACAATTGACAAACATACTCCCAGACTCCAGCTGTCATCAGCGAACAGAACAGTTTTTAATATCATATGAACATACAAAGATCTGCGGTACAGTTTGGCCTATGACAATATTTGACCTCTAACAAAGAAATTACTTTCATGAAAATATTCACAAAAATGGGCAGAGTGGCTTTTTCCACGTTTTTAATATGTATATATATACAAAAGGCCTTCACTTTTTGTGCTTCAAAATCTCAAGCCTCATTCACTACCATTATAAAGCTTGGAAGAGCCAGGATATTAAAGCAGAAAGAAAGGGAGGATTGTTAGTTAGTTCAGTGCACGTGCACTGATAAAGAGTCAAGAGTCCAACTAAAGGAAATGCTTTTCACCATCATGGTGACTTCAAACTAAACTTTCATTAAAACATTAACATCTAAACATCTGTTAATTCTCAGTAAGAACTTTTGTTGATGTATTACAGAAATAAAATCAAACTGGTTAATAATAAGTGTAATAATGTTTAATGGCTGGAAGTCAGTTGTAGTTGTCGTGTCTCTCTCTTTTTCTCTTGTTGTTTCTTCAGTGATTCTGCTTATTAACATCAGATGTCACCACTAATTGTCAATCATCACTCAATCATCAATCAATTATCTCATTAACTTTAACACTGCTTCAGTGTTACTTTTTAACACCCGGCAAGATGAACACATTTGAAGATGATGATGAAGAGCATTGTGAAGAGTTACTGCTGATGACAGGAACAGGCAGAAATAGATCAACAGACATTGTAAGATTATATGTGGGCCAGTAATTCAATTTTTGGATGTCTGCCTGTTCCTGTCATCAGCAGTAACTCTTCACAATGCTCTTCATCATCATCTTCAAATGTGTTCATTAACAATACAATAGTTAACGACAGTTACAAACAGCTTATACTGAAAATGAGGAAGCAAAAAGAAGTAGTCTTAAAAATGCTGAAGAAATCACAGTTACAAATCATGCAACAGAAATCTTACATCATTTCTCTTTGAAAAACTCAGTTTGGAAAATTTCAGTTTAGTCTTATATGGGCTAATATGGGCAACTTATTCTAGTGCAAACAAGAGTGTGAGAGGCCAAAAATCAATGCAGTATCATTAATGTGATGACATGCTGAAGTGCATGAGGCAAGAAAAAAAAGGATATAACTGAAGTACAACCCCCAACTGAACCATACTGACACAGACTGAAGCAGTTTTCACCTCAGTACTCTCTACAGGACTTTTAAACAATTCTCCTTTTCTGAACTGCTGAAGAAAATGTTTTGCTCACTTGTTTTTTGCTCTTTGTGCTTTTGGCATGTGGTTGGTAAGTTCTAAGCATTTCTATAGTTTCAATTACCAGAATTATACATTTGTATAGTTTGTGTTTGATCCCACATTCAGTGCAATATGTTAACATAACAGTTTTTAGTTGTTATGGCCAGAGAAAATATGATCTGTTCACAAAATGTTTTGATGATATTATCATCGTGCAATGGCCTGATATCATTTAGAGCCTGAATCTCTGACTGTATGCTTGATGTTTAGCTTTAGTATTAATGATTGTAGTCCTGTGATTTTACAGCTTGAGATCCAACATTATATTGTTCATACTGCTGTCCCGGCAAGATGGACTCATATGTACACTTTGAGTGTTAACATTCAAAGTGTACATATGAGTCCATCTGGCCAGGTGTTAAAAAGTAATATTGAAGCAGTGTTAAAGTTAATGAAATAATTGATTGATGATTGAGTGATGATTGACAATTAGTGGTGACACCTGATGTTAATAAGCAGAATCATTGAAGAAACAACAAGAGAAAAAGAGAGAGACACGTCAACTACAACTGACTTCCAGCCATTAAACATTATTACACTTATTATTAACCAGTTTGATTTTATTTCTGTAATACATCAACAAAAGTTCTTACTGAGAATTAACAGATGTTTAGATGTTAATGTTTTAATGAAAGTTTAGTTTGAAGTCACCATGATGGTGAAAAGCATTTCCTTTAGTTGGGCTCTTGACTCTTTATCTGTTAATTTTTCTCTGGCTTTTCCAACTTTGTGTTTGTAGAGCACATTTGTTATGGTCAGAGAAACTGTGATCTGGGCTGCATTTCCCACAAGTGTTATAAGCCAAAGTTGATCAGTTTAGGTTTACGACGCTTCGGGAAGCACAGCCATAATGGTTGTGTTTTGATGATGACATTCTCATTGTGAAATAGGCCTGATTCGTTGGTGACTTTCAGTACTGTTAACCGGTCATATAGATGTTCTATTATTTCTTTATACTAAATCTGCTACCGCTTGAGATCCAGCAGAGCTTTTATAATCTGAAGTTTTTTTGAAACACACACAGACATCAAGAATCAGCATATGACCCTCAACAATGGTGACAATCAAACAAAGTGCTTCATGTTGCAGTGCATGATGGGAGCCACCAATCAAAACTCATCCATGGCTCCCATCATGCATTGCTGCATGAATAAATTATGCAGCTGAATTGTCCTGTAATTTTCGTAGATTGTTCATGTTTGCTTTTATTTTGCCTGTTGTTTTGTTGTGACAGTAGCTTGTTTTGTGATGTTCAGAGTTGATCTGTTTGTCAGTATTTTGTATTTATTTATTGTCACCGTTCTTGAGAATCATATGCTGATTCTTGATGTCTGTGTGTGTCTAAACGAAGAAGCTTCTGTTCTGTATTTTTCTTAAAAAAAAAAAAAAAGTTCATACTGCTGTTGGATCTCAAGCTGTAAAATCATAGGACTACAGTCATTAATACTAAAGCTACACATCAAGCATACAGTCAGAGATTACGGCTCTAAATGACATCAGGCCATTGCACGTTGATAATATCATCAAAACATATTGCGACCAGATCATATTTTCTCTGGCCATAAAAACTAAAAATAAAAGGTAAAGAGTCAAGAGCCCAACTAAAGCAAACGCTGACCTCTTTCATGGTGATTTGAAATGAAACATTCCATAAAACATTAATTAACACCTTTTTTCTCTCTTTCCTTCAGTGATTCTGCTTATTAATATCAGGTGTCACCACTAATTGTCAATCATCACTCAATCATCAATCAATTATCTCATTAACTTTAACACTGCTTCAGTGTTACTTTTTAACACCCGGCAAGATGGACTCATATGTACGCTTTGGGTGTTAATTTAACACTGGGGATTTTGCTGTGCAGAACCAAAGACTCTGGACTCTATGAAATGACCATCAAGGGCAAGAAAGACAAATATACATTCACTGTTATTGTCTATGGTGAGTCACTAATTACAGGTTTGCTTGTTCTGTCTACTATTTATTACTAAATCAGCTTCTTAGCAGTGGCATAACTATAATACTTTGGCCTTCAGTTCAAAAGCACTAGATGGGCCTCTGTCACTCTTACAATTACTTGCTTAACTGGCACAGTGACGTCAGGAAGGTGTTGGACTCCAACTAATCCAGACGCCAGATCTTAAATTTTGGTTGAAAATGATAATCGGGTTGACGTCTAAACCCAAAGTTTGTTTGACATCAAGCTCCAATGTTTGACAGACATTGAATTTTGATTGGAATAAACAGTGTAAAGAAAAAAAAAATCCTTATTTTTAGTGGTCTAATTCACTGGATGTCATCCAGAGTCTATTCTTTTCATGTGTTATCATTTTGTATGATTATGCCTCTATTATCATCAAGCAGACATCATCTGAACACAATTTCTCTTGCTGTTCTTACTATAAGTGCATTTACAGCAGCCAGAGAAAAAATAATGTTAAAATGTAAACGAAACATTTTCAACCAAACATTAACATCAAAACCTCTGTTAATTTTAAATAAGAACTTCTATAGATGTGACAGAAATAAGTGAAGCTGGTAATGTTGTTTGTGGAGTTGTTTAATGAGATCGAGAGAGATTTAATGTCTTTTTTTATCTTCAATTGATATCATGTAAGGCTGAAGAAAGTTGTAACGGTCTTCAACCGCTATTTCCATTAATGGTAATGTTTGGCACCCTGTATGTTTTTGGTGTTTATTCCAACCAAAATTCGACGTCCGCCCAACGTTGGAGCATGATGTCATTTTGAAATTTTCATTTTCAACCAAAGTCCAATGTCTGACTGACGATGGAGTCTCCATCCTGTGCCTGCTGGGTGGAAACTACCCCTTAGTAGAAAGCGCGGGCTTACTTCAACATGGAAGGAAAAAGACATACAGCTATGCTATCTTTTCAAGCACAGACTATTTAATTTAATCAGCCATTCTTTTCATTAAAAAATTAGCTTAAAAACAATATAGAGTAGTTCTTATTCAGTGATTTACACTCTAAAAATGTTGGATTGTTTCAACCCAAACTTTGGTGAAATATGGGCAAACCCAAGCAATAGGTTAAATTTTTCATTAAAACATTTAACCCAAATGATGGGTTTGTCCATATTTTACCAGAATGCCTTTAATTACTGCCAAAGTAATGCGATTTCAGTAAATATGGCTTTGTTACATCATAACGGTTTCGAAACGTTTCGAAATCCCAACGGTTCACCGATGGACAACTGAGATCGCCCCCAGTGGCCAACCATTGAACAATTGTATAGTTTTTTTCTGACATCTGATCAGTTTTAAAAAAAAAATACAGATGTTTTAATGAGGACTTTGTATAATTAAAAGGAATGATAGTAGATGATAATCTGTTGGCCTTTTTAGCTCAGCCATCCATAAAACAAACCAAACAAGCCCTGAAAAATAATAAAAAAACACATTATACAGACACTTAATATTAGATGTTAATTGCATTTGATAGAACATTTGCAATGGGTTTGTAAAATGTTTTTTATGCTGAACAGTAGGGGTCAGGTGTTTCGAGTGCTTCAAAAATTTGAAACAAATCATTTTGTGAAGCAATTCGAAGCTTTGAAAATCTGAAAAGATTTTAATTCATTTTAATATTATGTTGGAAACACTTGTAAAGCCAATTTGATTATATTTAAAGTTTTAAGGCAGCAACTGAACTTAAGTTTTTAAGCTGAAATATGTGTAATTTAAGTGTACATATGCTCACATCTACTTTAGGAGATGTAAAAATCCAGTTTTAGTCATTTTAGCATTTTTGTAAATTTTAGACAAATTCAGGAGTTTTTAGGATTTAAAGAAGTGTCACAATTATTGAGATACACTATAATAAATACAAAGCAGCCGATGAAATACATGTTTTTAATTCTCTTTATTTCAGCTCGTCTGCCTGTTCCTGTCATCAGCAGTAACTCTTCACAATGTTTTTCATCATCATCACCATGTTCATTGTTGTGTTCATCTGTGAATGGGCGTCATGTGACTCTCGCCTGGTACAAAAAAAACAGATTAATGTCCGGCATCAGTGTGTCTGATCCCAGCATCAGTCTCTCTCTACCTCTGGAGCTGGAATATCAGAAGAGAAACACCTACAGCTGTGTGTCGAGCAATCCAATCAGCAAACAGACAAGACATTTCAACATCACTCAACTCTGTCACACGTCCAGGTACAGCAGTGCTGATATTAGTTGCATTTATTCACTGAATTAATCTGTTGATTGGTAACTTAAGATAAATGAGCTTCTGTCATCATTTACCCATGCCTTTCTAAGCAATTTTGACATTTTTTTTTTTTATTCTGTGGAGGAATGACATGACAGACTAAAGTCACCTTCTTGAAAATCTCAATTCTGTTTTATCATTGTTTAGTTGTTCCTTCAAAAGGCCACACCCATTGTTGTGATTCTGTTGAAGCTGTGCTCCGATTAGTCATCACTGCGCTGATGGGCGTGGCTGTTGTGACTTCTATGCTCTTCTGATTAATGACATCAACTCGACAAGAGGCTAAATGGAGAAAGAGATATCATAGAATTTAAAAGAGATATCATAGAATTTATCCAGTTACCCACATAGCAACATTGTGTCTGCCTAGATCCGGCCCGCATCTGGCACATGTGGCATGATGATCTGGCCCACATGCTGCAATGAATTACGGCCCTTGTGTGGGCCGCTTCTGTTTGCCAGATCCGAGCCACAAGCAGGCCACAGCAATGCCACATGTCAGCCAAGAGCAAAGAAATGAACCTAAACTAGACCTTATCTGAGCCACAAAATCTGTGTGTATTAAATACGGAGTCATCTGAGCCTTAATAAGCCTGTTAACAAGCCACTGTAGGAACTGAAGGAAAGAAGAGAACAGAAAAAGAGAAGAGCAGAAACATAAGAACTACAACTGACTTCAGCCACAGCCTTAGATGAAATCAACTGAAGATGAAAGACATTAAACCTCTCAAGATCTCAACAGAGGATGATTAAACAACTCCACAAACAGCATTACTAGCTTCACTTATTAGTAACCAGATTGACTTTATTTATGTTAGACATCTGCAAAAGTTGTTATTGAGAATTAACAGGGGTTTAACTCTGTTTCATTTGAAGTCACCATAGCAGTGATTAGTGTTTCCATTAGTTGGGCTCTTAACTCTTATTAGACAATTGTTTTTTCTGGCTGTTATGACCGTGTGTTTGTTAAACACATTTGCAGTAGCAAAGGCAAAGGAAGCAAAAGCAAAATGACGGTGGTTGAATTTAACAATTGTGTTATGCTATTAATGCATTTGTTATAAACCCTGTGTTACTTCAGCATGAGTTTCTGCAGCAATCAGTTAGAAGATTTTAACAGGCATGAGCACTAAAAATTAATCTATAATGACACACACAGACATCAAGAATCGGCATATGAATCTCAACAATGGTGACGATCAAAAGTGGGATGCATGCTGGGTACCAGCATAGTACAAAACACCCAGCATGCATTGCACCATGGCACTTTTGATTGTCACCATTGTTGAGATTCATTCGGTGACTGTTGATGTCTGTGTGTGTCATCATAGATTAACTTTTTGTTCTCATGACTGTTAAAATCTTCTAACTGATTGCTGCAGAAACTCATGCTGAAGTAACATAGGGTTTATAACATGATTATGTTGATTATGGCTGATTAAGGCTGTGGCTGAAGTCATTTGTAGTTATTGTGTTTCTGCTCGTCTCTTTTTCTGTTCTCTTCTTTCCTTCAGTGATTCTGCTTGTTAACAGCTTATTAAGGCTGAGGTGACTCTATACGTAATATACACAGATTTTGTGGCTCAGATAAGGTCCAGTTTAGATTTATTTCTTTACTCTTGGCTGACATGTGGCATTGCTGTGGCCTGCTTGTGGCTCAGATCTGGCAAACAGAAACGGCCCACACAAGGACCGTAATTCAGTGCAGCATGTGGGCCAGATCATTATGCCACATGTGCCAGATGTGGGCTGGATCTGGGCCGACACAATGTTGCTATGTGGGTTGTTGAGATTCATACACTGATTCTTGATGTCTGTGTGTCTAAAAGAAAGATTTTTTTTTTTTTTTTAAATCAGAATTTTTTAAAAAAATCCTTTGGATTTTTTTTTTATATATATATATAAAAACAGATCTCCTGCTGTGGAATCACAGTTCTGCTGTTATTAACAATGTAAAGCCAAGATTGGGCTCTAAATGAGTTTGGTGATTCAAGTCAAACACAACCTGATGGTCTTTTTGTTTGCTTGATTGTTGTAACTTAGTTACAACAACCAAGCAAAATGTAATAATAAAAAGTCAAGGGTCAAGAGCTCAACTAAAGCAATCCCTGTTCTACATGATGGTGACTTAAAAATTGTGAATTTTCTCCTTTGGTGATTCTGCTTGTTAACATCAGGTGTCTTCTATAATGGTCAATCATCACTCAATTAATTTCTCATTAACTTTAACACTTTAGTAGGCTTTAGTAGGTGGAATAAAAATATGGCAGGACTTTTACTTTCTGACCCCTGGACTTTCCATCTCATATTAGCCTTCAAATTAGCTCAAGAACAGTGTGTAGAGAGCTTCATGGAATGGGTTTCCATGACCGAGCAGCTGCATCCAAGCCTTACATCACCAAGTGCAATGCAAAGCGTCGGATGTAGTGGTGTAAAGCACGCCGCCACTGGACTCTAGAGCAGTGGAGACGTGTTCTCTGGAGTGACGAATCACGCTTCTCTGTCTGGCAATCCGATAGACGAGTCTGGGTTTGGTGGTTGCCAGGAGAACGGTACTTGCCTGACTGCATTGTGCCAAGTGAAAAGTTTGGTGGAGGGGGGATTATGGTGTGGGGTTGTTTTTCATGGGTGGGGCTTTTGGCCCATTCAGCACGCTAAGACATTTTGGACAATTTCATGCTCCCAACTTTGTGGGAACAGTTTGGGGATGGCCCCTTCCTGTTCCAACATGACTGCGCACCAGTGCACAAAGCAAGATCCATAAAGACATGGATGAGCGAGTTTGGTGTGGAGGAACTTCACTGGCCTGCACAACCCGATAGAACACCTTTGAGGTGAATTAGAGTGGAGACTGTGAGCCAGGCCTTCTCGTCCAACATCACTGTCTGACCTCACAAATGCGCTTCTAGAAGAATGGTCAAAAATTCCCATAAACACACTCCTAAACCTTGTGGAAAGCCATCCCAGAAGAGCTGAAGCTGTTATAGCTGCAAAGGGTGGGCCAACTCCATATTAAACCCTACGGATTAAGAATGGGATGAAATTAAAGTTCATGTGCATGTAAAGGCAGGCGTCCCAAAACTTTTGGCAATATAGTGTATATTAATGCACTGATCTGTTCTGACACGTGAGGTATTTTGTCCCTTCTGTTTACATCATCTTATATCTGAAGAACTGACTGTTTACGTAAATACCTCACGTCAATGGGCATTATAAAAAAGTTAATTTGACTGTTCACAGTCGCACATGGTTTCATACTGTGACATACAAGCCCTCTTCAAAGAGAATGTGCATCTATATGCTAATGAGTGTCTGAAGGCAGCTGTCAATTAAAAACACTCAGGTATTCAACTTTTCTGCCTTTAGTCAACTGTTCTCATCAGAAGTCATGACTGACTGTGAATGATAAAGCTTAAGTTGATGAACAGTGCCTGTAAATGTGACATGTTGTGTTAAATGTAGGGCATTAAAGGTAAAAAAAAAAAAAAAAAAAAAAAATCTGAACATAGATGTTTTTTAGATGTTTTGTCCATCTTCTCTACTTCATCTATTATATTCTGAGGTTTATGTTCAGTGTGGATATATTTTTTTTGTTTTAGCTTTAGCTAAGAAATGCCATAAAGTTAAAGGGATAGTTCACCCAAAAAAGAAAAAAATGTCATTATTTACTCATTTGCAAGTATATAATAATAAACAGCTCCTGGTCCTCACTCCCATGTTTTTTTTCTTTTTTTTTTTCTGCTATACTATGCAGTGGAAAGTCCAGGGACTATGCAGTCAGAAAGTAAAAGTTCTGCCATATTTTTATTCCACCCACTGAAGCAGTGTTAAAGTTAATGAGATAATTAATTGAGTGATGATTGACCATTATTGAAGACACCTGTAACCCTGTGAATATTTGTACACCTTTATTTTATTTTATTTCATTTGTTTTATTTATTTCAATATTGTGTGTACATACATTGGAGTTTGTATATTATGTACAGTGTATTCTGAAGTATTTAAAATGCTAGTCAATAAGATATGTCATTGGGTTATTTGTGTGTTAACATGCAACGAGACGTAATGGATAGGGGGGAGGAGCGTCGGGCACGAGATTGCGAAACTGAAGGGACAGGGCTTGGCGAACTGTGGACGGAGTAAGATTGTAAACGCTGTAAAGTTGATTTAGCAACAGTATTTATGTCCTATATCAGATACAGATAGCATATATGTAGGCTATATATTTTGACAACGGGAAGGTTTTCCGTGTGTTCAAAAAAAAAAAAAAAAAGCCAAATGCATTAGATCTGCTCTGTCCATCGAAGCAGCCGCCATATATTAGAACTGACTGTCGTTGCTCATTATTTCTTCTGGAATCGAGGACCCAGAGGAGTCAGGTACCGCATCGGAGTGTTTTCCTGCGGGTATATGCTGAAGTGGACTGTTTGTGTTGGAGGAGACCGCAGGCCTTCGTACGTCGGACTCATCGGCCATTTTCGGGTGTGTGACGCATCAGTTATTTCAGTGTTGGACTATTTCCCCCGTGCATCTGGAGAAGACGAGGATCAAAGCTTCGCGTAATCGCTCCTCAGCGCGGCTTGGAGTGTTTCGCTGTAACACACCTGAGTGAGTAGCTAACCAGTTTGACAGGGTACTTTAAAAACTGCGTCATCTGTTTAAGACTGCCATTAAGTGCACCACCGAATAAGGGCCCCAACGAAATCCAAGCGCTTGGTTTACGAACAGTTGTGCACATATAAGTATGAATATGTGATTTAAGTTAGTGTGGATTCATAGAGGTTTACAGCTGCAATTTATAATTGGTATTATCCACCTGACTTTGCGGTTTTGTTTTGCTCTGTCCATTCTATGTAATTTACTCACATTATATAACCGAGGGGTTTTCATTTGATTTCTTCTAAAAAGAAAGCGGATATTTTATTTTTGTTTTAAGTTTTAGAGTTTTTGTTTGGTAAAATAAATAATTCTCTTTGTTACTACTTTTTTGTATTTGTTTTACTGTATATTTGCATTTAATAATTTGATTACAGTGTAGTTTATAAAAAAAAAACAGCCCATAACAAATAGAGAAATTCATTTTATTTAATCAAGAGAACAGTGTACATCATCTATTTTCTTGGTGTATAGTTGACACCCATTTTAGGAGGCACCGCGTCAAAGATTATAATTTCTATAGAACATAACTTTGCAGAGATAACCCAGCCAACTCACCATCAATTGCTGAAACCCAGGTCTTGCTGATTAACAGTAGTGTTACATTTTTGGAGGCACCGCTGGGATTCGTGTTTCTCTGGATATATATATATATATATATATAATTTTTTTTTTTTTTTTTTTTTTTTTTTTCCCCTCTTGGGCTGTTTTTTTTTTTCTCACTTTTTTTATTTGTGTTGTGAAACATTGTGGGACATGGATATTTCTAAGGCTGACGAATGGAGTCGTCAGGCGCAAATAAATCCATCTCGTTGTCTAATACTCAGCGATGTCCCAATAGATGTGAGGGATGAGACTATCGCAGATGTGCTTAATACAGTGAAGGTATTTGGGCATACCAAAATTCATGGTAAACGGGGAGACCCTACAGGAACTAAGTTGTTCTTGTTGCTTGAAACGAGTAATGATATCGATCCTGATACTGTACCTCCAGAGATAGGGATTCCTGATGAGGTTGGCCCATGGAGGGTACATGTACCTAAAAAAAAATGGTGCAAGATCCTTCTGTGGGAGATGCTGTTTTTCAGGATAAGTTGTTGTCCTTGTTGCAGCAGGAAGGAAAGTCGCTGGAGGATGTGAAGTCTATGTTGGAGCAAGGTCAGTCCTCTAATGTAAATGTTAATCTTGATTTGGTGAATGCTATTGATCGCCTTGTGGAAAAGTGTATCCATGTGCCCAGTGAAACTTTGGGTTACAGGAGATTAAGAGTATTTTCAGGTGTGAAACCAGTACCTGCTGGGGAGGAAGAATATGACCCCTGGATGGAACAGGCTGTCCAAATGATCAGCGAGTGGCAGTGTGCTGATTCTGTGAAAAGGCAGCGTATTGTTGAGAGTTTGCGGGGACCCGCTTCAGATATAGTTCGGTTTCTAAAGGTTAGTAATCCAGCTGCCACAGCTACTGATTATCTGGTTGCTCTGGAAACTGCCTATGGAAATACTGAAAGTAATTCCGATCTTCTTGCAAAGTTCAGGAGTACTTACCAAGGGGAAAGTGAAAAGCTTTCTGATTTTCTTTATAGGCTGGACAAGCTCCTTCATCGCATGCTTGTAAAAGGAGGGGTTGTAGCCGCTGATTTAAATCGCATGCGTATGGAGCAAGTGGTTAAAGGAGCTCGTACTACTGATATGGTAGCACTACGACTAAGAATGACCCACACTTTGCGTGATCCTCCTAGTTTCTCGCAATTGTTACGAGAAGTAAGGGAAGAAGAGGATTGGATCAGGGCTAGAGATGGTAGAAAAGTAGGGGTGGCTGCTGCCTCTGTTCCACAGGCTTCTCTTGTGTCTGAATTGAGCAGTATAAAGCAAGAGGTGAGTGCACTTACTACAAAGATGTCCAAGCTGTTGAAGGGAGCTGCAACTGACTCTGTTCCTGAACATTCTTCAAAAGCAACTGGCCCTGTGTGTCAAGTGGCGGATGCAAGTGCTACAGAAGCTTCCAATAAGCAGAGCACATCCAGGTTTTCTCGGCCTGGAATTTTCTGTTAAAAGTGTGGTGAGGATGGTCACACAAAGCGAGAGTGTCGAGGAACTGAAAACCTGAGAAAAGTAAATCAAAAGTTGATCAGTCAGTGTAGGTTTTCGGGAAACATCTAGGGAGCTCCGTGGAGGAACGGCACAGGACTCCCTTTCCATTTCGTTCCACATCTTGTCCTGAAAAAGAAATCGCTTGTTCTTACGAAATTCCATCTGGCCTGATTGGTCCAACTTCTGAAGTACCAGTTCAAATTGAAGGAATCTACACGAAAGCTTTACTTGATAGTGGCTCTCAAGTCACCATCCTTTATCAAAGCTTTTACGACATGTACTTGAAACACTTACCTCTGTTGCCAGTGGAAAATCTTGAAATATGGGGTTTGAGTTCACACAAATACCCATACGACGGTTATCTTCCCATTAAGCTTGAATTCACCGAAAATGTGGTAGGACTACCACAAATCGTTTACACCCTGGCACTTGTTTGTCCAGATTCTCAGCCAGAGAAGAGAGTTGCTGTTCTGGTGGGGACTAACACCAATACAGTGAGACGCTTGTTTGAGGCTTGTAAACAGAAGCTGGGTGATCACTTCCTACATATCTTGTCCATACATCCTGTAGTTCGAGAAGTCTATGAGAATATTCAGAAGTCTGACGGCTCACCTGATGATTGTGAGAGACATGGTACTGTGTGGTTCACACAACATAAACCAATTGTTGTAGGGCCTGGAGAATCACATAAAATTCATGGTAAACCTAAACTGTTTGTGAAACCTACAGACATGCATGTCCTGATAGACCAGCCTGATGACACTAGTGTTTCAGATGACTTGCTAGTGAGACCTGAAGTGCAGTCTGTTTCGGTGGTATCTAATCGTATCATCACTGTTACTGTGAGAAACATGTCCACTAAAGATGTGCATCTGAAACGTGGCACGCCAATTGCTCACCTTTACCCTGTCGATATTGTACCTCAGCCCACCGTTGTCGAGAATAAATTGTCCAATACACTAACTCCTGCATCATTTTGATTTTGGGAATTCACCCTTACCTGAAGATGCCAAGCAACAGTTGTGTGAACAATTGATGGAGAAGCATGATGTATTTTCTTGTCATGAATGGGATGTTGGACGTTCAAAGAGCACTAAGCATGAAATACGGCTTACTGATTCAACTCCTTTTCGTGAACGTTCTCGCCGTTTGCCTCCTGCTGATTTGCAAGATGTGCGAAACCATCTAATGGAATTGCAGAAATGTGGTATCATCTCTGAATCCAGAAGCCCTTATGCCTCTCCCATTGTGGTAGTGCGTAAGAAATTAGGCAAAGTGCGAATGTGTGTTGATTACAGAACATTGAACAGACGTACTATACCTGATCAATACACTGTCCCTCGGGTTGAAGATGCACTCCATAGTTTAGTTGGGAGCAAATGGTTCAGTGTACTTGATTTGCAAAGTGGGTATTATCAGATTCCCATGGAGGAGGCTGATAAAGAGAAAACTGCATTTATTTGCCCACTAGGATTTTATCAGTTTGAGTGTATGCCTCAGGGGATTAGTGGGGCACCTGCAACCTTTCAGAGAGTTATGGAGAAGACTTTGGGTGACATGAATTTTCTGGAAGTGTTGGTTTATTTGGATGACTTGATTGTTTTTGGCAGAACCCTTGAAGAGCACAATCAGCGTTTGCTCAAAGTTCTGGATCGGCTTAGAGAGGAGGGTTTAAAGTTGTCACTGGACAAATGCCAGTTTTGCAGGACGTCTGTGACTTATGTTGGGCACATAGTGTCACAAGATGGCATTGCCACTGATCCATCTAAGGTGGAAGCAGTTGTGAATTGGCCCAGACCTCAGACAGTTACCCAATTGCGATCCTTTCTTGGTTTTTGTGGGTACTATCGACGGTTTGTGAAAGGGTACTCTAGTTTGTGCAGACCCCTCAACCAGCTGCTTAAGGGATATCCACAAAAACGTCAAGGAAAGGAGAACATCCAGAAGTCTGCTACTGATGGGTACTTCAGGCTCTCAGATCCATTTGGTTCTCGATGGGATGACAGTTGTGAGATGGCTTTTCGGGAAATGAAACTCCGTTTAACTCAAGCTCCTGTGTTAGCTTTTGCCGACCCTGAACTACCTTACGTGTTACATGTTGATGCCAGTATGGATGGATTGGGTGGTGTGCTCTATCAACAACATCCTGAAGGATTGCGCCCAGTGGCATTCATTAGTAGGAGTCTTTCTACCTCCGAAAGGAATTACCCAGCACATAAGCTGGAATTCTTGGCATTAAAATGGGCCGTGGTCGATAAGCTACACGACTATCTTTATGGAGTAACTTTCGAAGTCAGAACGGATAACAATCCCCTGACTTACATCCTGACTTCGGCTAAGTTAGACGCTACAGGTCACAGATGGCTAGCAGCTCTGTCAACTTACCAGTTCAGCTTGAAGTACCGTCGAGGGTTGAAAAACATTGATGCAGATTTTCTGTCGAGACGGCCTCATTCCAGTTCTGGAGCTGAAGAAAACTGGGAGGAAGTTTCAGCTTCTGGTGTGTGTACACTTTGCCAATCTGTTGAAACACAAAATCAAGTGCGAGGTGTCCTTGAGTCAACTGTAGTGTATCAGCAGAGTGTTCACTTACCCAAGTCTTGTTGTCCTGAGAGTGGAGTGCTCCAAGCTGCTGGCAAAGTTGTATCCTTTACTCAAAATGAGCCAAACAATTCGGACTCCAGTGAGTTAAGGGAGGCTCAGGGGAATGACCCTTGCCTGAGTAATGTAAGGCTAGCAGTTAGCCAGAAGCAATCACCTGAAAGTGTTCAGTTGGACCATGTTGACCTCAAGGCTTTAAAGAAAAAATGGAAGAGTCTGGAAGTGGATCAAGGTCTGCTCTACCGGGTGGTAGGAGGGAAAAATAATCAAAGGTACAGGCAGCTTGTGCTTCCCACTGCTCTTCGCAGTACTGTTTTGGAGTCTTTGCATGACAAAAATGGGCATCTAGGCTTTGAAAAAACATACGCGCTCGTGAGAGACCGGTTTTTCTGGCCTAGGATGAAAGCGGAGGTGGAAGCTTATTGTAAAAATTGTGATCGCTGCATCATGAGGAAGACTTTGCCTCAGAGAAGTGCTCCTATGTCACACATGCACAGTTCTGGTCCTCTGGACTTAGTCTGTATTGATTTTCTAACAATTGAGCCAGACACCCGAAATGTAAGTAATGTGTTGGTCATTACTGATCATTTTACTCGATATGCTCAGTTCCTTGTAAGGACCAGAAAGCATTGACAGTTGCGAGAACATTGTGGGAGAAGTATTTTGTTCATTATGGCCTGCCAAATAGAATACATTCTGATCAAGGGCGGGATTTTGAGAGCCGTTTGATCAAGGAGATGTTGGCTATGTTGGGAGTAAAAAAATCCCGCACTACTTCATACCATCCACAAGGGGACCCACAACCAGAGAGGTTTAACAGGACACTTCTCAATATGCTTAGCACATTAAATGCACATCAGAAATCAAGGTGGAGCCAGCATATTGCCCAGTTAGTTCACTCATACAATTCTACCCAAAATGATGCGACCGGGTATACACCGTACTTCCTCATGTTTGGGAGAGAACCCAAGTTACCGGTGGATGTGTGTCTCGGGGTTCGGTCTGATGAAGATTCACCAATTTCCTATGGGAAATATGTAGAAAGAATGAGGCAACAAAAGGATGCGTATGAGTTGGCAACGGCTGAATCTGCACGTGCAAACAAAAAAAACAAACTGAGGTATGATAAGCGAATGCATCTTCAGAGCCTGAGTCCGGGAGACAGAGTACTCATTCAGAACCTTGGGTTAAAAGGAAAGCACAAACTTGCAGATCGGTGGCATTCCGTACACTGTAAAAAATATTCCATCGTTTTTACAAAATAATTTTGGCAGCTGTGGTTGCCAGAATAATTTTGTAAAAAATACAGAAAAACTGTAAACACATTTACAGAACAAACTGTCAATTTTACAGTATAAAACTGTAATTTACAAACAAGAAAATTTGAATGTAAACCAGTAAATTCAACAATGCACACTACTACTAAAATCTGTTTTGTACCTTTAACATATACTGACAACCACCATAATAATGCAGGTGGTAAAAGAGAAAGCCACATGAAGAATCAGAGTTCATCACAAGTAGCTTTTCCACTGGCTGAAGTATGTACTAATATAAAGAGGGTGCAAAGAGTCATTCACGCAAACGCAAAACACCATCATGGTAACCCACAACACTTACATAATGCAATAAACATTCATTAAACAACAGAAGATGTAACATAAAACCCTAATGTACATAACTGATAACAAAAACTATTAAGAAACATGATTTTTTAAACAAAATACTTTCAAATGTGGAGTGTCACACAGGGAATTGTGGGAATATCAGTTTACAGTTTTTGACTGTAAATTATACATTGATTTGTTCTTTTTTACTTCTAAAAATTGTAAAATTTACAGCATTTTACTGTGAAAATTACATAAAATGTCTGGTAAGAGCTTTTACAGTTTTTCCCTGTATATAGTACTGGAACTTACTGTTAACCTATTTACAATTTTTTTCCGTAGCGTTTTTACAATATTTTACTGTTAAAATCACATTCATTTTTTACAGTGTACCATATGTGGTAGAGAGTCAGTTGTCAAACTTGCCTGTCTATAAGCTGGTTCCAGAGAGTGGTAATGGGCCTAAAAAGGTTCTCCATAGAAACCATATCTTGCCCTTGAAATCACAAGTGATTAGTGAGTCCAGAAAGTGAGAGCCCGAGTCCTTTACCAGTTCGTAAGACCAGAAAGAAACGAATTGGGAATGAAAAGCCAGTGTCTGATCCTGTTTACCCCGAGCAGAGAGATTTTTCCTCATCTGATTCCGAGTCAGAATATGGTTATGGTCCTTTTATGTATGTTGATCCTAAATCTGCAGAGCTTGAATATCCAGATCAAGACCGGCAAAATAGGCATGCTGTTGTGCCTGATGTTTGTAGTTTAGGTCAACTGTTGGGAGATCCAGATGAGACTCTAGATACAGTAAATGTTGACACAGAAATAATGGGTGGTGAAAGTGAGATTGAACAGCACCTTGAACATACCGATAACCTACCTGAGCCCAGTGTTCCAGTGACTTCTAGGGTAGAACCGTCTGATGTGTTTGATACTTCTCAAGTGCAGAGATCTGAGAGGCAAAGAAAACCCCCTGAGAGATTTACTTATCCTGAGCTAGGAAGACCTGTTAAGGAGACAATTGTTACTTCCTATTGTTGTGAGGTTGGGGGACATGGAACTGAGTCTTCATGTTTTTGTAAACTTGTCTGGTGGTGTAATTCTCAAGCATTGTGTAATATGTGCATGAGAAACTCAAAGACTTTTCCTTGCACAGTCCCTAGAGTATGAGTCTAGAATTAATCATTCGAATGCACAGTTTGAGCATACTTATTTTTATTTTCTTTGTGTGTTCTTTTTAAGTCCAGACATGGGGTCATGCTGGATTTTGGTGGGGGGAGAGTGTAACCCTGTGAATATTTGTACACCTTTATTTTATTTTATTTCATTTGTTTTATTTATTTCAATATTGTGTGTACATACATTGGAGTTTGTATATTATGTACAGTGTATTCTGAAGTATTTAAAATGCTAGTCAATAAGATATGTCATTGGGTTATTGGTGTGTTCACATGCAACGAGACGTAATGGATAGGGGGGAGGAGCGTCGGGCACGAGATTGCGAAACTGAAGGGACAGGGCTTGGCGAACTGTGGACGGAATAAGATTGTAAACGCTGTAAAGTTGATTTAGCGACAGTATTTATGTCCTATATCAGATACAGATAGCATATATGTAGACTATATATTTTGACAACGGGAAGGTTTTCCGTGTGTTCAAAAAAAAAAAAAAAAAGCCAAATGCATTAGATCTGCTCTGTCCATCGAAGCAGCCGCCATATATTAGAACTGACTGTCGTTGCTCATTATTTCTTCTGGAATCGAGGACCCAGAGGAGTCAGGTACCGCATCGGAGTGTTTTCCTGCGGGTATATGCTGAAAGTGGACTGTTTGTGTTGGAGGAGACCGCAGGCCTTCGTACGTCGGACTCATCGGCCATTTTCGGGTGTGTGACGCATCAGTTATTTCAGTGTTGGACTATTTCCCCCGTGCATCTGGAGGAGACGAGGATCAAAGCTTCGCGTAATCGCTCCTCAGCGCGGCTTGGAGTGTTTCGCTGTAACACACCTGAGTGAGTAGCTAACCAGTTTGACAGGGTACTTTAAAAACTGCGTCATCTGTTTAAGACTGCCATTAAGTGCACCACCGAATAAGGGCCCCAACGAAATCCAAGCGCTTGGTTTACGAACAGTTGTGCACATATAAGTATGAATATGTGATTTAAGTTAGTGTGGATTCATAGAGGTTTACAGCTGCAATTTATAATTGGTATTATCCACCTGACTTTGCGGTTTTGTTTTGCTCTGTCCATTCTATGTAATTTACTCACATTATATAACCGAGGGGTTTTCATTTGATTTCTTCTAAAAAGAAAGCGGATATTTTATTTTTGTTTTAAGTTTTAGAGTTTTTGTTTGGTAAAATAAATAATTCTCTTTGTTACTACTTTTTTGTATTTGTTTTACTGTATATTTGCATTTAATAATTTGATTACAGTGTAGTTTATAAAAAAAAACAGCCCATAACAAATTCATTTTATTTAATCAAGAGAACAGTGTACATCATCTATTTTCTTGGTGTATAGTTGACACCCATTTTAGGAGGCACCGCGTCAAAGATTATAATTTCTATAGAACATACCTTTACAGAGATAACCCAGCCAACTCACCATCAATTGCTGAAACCCAGGTCTTGCTGATTAACAGTAGTGTTAAACACCTGATGATAACAAGCAGAATCACCAAAGGAGAAAATCACAATTTTCCAGTCACCATCACAGAGATCAGGGTTTGCTTTAGTTGAGCTCTTGATCCTTGACCTTTTAATATTAGATTTTGTAGGTTTGTTTGTAACTGAGTTACGACAGCTATACAAACAAAGAGAAAACATGGTCAGGTGGTGTTAGTTATGTTTTCACATAATCATTATTTGATCTGAATCCCCAAACTCTTTCAGAGCCCAATCTTTGAGTTAGATTTACATTATTGATTACAGCAGCACTGTGATTCTACAGCAGAAGTAGTTTTGATAAAAAAAAAAAAAAAAAAAAGAAAAGTATTTTTTTATTTAGAGACACCGACATCAAGAATCAGCCTGTGAATCTCAACAATGGTGAGAATAATAAAGCATGTTGCAGTGCATTCTGGGTGCCACCAATCAAAATTCATCCATGGCTCCCATCATGCATTGCTGCATGATTAAATTATGAGCTTAATTGTCTTAGCAATTTTCTTTATTCTAACTATTTTATTTTTTGCTGTTTTTATGTGACTTTTTAGTAGCTTGTTTTCTAATGTTCAGGGTTGATGTTTATCAGAATATTTTGTTTGTCACCGTTGTTGAGATTCATACACTGATTCTTGATGTCTGTGTGTGTCTAAAAGAAAGATTTTTTTTTTTTTTTTTTATTAAATCAGAACAACTTTTAAGAAATCTTTTGGATTATATTGTAAAAACTGATCTTGTGCTGTAGAATCACAGTGCTGCTGTAACCAATAATGTAAATCTAACTCAGAGATTGGGCTCTAAATGAGTTCAGTGATTCAGATCAAATAATGATTATGTGAAAACATAACCAACACCACCTGACCATCTTTTCTTTTTGCTTGTCTGGTTGTTATAACACCGTCACAACAGCCAAACAAAATCTAAAATATTAAAAAGTCAAGGGTCAAGAGCCCAACTAAAGCAAACCCTGATCTCTGTGATGGTGACTTAAAAATTGTGATTTTTCTCCTTTGGTGATTCTGCTTGTTAACATCAGGTGTCTTCAATAATGATCAATCATCACTCAGTTAATCACTTAATTATCTCATTAACTTTAACACTGCTTCAGTGGGTGGAATAAAAATATGGCAGGACTTTTACTTTCTGACCCCTGGAATGTCCACCTCTGGTTTGGAGCAGACCGGACATCGTATGCCTGAGTTACAACAACTTCCTGTTTCGTGGCGTTAATTGCAAACATTAGGACTTAGCCAAGTGTTGCATGTTTTAACATGTTTCAAGTATGTTTGCTACTTAGTGGTATATCGAAATGTGTTTAAGGGAGTGAATTACAATGTAAAGCATGCCATTTCCTGTTGCCAGCAGGTGGCGCTATGACTAACTGAATATTGGCAAATAGATGTATTTTGGCCAGGACTCTTATCACACATGTGAAGTTTGGGGCTGATCAGACACTGTATGCTTGAGTTACAACAACTTTCTGTTTCATGACGATAATAGCATGCTTAAACAGTCAGCTAGGTGTTGCTAGCATGATTTAGAATGTTTCTAGCATGTTTAGTACTCAATTGCATATTTTAGTATGTTGCTAATATTTGAAGATGATTGGATTAAAACTGTAGGAGGAGTTTGTTAAAGTACGAGGCCTGAAAATGGCAAAAACTGCACAAAAATCGCACAGGAAATTCAAAATAGCTGACTTCCTGTTGTGTTTCAGGACTTAGTTAGAGACTTTTTTGTAGGTAATGGGACGGTACATGTATGTACCAAATTTCGTACATGTACGTCGAACGTAGCCCGAGGTGCACACCGTTGAAGTTTTTTAGGTGGCGCTATCGAGCCATTTTGCCCCACCCATTTCTGAAACCTATATCAGATGTCAATTTTCGCCAGTCCTGACAAGTGTGCAAAGTTTCGTGAGTTTTCGAGCATGTTTAGGCCCTCAAAAATGCGATAATGTTTGGAAAAGAATAATAAATATAGCTGCAAGCAGCGATGGCAGGCCCAAGCCCGGTGGCTTCAGGGCAACTGTGCACGGTGGGCAATAGGCATTTAAAATGGTTAAACATAAAAGGATTATTTTAAAGTCATTTGAATACACCACATTTACTGCAGAAGTTGGTTCAAGAGTTTTTGAGCATGTTAAGGCCCCCAAAAAGCCCCGGATTACGGAAAAAAAAAAATTAAAAAAATAAATATAGCTGCAAACAGCGATGACGGGCCAAAGCCCAGTGGCAACTGTGCACGGCGGGCAATGGGCATTTAAAACAGTTAAACATAAAAGTACTATGTCAAATTCTCACCACATTTACTGCAGCAGCTGGTGCTCATATGAACCACAAACCACAACAGCCACACCCATGAGATTGTATAAATTGAGATGACTTTCATGTCATAGAATGTCATAAGTCAATTTCAAATGAGTGCAGAATATCATCCTAATCTGCCATGTCTGTGTTTCATCTCAGACAACCTCTATAAAAATTCTAGCACAAATTACATGTTATTTGTGCAAACTCCACTGTGCTCTGAGGAATCTAATCCAGCTTTATTGCGAATGTCTGTGATTGCTGATGTTGTATAATCCTAACATTTCTCTTCATGTGTTTTTCACCTCCCTGAGCTGTTGTTTGTGCACCAATCTTATGCACTAAAATCATGTTTTCATTTAATTTCAATATGTGTGGTATAAGATGAAAAAATAAAATAAAAATAAAAAATTAATAGAGCCAAATCACAGAACCTGCAAAGACAATTTTAATGTCAGTCTCAGGTAATAGTAAGGTACATGTCTAGATTTTTCTGCTCACTTATGCAAGTTTATTTTAAACAGCCACTTGTATAATCATGTAAAATTTACTGAAACAGGGTTTTTTAACAAATTTGAAT
Source organism: Ctenopharyngodon idella (assembly GCF_019924925.1). Taxonomy (NCBI): domain Eukaryota; kingdom Metazoa; phylum Chordata; class Actinopteri; order Cypriniformes; family Xenocyprididae; genus Ctenopharyngodon; species Ctenopharyngodon idella. The sequence continues at coordinate 4,092,682 of NC_067229.1, forward strand.
TCTATCAATAAATAATTAATTTAAAAATTCTAACTGTAATTGTAAAAAATAATAATTGTAACTCAAACGTTTAGAAAACTAGTCCTGCCTGAATAGTGATATAGTATAGTTATATAGTGATATCATGGTTCAATTTCAAATGAGTTTGAAGTTATCATTTGCAGTTCAAAATTTTTATAAGTTCATCAATAAATGGATAATCAGGAAAAGGGTTAAAGACTACTAACCAAGTTTGTAACACACACACACACACACACACACACACACACACACACACACACACACACACACACACACAGGGAGGGGACAGAGAGAGAGAAAGAGAGAGAGAGAGAGAGAGAGACATACACAGACAGAGACTGAAGGAGTGAGAGGGGAGGGGGTAAATTAGAAAGTTGTCCAGCTTAATGAGAACAAAAAGTGTACCGAGTTTGGTGACTGTAGGTTAAACTAACCCCCCCACTTTTGTCAAAAGGTGGCACTGCAGAGACCCTGTTCCTCGCCCGTTACTAAGGCTTTGCTCATGTCTACTGGATGACAATATTGATGTGTGTGTCGAGTTCTGACCAAGTTTGATGGTGATCGGATTAATTGCCTAGGAGGAGTATATCAAATTCCAGAGCATGCGTTTTTCAAACAACCCATAATAACGGACTTCCTGTTGGGGTGGCATATAACTTAGAGCACGAAGTTGTTAGGCTCGATGAGGTCTATATGTGTACTGAGTTTTATACTAATACATGCAAGCGTGTTTGATATATGGACCAAGTTTTCAGACTTCTTTCAAGGGGGCGCTGTCAAGCCCCCCTGCCACGCCCGGGTACCAGCCTCTGTGGCATGCTAATGGCCGCAGATTCCAATGTGTGCGCCAATTTTCAAGAGTTTTTGAGCATGTTAAGGCCCCCAAAAAGCCCCGGATGATGGGAAAAAAAAAAATAATAATAATAATAATTAAAGCTGCAAGCAGCGATGAAAGGGCCCTTGCACCCGGGCTCACTGCCACCCATTGGCCTTAGGAAAACAGTGAACAGTGGGGAACATGCATGTAAGCAAGTAAATACAGGGGAATTATGGCCAAGTCATTTCAAAGTGCCAGACTTCCTGCTGTCAACAGGTGGCACTTTGACCGTTACTGAATATTGTCATGTAGATGACTTCAGGCCAGGACTATTATCGAACATGTGACATGTGAGTTACAAGAACTTCCTGTTTCATGGCAAAACATCGAACTTTGTCAGGCCGCCACGGACACGCCCTTCAGTGAAAAATCTAGATCTTCACAATTTAACGTCGCAAAGGCCTTTTAGATTAGACTGACCAAATATGACATTGATCTGATTAAAGCTCTAGGAGGAGTTTGTTAAAGTACAACGTCTGGAAATGGCAAAAAATGGCAAGTTAATTCAAAATATCTGACTTCCTGTTCAGTTTCAGATTTTGCTCCTTAAGACTTTTTTGTAGGTCTTGGGCTGGTAAACGTGTGTACCGAATTTCAAAATCTATGTGAAATGTAGGGCGAGGGGCACTTCATTAGGTGGCGCTATCAAGCCAATTTGCCCCGCCCAATTCTGAAACCCATAACAGACATAAATTTTCACCACTTCTGATGCGTGTGCAAAGTTTCATGAGTTTTCGAGCATGTTCAGGCCCTCGAAAATGTGATTCACTTTGGAGAAGAGTAATAATTAAAGCTGCAAGCAGTGATGAAAGGGCCCTCGCACCTGGGCTCACCGCCACCCATTGGCCTTAGGAAAACAGTGAAAAGTAGGCGACATGCATGTAAGCGAGTAAATACAGGAGAATTATGGTAAAATCATTTAAAAGTGCCACACTTCCTACTGCCAACAGGTGGCGCTCTGACCATAACTGAATATTGCAATGTAGATGTCATCAGGCCAGGACTATTATCAAACGTGAAGTTTGGAGCAGATCGGACATTGTATGCCTGAGTTACAACAACTTCCTGTTTCGTGGCGTTAATCGCATACATTAGCACTTAGCTAAGTGTTGCATGATTTAACGTGTTTCTAGTATGTTTGGTACTTCGTGGCATATTGAAATGTGTTTCTGGTAGTGAATTACAGTGTAAAGCATATCATTTTCTGTTGCCAGCAGGTGGCACTACGACTAACTGAATATTGTCATATAGATGTCTTTAGGCCAGGACTATTATCACACGTGAAGTTTGAGGCCCATCAGACATAGTATGCCTGAGTTACAACAGCTTCCTCTTTTATGCCGAAACATCAGACTTTGTCAGGCTGCCACGGACACGCCCTCCAACGACAACTCGAGATCTTTGATGTTTATCATCACTAAGGTCTTAAGATTAGACTGACAACATATGATGCTGATCTGGTTAAATCTCTATGAGGAGTTAATCACAGTCTAAAACATGTCATTTCCTGTTGCCCACAGGTGGCACTATGACTGTAACTGTATATTGGCATGAAGATGTCTTCAGGTCACTACTCTAATAAAACGTGAAGTTTGGGACAGATCCGACATTGTATACCCGAGTTACAAGAACTTCCTGTTTCATGGCGAAACATTGAACTTTGTCAGGCCACCACGGACACGCCCTTCAGTGAAAAATCTAGATCTTCGCAATTTAACGTCGCAAAGGCCTTTAGATTAGACTGACCAAATATGACATTGATCTGATTAAAGCTCTATGAGGAGTTCGTTAAAGTACAACGTCTGGAAATGGCAAAAAATGGCAAGTTAATTCAAAATATCTGACTTCCTGTTCAGTTTCAGATTTTGCTCCAAGAGACTTTTTTGCAGGTATTGGGCTGTTAAACGTGTGTACCGAATTTCAAAATCTATGTGAAATGTAGCGCGAGGGGCACTCCATTAGGTGGCGCTATCAAGCCATTTTGCCCTGCCCAATTCTGAAACCCATAACAGACATAAATTTTCACCACTTCTGATGCGTGTGCAAAGTTTCATGAGTTTTCGAGCATGTTCAGGCCCTCAAAAATGTAATTCACTTTGGAGAAGAACAATAATAATAAACGGAGCAATTCCAATAGGGCCCTAATAAAAAATGAAGGAAATCCAATAGGGTCCTCGCACTTTGGTGCTCAGGGCCTAATAATAATAATAATAATAATCCTAAAGAAAACAATAGGGCCTTCGCCCTTTACAGGGCTTGGGCGCTAATAATAATAATAATAATAATCCTTAGAAAAACAATAGGGCCCTGCGCCTTAGTGGCTTGGGCCCTAATAATAATCCCTAGAAAAACAATAGGGCCCTGCACCTTAGAGGCTTGGGCCCTAATGAAACACCAACAAACACACTTTTCACAATATGCACACATAAATTGATAAAAGAAGCATTAATTAGCACGACAACGGCATCAGGATGCAATCAAAGAGGGTCACATCCACCAACAAAACAACAAAATTACAATTAAATTAATCACAAATTATGTAACAACAATAAAAAAGGAAAAAACACCAAAATAACAAAACAATTCAGTTCAACCACATACAAAACACAAAAAAGAAGAAGAAAAAGCAACCATCCGAACAACACACACGCTGGTGATGGCTAAGAGGCCATTCACATGTCGCCTCTCAAAAAAAGTGTGGAAAGCGTGGCCCCGCCAATTTCTCCTTTTCAAAAGCGCTCAGGAGCTTGCGCTCCTGTGTTGTCTGCCGTTGCTAAGCAATCATGAGCCACTCCATGAAGATGAAGTTTCAGCAAAGGATAAAAGTATTTCTAGCCCTTGCAATAACTTTAATACACTGTTAAACCTTGCTGTAGAAAAATGGACAAATTCTGACAGGAACAAACCCTTTTCCATTAAGACAGTAATATACTGTAGAAAACAATGCATTCTGGGCAATATTTGTCATTTTCGAGAAAATAGCCTACAGGAATATACTGCGAGTTAACAGCGCTCAAAGTCGACACTCTGAGGCTGTGTTCCAAATTGCACCCTATACCCTCATTCACTATTCCATACATTAGTTCACTAATATAGTCCACTTGACAGAGTGAATGAAAAGTGAGTGAATTCAGACACTGATGAACACCTGATAAGCAGAATCAATGAAGGACAGAGAAACAAGACCAGAAAAAAGAGAAGAGACGAGCAAAAACACAAGAACTACAACTGACTTCAGCCACACTGAGTGTGAAACCAGTTCACAAACGAGTTTGACATTATTTCTTTCACACATGTACAGAAGTTCTTGTTGAGATGATCCAGATTTGGATGTTGATGTTTTATTGAAAATAAAAATTTATTGAAGTTTGAAGTCACCATTGTGGTGACCAGTGTCTGCTTTAGTTGGGCTCTTGACTCTTTAACATTAGTTATGTCTTCACCAATACATAACTATCAGCACTCAACGATTTTTTTTCTCCACATTTGCTTCTACCATAACAAATGTGACTTGCAAAAATAGTTCAAACAGCCAGAGAAAAAACAAAAACTGATGTATAAAAAGTCATGGGTCAAGAGTTCAACTAAAGCAAACACTGATCTCATCAATGGTGACATCAAACCAAACATTTTCAATAAAACATCAACATCTAAACTTCTGTTCTCAATACAATCTTCTGTAGAAATAAGATTAAACTGGTCTTTAATAGTTGTACTGTTGTAGCAGAACTACATACAGTTGTAGTTCTGCTCGTAGTTGTAGTTTCTGCTCGTATTTTTTCCGTTCTTGTTCCTCTTTTCAGTGGTTCTGCTTGTTAACAGCAGGTGTTCATCATTAATGTTCAATCATCACTTAACTCTCTGGAGTCTGAGGCTGTTTCGGGGCCCTGGAGAAGTTTTGACATGCCCTGACATTTGTGCTTTTTTCAGTTGTTCATAAACATATTAATAGCAAAAGTGTCATTACACTGTATTCAGCACGAACTTGGCTACCATAATATGTATACAACATGTACGTACATGTTTGTATTTCTGAAGGAATAACGTTTGTGCGTGGTTATTGAAAAAACAAAAAACTTAAGTCACTGAAATAAGGCCAAAAAAAAAAAATTAAATCTGTGTTCACAAGACTTCTGGGTATTGGAGGTTGCAGAATAGAATTTTTGCTTCAAAATGATGTAAAAATTATCCTGCCTACTCGTTCATATAAAACAATAGAGAGATTTAAATTTTCTAAGACACTTTTTGTCAAGAAACACAGTATGCATGGAGGCGTGAATCTTCATGAATAATGCTGTGATTCACACCTGAGAAGACAAAAGATCCACATAATGAGCTAATGACCTGCATAATAATGAGCTCTTTCAGTCAGGTAGGCTATGTGAAAAAACCCTCTGTGATCATGTCTCAAGCTCATCATGCTGTATATCAAACATACACAAAAAACATCAATCCTTTGAAATATTATTACAATTTAAAATAATGGTATTCTATTATATACTTTAAAATATAATGTATTTCTGTGATGCAAAGCGTCTGAACAGTCATGTTACCTCTATGGCATTTCATATAGGCTTTTAGCTTAAAAGCATGCACATTTGGAGAAATATTGATGGATTCTCATATGTTTATGTCAATTTTCTATACAGAGGAGTAATATTTATTTAATATTTATTGTCATCACTATGAGCACTGGATACTGTGTTTTCAATTCATACTTGCAGCCGGAGGGCGCTCTGTGCACCTTTAGTCCACAAATTACTCTAAAGAAGAACAGGCCATGTGACATTCCAGGAACTAACAGAGGCTTCCAAAGATCGCTAACCATGGCTATAAGATGCAGATAAACACTTTTGAAGACAATAAATACACGATTGCGACGATGTATACATGTATTGCCTCTGAATTTGCATCTGAATAGCGCTAGCTCCGTGGGCGTGGCCGCATTAGCAGATAATGAGCTGAATCACGGGCGTCTGACATGGCTCTGTTTTCATACAGATTACATAAACAGAGAATATTTGTTTTCGATTTGACTTATATGATTTAAAACCTGACATTCCAACGTTTCTTTAGACATAAGTCTAATTTTTTTGTGATTAGTATTCACTAAGTTACAGTTCATTTTCTGAGAACTATCAGATTGGACTTCGTTCAGAGGGAGATGACAAATCATGCATCATGTTAGTTTTCTTTATTTTGCAAAAAGCACAACATTTTGTTTTTACTCTGAGTGTACACAAATAAAAGAAGATATTCTATAGTTTCAATTGATATATTACTTATGTCTCTATGACAAAAAATGACGGAGTATTTTAAGTCTGTTTTGCTGCAATGTGAAAAAAATCCTGCAAAATGCGCCGGCGCATTTCCTGACTCCAGGGAGTTAAATATTAACTTAATTATCTCATTGCAACACAGCGTCAATGTTACTTTTACTCTGTAGTGTGGACACTAGAGGATGTTCCTGTGGGGTTGAAAGGGTTAAAGGTGTAAGATAAAAAGACACACCCACAAAATGTATTTAAACTGTAAGTTAAAAAACAGTTATATACTGGCAACACTATTGCCACTTATATACTGGCAACAGTGTACTAGATATATTTATGGAGATGAGAAATAAAAACCCGCACTGTACAGCTATGATCAGCTGTTCATCCATCTCAGCTGAGCTTTCAATGTTTTGTTACGGAAAGGCTGAAGCTGAACAGTTGGTTCTTGTCACATGAACTACAGTGCGTTTGCGGCATTTTGAGAAATTGTTTTTATTATTATTGTTATGTATCTATTGCTTTTCTCCCTCTGTGTTAATCACTAATGTCTAAAAAGTATAATGTTCACAACATCAGGACAGGAAGATGTCCTTCACTTACAAACTAAACACACACACACACACACACACACACACACACACACACACACACACACACACACACACACACACAAAATACCCCATTCCCTCATGCACATGATGTTTGTCTGCCCAACAATTCAAACCACATTTCTAAAAAAAAAAAAAAACACCTACCACAGCAGGTTTCAGTTTGACTCAGAAGATGAACTTCTGTAAGCTGGTTCTGTGAGATCATATGGTTTTATCTTTGTACTTTTTCCATATACTATGTTACGTCCCCAGTTAGTCTAAGGTTGGAGGAACAGGTAACACAATAATAAAATGGTGTGATGTGTGGAGGCAGCAAGGTTCAATTCCCAACCCCAGCCTTTTTAACAAAGAGCAAAGTCAACTCAATGTCAAAAACAAGTTATTTTATTTTACAAACGTGAGGATTTCAAGGCTTCAAGAGGGGGCCAGGCCAAAAAAACAAACATAAACCCTCTAACTATTAGGGAGAAAATAACTAAGCTACAAATAATAATAATAATACAATAAAAATAAACTAACCCCCTAACTAACTTAAACAGGAGAAACAAGAAAATTGCACCCACCTCTCTACTAATTCCTTCCCAAAGAATTAACAAAATAACACGCGCACACACAGAGAGAGAGAGAGAGATAGGGAGAGCAAAACAGGGAGAAAGAGGAAAACAAAACAAATACGTCCTTGGATGTAACAACTAAAATTGAGAATTGAATAAATATACACAACCATTTGAAATCAGTGGAGTTATGCTCCATTTTACCATGAAATGTAGTTTATCCAAAAGACATTAGACAGTATTCTTCAACTTTTAGCTATTTAACACTGTCAGGCAACTAGCATTTAACAACTATCAATGTTAAATGATAAAAAATAAAGAGTGTTTTCCACCATTAAGAACAGTTAAAGTCTTACTAAGAGGCAGAAGAACATTCTTATATTACATATGTAACTATATATAGCACGTGCAATTGCGCATGTGCATGTACGTTAAGAGGGTTGGGGGAAGATTCACAAGCCACATTACTTCTGTTGTGTTTGTTTAGTTCAGTTGTGCTTCTATTGATAGTTTTATTAGATTAGACGTTTCACTGAACAGCTGGAAATGTTTCACGTATTTGTTTTGTTCTGTTTGTGCTGCTGGCATCTGATCGGTAAGTTATAAATATGTTTGTGTCATTTATTTAGAGTAATAAACTCCTGCTGCGGTTCAAATTAGATCGTTGTCTTCTACTGTGTTCAAATTTCTCTCTTGTTTTAGAAATCTTAATCTCAGTGATTACAAATGCAAGTTTGATTGTCCCAAGCAATTTCTAAAACATAATTTAAATCATTTTAAATACTTCTGCAGTGATTATAACAATTACAAACATAGAAATTCAGAAATACAAATGTGTTGAATATATCCTGCATATTTAGGGCCTGAGCACCAATGGTGTGAGGAACCTATTGTAATTGCTCGACCAATTCTTCTTCTTCTCCGTAATGAATCGCATTTTTGAGGGCCTGAACATGCTCAAAATCTCATGAAACTTTGCACACGCATCAGAAGTGGTGAAAATTTACATCTGATATGGGTTTTAGAATTAGGTGTAGCAAAATGGCTTGATAGCACCACCTACAAAATTTCAATTAAGCGCCCTTCATGCTACGTTTCACGTACAGGTATGAAATTCAGTAGACAGATGTAACAGCCCAATACCTACAAAAAAGTCCCTGGGTGCAAAATCTGTAAACCCAACAGGAAGTGAGATATTTTGAATTTTCTCAAATTTTGGCAGCTTTTTCCATTTTTTAAACATTGTACTTAACCCTCTACTGCACACATGTTGATGGCACATGAAAAAATAATATTCCACATCATTTTTCGGTTCATTTGGGAACATTTTATTAAATAAAAATGTTTGACCTCCCACCCTCCCCCCACCCCAAAATATTTTTTCGTTGCCTCAGGGCAATGTTGTGCAACAATGGTACAGAATCATAGAGAAATGTATCATCAAAATCAATTTTTTTTTTTTTTTTAAATGGCAAGAAATCATTAAGTAAAAAGGGAAAAACACTTGAAAGACATTGATATACTGAATTTGATACATGCATAGGTTTGTATCATGTAGTGTGTCATGCCATATAATGTACTTCATGTAATAAGATTTCACTCTGTACGAAACTTCAAAAAGCAGTTCTTCTCTGCTGTGAAATAGTGGTGTATGTTACAATTTTTGCACATCACTTTGGGTGTTCCTGCGCACCCAGGAACCCTGCATCTTCCCTTCTTATAACACATTATGGCCAATGTGAGGTACTGTCCAAAACATCCTCGAAAAGTACCCCTTATTGCACAACGTTGCCCTGAGGCAACAAAAAGAAAAACTGAATTTCTGAACATGCAAAATAAAAAAAAACTTCATAAAACCTGACAAAAGTCTTCTCTACACCTTCATACACACACACATTTTTTATGTACAGTTCATGTCATTTTAAATAAGATTACTAAAGCAAATAATCTTGCCTTCTTCTCACACCATGTGCTCCTGTGACCATGTGTCAGAACAGGATGTCCCACCTTTAAATGGTGCTTGATAGTGACTCCCACACCTTACTGGACTGTTCTTTGGTACTTTTTTGACCTTTCTAATTGGTTGTAATCATTTAATGAAAAATGTACTAAACATAGGGCTTAAGAAAACTTTCCGTTGCCTGAGGGCAACGCTGTGCTGTAGAGGGTTTTAAACGAACTCCTCCTAGGGCTTTAATCAGATCAACATCATATTTGGTCAGTCTAATCTAAAGGCCTTTGAGATGTTAAATTGCAAAGATCTAGAGTTTTTGCTGAAGGGCGTGTCTGTGGCGGCCTGACAAATTTCAATGTTTCGCCACGAAACAGGAAATTGTTGTAACTCGGGTATACAATGTCCGATCTGTCCGAAACTTCACATGTTTTATTAGAGTCTGATGTTTCACCATGAAGGAGGAAGCTGTTGTAAGTCAGGCATACAGTGTCCGATCTGCACCAAACTTTATGTGTGATAAGAGTCCTGGTTTAAAGACATCTATATGCCAATATTCAGTTAGTCATAGTACCACTTGCTGGCAACAGGAAATGGCATGCTTTGCACTGTAATTCACTCCCAGAAACACATTTAAATACGCCACAAAGTGCTAAACATACTAGAAACATGTTAAATCATGAAACACTGGTCTAAGTACTAATGTATGCGATTAACGCCACGAAACAGGAAGTTGTTGTAACTCAGGCATACAATGTCTGATCTGCTCCAAACTTCACATGTTTGATAACAGTCCTGGCCTGAAGTCATTTACATGGCAATATTCAGTTACAGTCAAAGCGCCACCTGTTGGCAGCAGGAAGTGTGGCACTTTGAATTGACTTCGCAATATTTCCCTTGCATTTACTCACTTCCATGCATGTTCCCCACTGTTCACTGCTTTCCTAAGGCTAACAGGTAGCGGTGAGCCCGGGTGCGAGGGCCCTTTCATCGCTGCTTGCAGCTTTAAATAGGTCCCAAGCCACTCAGGCGCAGGGCCCTTTTGTTTTTCTAAGGAGAATTATTTTTTTTCCGTCATCCGGGGCTTTTTGGAAACTTGGTCCGTATATCAAACACGCTTGCATGTATTTGTATGAAACTCTGTACACATTTATGTCAGGATTGTCATCCAGTAGACATGGGCAAAGCCTCAAAAATGGGCAGGAAGGAGGGCCTCTATAGCGCCACCTTTTGAAAAAAGTGGGGGGTTAGTTTAATCTATAGTCACCACACTTGGTACACATGTTGTTCTCATTAAGCCGGACAACTTTCTAATTTACAGTCATTAGCTCTGACCAACAGGAAGTCCGATATTTTGGTTTGAATGTGGATTTTTTCACCCTCTCTCTCCCTCTCTCTGTGGTACACCCCTCCCCCCTCACTCCCTCAGTCTGACTCTTTCTCTCTGTGTGTGTGTGTGTGTGTGTGTGTGTGTGTGTGTGTGTGTGTGTGTGTGTACGTACGTGTACGTACGTGTACACACACCCATTTTTTGACGAACTTATAAAAATATTAAACTGCAAATGATAACTTCGCACTCATTTGAAATTGAACCATGACATTATATCACTATTTGGATAGGACTACTTTTCAAATGTCATTTGAGTTACAATTATTATTACCAACACCTGTGATTTCATGTTCTGATTCATACAAGACTTAAATCTTTGTTTTGTTTTTACAGAGGAGAGTGTGTGTTTTCTAGACATGGGTGTTATAGAAAGTCATGTGCTGTGTTTGCAAACATCATGTACAACGCATGTCTTTAAATTATTTATTGATATAATTCAAATTTATTAAAAATCCCTATTTATGTAAATTTCACTTGATTTTATAAAAGTGGCTGTTTAAAATAAACTTGCATAAGTGAGCAGAAAAATTTAGACATGTACCTTACTATTACCTGAGACTGATATCTTGAAAATCGTCTTTGCAGGTTCTGTGATTTGGCTCTATTTATTCATTTTATTTTATTTTTTTCTTCGTATACCACACATATTGAAATTAAATGAAAGCATGCTTTTGGAGCATAAGATTGGTGCACAAACGATAGCTCAGGGAGGTCAAAAAACACATGAAGAGAAGTGTTAGAATAATGCAACATCAGCAATCACAGACGTTCGCATCAAAACTGGATTACATTTTTAAATTTGCGCAAATAACAGCATGTAATTTGCTCTGGAATTTTTATAGAGGTTGTCTGAGAAAAACACACATGGCAGATTAGGATGATATTCTGCACTCATTTGAAATTGACCTTCTATGACATAAAATTCATCTACATTTAAACGATCTCATGGATGTGCCTGTTGTGGTTTGTGATAATTTGGGCACCAACTGCTGCAGTAAATGTGGTATATTTACATGACTTTGACATAGCCCTTTTATCTTTACCCGTTTTACATGCCTATTGCCCGCTGTGCACAGTTGCTCTGAAGCCACCGGGTTGGAAACTCGACACACATGTCAGGATTGTCATCCAGTAGACATGGGCAAAGCCTTAGAAATGGGTGGGGAGGAGGGCCTCTATAGCGCCACCTTTTGACAAAAAAGGGGGGTTAGTTTTAACTACAGTCACTAAACTCAGTACACATATTGTTCTCATTAAGCCAGACAATTTTCTAATTTACAGTCATTAGGTCTGACCAACAGGAAGTCAGATATTTTAGTTTGAATGTGGATTTTTTGAATAAACAAGCTCTGAAATTTTAACTACTCCTTTTAGGGGATTCATTCAATCGCCACCAAACTTTCTAAACATGATGACAAGATACTGAAGATACTAAATTGCGAACGATTATAGGATATCTTGAATGGTGTTACCATGGCCAGGGTTTAATGCAACATCAGCAATCACAGACATTTGCATTAGACTGGATTAGATTTCTCAGAGCACTGTGGAGTTTGAGCAAATAACAGTACATAATTTGCTCTGGAATTTTTATAGAGGTTGTCTGAGAAGAACACAGACATGACAGATGATATTCTGCACTTATTTGGAATTGACCTATGACATTCTATGACATGAAATTCAATTCTGTGCACAGTTGCCCTGAAGCCACCGGGTTGGCGGTGCCACCGGGCTTGGGCCCGCCATCGCTGCTTGCAGCTATATTTAAAATTGTACTTTGTCTCTGCTGCTGTTCTTCAATTCTGTCTAAACCAACAAGATCCTTAATATGTGTAAAACCTGCTCATTGTTCTCCAGGTGTGTTTGGTGATTCAGTGTCAGTGATGGAGGGAGATTCTGTCACTCTAAAAACTGATCTTACTAAAATACATGAAGACGACGAGATACGGTGGAGCTTTACAGAAAAGTTTACTATAGCTGAAATCAGTAAAGGTGCTAGAATATTCTCAGAATGTAATGATCCTGATGGGAGATTCAGAGGCAGACTAAATGTGGATCATCAAACTGGATCTCTGACCATCACAAACACCACAACTGAACATGCTGGAGTTTATAAACTAGAGATCAAAAGAGTGATAAAGAGTTTCATTCTCACCGTGTATGGTGAGTTTAATGTTTGTTTCAACTGTTTTTAGCTTTAAAGTACATGTATCTTAATTATTAAAATGACCAAATAATTTCAATTAAGCACAATTTTTAATATAATATAATCTTTCTAATAACCTTTTATAAATGTATGGAGAGGAATGAAGATCATATGATTCACTGACGGACTAATATTTCAATAAACAAACTATTCAATAAACTATTCAAATTGCTCTCTTTTCCAGCTCATCTGCCTGTTCCTGTCATCAGCACAGACTGTTCATCATCATCATCATCATCAAATTGTTCATTGGTGTGTTCAGCTGTGAATGTGAGTCATGTGACTCTCTCCTGGTACAAAGGAAACAGTTTATTGTCCAGCATCAGTGTGTCTGATCTCAGCATCAGTCTCTCTCTACCTCTGGAGGTGGAATATCAGGATAAAAACACCTACAGCTGTGTGCTGAACAATCCCATCAGCAACCAGACTCAACATCTGGACATCACTCAACTCTGTCACACATGTGCAGGTACAGCAGCGCTGATATATGTGGTACACATGTTCATATATTCCCTGAGCTGATCTCTTTGGTTGTATATCTGATACATTCACTCATACTAATGATAGTCTCTCTTTAGCCGTTACAGCACTGGTCCCACAGACTCTTTCACAGTCTCCTTCAGCTCCTCCAGTCTCAGTCTTTCTGATAGTGTTGATCTCTGCTGGATCTCTGTTGATTGTAGCTGCTCTCGGGATCTTCTGGATCTGCAGGAAACATAGAAAAATTGACAGAGAAGGCAAGTGTTCTGTTTTTAAACAAGTACAGTAAATAATAATAAATATAATGATAATAAAGTAATAATACTTTAAAATATCATTATATATATCATTATATTATCATTATATTATCATTTAATCATAATTATTCTCATAATTTTGTTTTTAACACCACACTATCTTTGACAGCCATAAGTATTGAATACGTCAACATATATATATATATATATATAATATATATATATTAGAACACGGCTTCAATACAGCAATTCACATAAAATTTTGAACAGACATCGATATTAACTTAAGAAATCTACACAGACAAAGAAATCATAATTTTACAATCCATAAAAAAGCTGTGTAATAGAAGGAAATGACTATGAGTATTGAACACACTAACTGAAATTGTATTTAATAGTTGGTGGAAAATACTTTTTTGCAATGACAGTTTCAAGGCACATCCTGTATGACTAAACTTTAAATCGTAATTATTCTGGGGGTCTCTCTTGTGAATTCTGATCTTCAGTTCCTACCACAAATTCTCTGTTGGATTTAGGTGGTGATTTACTGGGACATTCTAACAACTTTATTTTCTTCTTCTGGAACCAGTTCAAACTCTCCTTTGCAGTGTGTTTTGGATTGTTGTCCTGGTGGAAGGTCCACCAAAGTCTCGTCTTCATCATCCTGGTGAATGGCAACAAATTCATCTCAAGAATTCCCAGTACATGGCTCCATTCATCTTCCCTTCAATAATATTGATTCTGCCAGTATCATAAGAAGAGAAACAGCCCCATACCATGATTCTTCCACCTCAAAAACATCACTGTTGGTATGGTATTTTTAGGATCATTCAAAGCCATTTCTCCTCAAAACATGGCATGTGGTATTGTTGCCAAAAGTTCGATTTTTGTTTCATCTGACCACACTAAATTCTCCCAGAAGTTCAGACCTTTCCAACTGTTGTGCGCTATAAAAAAAAATCCTGATTTTACGGAATTTTCTTTTATTTTAAATTATACTCAAAACTATACATACATTAATAAAAAATTACAGTAATTCACATATTTTTTTTACAGAAATTTTACTGTATTTTTTATACAGTATTTTTTATGTTTTCTTAAATTACAAGCAAATGTATGTAAAATCACAAAATAATCAGTAATTAAACAGTAACAAAACAGTTAAATAATAAAATGGTCAAACGAATGGCAGCCAAAAAACCCTGTAGAATTAAAGTAAAATATCCTAATTTAAATAAACTAAAAAACAGTGTTATTTTACGATCAAATACCTTCACTTTAAAAAAAATCATTAAAAAAAATGGTCAAATGACTGGCAGCAGTGGCTGTCAAAAAATGCTGTAAAATTAAAGTAAAATATCCTAATTTAAATAAACTGAAAAACACTGTTACTTTACAGGTAATTCCTGAATTATTACGATCAAATATCTTCACTTTAAAAAAAAATCGTAAAAAAAAAAAAGTCAATGACTGGCAGCAGCGGCTGCCAAACAAAAACCATTAAATGAAAGTAAAATATCCTAATTTAAATAAAGTGCAAAAAACTTTAACATACATTTTTTTTAAATCTTAAAAATACTGTTATTTTACAGGTATTTCCTGATTTGATTCAAATGACTGACAACAACAGAACATTAAACACTAACAGATCTCTCAAGATCTCAGTATCTTCACTTATTACAGACCAGACTTTGTTAATTCTCATTAAGAAGTTTTGTATAAAAGAAATAAAGATTTAGATGTTGATGTCTTATTGAAAAAAAGTTTAAAGTCACTGTTATGGAGGTCGGTGTTTGCTTTAGTTGAGCTCTTGACCCTTGACTTTTTCCATGTTAATATTTCTCTGACTGCTTTAACTGTGTGTTTCTGATGCATGTTTGTTAGCAAAAAATGCAGAAAAAAATGTGATCAGATGATTTTGGCTGTTTATTGATATAGTTATCACAAAGAGGTCTGATTCACTGATATCACATAGTGTCAAATTTCTGAGTATATTAACTGTTAATTTCACATGGTTTACTGTAACCTTGTGATATTGTGGAATCATTATGATAACTTAGTATTCTGATTTTTAAGTCATTACGCAGAAAATGTTTTCAGCAGGTTTTTTTTTTTTGGAGCACAGAGACATCAATTATCAACATATGAATTTCAACAATGGTGACAATCAACAAAGCTTTTTTGTGACTTTAGTAGCTTGTTTTGTGATGTTCAGAGTTGATCTGATTTTTTTTTTTTTTTTTTTTTTTTTTATTGTCACTATTCATACGCTGATTGTTGATGTCTGTGTGAGTCTGCATGACCTCAAAAAAAAAAAAAAACATTTTCTGCATAATGATTTAATAAAATTGTTTATAATATGACAGCAATGCAGTTGTATTGGCATGTGAAATTACAACTAATGTTTAATAATTTAGTCAGAGACCTGAATATGGTGATAACTACATTATTTAAAAAGTGACTAACATCATCTGTGAGTGTTTCTTGCCGTTTTTTTTTTTTTTTTTTTGCTATAACAAACGTGTATCAGAAATGCATTTAAAGCAGCCAGAGAAAATCTAATGTTAAAAAGTCAAGGGTCAAGAGCCCAACTGTCATGGTCCCGCTGGCCAGACGGCTCCCAACCAGCACACCCATGTAGGCCCCACATGGTTTAGCCCAGAACACTACTCAGTGTGAACACTACAGGCTGTTAAATGGAACACTGAATCTGTGTTGGAGTTAATGGGATAATTAGGTGATAACGTGCAGAATCACAGAAGGACAGAGAAACAACAAGAACTATGACTTCAGCCACAGCCTTAGATGAAATCAACTAAAGATAAAAGACATTAAATATCTCAAGATCTGATTAAACAACTCACAAACAGCATTACCAGCTTCACTTATTACTAACCAGATTGACTTTATTTCTGTCAGACATCTATAGAAGATCTTATTGAGAATTAGCAGAGGTTTAGATGTTGATGATTTGTTGAAAATAATAGTTTTGTTTGATGTCACCATTGTTGAGGTCAGTGTTTGCTTTAGTTAGGCAGTTTTACTCTTGGTTTCTTTAGTGTTAGTTGTTCTCAGGCTGTTGTAGCTGTTTGTTATGACAAGAAAGACAAGAGAAAATGTGATCAGCTGCTTTATGATAAAAATATAGTTGTCATGTAGTGGCTTAATTCACTGATCCAATGACTGAGCTTTATCTGAACAAAATGTTATTAAGTTTGTGTTGGAACTTCAGTTTCAGTCAGAAAAGCTGAGTTAATTTTAAAACACATTGTACACTGAACACTTTAAAACTCTTACAAAACTTCCTCACACACAGACATCTAGAATCAGCCTAAGAATCTCAACAATGGTGACATGCTTCATGCCACAATGCATTCTGGGTGCATCATGCAAAACTCATCTATGGCCCCCAGAATGCATTGCAGCATTAAGCATGTCACCATTGTTGAGATTCATAGGCTAGCACACCCATGTAGGCCCCACATGGTTTAGCCCAGATGAAATGAACACTGTTCAGAGTGCACACTACAGGCTGTTAAATGTAACACTGAATCAGTGTTGGAGTTAATGAAATAATTAAGTAATTAATTAAGTGATGACTGAGCATTATTGAAGATAGCTGCTGTTAACAAGCAGAATCAATGAAGGAAAGAGAAACAAGAAGAATGGAAAAAATCGAAACACTAGAACTACAACTGACTTCCGCTGCAGCCTTAGATAAAAGAAGACATTAAATCTCTCAAGATCTCAGCAGAGGCGGATTAAACAACTCCATATACAGAAGCTCTTATTGAGAATTAAGAGAGAGAGTTTTTTTTTTTGTTGTTGTTGATGATTTTTTTTATTGAAATTTGTGTTTTTATGCCACCATCATGGTGATCAGTGTTTACTTTAGTTGGGTAGTTTGACTTATCTTTGTAATGTGATGTAAAGAGGATGTGGAGTCTGAAGTAGAATCCATTTGCAGAGGGTTTATTGAGCAGCAACAGAAACAAACAAATATTGTAGACAGGCAATGGGTCAATACCAGCATATCAGTCCAATCCAAGAACATACACAAGGGAGAATCCAAAGGCAGAGTGGCAGGCAGGCAATAGGTCCAAACACAGATATCAGTCCAATCAGGCAGCCAAATCAGAAAGGGATAATCCAGACAATCAAAGACAAACAGGCAGAATCATTCACGTGGTCAGCAAACAAGAAAACAAGGAAAACGCTTGGTAAGGCAATACTTCGCAAAGCATGGCTTCTCTGGCTAAATAGTCACCAAACAGGAAGTCAAGGTAGAAGCAGCAGAGGGAGTAGATCTCAGTCAGTATTCAGGGGATGGCTCCCTCTGCTGGCATGGCGTTACAGAACCCCCTCCTCTAGGAGCGTCTCCTGACGCTCTCCGAGGCCATTCCCTTGGTCATGGTGCTGGTCGTTCGGGTCTGGCTCAATGAAACTCCTCGATGAGAGACGGGTCCAGAATGTCATGGGCGGCTACCCATGATCTCCTCAGGTCCGTAGCCCTCCCAGTCCACCAGATACTATAGCTGACCCCCTCTGTGCCTTGAGTCCAATAACAGGTTTACCCTTTAAGCAGGGACACCTTCAATGTCCAATGGCGGTGGTGGCTCTTGAGCTTTGTTGTTGGGGCCAGGCTCCAGGTGGACCGGTTTCAGGAGGGAAACATGAAAGGAGGGAGAGATACGGTAGTTAGCAGGAAGCTCTAATTGGTAAGTGACCTCATTAATAAAGGGCCAACATACCTTGGGTTGAGCTTCCTGCTTGGTAGCCGCAACTTCAGATCTCTGGTGGAGAGTCAGACCCGTTGCCCAGGTTGATAAGGAGGATGTGGGCGGCGGTGTCGGTTAGCCTGCAGTTCCTGAGTTCTCAATGCTCTCTGCAGATGGACGTGAGCACTGTCCCACACCCTCTCACTGCATCGAATCCAGTCGTCCACTGCTTGGACTGATGAGGGTTCTCCGGAAGCCTAGGACACACTTGAAGGGGGTTATACCTGTAGATGAGTGAACCAATGAATTTTGAGCATATTCGGCCCAGGGCAGGAATTCTGACCAATGGTCTTGTTCTCTGCTACAGTATGGTCAGAGGTATCTGCTGATTTCTTGATTCAGACGCTCCACTTGGCCGTTTGCTTGAGGGTGATAACCCGAGGTGAGGCTGATGTTGATATCAAGGTGCTTACAGAAGGCCCTCCAAACCTGAGAAGTGAATTGGGTACCTCTGTTGCAAGGTTATTATAGTTTTGGATTTTTCATTAGTTTTTATTTTTATTTCATTTTGACTTTGTTTTCAAATTCAGTTTAGTTTTAATTAGTTTTTAAAGTGGGTTTGCTAGTTTAGTTTAGTTTTTATTTTTTGAAAATGCTTAGTTTTAGTTTAGTTTTTATTAGTTTTAGTCTTTTTTTGTAATTTGGGTTATTTGTCAGGGGCAAGATTCAAAAAGGTCAGAAAAAGTATTGTGTAATAATAACAAAAACATCATACAATTTTAGAAAATATTCATTCAAAAATAAAACCAGTACATAAAATGTATATATGGGCACAAATATGTCTCAACACTCCGCAGTAAGTGCAAAATGTGTAAGTGACGTGTGCCAGTAAAAAACCTAAAGAGCCAACAGACTAAAAAGACATACATGAACCGCATGTATTCAACCCATTTTTGAGCCACAACAAGACATTTCTGTCAGATTGTCAGGGAGCTCAATCTGAGAAAAGAACATGACAAATAACTAATAATAAAAAAAAAAACTTTAAATACAGCTTTTCAATTTTTTTAGTGTGTGTGACACACAGTCATATTCAAAGTAATCCCAAATAGGACTCTGCCGCTTTCTTCCAACTTTCGGTACCGCCATGATGCCATGGAATGTCGGAATTTCTTGTTTGGGGGGGAGAGGGGGCGATCAAAATAATTCCTTCGTTAATAATTCGTTACAGAGAACTTTATAATATAAAATATGATTCACACCTTCACAAAATATACACATTTAACACCCTATACAAAATTCACACCCCACTGAAATTCCTTTACCTCTTACAAAATCCACACGCCGTACCAAAAATCTACACATCTTCTATACAGAATTCACACCCTAAACAAATACCACAGCCGTACAACTTTCACACCCTATACTAAATTTACCCTATACAATAGCCTACTCATCTGGATTGAAGCAGCAAACATTCAGTGTAAGAGTAAACAAATGACATAACATTATTTAATATTTAAATCACAGCTTATATAGTGTTTTGACATTGACAACCCAAGTGCATTTTACCTCAAACTTGCGACTAGTTAACTTTCTAAAGTAGCAATCGCTTCTCGGGTCGACATTAACACACTGACAAAATTATATTCAGAATTAAAAATATTTTTATACCACTTTTTATTGTGTAATTGTGTAAAGGTGTTCACGAGATACCAACCTTTCACGAACTTTCTTTCAACGTCATACACTCGTTCTCATGGAGACACGGTGTGCACGGAGGGGAGGGGCTGTGTGTGCGCGCACATGTGCGCGCGTGTATGTGACAGAGACGCGTGAGTGAGAGACGTAGGGAAAGGAAATGCAGCTGAACGCTATTTGCTCTATGAAAGACATTGATAAAGACGAAAACTAAGGACATTTAATCTATAATTTTATTTTATTTTAGTTAGTTTTACCAAACACACATTACAGTTTTGGTTAGTTATTGTTTTGTTGTAATGCCTCATTTTTATTTTTATTTCAGTTAACGACAATGTTTTTTCCCACCTAGTTTTTGTTTTTTCGCTCGTTTTCGTTAACGATTATAACCTTGCTCTGTTGCTGACTATGTCATCAGGTAGACCATAGACTCGGAAGACATGATAAAATAAGGCTTGTGCGGTTTCCATGGCTGTGGGGAGTCCCTTTAATGGTACCAGACGGCAAGATTTGGAGAAGCGGTCAAAGATGACTAGGATAGTGGTGAATCCGTTTGAAGGGGGTAGATCTATGACAAAATCTATGGAATGGTGAGACCAGGTGCGTTGGGGAATTGGTAATGGTTGTAGGAGGCCTGAGGGTAATTCTTTGGGGGTCTTAGATTGAGCACAGACTTGGCATGATTTTACATAGTCTGTAACAGCTTGTGACATAGCTGGCCACCAGAAAGTGTTTTGTAACAACTGGAGGGTGCGAGATATGCCAGGATGACCCGAGGCGATGGATGAATGGACCCACTGCATGACACGGAGGCGTAAACTTTGTGGTACATATTGTTTGCCAGGTGGGCAATTGGAGGGTGCTGGTTCTGATTGTTGTCCTTTCTGAATTTCCTCCATGATATCCCAAGTTACAGGAGCTAAGACGATGGATGGTGGAAGAATGGGTTCAGGATGGACATTGTCAGTGGAGAGGTCATACTGTCTAGACAGAGCGTCGGCCTTACTGTTCTTACTGCCTGGTCTGTAGGTTACAGTAAACTGGAAGCGGGTGAAGAACAGCGACCATCGAGCTTGGCGTGGGTTCAGACGTTTTGAACTCTTTATGTATTCAAGATTTTTATGGTCAGTTATGATCTGGAATGGATGTGCTGCACCTTTTAGCCAGTGTCGCCATTCTTCAAGGGCAGATTTCATGGAAAGAAGTTCCTTGTTTCTCACATCATAGTTTCTTTCGGCTGCCATTAATTTCCTGGAGAAGAATGCACAAGGATACAGTTTGCTTGGTTGACCATGTCGCTGAGAAAGTCTACCTCCACGATGAAGGGCAGATTGGGGTCTGGATGTTTCAAGATGGGTGCTGTGGTGAATCTCTCTTTCAGGGAGTTGGGAGCTTCATCTGTCCACCTTAATTTTGTAGGTTTTCCCTTCAGAAGTGAGGTCAGAGGTGATGCTATCATGCTATAGTTACGAATGAAACAGCTATAGAAGTTTGCAAATCTCAGAAACCATTGGAGTTCTTTCACTGTTGAGGGCTGAGGCCATTCAATGACTGCTTTCACTTGGTTGTATCCATTTTCACCCCTTGATGACTTATTTGGTAGCCTAGAAATGAGGTTTGTTTGACATGGAATTCGCATTTCTCTGCCTTGACGTAGAGTTGATTCTCCAGTAACCGAGAAAGGACTGTTCTGACGTGAGTGATGTGTTCTGTCTCTGATTTGGACTATATCAGAATGTTGTCGATGTATGCAACCACATACTGGTTCAACAGGTCTCGAAAGATTTCATTGATGAAAGATTGAAAAACAGCAGGTGAGTAAGCCAGGCCATACGGCATTACCTAATATTCATAGTGCCCCCTAGTGGTGATAAAGGCAGTCTTCCACTCATCACCCTCTTTGTAGGCACTTCGCAGATCAAGCTTGGTGTAGATGGTAGCTTCACGCAGTTGTTCTAAAGCTGAGGGTACTAGTGGAAGGGGATAGTGGAATTTCACAGTCACATCATTTAATCCTCTGTAATCCATACAAGGTCTCAAACCTCCATCTTTTTTCTCAACGAAGAAAAAGCCTGTAGCTGCCGGTGAAGTTGAGGGTCGGATGAAGCCAGAATTCAGGGCCTCTGTGATGTATTCCTCCATGGCTTGACTTTCATTTCTTACTCTTGGGAGGCATGGCATTATGGAGGAGGTCGATAGCACAATCCCAAGGATGAGGAGGAGGTAATTAGGTAGCTTTGACTTTACTGAAGACCTCCATTAAGTCATGGTAGCATGTTGGGATTTCAACATTCAGGTTCGTTTCGGGGCTTTCCACACTGGTTGTGAGACATGGAAGGGGGCTTGCGGTGAGACAATGATTCATGCAGAAATCGGACCAATGAATAAGCTCACCGTGCTGCCAGGAGATGCTTGGATCGTGAGCGCTCAGCCACGGAAATCCAAGGATGAGGTCATGCTGGGGGGAGTCCATGAGGTACAGAGTAATGGATCCTTGATGAAATAGTCCCACGGTAAGAGTTAGAGTTTTAGTTTGATGAGTTATTCCTTTTCCGATGGGTGTATCATCAATCGCCTTGATCCTGATTGGTGGAGTGCATGGTTGGAAAGGGATGTTATATTTTTGTGTGAGGTCCTTGTTGATCAGGTTCAAGGCAGCTCCAGAATTGATCATCGCTGTCAAATTAACAGAAAGATTCTCAGTTCTTAGGGTAACAGGAAGTGTGAAGGACTTATTGCTAAGTAATGCAAAGTGTTCGATATATACCCTAGAGGCGGTTTGGCTCTTGTGTGGACATCCTGAGCTGTGGTGTCCTGTCTCGCTGCAGTAAAAGCACAGGCGTAACTGACAACGTCTCGCTCTCTCTTCCTCAGAAAGCCTTGAGAAGTTCAGTTGCATGGGTTCATTGCTGACTGTGGTTTCAGGGGTAGATACATTGAATGCAGGGGTTACATGACACTGTTGCAGGGGTTACATGCACTTCTACGTCAGGGAGCTTGTCTCATAAGATTGTCAACACGTATGGCCAGGTTTACATACTCAGAAAACAACAAATCATCTCCTTTGCATGCCAACTCTACTTGTAGTTCGGGGCTGAAACTTCATTGAAACACGGCCTTAAGAGAGATATCATTCCAACCGCTCTGAGCTGCAAGTGTTCTAAACTCGACTGCATAATCAGCTGCCGTGCAGTTGTTTTGGGAGAGGTGAAGTAGTTGAGTTGAGATATTCTTGCCCCCAGCAGGATATTCAAACACTTCTCGCAATTGTTGAATAAAATAATCCACAGAGGTTCTAATTTGTACGTCACTATCCCACACAGCAGAAGCCCAGTCGATTGCTCTGCCAGTCAATAGCGTCACTAGAAATGCACACTTCTTTTCATCTGACTCGAACTTCTCTCTTTGATGATCAAAGTATATTCTGACTTGGCGAATAAAGCCTCTACAATGTTCAGCAGAACCATCAAATTTGTCAGGGAGAGCAAGGCTTACTGTGTTCAGCGGGGGTGGAGGAAGTGAGCGGATGTAGTGAGTCAGATGTTCATTGACTGATCAGAGTTGAACGAGCTGTTCTTGAAAGCCCTTTATGGCTTCGGTCTGGTAAGCAAATGCTGCTTGCAGGTTGGCTACCTCTGCTGGATTCATGTTTGGCGAAGTATTCTGTAAAGAGGACGTGGAGTCCGAAGTAGAATCCATTTGCAGAGGGTTTGTTGAGCAGCAACAGGAACAAACAAATATCGTAGACAGGCAATGGGTCAATACCAGTATATCAGTCCAATCCAAGAACATACACAAGGGAGAATCCCAAGGCAGAGTGGCAGGCAGGCAATAGGTCCAAACACAGATATCAGTCCAATCAGGCAGCCAAATCAGAAAGGGATAATCCAGACAATCCAAGATAAGCAGGCAGAATCATACACGTGGTCAGCAAACAAGAAAACAAGAAAACGCTCGGTAAGGCAGTGTAACTGGCAATACTTCACAAAGCATGGATGTAGCTTCTCTGGCTAAATAGTCACCAAACAGGAAGTTAAGGTAGAAGCAGCAGAGGGAGTAGATCTCAGTCAGTATTCAGTGGATGGCTCCCTCTGCTGGCATGGCGTTACATGTGAGAGCTTATCTGGCTGTTGTAACTAAGTTTGTTATAACAAGAAAAGCAAGAGAAAACACAATATGATGGTGTGGCTGCTTCATGATAAGAAAACAATCATTGTGTAGTGGCATAATTCACTGATCTTATGCCTGAGTTTAATATGAGCAATTTTTTACTAACTTTGTTTTATTGTGATTTATGTAAAGATCCAACACAGTTTTAATCAAAAAATATGAATGAGCTTTAAAACAGATTGTACACTAAGCACTTTAAACTACAGTGAGATTTACTCACAAACATACTTTAGGAATCAGCCTATGAATCTCAACAATGGTGACATGCTTAATGCTGCAATGCATTCTTTCTTGCATGATGCACCCAGAATGCATTGTGGCATGAAACATGTCACCATTGTTGACATTCATACGCTGATTCTAGATCAGCGTATATATAGTCTGTGTGTGAGAAAGTGTTGCAGAAGTTTTAAAGTGTTTAGTGTGTAATGTGTTTTAATAAAAATTTCTGTTGAAGTTTTTTGCACTTTATTTAAATTAGAATATTGTACTTTAATTTTACAATCAGATGATTTTTTTTTTTTTTTTTTTTTTTTTTTTTTTTGAGTTCAGTGATTCAGGTCAAATAATGATTATGTAAAAACATAACCAACACCATCTGATCATCTTTTCTTTTTGCTTGTCTGGTTGTTATAACTCAGTTACAGCAGCCAAACAAAATCTACTATTAAAAAGTCAAGGGTCAAGAGCTCAACTAAAGCAAAGCATAATCTCCATAATGGTGACTAAAATTGTGATTTTTCTCCTTTGGCGATTCTGCTTGTTGACATCAGGTGTCTTCAATAACGGTCAATCATCATTCAGTTAATCACTTAATTATCTCATTAACTTTAACACTACTTCAGTGGGTGGAATAAAAATATGGCAGGACTTTTACTTTCTGATCCCTGGAATGTCCACCTCTGTGAAGGAAAGAGAAACAACAAGAACAGAAAAAGATAAAATTAACTGAAGATAAAAGAAGACGTTAAATCTCTCAAGATCTGATTAAACAACTCCACAAACAGCATTACCAGCCTCACTTATTACTAACCAGACTGACTTTATTTCTGTCACACGTCTACAGCAGCAGAGGTGGAAAGTCCAGGGGTCAGAAAGTAAAAGTCCTGCCATATTTTTATTCCATCCACTGAAGCAGCGATAAAGTTAATGAGATAAATAAGTGTTTAATGGAGGTGATGATTGACCATTATTGAAGATACCTGATGTTAACAAGCAGAATCACCAAAGGAGAAAAATCACAATTTTTAAGAAACCATCACAGAGGTCAGGGTTTGCTTTAGTTGAGCTCTTGACCCTTGACTTTTTAATATTAGATTTTGTTTGGGCTGTTGTAATTGAGTTGTAACAGCCAGACAAGCAAAGAGAAAAGATGATCAGGTGGTGTTGGTTGTTATTGCATAATCATTATTTGATCTGAATCACTGAACTCATTTAGAGCCCAATCTCTGAGTTAGATTTACATTATTGATTACAGCAGCACTGTTCATACGCTGATTTTTGATGTCTGTGTGTCTAAATGAAGGTGATTTTTTACATTTTTTTTTTTTTTTGAGCAACTTTTGATAAAACCTTTGGATTATATTGAAAAAGCTGATCTTCTGCTGCAATCAATAATGTAAATCTAACTCAGAGATTGGGCTCTAAATGTGTTTGGTGATTCAGATCAAATAATGATTATATGAAAACATAACCAACGCCTCTTTGTTTGTATAGCTGTTATAACTCAGTTACAGCAGCCCAAACAAATTCTAATATTAAAAAGTCAAGGGTCAAGAGCCCAACTTAATCAAACTCTGATCTCTGTGATGGTGATTAAAAAAATTGTGATTTTTCTCCTTTGGTGATTCTGCTTGTTAACATCAGGTGTCTTCAATAGTGGTCAATCATCACTCAATTAATCACTTATTTATCTCATTAACTTTAACACTGCTTCAGTGGGTGGAATAAAAATATGGCAGGACTTTTACTTTTTTGATCCCTGGACTTTCCACCTCTGTTTAGATGTTGTTTTATTGTTTTGTTTGATGTCACCATGATGGAAGTCAGTGTTTGCTTTAGTTGTGCTCTTGACCCTTGATTATTTAACATTAGCTTTTCTTTGGCTGCTGTAACCGTGTTTTTAAAACACATTTGTTACGACAGAAAAGAAAATATGATCAGATGATGTTACCCAATTATTAATGGTTATAATCTTCATCAAAATGGCTTTGTGTTGATCTCATCAGAGTCTAATCTATTATATAGGTCATGTTTTACACTTTTAGTATGACATTCCTGTGATTTGACAGATGAAATCTATCTCTGCTGTTACAACCAGATAATATAAAGGATTTTGAAAACAGTTTGTGCTCAAAACATTTTAAACTACAGAATCATTCAGAGTCACACAGACATCAACAATTGGCATTTGAATCACAACAATGGTGACAATCAAAAGCTTCATGCCACAATGCATGCTGGGTACCAGCATAGTACGACACTCATCCATGACTCCCAGCATGCATTGCGGCATGAATAAATTATGCAGCTGAATTGCCAGGTTATTTTCTTTAATTCTTACTGTTTGCCTTTATTTTTGCTGTTGTTTTTGTGTTGACTTTTAGTAGTGTGTTTTGTGATGTTCAGAGTTTATCTGTTTATCGTTTTTGTTGATTGTCACCATTGTTGAGATTCATATGATGATTCTTGATGTCTCTTTGAATCTAAGTGATGTCGTAGTTCAAACATTTGTTTTGTAAATGATGAGTTTAAAAATCCTTATCTGGCCTCTCAGCACTGCATCATTTGCTGTAGTGTCACAAAGTTTGTAATATAAAACTAAATTTTTTTAATTTTTTTTTTAGATCTCTGATAATGGATTAGACACTAGATAAGTTCAAGGAATTAAGCACTGTATAATGATCACGTCATGATCAAAACATAACCAACAACACCTAATCACAACTTCTCTTGCTTTTTCATGCCGTAACAGGTGTGCTTTAACAAAAAAAAAAAAAAAAAAACATTTACAGCAGCCAAAAAGAAACTAACATTACAAGACAAGTGTCAAGAGCACAACTAAAGCGAGCATTGGTCTCCATCATGGTAACATCAAACAAAACAATAAAACAACATCTGAAGCGCTGTTAATTCTCAATAAGAGCTTTTGTAGACATCTGAAAGAATATAAAGTCAATCTAGTAATAAGTGAAGCTGGTAATATTTTTGTTGTTTAACCCTCCTCTGCTGGGATATTGAGCGATTTAATGTCTTCTTTTATCTTCAGTTGATTTCATCTAGGGCTGTGGCTGGAAGTCAGTTGTAGTTCTTGTGTTTCTGCTTGTCTTTTTTCTGTCCTTGTTTCTTTTCCTTCAGTGATTCTGCTTGTTAACAGCAGGAGTTTGTCACTAATTCTCAATCATCACTAAATTAATCACTTAATTATCTCATTAACTTCAACAGCGCTTCAGTGTTACTCTAACACTCTGTAGTGTGGACACAAATAACTGTTCATTAATCACTGGGGATTTTGTTGTGGGGTTTAAAGAGTGAAAGGTGTAAAATGAAAAAAACACGCATAGTGAAACGCTTTTCTACAGCAACAAACTGTAGAAAAACAGTAATTTACTAGCAACTCTCAGCTTTATCTGAACAAAATGTTAAGTTTGTATTGGACCTTTAGTATTAATCAAAAAAACTGAATTAGTTTTAAAACACATTAAACACTAAACACTTTAAAACTCTGTAAAAATTTCTTCACACACAGACATCTAGAATCAGCGTATGAATCTCAACAATGATGACATGCTCCATGCCACAATGCATTCTGGGTGCATCATGCTAAACTCATCTATGGCCCCCAGAATGCATTGCGGCATTAAGCATGTAATCATTGTTGAGATTCATAGGCTGATTCTTGATGTATATTTGTGAGTAAATCTCACCGTAGTTTAAGGTACTTAGTGTACAATCTGTTTTAAAACTCATTCAGATTTTTCAGTTAAAATTGTGTTGGATCTTTACATGAGTCACAATAACACAAAGTTAGTAAGATGTTACTCATATTAAACTCAATCATGAGATCAGGGAATTAAACCACTACACAATGATTATATTCTTATCATGAAGCCGTCACAGCATCAGATTGCGTTTTTTCTTGCTTTTCTTACTATAACAAATTCAATTACAACAACCAGAGAAACTCTAATATTACAAAGACAAGTCAAACTACTCAACTAAAGTAAACACTGATCACAATGATGGTGGCATAAAACAAACTAATTTTAATAAATAATCAACTACAAAAACTCTCTCTCTTAATTCTCAATAAGATCTGCTATATATGGAGTTGTTTAATCCTCCTCTGCTTGAATCTTGAGAGATTTAATGTCTTCTTTTATCTAAGGCTGCGACTGAAGTCAGTTGTAGTTCTAGTGTTTCGATTTTTTCTGTTCTTGTTGTTTCTGTTTCCTTCATTGATTCTGCTTGTTAACAGCAGCTATCTTCAATAATGCTCAGTCATCACTTAATTAATTACTTAATTATTTCATTAACTCCAACACTGATTCAGTGTTACATTTAACAGCCTGTAGTGTGCACTCTGAACAGTGTTCATTTCATCTGAGCTAAACCATGTAGGGCCTACATGGGCGTGCTGGCTGGGAGGCGTCCCGCCAACAGGATTGTGACAGTTAAGGGGTTAAATCTCTGAAGATCTGATTAAACTCCACAAACAGCATTACCAGCTTCACTTATTATTACCAGACTGACTTTATTTCTGTCAGATGTCTACAGAAGTTCTTATTGAGAATTAACAAAGGTTTAGAAGTTTTTTTTTTTTTTTTTATTTGAAGTCACCATTGTGGTGGACAGTGTTTGATTTGGTTGGGACCTTGGTCCTCGTATTTCTTGTGTTTGCTTCTCTTTGGCTGCTGTAACTGTGTGTTTGTAAAACACATTTGTTGTGGCAAAGAAAAGCAAGATCAGATATTATCAGCTCTTAAATGTTCATTTTGCAATGATTTTGTTTTCATCAACAAGGATCTTGGCTTTCTTTGCCACAACAAATGAGTTTTACAAACACACAGTTACAGCAGCCAAAGAAAAGCTAACACAATATGAGGTCCAACTAAAGCAAATACTGAACACCACAATGGTGACTTCAAACAAAACAAACATCAACATCTAAACCTAAATAAGAACTTCTGTAGACATCTGACAGAAATAAAGTCAGTCTGGGTGTGTTTCCCGAAACCATCATTAGTCAACTATAGTCGTAAGTCCCATTGAACTCTATTGGTAACGACGGAACTAGCGACCACAGTTCGCTTTGGGAAATGCACCACTGGTTTTTACAGATACAAAAAAGAGTTGTAAATGTTTTATCTTATTTTATTTTACATACGAACATGAAAAAAAGTCTGAAATAGTTATTTTTTCAAATAATTATTCTACAAATATGTGTATTTTATGTCTGTCTAAGGGCAGCACAAGTGTCTCAGTGGGAAACACTGTCTCCTCACAACAAGAAGGTTCCTGGTTTGAGTTTCCCTCACAATCCAAAAATGTGTGAATTACAGATGCTAAGTTGTCTAAAGGTGTGAATGTTTGTTTTACTGCCTATGGATGGATCCGTGGCTGAGTTTTTTTTTTTTTTTTTTTACCTTGTGCAGAGGTTCCATGAACGTCTATATCGGACATGCAGAAGAAAAAAAGAAGTCATAAAAACTTTCATTCTGGCTCCTCAGTGGATGTCTTTTCAACATACGACTTTTGTGACAAAGACGTTGAAAAGACATCTTCTGGACATAACTTTGTTTAGTGGGTATGGAGGCATTTCCTATTGTTTTCTCTGTGACAACCGTACCTGCTGACTCCAAGTCTTTCTGGACCTCTTTCCGAGTGGTCCTTGGTTCTTGGGCTACATTTCTGACTTACCCTCTGACTCCCTGATCAGAAATCTTGCGAGGAGCTCCTTTGCATGGCAAATTGATGGTGGAATGATGTTTCTTTCAGTTGTGGAAAATGGTGCTTACAGGAACATTTAGGAGTTGGAAAATATTTCTGTAAACAGTACCGTCACTGTAAAAAATTGTTACAGTATGTTGCTGTAAAAATACCATGCACTCAATTAAAACTGGAGTCAACTAATTTCATTTGCAGAAATCGACTGCCTTAAATTGGATGACTGCCATTTAAAATCATAAATTAATATTTATAACTATATGAGCATATTGCTCACTTGAACTTATTTCATTTGGGTCCACTAAAAAAGAAAATTACTAATGTAAAAATAACCAAATTAAACAAAATCATTAAAACTAGAAACATCAAGTCAGACTAAATCTCTTGCAGGTAATTACTAGCTAACAACAGCACACGTGCAATTAAAACTAACTAAGAGATTGTCACTGCATCAGTAACTACACAGTTACTGCCTTTAAATAAAGCAACATGCAGTACAAGATCAGTGTTTCTCAGCTCATCATTGACTGAAGCACAGGCTCTACTCTTCAGCATAATGGTGACCCACAAAACTCAGACAACAGAAACCCTTTAAATCCCAACAAAACATTAAACACCAACATCTTGTGCAAAAACACATAAAAAAAACACTTCAATTCAACATTTACTCTACTGATCAATTATTGAGTTCTAATAAATTTCACCAATACTTGAAATACAGTGAAATTAACTTTTTTTAACTTAAATTCGACTTACGTTTTACAGTAGATTGCTGTTTTTCATGATTTTACGGTAATCTGTTGCCAGTAAATTACTGTTTTTCTACAGTTTGTTGCTGTAAAATTAATTTACAGTTTATTACTGTAGAAAAGTGTTTCACTACACTGTTAGACTTTGCCAGGCTTTTTTTACAGTAAAATGCTGGCAACACTGTTGGCAGTAATTTACTGTTGATTGTACAGTTATTTACTGTAATCTACAGTATGTTACTGTAAACATACCATGCACTAAATTAAAACTCATGTTACCTCAATTCATTTGCAGAAATTAACTGCCTCAAATTGTCTGACTGCCATTTAAATTTACAAACTAATATTCATTATATGCTAATAATGTGAGCATATAATTACTAAGAGCTTATTTCTTTGGAGTTCATTAAAAACATTTTAAATAAAGAGATTTTCACAGCATTAGCAACTACACAGTCACCGTCTGTTAAATAAAACAACATACAGCATATCATCAATGTCTCTTGATCTTCTCCTGAACCTAAGCACAGGCTCTACTCTTCAGCACAATGGTGACCCACAAAACTCAATTTTACAGTAAACTACTGGCAACAGTGTTGCCAGTATATAACTGTTTTTAAACTTAGTTTGTTACTGTCAAAATACATTTTGTGGGTGTGTCTTTTTATCTTACACCTTTAACTCTTTCAACCTCACAGGAACATCCTCTAGTGTCCACACTACAGAGTAAAAGTAACATTGACGCTGTGTTGCACTGAGATAATTAAGTTAATATTTAAGTGATGATTCAGCATTAATGATGAACACCTGCTGTTAACAAGCAGAACCACTGAAAAGAACAACTGTAGTTGGAACAACTACAACTGTTTTCCAGCCATTACACATTATTACACTTATTACTGACCAGTTTAACTTTATTTCTACAGAAGACCTTATTGAGAATTAACAGAAGTTTAGATGTTGATGTTTTATTGAAAATGTTTGGTTTGATGTCACCATTGAGGAGAACAGTGTTTGCTTTAGTTGAGCTCTTGACCCATGACTTTTTATACATCAGTTTTTGTTTTTTATTTGGCTGCTGAAACTATTTTTGCAAATCACATTTGTTATGATAGAAACAAATGTGGAGAAAAAAAAAATCATTGAGTGCTGATAGTTATGTGTTGATGAAGACATAACCATCACATTGTCTCTTGATTCACTGCTATAAATGTATTTTTTAAGAAACACTTGTTAGGGCATGAAGAAGTTAAGAGAAGATTTGATAATGATTATTACATAATAATTAGCTCACTGAACTTATATAGTGTCTAATCCATTATCAGACTTAGTTTTGTTTTAATTATACCATAATAAAAGTATAAAACATGAGCTATATAATAGTAGATTAGACTTTGATGAGATCAATATCAAGCAATTAAATGATAAATCATCTGATCACATTTTGTTTTTTTTACCATAACAAATGTGTTTTAAAAACACAATTACAATAGTCCAAAAAAAAAAAACTAATGTTAAATAATCAAGGGTCAAGAGCACAACTAAAGCAAACGCTGACCTCCATCATGGTAACGTCAAACAAAACAATAAACAACTAAACCTCTGTTAATTCTCAACAAGAACTGCTGTAGACAAATGACAGAAATAAAGTCAGTCTGGTTAGTAATAAGTGAAGCTGGTAATGCTGTTTGTGGAGTTGTTCAATCAGATCTTGAGAGATGTAATATCTTCAGTTGATTTACTCTTTTTTTTTTCTGTTCTTGTTGTTTCTCTTTCCTTCAGTGATTCTGCTTGTTAACAGCAGGTGTTCATCAGTGTCTGAATTCACACACACTCTCTCAAGTGGACTATATTAGTTAATTGTTAATATACACTGTTAATTCACGGTATATTGCTGAAGGCTACTTTCTTGAAAACATCAATATTACCCAGAATGCATTGTTTTCTGTGGTATATTACTGTTTTAATGGAAAACAGCATGTTACTGTTAAAATTTGGCCGTTTTTTTACAGCAATTTTTTAGAGAGTGTATGTATGGCAAAAATCTTGTGAAAGTCTTGGAAGAGCTATTTGCCTCTACCCATCATGAAACGTCCAATACTTGCATTCAGAGGTGGGTAAGCCTTTTTCTAACCTAACAACATGCACTAACCCAACTGATTCACAGGTAGGAGGGAGAACAACTTAGTGAAATCTGTTGCTTTCTTGACTTGTTTCCTTAGTGCATTTTCTTAGTGTGTTCAATACTTTTTTCCTGTGTCATTTCACTTTATTACACATAACTTTTTTTATGGGTTGTAGTATTATGATTTGCTTTTTTTTGTATTGATTTCTTGAGCTAACACCCAAAAAAGTTCACACAAAAATAAAAAAATTCTCTCATTAATAACTCACCCTCATGTCATAAGACCTTTGTTCATCTTCAGAACACAAGTTAATATATTTTTGATGAATTGCCAAAGGTGTATGACTTGTCTATAAACAGCAATATAATCAATACTTTCTAGTTCCAGAAAGGTACTAAAGATGTTGTTAAATTAGTTAACTTGACTACAGTGGTTCAACCTTAATTTTATGAAGTGACGAGAATGCTTTTTGTGCACTAAAAAAAAATTATGATTTTATTCAACAGTATATTCGATTGTGTGTCATTCTCATACGCTGTTTATATTCAGTGCTTCTAGGTTCTATGTCAGAATGCCAAGTCCCTATTGGCCAGCTCCTGTGTCAGCATCACATGCATGCGTCGTGCTGCTCACGTGTGTAGCATCAGCCAATACTGAGCCGGCATTCGGACGTAGAACCTGGAAGCGGTAAACGTAAACTGCATAGGAGGATGACACAGTAGATAAGATATTGTTAAATGAAGTTATTTTTGTTTTTGTGCACAAAAAGTATTATTGTCACTTCATAAAATTAAGGTTATACCACTTCAATCACGTCAACTGTTTTAACAATGTCTTTAGTACCTTTCTTGACCCTGAAAGTGGTGGTTAAATTGTTTTCTATGAGGGAGTCAGATAGCTCTCAGATTTCATCAAAAATATCTTAATTTGTGTTCTGAAGATGAACGAAGGTCTTACGGGTGTGGAAGGTCATAAGGGTAAGCAATTACTGACAGAATTTTCATTTCTGGGTGAACTAACCCTTTAAGTCTGAGTTTTGTTGTTTTAATGCATCCATTATTGTTGTTGTTGAAACAGTTGAGAATTGTGCAAATGAGATCACTTATGCTGAGCCCGTGTTCTACAAAAGAAAAGCACATACATCGGTAGGATAACATTATTAATTTATATGTTTTTGTATTGTTACATCACAGTACGTATGCTTGTAAAGGTGTTGTGTATGCCTGTTGTGTCTTCATATTTTTTCCGCTCTCCTAGGATGAGTAGCAACACCTGTTGTTAATCAGCACTCCTGAGTGTCACCCTTTGCTGATTTGCTCTTGCGACTGCGTGCTCTGCCATAAAAGCCGTCCAGTTTTCCAATGCTGCAGAGGCAGGAGTTTTCCATCCGTCTCTCTTGCAAAGAGTCCCTGTTGCCGACGTGTGTTTTATTTCCCTTTTATATATTACTGGTCTGTGAGATTAGTGCAGGTGAGATGTTGTTGTTTTTTATTGTTAAAGGACTCTTTTCACTTAAAGGTGGGATCAGTAGATTTTGAAAAACGCTGTTGGACATTGTTGATATTTGAAATCAACCCAAACAAACCCACCCCTCTCTTCATTGCTCCGCCTCCTAAACTCACACTCCAATCCTAACCACCCTACTTTGAGTCGGTCTCGAACACCGGCCCGATCGCTGCTGGCAGACGAGGCGAGTGCACTAACAATGACGCTAAACACCTCATTCTCTAGTAGTCATCAGTGCGCAGTGGTTTACCTGCTTAACTCTCACTAGCTGGCCACTGTTACACATGCAATGCTAGTGGATGTCTGTTTATCACAGCTGACGTGCAACAAAATGCTTCAAGAAAAATAAAGCGTAGTTGATAAACGAACGACAAGGAAGCACAATAAATGAACATACAGTACACAAGAGTAAATACAATGTTTTTGTTGTTAGTCGCCAACAGCACAGCAGCTCCAGACATCAAAACCCAGTGTACTCAGACAAGCAAAGTTAAAAGATGATCAGGTGGTGCTGGTTATGTTTTCACATAATCATTATTTGATGTGAATCACTGAACTCATTTAGAGCCAATCTCTGAGTTAGATTTATATTATTGATTACAGCAGCACTGTGATTCTACAGCAGAAGACCAACTTTATTGATATAATCCAACAGATTTCTTAAAAGTTGTTCTGATCAACAACAAAAAAAAAAAATTTGTTTTAGGCACACACAGACATCAAGAATCAGCCTGTGAATCTCAACAACGGTGACAAGCAACATATTCTGATAAACAGATCAACTCTGAACATTGGAAAACAAGCTACTAAAAAGTCACATAAAAACTGCAAAAAATAAAATCGTTAGAATAAAGAAAATTACTAAGACAATTAAATTCATAATTTATTCATGCAGCAATGCATGATGGGAGCCGTGGATGAATTTTGATTGGTGGCACCCAGAATGCACTGCAACATGCTTTTTGACAGTCACCACTGTTGAGATTCATACACTGATTCTTGATGTCTGTGTGTCTAAATGAAAGTGATTTTTTTTTTTACTTTTTTTTTTTTTTAGAACAACTTTTGATAAAACATTTGGATCATTTTGAAAAAGCTGGTCTTCTGCTGTAGAATCACAGTGCTGCTGTAATCAATAATGTAAATCTAACTCAGAGATTGGGCTCTAAATGAGTTCAGTGATTCAGATCAAATAATGATTATGTGAAAACATAACCAACACCACCTAATCATCTTTCCTCTTTGCTTGTCTGGCTGTTATAACTCAGTTACAGCAGCCAAACAAAATCTAGTATTAAAAAGTCAAGGGTCAAGAGCCCAACTAAAGCAAACCCTGACCTCTGTGATGGTTTCTTAAAAATTGTGAATTTCTCCTTTGGTGATTCTGCTTGTTAACATCAGGTGTCTTCAATAATGGTCAATCATCACTCAATTAAACACTTATCTCATACTTTCTGACCCCTGGACTTTCCACCTCTGGTTACACATTTGTTGTTGGTGTCGGCCCGACTAACTTCCAAACAGTGTTTTTGAAATTCTACTGACTCCACCTTTAACCCCTGAGTGCAGGGCAAGTTGTTTCATGTTTTGTTTCATTATTTTCTCAATACTTTGTTTTAATTTAAGGAAGCTGTAGGGAGGTGGGTGCCATTTATTTTTATGTATTTTTTTCTCCTGTTTATAGATAGAGAGGGAGATAGGTTTAGAATTGCCTTTTTTGCATCGTTATTTTGTGCTTCGGTTATTTAGTTTACTAAAATAGACTTATTTTTGTTTATTATTTTGGCCATTGCCCCCTCCTGAATTCAGTTGCTTCCATGTAAGATCTTTTGTTTTCTTTGTTACCGTTTTTTCTTATGTTTCATTAATAAATCATTTTTTGCTTGATTTGTAAAATGGTTCAGGTGTTGAATTAGCACTGGGATGGGAAACAGGGGCTCTGAAGACATTCAATTTGTTCAATTTATTTAAACACTTTATTAATTAATTTTATCTGTTATTTTTCTTTTAACCTAGTACTTTTATAATCTGAAATTTCTGAAGAACACATAGACCTCAAGAATCAGCATATGAACCTCAACAATGGTGACAACCAAATAAAGTGTTTCATGTTGCAGTGCATGACGGGAGCCACCAATCAAAAATGGCTCCCATCATGCATTGCAGCATGAATAAATTATGCAGCTGAATTGTCCTGTAATTTTCATTGATTGTTCCTGGTTGCTTTTATTTTTCTGTTGTTTTGTTGTGACAGTAGCTTGTTTTGTGATGTTCAGACTTGATCTGTTTGTCAGTATTTAGGGGCCAAGCACCGAAGGTGCGGAGGCACCTGTCCAAAGTTTCACTTCTGTTTATGCTAATAACTTTTGAACCATAACAGTTAGAAACAAAATTCTTTTTTCCTCTGATTTCTTGGCTCAAGACTATTCAAATGCACATTTTCACATGCATGATTTCACATAATCATTATTTGATCTGAATCACTGAACTCATTTAGAGCCAATCTCTGAGTTAGATTTACATTATTGATTACAGCAGTACTGTGATTCTACAGCAGAAGATCAGCTTTTTCAATATAATCCATAAGATTTCTTAAAAGTTGTTCTGATTTTTAAAAAAAAAAAAAATCTTTCTTTTAGAGACACACAGACATCAAGAATCAGTGTATGAATCTCAACAACGGTGACAAACAAAATATTCTGATAAACATCAACCCTGAACATTAGAAAACAAGTTACTAAAAAGTCACATAAAAACAGCAAAAAATAGAATAGTTAGAATAAAGAAAATTACTAAGACAATTAAGCTCATAATTTACTCATGCAGCAATGCATGATGGGAGCAGTGGATGAATTTTGATTGGTGGCACCCAGAATGCACTGCAACATGCTTTATTATTCTCACCATTGTTGAGATTCACAGGCTGATTCTTGATGTCTGTGTCTCTAAATGACAATGACTTTTTTTTTTTTTTTTTTGATCAAATCAACTTCTGCTGTAGAATCACAGTGCTGCTGTAATCAATAATGTTAATCTAACTCAGAGATTGGGCTCTAAATGAGTTTGGTGATCCAGATCAAATAATGATCATGTTTTCTCTTTGTTTGTATAGCTGTTGTAACTCAGTTACAAACAAACCTACAAAATCTAATATTAAAAAGTCAAGGGTTAAGAGCTCAACTAAAGCAAACCCTGATCTCTGTGATGGTGTGATGCAAAAATGTGAGAAAATGAGATCCAGGCAGTCCAGCACTGATTACGTCAGAGATCAAATTTGAATAAGGAATAAATTTATTAATTAAAAATTATAGAGACAAACAAATTCATTAAGTAATTAATAGTTAATAATAAAATGTAGAGTATTGTAAAATCCAGAGTATTGTATCTAATAGATGAAGATCAGAATATACAGAAAGAAAGAACAAAATTAAGACATTTGCAGAATGAAATGAGAGATAGAAGAGAAGAAGAAGAAGAGTAAAGAAAAGCAAACGAAAGCAAAGGGAAAGGCTCAACTATCAACGACTCAGTCCATTTTATACCATAAGCATAGGGAAATTTACATCCCACATAAACTTATGTTTTGTTCTAATGAGAAAAGGTCAAATGAATTTATCCATTATGTCATAGACTGGTCCGATGTCAAAAAAAAAAAAAAAAATAGATGAAAATAGATATAGGGGATGTTTTGACCCCTTTAAGGGAATTTTGCAAATCTTACATTATCACATGTCAGCAGAAATAGAAATGGACATATTTTGATACAAAAGGTACATTGAGTTCAAATGAGCAACTAATTCCGAAAACATCACTTCTGCAGTACTTGGCAGACGTCCAGTATCTAACCACAAACCTGTCAACGTGACCTGTCACATTGGAACACTTTGAAGAACAATTGAATATAGCAAGCATACATACTCTTAAATATAAAAGAATAATAACCATAAAGGGTAAAATATAGAGCAAATACTTGAAAATATGATGAGGATTAATATATGGAGTAGGAGTACATGAATATATGAAATCAAAAGTAATATTGATAAATCATAAGCCGTAAATGATTAACATAAAATATGAATAAAATGCATGAATATGAACATTGACCATTTTGGATCCACCATGGTGGGTAATTTTTCTCCTTTGGTGATTCTGCTTGTTATCATCAGGTGTCTTCAATAACAATCAATCATCACTCAGTTAATCACTTATTTATCTCATTAACTTTAACACTGCTTCAGTGGGTGGAATGAAAATATGGCAGGACTTTTACTTTCCGACCCCTGGAATGTCCACCTCTGCTCTGACCATACCACATTAATTTGGTCACAGCACCACCTATTGGTCGAAAGTGATAAACCAGTAAATCTTTATTATTGACTGTATATATCATTTTTCAGCTCTTTTGCCTGAAATGATCTTAATAGGTCTTTAATTGCTCACTGTTGCAGTTCTTGAGAATCATATGCTGATTCTTGATGTCTGTGTATGTCTAAACACAGAAGCTTCCACAGTGTATTTTTGAAATTGCTCATTTTGTTGTTGGATACTAAAGTTACACATCAAGCATTTAGACTTTGAATGACATCAGTGAATCAGGCCATTGCAGAATGATAATGTCATCATCAAAATATATTGTGACCAGATCACATTTTCTCTTGCCACAACAAAATGTGCTTTACAAACACAAAGTTGGAACAGCCAGAGGAAAACTAATATAAAAAAGTCAAGGGTCTACAGCCCAACTAAAACAAACACTGAAATCCATCACGGTGATTTAAAACGAAACATTCCATAAAACATTCATTTTAATCTTCTTTCATGTTCCTTCACTGATTATGCTTATTAACATCAGGAGTCACCACTAATGGTCAATCATCACTTAATCACTTAATTATCTCATTAACTTTAACACTGCTTCAGTGTTACTTTTAACACCCTGTAGTGTGGACACTGAGGGGTGTAAATTTAACACTGGGGAATTTGCTGTGTACTAAAAGCTGCCAGAAGCCTACCGTTAGAAAATCAAGAAGCATTCAAAATCAACCAAACAAACCTTTAACAGATAAACAGATCAGCTCTGCTGCAGCTGCATAATTTAATCATGGCGCAATGCATGCTGGGAGTCATGGATGAGTGTCGTACTATGCTGGTACCCAGCATGAATTGCGGCATGAAGCTTTTGATTGTCACCATTCTTGTGATTCAAACGCCAATTCTTGATGTCTCTGAATGATTCAGTAGTTCAATATGTTTTTAACACAAACTGTTTTCTTATTATTTGTCTTATAACAGCAGAGATGGATTTCATGCATCGAGTCACAGGAATACCATAATAAAAAAGTATAAAATAATAGGTTAGACTCTGATGAGCCCAATATCAGATCATTAAATGATGATTGTAACCTTTAATAACTGGCTAACATCATCTGATCACATTTTCTTTTTTTGTCATAACAAATGTGTTTTAAAAACACAGTTACAGCAACCAAAGAGAAACTAATGTTAAACAATCAAGGGTCAAGAGCACAACTAAAGCAAATGCTGACCTCCATCATGGTATTGTCAAACGAAACAATAAAACAACTAGGGTTGGGAACCGAGAACCGGTTCTCATCCGGAACCGGTAGTGTTTTTTTAAACGAACCGGAACCGTGCAAGATTTCTAAGTTTCGGTTCCGAAAACGGTTCTGGTGTGAGGGGTAGGCGAAGTGCAGGGAGCGTATCCTTTAATAGAGACGTCTCACCTCATGAATATTAGACATTTACCATCCTTCTGCGTACCCCCTCTCTTCCACTTAGACTGCACTTTTTCCATTAAGGGACAATATTTGTCCCCTAAATTGACTTTCCAGTACATTTTTTAATCTTTATAAATACCTGTACAACATTTGTTTTAAATTAATAAAATAGAGAAATATGCAATGATGATAACGTGAAAAGTGATTTGGTAAGGTGGCAGTAAGTCACTGTCTTAATGTGTGAGTCATCATGTCATTTGTTCAGTAACAAACAAGTGGCTGTATTTATAAGTGAATCATTGAATCAATTACTTTCACGAATGATTCGTTCAAAGCCGCAGATTCGTTCACGAAACAGCGCTGTGTTGTAGTTCTGCCGTGGCTTTCATTGGAACTATTATTTCGTTGCAAAATAGAGCAAATTCTAAAAATACTGTGAAGAACATCACTTTTTGTTTGTTGAACTGTTGTAAAATGTCACATTTGCAATTATATACATATTTGGATTTGCATTCTTGCTCATATAATATTATCAACATTAAAAACAAGAACTCATAAAAGGTATGTTTTGTATCGAGTTTAAATCTTACATTGATCTCTATGCACTTTCTGTGCCAGGCTATTTTTGTTCTTCATGTTAATAAATGCTAAATCTACAGGAACAATTGTGAATGGCAGTAATGCAGCACAATTTGCTAAGGCAGCAGACTTTAGACGCAACCTTTAGGCACCCGTATGCACGCTGCTTATGAGGAAATAGATGCAGTTATTTTTGAGATGTGGTATTTTAATTGGATTTACAACATTGTGCTGGTTAGAAATACATGCTTGGTTTTAAAGATATTTTAAGGTGAGGAAGAATTAAATGAACAGCAAAGTTCAGCATCGTATTCCCTTCCATCACCTCCACCACAAAAAGCCAAGAGTCGAACTGCCCAACTAAAGGAAACACTGATCACCAAAATGGTGACCAAGCATTTTCAATAAAACATCAACATCTTAACCTCTGTTAATTCTCAAAAAGAAATTCTGCTGAAATCTTGAAGGATTTATTGTCTTCTTTTATTTTCAGTTGATTTCAGGCTGTGTGGCTTTGAGTCAGTTGTAGTTGTTTCATTTTCGGAGAGTGCAAGTGTAACGTTTGTTGTTCCCGATGTGGCCTTATATCCCCCGCAACAGTCACGAACCCCGAATAGATGACGCACACAAGACTCCGGTTGTCCGTGCTTTTAATTCTCTGAGAAATACCAAAATGTATTAAAGAGACAGGGAAAAACACTGCAGACATTAACCACCGCAGCAGTGTCAGCCATTTTCTACTGAATTACATATAATTTGTAACAATTCCATGTTAACAAAATAACAAAAAATATACATGAAAATCACATACCTGAGAAATACCAAAATGTGTTACAGAAACAGGGAAAAACACTGCAGACATTAACCACTTAAATAAGAAAAACATAAAATGAACAAACTCTCTCACTAAGGCTAACGGTGTGTTTTCCATTTAGCCACCTGATGCTGCAGCAGCACATGTTAATTTCACTGTATGAGGCACGAGGTACAACGATAATTATCCAACAAAGTTTTCATCGGACATATAAACTCATCCAACTCATTGTACATTTATTGATATAATCACTACAAACGTTTACATTTGAAAAATTCATTTAAACACACTTTTATCAATTTTTTAACACAATAAACAGGAGAGAAGAGAGACACGCTTACCAACAGCAGTGTCAGACATTTTCTGCTGAAGTACGGTAGGCGCAAAAGAACAAAATAATGGATGTCTGCAATGCATTAACCACTAGGGGGCACCAAAACACCATTTGATTTAATTTATCCTCTAATTTCATGTAATTCAACACCATGAATATCATTAGAATCAGAGGTGGACATTCCAGGGGTCAGAAAGTAAAAGTCCTGCCATATTTTTAT
Organism: Ctenopharyngodon idella; assembly: GCF_019924925.1. Lineage (NCBI taxonomy): Eukaryota > Metazoa > Chordata > Actinopteri > Cypriniformes > Xenocyprididae > Ctenopharyngodon > Ctenopharyngodon idella. Next base: position 4,134,903 of record NC_067229.1, read on the forward strand.
TGCACCCACTGAAGTAGAGTTAAAGTTAATGAGATAATTAAGTGATTAATTGAGTGATGATTGACCATTATTGAAGATACCTGATGATAACAAGCAGAATCACCAAAGGAGAAAATCACAATTTTTTTAATCACCACCACAGAGATCAGAGTTTGATTTAGTTGGGCTCTTGACCCTTGACTTTTTAATATTAGAATTTGTTCGGGCTGCTGTAACTGAGTTACAACAAGAGGCGTTGGTTATGATTTCATATAATCATTATTTGATCACTAAACTCATTTACAGCCCAATATCTGAGTTAGATTTACATTATTGATTACAGCAGAAGATCAGCTGTTTCAATATAATCTGTTTATCAGAATATTTTGCTTATCACCACCTGACCATCTTTTCTCTTTGCTTGTATAGCTATTAGAACTCAGTTACAACAGCCCAAACAAAATCTAATATTAAAAAGTCAAGTGTCAAGAGCCCAACTAAAGCAAACCCTGATCTCTGTGATGGTGACTGGAAAATTGCGATTTTCTCCTTTGGTGATTCTGCTTGTTATCATCAGGTGTCTTCAATAATGCTCAATCATCACTTTCTGACCCCTGGAATGTCCACCTCTGATTAGAATTAATGTTCTTTTTGAACCAACATCACATTGTAACACTGATTCAATGCCATTACCATTGATTTTTTGTTGAAATTTCAACATTTTTTCAACATTAATTGCGGGTGCAAAAGTGATATTATTTCAAGGAGGTTAACGTTGACACATTAACATTGATTTAACATTATTTCAATCATTGCTTGCTATCTGGGATGCCACTCTCTCATGAATGCACGTACAACAGTTAGCAGAAGCTAGAGATTACGGTTTATAAAGTTTTAAATATGGATATTTTTCTTACACAAAGCATCGCTTCGCTTCAGAAGGCCTTTATTAACCCTCTGGAGCCGTGTGAACTTTTATAATGGATGGGTGCAATTTTTTGGACTTCAAATTTTGGGATACCATCAGAGGTGTCAAGTAACGAAGTACAAATACTTCGTTACCTTACTTAAGTAGAAATTTTGGGTATCTATACTTTACTGGAGTAATTATTTTTCAGCTGACTTTTTACTTCTACTCCTTACATTTTCATGCAATTATCTGTACTTTCTACTCCTTACATTTTAAAAATTGACTCGTTACTCCTATTTCATTTCGGCTTGTTTTCATTCCAGCTTGTCATCGTTCAAAAAAAAAAAAAAAAAAAACATATCCAGATAAATCGCGCCATCCTGATAGATTGAATTTGATTGTGGTTGGATGAGAAGTATAAACATATACCATTCCGACACCCTATTGGTTTGTACCAGTGTTAATTTTGGCAGCCATTTTTGATTTAGTCTTAGTCTTTATCTTCAGACGAAAATGCACTTTAGTCTTAGTCAAATCAACTGAAGATAAAAGACATTAAATCTCTGAAGATCTGATTAAACAACTCCACAAACAGCATTACCAGCTTCACTTATTACTAACCAGACTGACTTTATTTCTGTCACACATCTACAGAAGTTCTTATTGAAAATTAACAGAAGTTTAACTCTCATGTTTGTTTCATTTGAGGTTACCATGATGGTGATTGATGTAGGCCTGTGCAGATCATGCTAACATTACTACTCTTCAATACTTGATATTGACTGTTTTTCAAAACCATTGATATAAGGACTTTTTTCATTTAAAATATTATATCTTGTATCATGTTTTCACAGAAAGTTGAAGAGGAGAGTCATGTTGAGTATGTGTCTGTCAGCATGAAAAGATGATTCAATCTTTATCTAAGTACCAGATCACCACAATTAGCAACGATTCTGGAAAAAGAAAGAAAGGACATTTTAGACTTTTCCTCCAGTTTTACTGTGAGAATAATCAGGAAATCCATATATTCCGCCATTGTGTTTTACTTTCACTTTCACCAGCCGTTTGCTCCGCCATTTCTTCGGGTGTTAATGTGTGTGATTGAATGTAAGTTTATTTAATTATACAAATTATAAGTGATGCATGTTTATTATGTTGTTGTGTTTAAATATTCAGCTTGTGCAACCGAATTTTACATTGTGCACGATTTTATAATATGAGAGCTATATACGGTGATTCATGTGCATATGTTCACTGCTGTTAATCCCCTCTCTGTGACATTGGTACATGTATAACGTGTCAGTAGTGAGTTGCTTTTTATGTTTATGTAACTTAATGTTATTAGACATACACTGATGTATATTTCTATTCTGTTTATTTCAGAAAGACCACATTCAATACCTTGTGCACATAATAGAAAATCTGTACAACTGAATGATGCCAAGTATGTAAACAAATATAAAGAGTTGAACAGCTCCATGTCTCCTGTCACACTTCTTACCGGAGCCCCGTAGTGGATGAGCATTCACCTACTTATATTCAGTATAGTTCTTTATAGCCTCCAAAAAAAGTGGTGAAACATCTGCTATAACATTATAAATCAGGGCTCGTCAACTGGCTTTGACTTTTTGACTTTAGTTTTTCTCCAGTTGTTGTAACTGTGTGTTTCTAAAGCAAATTGGTTATAATAAAAACTGCAAGAAAACTGATGAAAAAGGTGATTAAATGAAGTTGGTTGCTTCATCATTTACTGATTTTTGAGTAGAGTAAAGTGCATAAAGATATTTGAGTGCATAAAGTCCTGTCCTTCTTTAATGTTTTGAAAGTTTTTAAGTCATTATGCAGAAATTAATCTAGAATAAATTATTCTACAGTCTACAAAATCTACATCTGAAATTAAAATGTCAAGAATCAAGAGCGTAATTAAAGCAAACTCTCACCTCCATAACAGTGATTTCAAACTTTAATATTTTCAATAAAATATCAACATCTAAACCTCTGTTAATTCTCATTAAGAAGTTTTGTAGGAAAGAAATGAAGTCATACTGGTGTGTAATAAGTGCGGATGCTGAGATCTAGAGCAGTGCTTCCTCAACCTGTCCTGGAGGAGCACCAGCCTTGGGCCCATATTTATCAAGCTTCTCAAAGTGCCTGCTTTCAAACTTAAGCATAAAAGCAAGTTATCAAATTTCTTAAAACTAAGAATCACTCCTACTCTCCTAGTTATTTAAGACAGCTCGAGAGGTCTCTCAAGTGGTTAGGAGTTGCCAGTAGGGGCTTGTGATGGCACTGAGGAGACAGAGACATGCACAAATCTTTCAGGGGAGTAAGAATGTTTTTTAAATGTTTGACGACGAGCAGTTAATCAAATGGTAGCCTATCGTTTGAACCGAGCAGGCATCATCTTTGTCAGTGCTGATTAATGTTGGGCTGAATTGTTTGACTAAGGGGCCGTTCACATATCAATTTTTTTTTTTTTTAGTGTACACAGCAAAATCCCCAGTGTTAAATTAACCCCTCAGTGTACGTATGTGTCCACACTACAGGGTGTTAAAAGTAACACTGAAGCAGTGTTAAAGTTAATTATATAATTATTGATTAATTAAGTGATGATTGACAATTAGTGGTGACACCTGATGTTAATAAGCCGAATCACTGAAGGAAAGAGAAAAAATATGTTAATGTTTTATGGACTTTTTTATTTCAAGTCACCGTGATGGAGTTCAGTGTTTGCTTTAGTTGGGCTTTTGACCCTTTTTAATAGTTTTTCTGCTCCAACTTTGTGTTTGTAAAGCACATTTGTTGTGGCAAGAGAAAATGTAATCTGATCACAATATGTTTTTGATGATAACATTATCATCCTGTAATGACCTGATTCACTGATGTCATTCAGAGTCTAAATCTCTGATCATATGTTTGATGTGTAATTTTAGTATTGGTGATTGTAGCCCTGTGATTTTATAGCTTGAGATTCAACAGCAATATAATCAATTAAAAAAAAAATTGTACACAGGATCTTCTGTGTTTAGACACACAGACATCAAGAATCAGCATATGATTTTCAAGAATGGTGACAAATAAAATATTGACAAACAGATCAACACTGAATATCACAAAACAAGCTACTGTCACAACAAAACACCAAAATAACAGCAAACAGGAACAACCAATGAAAATTACAGGACAATTCAGCTGCATAATTTATTCATGTTGCAATGCATGATGGGAGCCATGGATGAGTTTTGATTGGTGGCTCCCATCATGCACTGCAACATGAAGCACTTTGTTTGATTGTCACCATTGATGAGGCTCATATGCTGATTCTTGATGCCTGTGTTTTTTTTTGTTTGTTTGTTTTTTGTTTTGTTTCCTTTTAAAGTTAAGATTATAAAAGTGTTGATGGATCTTAAGCTGAAACATCAGAGATTTAATGCAATGAAAAATTAGTAAAACATCTGTATGACCAGTGAATCAGGCCATTACTCTATGATAATGTCATCATCAAAACACAACCATTGTGACCAGGCCTGTGTTTCCTAAGATGATCATAGGTTCTCTGGCCATAACAAATGTGCTCTGCAAACACAAAGTTGAAGCAGCCAGAGGAAAGTTAATATTAAAAAGTAAAGGGTCAAGAGCCCAACTAAAGAAAACACTGATCACCATCATGGTGACTTGAACCAAATCTTTCATTAATACATTAACATCTAAACATCTGTTAATTCTCAGTAAGAACTTTTGTTGATGTATGACAGAAATAAAATCAAACTAGTTAATAATAAGTTTAATAATGTTTAATGGCTGGAAGTCAGATATAGTTGTTGTCTCTCTTTTTTTTCTCTTCTTGTTGTTTCTCTTTCCTTCAATGATTATGCTTATTAAGATCAGGTGTCACCACTAATGGTCAATCATCACTTAATTAATCACTAATTATCTCATTAACTTTAACACTGCTTTAGTGTTACTTTTAACACCCTGTAGTGTGGACCTGTAGTGGGTGTTAATTAACACAAAAATTACCCAAACACTGGAAAAATAACCCCCAAAAATGACCCAAAATGATCAACCCAGGACTTGGGTAGAAAAAATAACCCAGGATTTTTTATAGTGAAAGACTTCAGTTGTGTAGAAACTGGACTTCATCATTAATGTTTTCCTTTTTGAATATTTGCAAATAGCAAATAAGGGTGATGAAATTCCTGTCAATCACAGTCATGTTTGCACTGTCCAGTGTTTAAAGGTCACATTCGGTTTGCAATAAATATTCCAGTGGTACTGAAGGACAACAGTAAAATTGGAGCAAGTTTCATCAGTATTTTCTGGGGTTTGTTCATTACTGTGCTGTTAATACTGTTAAGCCTTCAGGCAAAAGAAGACAACTGTTAGAACAAAATATTCATTTACCCAGAACAAGAAGGTAAGAACTTTATAACTTTATTCATGAAATATAAGATATAAAAGAAATTTGTAAAACAAATACAGGTCTGGAACTGTGTATGTATGAAAAAGCTGGACTAACAGCTGGACTAAAGTGACATGTGCAAGTAAAAACAAATGAAGAGTGCAAACAGTATATTCTTAATTAATCACACCTAAACTAGTCAGTCAAATGTCAGTAAAGGTGTTTTAATGTATGTATTGTTCACAGGTCATGGAGATTCATCAGTCTGCTGTGATTCTGCTGCTGATCTTGAGTGTGTCATCCTTCACTCATGGTCAACCAGCAGATATAATGCCCCGCTATAAAAAATTCCTCAATCAGCATGTGGATCCATATATGACTGTGAATGATTGTACCAGTAAAATCGAAAACCGAGACATCACTGGAACTGATAGTGGCTGCAAACCTGTCAACTCCTTCATAGTAGCAAATGCAGATACAATTAAAGCAGTCTGTGGCAAAGGAGGAACTGCAATAGGTGGAAATCTGTTTGAGAGCAACCTACGATTTTTTGTGGTCAAGTGTACAATAAAAAAAAATAGTAAGGGAACTCAAAAGTGTGAATATCGTGGGAATGGTTTCACTCGTAAGATTGTGTTGGCCTGTCAAAAAGGCTGGCCTGTACATTATGAAAGGTAATGAACAGATGGCAGGCGGAAAAGAACGTCAGAGCTTTACAATGTCTTAATCACTTCTTCAAACCTACTTTTCTGTCTTTTGTTGTTTTTCAAGTACAAAAAAATAAATAAAAATCAGTGAATCAATCATGAAGTCAAAAATAAATATAATTTAATACAGGGTATTATAATCCTGGTTTAGGGTCAGGTTGTAACGCATATGAAAACAGTTTTCCTTATTGTTCTTTATGATCAATGCAAATTACCTCACAAATAAATGAAGTATAACAATATAAGCAATATAACAGTTAATATAGGGGATATAATGTTACATATACCTTTTTTCTTCTTTTTCTGTTTTTGGATAATGTTGCATTTATATTTTTGATGATTTGAAAAAAAAAGCATTATTCTGTATAATTTTTTGTATATGTAACTATTTTTGTATGTAGTCTGGTATGTTAATGTTATACACATATGGGTTTTTATGCAATTGAGGTATATGCACTTTTAAAAGGTCTTTTGAGCTTACAAAATTGGATGTAATACAGTAAAATTATGTACTAAATTATGTAACACTCTTATTTTATCACTTTAATTCTTGAGTATGGTCTCACATATACTCCCAGGAGAGTTCATTGAACACTGGACTTTTTGTTTAGATACTGTGTTAACAATGCTAATGATTGAGGATCTTACCTAATAAAACAAAAAACATCCATGGTCTAATATCAGAATGTACAAAAGGGACTACACAAAGAGTTTATGTAGCTTACACAATTTTTATTTCCTAAAATAAAATAAAAAAAATAAAATTTCTGTGGTTGTGGTTGAGCTGTCGTGGTTTTCTCAAACACACTGAAAGTGAAGTTTAGACACCCCTTTAATACATGTATTTATTTGATTTGACTCTGCACCTGTGTCTCCTTCACTGGCAGAAACAGTAATGAGCCTTGAAGAAATTAAAGGGGATCAAAAGCAAAGTACAGTGAATCAATGACCAATGGCAACAGAAATTCTTTCCATAAGTACTGTATATTCAAAAGCATATTTATAAAACAATTCTATGAGTGAGCAAATTAAGGAAGTAAAAAAATGATTTTAAACTGTTCTCATTTGATGATACACTTTTATATTTAATATGCTACTCTCATTAATGGAGTTAAACACCAGGGACGTGCAGAGAGTTTAAAAATGTGCTTGTTCACCTTTATAACATTTGTAAAGTGCCACTTAGGGCCCTATCTCTGTAAAAGTTTGCATTCTTCTTTGGAATTATCATGTGTCACGTGTGCCCACCTAATGTCACAAAGTTCACTTTTTTAAAATAATTATTTACTTTGAGAGTCTAGAAAATTGTGCTGCTTGTGGTTGAGTGAAAAACCTGGGACATGTTTGTGAAAGCAGGTTTTTGAAATAATCTCTGATGTTTAATGAATGATTCGATTGACAGTGGTGGTCCTAGAGGCAAAGCTGTTCAGAATGAGTTCTAGCATAAGTTATGGATCATGCGCATGTGTGAAAAATCATGTAATATACAATCATTTACCAGGATGAAAAATGTGATGGCGCCCCCCAGTGGCCGATTTCTTTCAAGTTTCTCACAGGCCTCTAGAGCAGAGACCTTCAACCCTGTTCCTGGGGACCCACTGTCCTGCAAAGTTTATTTCCAACCTGCTTCAGAACACCTGCTTGTGTATTTCAAACATGCTAAAGAGCTTGATTAGCTGCTTCAGGTGTGTTTGATTAGGGTTGAAGCTGAACTCTGCAGGGCAGTGGGTCCCCAGGAACAGGGTTGAAGACCAGGGCCGTAGCCAGGATTTTTAAAATACCGAGGTCATTTTTTCAAATTCCACCCCCCCCCCCCCATCCACACACACACACACACACACACACACACACATACATACACTTACATATAAATACAAAAAAATACCATAGATTTGGAAGACACATTTATTTTCACAATTCTAAACTTGTGTAACAATGGCACCATAACTGACTGTGTTACTCAGCCTGTTTAGTCAGTCCTATGACAACGTAGTTTTGTGTGTTTCTCGAGATTCTAATGACAAATGAAACTTAGCGCTTCACAGCGCTGAACAGTCTGCCACTGACACACACAGGCTCACCTTCTCTCCTACTCTTTCCCTGCCCTTCTGTTGTTGGCTTTTTAAAACTTAATTTAGTTTGATGCAAGTTCTTCTTCATGTCTGCATTTCGCTCAAGACCACACTACGATGTATTAGCTTACGTGAAAAAACATACAATCAGCCTGCCGGCTTTCCAGACTCTCTGAATCTGTAGCCTAGGTAACGTGTCACGTGCCACTGCCTGCAAAGACAGATAGAGGCGGAGATTTCACTTGAGATTAGACGGAGAATGTGAATTTAATTGGGAGAAAATACATACGACATATAGATTCGGATTCTGTGTTTGGCATTGATCATCACTGCTGGATTTCAGCTTTGACTAATTTGAAATTTAGGGAAAAAATACCGAGGACATGACCTCGGTGTCCTCAATGGTAGATACGGCCATGTTGAAGACCTCTGCACTAGGGTCGTGAGTCAAACAGGGCCAGCAAGTTTCGTTCTGATCAGTTAACACCTTGTCTGATAGGTGTCCAAACTTCATTTCAAGATACGCGAACATCCTCATAGACAATCACAGCACCTTGAACAAAGACACCGCATGCCAGTTTTCAAGTAGGTTAATTTGGACTGGCTGTCGAGTAGCTATAGCAGTTTTCATGTTGTTGTTGTTTTTTCTTTCATTTTATAGTGCCACGTTCTTTTTTCATGCGACCACAGACTGAGCCTGTACATGTGTGTACCGATTTTGGTGAAATTATCTCATTCCGTTCAAGAGTTTTAGTAAAGGTAGGCATTATTGACAATCAGACTCCAGAGAATCGTTCTGCACTGGTTTGGTTCCGATCATGTGAAAAACCTAGGACTAGTTTGCAAAAGGTATTTAAAAAAGTCCAAAATATCTGAAAAATTGGCCAAGGTGGCAAATCCAATACCGTCACGATTACCAGCTGGAGTGCCCTGGTTGTCCACTAGAGTGCACTCAAACCCAGACTATAGTATTGCCACTAAGTATTGGACTTAATTTCCCATCAACCTTTGCTCGGACTCATTGCCATGTTCACCCGTCTATATAAGTCTGGTCGTTTCAGTCATTTGTTGCTAAGTATTGCTCTTTCACTCTGCAATTCTAAGCGCTTCCTTGTTTCATGTTTCTTGGTTTTTTGATTCCCTGCCAGTTATTCTAGAATACCCCTTTGCCTGTGTTTATTCCCCTGTTGTTATTATTTGGATTGATTGCCTGTGTGTATGATCTTTTTCCTGTTTCAGGATTACGTCTTTGGAATACCCCTCAATAAATACTGCATTTGGATCCTCAGCTTTCATGTCTCCTTGCAGTACGTGACAGATACATGTTGCCCCCGATACTTGTTTGTTCGTCTTCAGCCAAGGATTCCAACAATATAAGAGACTTGAGTCTGTGACAAACTGGAGTTATGATCATTGCAGCACCACCGTCCTTCTCTTAGGGGTAAAAAGTCTGAAATACATGACCAACAATATACTGTTAGTAAACCCAATATGTAAATATGTGCTGTGCGCTTTCCTCTCCATAACAAAATAAACACGCAACATAATTGAGAATAAAGCAAGTACTTTTTAATAAAGCAAAAGAATAGGATCATACATAGCAACTTGGATATGTCTGCACAAGCTCTGCAATTCGGAGCCTCCTCGCACACCTGCCTATTACATAATCGGTGTTTCAGAGGTGTTTACCAGTCCGAGCGAATTTATCTGGAAAGTTTGCTTTGGCAAGCTGTTTCAAACATCCAAAACTACTTCCAAAGGAAGTTCGCTTCATAATTTTTTTTGTTTCAAATAGAGATTGTGATTCTCCCACGATTCTGAATATACACAGTTAACTCCCCATTGTTAAATCAACACTGCTCGGTGTTGATATGGGAACCAGGGTGCTAAAGTAACAGTGAAGCAGTGTTAAATAGATACTTAAGTGATTAATGAAGTGATGATTGTTTGATTATTGAAGACACCTGATGACAACAAGCAGAATCACTGAAAGAAAAGAGAAACACAAGAACTACAACTGACTTCCAGCCACACCCTTAAATTAAATCTCTCTTATTACAAACAGACTGGCTTTATTTCTGTCATTAATGTACAGTTCTTTTTAAAAATTAACAGAGGTTTAGATGTTGATGTTTTATTGAAAATCTTTGGTCACTGTTATGGTGATCAGTGTTTTCTTTAGTTGGGCAGTTTGACTCTTGACTTTTCATGTGAGTTTATGGTCTTTGTAACAGTTTACAGAAACATGTAATTTGTTACAAAAGAGCATGACCATGAACAAGAGCAAGCAGGTGATAAGGTATACACCTTCAAGAAAGCTGATTTACTAGAGGTTCTGACAAAATATTAATTGCTGGACGTTCCTAAAATGTTGAACTTTAAATCAAAATTAAGTTGAAAGAACTTCTAACTTTAAGAAAACTGGACATTTTTTACGATTCCAGAACCAACACTGAATATTTGGAGAACGTTCTTATATTAATTCTGTTAGCTGGGTTCCTGTCTCACCCAGAGTAATAAGAGAAAAAGCTAATTACAAAGAAAAAGGCACCCACCTCCCTATAGGTTTCCAAACAATTCAAATAGCAGAAAAGATTTAACAAATTGAACTGTCAGCAAATGGTTTACAAAAACAAGTTTTTGGCAGAAACACTATATACTTTCAGTTCATCAAACACTTAAGATCAACTGGTTAACATCAAAGGGAAAAAAGGGGCAGGAGAGAATGAGCCCATATGTGGAGCAAAAAACCTCCAAGTCTCTGCTTGCTGTGCTTCTTTGGCAACTTTTATTGCTGGGCTTCTTCCTGCAGGAGTCGATGTAGTTGTAGTTGATAACCAGCAAATGCAGGCATATGTGATCAACATCTGCAAGAGCAGCACCACAGAGAAAAATAAAACAATAGAGAGGGAGATGCAGATAGCAAAGGAAGCAGCAAAATAAAGTTGCTAGTGAAATTAGTGCATTAGTGTTGAAATGTATATCTAGGTGATTCAATATTAGCTTAAAAGTATGTTAGAGACACATAGATTTCAGCCATTATGAATGAATTATATGTTTTTAATAATATTTATGACATAAACATACAAAGATTTTTCAAGTTCATTTCCTTGTTTCAGAAAAGAAAACAGTGTTTATGTGGATTTTACTTCAAGGCACTTTTTTCTCTTGGCTGGTGTAAAGTTAAGGAACACAGAAGGGAAAGGTCTAAACATATTCTGCCAAGAGTACAAGAAACTTAATATTTGTCATACTAACAGCATATAAAAAAAAATAAAAAAAAAAAAAAAAAAACTTTAGCATTAGGAAAACTACAACATTCATGCTTATTATTCATTTATGATCAAATCTATGGTAAAGACTTTTGAGAGGCATTTAGCTTATTGGCTTTGACACATTTATCTTGATTTTTATCTTGGGTTTGACACTTGATTTATTTGACATAAATAAAAATCATGATTCATACTCATACTCATACTCTATTATTGTATTCACATATTTACAATGAGCACCAGACCAAAAGACAAATCCAAAAATTGTTTGGATAAAATTGCATTGTTTTATCAAGTATACACACATTTGTGTGTAAATTTTGCTGTAACATCCCCTCCATCAAATATTTCTCAGGTGTAACGCAGGAGTAACAACATTTAGTGTAGCCTGTATCAGTTGCAGGCACTGAACAGAATAAATACACTCAGCAAAGTGTTTCACCAAACTTATAAAAACTTATAAACTTATAAAAGAATAAATCACTGAATTTCCAAGCTTATTAAAGCTGGTTTTGGTTCCAGTATGGCTGGTGGAAAGTGTTTTCTGATGAAGGTTGATGACTAAGGGTTAGTGTTTAATCTATAAACATTTGATAGCAACATTGATAACAAATTAGCAACCATTAGCAGCATTGATAAACTTTTCCAGTAACATCAACAATACCAGTAAAAGCACCTACAGCATCAGTAGAGCAGACTGTCCTTGTGTTGAGGAGTAAAATCTTGGTCATAATGCCCATCTTGTTGAGGTAATTGTGGAAAAGCAGTCAGTTCTATCAGTTATAAGAGGATGTAAACAGACGGGACAAAATAACCGATATGTCAAACCAGATCAGCATTATAGTGCAAATGACAAGAAACAGACTCACTGTTCCTGTCTGGATCACTTCATTACCTATAATAAACATCTACACAGCAAAAACTCCAGTGTTAAATGAACTCTCCTGGGAGTATATGTGAGACCACACTCAAGAGTGTTAAAGTGTTAAAATAAGAGTGCTAAATGAACACTGAAGCAGTGTTAAAGTTAATCAGATAATTAGGTTATTGAGTGATGATTGACCATTATTGAAGATATCTGATGATAACAAGCAGAATCACCAAAGGAGAAAATGATTTTTTTTTTACATAATCATCATAATCTTTCACTCTTATTTTAACACTTTAACACTCTTGAGTGTGGTCTCACATATACTGCCAGGAGAGTTCATTTAACACTGGAGTTTTTGCTGTGAACATACGGAAAAAAACATCAAGCACTCGCTGATCACTGATAATGTGTGGCTCTGTTTCTTACTTTATTGCTCATATACTGTATAAGGCTAAATTTGTTTATTTATCATTTAAATCATTAAAAAAAAAAAAATTCTATCAAATTAGTTTCTGATGTCATATTTAAATTGGTATGTAATAGGTGAAATTTGACTGGTATTGGTGCTGATCACTGAAATCTTGGAATCGTGACACAATTACTAGATAAGGAGAGATTCAGCTGATCCTCTTCTCTCCATCATTTCCTAATTCTCTTCAGTGTCCCTTTCAATGAAAGTATCAAAACGACAAATTGTTACAATTTTTTTTTTTTTTTTTTTTTTTAGCAGCCTCAGTCTGAATCTGATTTAAGGACGTCTCATCCTTCTCAGAGGATGCCATTTGGATCCTGTAGGAAAATACAAATTCACAAGATAAATGTAATGAGGAATATTGATATTTCAGTTACAGAAACACAAAAATACTACAGACTTGGAATTGTGTTTTTTTCCTGTTGTTTGTACAGAGGTTTTCATTTCCCTAAATATTTAACACAATGTCTTAAACTGCATCAAACAGTCATCTTTTGTGCTACAGTAATATAAAATGATTTCAGTATCACATCAAAAATGCTTAAACTGCTGTATTGATGTTTTCTAATAAGATACTCGCTTTCTGAAAAAAATGTGAACTTTTATGTTTATTTAGGAGTTATTAGAGTTATTGATTGACACTGTCTCACTGGCAAATATCAGCTTCTGTAGTGTTAAAAGTAAAAAATAAAAGTTAAAAAATAAAAGTAAAGGGCAAAAAATATATTATTTCACAGGGTATATTTATGCTAAACCAAGAATTTTACTCATATAATAATATTAAAATATATTCATACTGTTGTACTGTTAAAGTTTTTTTTTTTTTTTTTGGCAGAGTAAATGCTCTTGTCCCTTCTCTATGATCTTCCCCCAGCAGCAGCTACAACCACCAGCAGAACACCAACAACTATTCCTGCTATAGCACCTGAAGACAGACCTGAATTTGGAACAGATGAAGACAGAGAGTTATTATTACTAGAGAGTGAATGATAATACATCCAATATTTACTAATATCTCTGACTGATAATTACACCTTTATAACTTTGATCATCAGTCAGTATGATATTGATTTAACTGACAAATCTGGTAGGGTTTTTTTAACAGCAGATAAAACAGCATCAACACTGTGAGCTCAACACAAAACACGAGGAAAACTAATATTATGGATTTTTCATGTTAGTAACATTAATCAAAGTTTGCTTTTTAAGCAGCTCACAATCAAACATTATTGGGTTGATTTTAAAATACTGAACTTTTTTTTTTTTTTTTTAATTGTTCAAAGGAAAATGCATTGAATTACTTATAATGAATAAATTATACACACCAGTGACAGTAACATTGAATCTCTTCACTGTAGTGATGCTGAAGTTGCTTTTGTTGATGATTATCTTCAGTTGATATTCTCCAGAGTCTGTGTTTCTGGTGTTTGTGATGGTCAGAGATCCAGTCTGATGATCCAGCTTCAGTCTGTCTCTGAATCTCTCATCACACTGATCATCTGTACAGATCTTACTCTGATCTCCAGTGATTTCAGCAATGAGAATCTGATTAAAATACCATGTCATTGAATCGTTTCTTTTTTTTGCTATAGCAGAATCTAAAGTAACAGATTCTCCCTTCTTCAGTAACTTTCTCTTCACTTCAGGAACACCTGAAACACAAACCAACCGATGCTGGAGGACCTTTTGCTGAAAACTAACAAAACTATACAACATGAAAGAACTGATGTGATTGCACAAGCTCAGAAAAGACTCTCGATCAGAAAAGAAACATTTAGGTTTGTACCAGTAAACACATTAACAATATGCTTTAAATTTAAACTGCATTTAAACATTCATTAAATGACTAACCATGGAAAGTAACATTGAAGATCTTGTCACTGGTGCTGTTTTTGCTGAAGATCTGTAGTTTATATTCTCCAGAGTGTGTGTTTGTGATGTTTGTGATGGCCAGAGATCCAGTCTGATGATCCAGCTTCAGTCTGTCTCTGAATCTCTCAGTGCCATTATTACACTGAACATCTGTACAGATCGTACTGAGATCTCCAGTGATTAGAGCAATGCGAGTGTCATTAAAATACCATCTAATATCTTCTTGTTGGTTTGTTTGAACACCAGTGTATAGAGTGACTGAATCTCCCTCCATCACTGACACTGACACCTTATCTGTACCAACACCAGACACACCTGGATAAGAAACAGTTAACATAAGAAAAACAAAACTATGCAATAGGGCTTTTTTTCTACAGATCATAAAGCTTGTAAGTAGAGAAATCTGTCTGGATTCATAATGTAACACATGCAAACAAACAGCAGAAGAACATCATTGATTTACACATTCACTCATCAGACAAACATACACGAGTCTCATGGATGATCTTAACACACAATCCACATCCCAATTCATGTTTACCCCTTTCACATATTTTCATATAATCAAATATTTTCATAATAAATATTACAGTGATGAATAGGCTAGCAACCATAAAAATATCTCAGAGAATTATGCTATTTTCCACCGCTTTAAGATTTATAATACTTTGTACAAAATATGTTCGGTCTTCCCCGTAAATAACATGCTTAGGCTACATTACATGTTATCCATTTGGCAGAAGCTCACTCACATTACATTCAAGCATTTGATCAGTTTATGCACTGATGTAAAAGAATGCCAACATTTACTAACGATATAAGGCCACCCCAGCTAACAGAATTTTGTTATAAGAATGTTCTCCAAATATTCAGTGTTAGTTCCGGGAACATAAAAAACGTCCAGTTTTCTTGACGTTAGAGGAACGTTTTTATAAGGTATAATGTTCCTCAAACGTTCTTTCAACTTAATTTTGATTTAAAATTCAACATTCTAGGAACGTTGATTTGTAACATTCCAAGAACATAAAAATGTCCAGTTTCCTTAATGTTAGTAGAATGTTATTTAAAGGTTAGAATGATGTTCCTGAAACATTCTTTCAATCATTCAAACACCTGCTGTGAACAAACACTGAAAGAAAAAGAAATAAGAACACAAACTACAACTTTCTTCAGCCACAGCCTTAGATGAACTGAAGATAAAAGACATTAAATCTCTGAAGGTCTGATTCAACAACTCCACAAACAGAATCATTACGATGTACGTTCATAGAAATCGGTGCAACACCGGAAAGAGATTCAAATTTTGTCTTACCGTGGTCGATTGAAAAAATGATCACCAAGAGCAAATTAAAGAGATACTTCATTTTCACCACTTTTCCCCTCAGAAAATGAATGAAGATTTGATTCAGAAAAGCGTTCTGTTCTTCTGTCTAGATGGCGGCGCAGCTCCAACTATATCTGAAGTGAAAGTATCTGCGAGCCTCCCTATGGAAAGTAGAACGACGACGTGAACGTTCCTGCCGTTTTAAAATCATATAAACATACTTTTTTCGCATTAGTGTATTACATTGCTTATTCCTAACACCCAGTCTGATTTTTGTAATTTTAAAGAATTTGAAGATTATTGTAAAGTGGTTTCAAATGACAGTTTATTCATTTAGATATTTTAATAATAAAACAAGGTAAAAATTACAAAAAGTTTCTCTTAGGCTACATATGAGTGATGCAAGTGCAGTCTTGTGGAAATAAGATACATTATATTAAATTGTGTAATAGCCAAAAGACCTTTAAACCAGTTGTTCAGAAAGGAAGAGCTCAGGTGAAGAAAAAGCATGAGCAGAGCCCAGAGAACAAAGACAGAGCATCTTCTGTTTTCCATTAACACCTGCTCGCAGATGTTGTAACTACACACTCTGACTGCAATAAGCATTTTATTTATTGATGTCATGGCTATAGAAAATTATGCAAGCTTCCACCACGGAATAATTTTATATATTTTTTAAAGTGTTTAAAATTTTAAAATGTAAAACTTTCTATCTCACAATTCTGTTATTTTCCCTCAGTACTGCAAGATATAAACTTGCAATTTCAAGAAAATATCAGACTCTTTTACCCTCAGAACTTGATGATAAAATTCTATGATAAAAATCTTGCATTCCTGAGAAAAATAACTTTTTTTTTTTTTTCCATGGCAGAAACAAGCTTCCATAAATATCACTCGACACACTAAAATAAAATTAAAAATATATATTAAAAAAATGAAAATTTAACAGGATGTAAATGACAGAAAGAGGTTGTAGTTGGTCCTATTACTGAAAAATAAAAGCAAAACAGCATGTATCATATGACAGTGCTCCAATGAGAAGCATTACAACTATAGGCTATTCCACCCCTTGAACTCTTATCTTCATGTGGACTAAAGATGGCTCTGAGTACACAAACCACCTGGCTCAGGGCAACATAACATACACAAAGAGGCTACACGCAAATTAAATTAACCCAGAAGTAGATATTTATTTTATTAAGGTAATACATTCATGAATTAAGCAAACTACTTTGAAACAGGAAAAGAAAGAGAAAAAGAACAAAAGAATAAATAACTGAGGAATACACAAAAACTGGTGTTGGAAAAGCCTCAAGTGACTACACAAACTTTATCAGTTGGCTTATCACAGGTAACCCACAGAATCTGTCGCTTGATTCCACCCTGCAAACAGACACAGAACACGCAAACACCACCTGAGGACAGGGAAATGCAAATGAGGGAGGCAGAACCCAGTTTGTTGGTTGACTATATCTGCAACCATAGTTACACATATGATTGAATATCTGTAGATTTTCATAGGACTTAGTTTATCATTAACACAATACAAAAAGACAAAGGTGTTAGCTAACATGACATTAAAAAGTTGCCATAGTTTAAAAACCTGTAATGCGGAGTTATACATACAAAAAAAAAAAAAAAAAAACACACAAACCAGCACATACTCACCCAGCCAGCACAGCCATGTGGGGCCCAGATGGGTGTCACCTGAGTTGTTTAACTGGGTCCCAACCAGTTTTGTCAGCAGTTTCCATGTAGGCCCCACATGGGCTAGCCCCGATGAAATGAACACTCCAGATTGTAGCTCTTCTGTGATTCTGCTTGTTATCATTAGGCTTGTTCGAGATGCATCGGCGCTGCACAGACTGATCAGCGTATGACATCAAAGTACTGCCAAACTTCAAAAGCTTAAGGAGTCATTTGCTCTCCAGTCGCTCTCGCGGTTCTTTGATGTGATACGCTGATTGGTCTGCGCAGCGCCGACACCTCTCGAACAAGCCTAATGATAACAAGCAGAATCACAGAAGAGCTACAATTGACTTCCAGCCACAGCCTTAGATAAAATCAACTGAAGATAAAAGAAGTTAATTCTCAATAAGATCTTCTGTAGACGTGTGACAGAATTAAAGTCAGTCTGGTTAGTAATAAGTGAAGCTGGTAATGCTGTTTGTGGAGTTGTTTAATCAGATCTTCAGTTGATTTCATCTAAGGCTGTGGCTGAAGAAAGTTATATTTTCTTTTGTATATGTTTTGTTTTTTCCCTATTCTTGTTGTTCCTCTGTCCTTCGGTGATTCTGCTTGTTACCATCAGCTATCTTCAATGATGCTCAGTCATCACTCAATTAATCACTTAATTATCTCATTAACTCAGCATGTTTTTGTGTTACATTTACAGCCTGTAGTGTGCACACTGAGTAGTGTTCATTTCATCTGGGTTAAACCATGTGGGGCCTCCATGGAAACTGCTGACAAAACTGGCTGGGCCCCATTTAGACAACCCAGGTCAAACCCATCTGGGCCCCACATGGCTGTGCTGGCTGGGTACCTGTTAAAGGTTTTCCCATTTCTTTAGGATTTTAGTTTTTTTTTTCTTTCAACCAGAGACTGCACAATGTTGTGGCATCTTAGAAAACTCATTGGATCTCATCTGCAATCTTGACCATTTCAAGATTGCAGATGTGACAATGTGTCTGGAGTAGGGGTGCACCGATACCGATACCAAGCTCATGTCCTTGTACTCATACTTGTAAAAATACCCCCGATACCAAAGACCGATACCTCACAGGACGTAACTGACAGAACTTTCCGTGCACAGAGACAATGGCGGCAGCAGCAGAAACAATGTCAGCCTCAGATGTGTGGAAATACTTCAAAATTAATGATGACAACACACACATTGCGAACTGCATGCTTTGTTCTGCATTAATATCAAGAGGAGGTACGAAACAAATACTGTGAAGAACATCTTTAGCACAATTCGTTATCGATTAGTGAAGGCGGGATAGGCAGAATCACGCTGAATGACACAGACCAAAAGCGCTCTCTCTTTCTTGCGCGCAATCCCAGTTCTCTCTGAATAGTCCTTGCACCTGAATAGTCAAATGTGTGGAGTATCTCACATAAATACAGTCGTTATGGCTTTAGCTTAAGTGGACATAAACAGGTGGGTGAAAACAGGATATGTGTCAGTATATTACATCCATGGATTCAGTCTTAAAGGGACAGTAGCCTAATTAAATACTTGTCTGTCATTAAAGTTAATAAAACAACAAAAGATGCAGGCTAAAGAGGCTAAAAGGCAGGCTAAAAGACTTTGTTTTTGTTTTTTATTATGACTTTGGTAATTATGCCCTTTGAAGGTTATTAGACACTGTGAAATTTGTGCTTTAAGTTTGTGACAAACACATAAAAATTATAACTTTTTTCATTGGAGTAATAATAAAGAAGCTGTCCTACATTCATTAGTCTCAGTGTGTTGTGCTCAGAAAACTGCCACATCACCCCCCCCCCCCCCCCCCCCCCAAAAATAAATAAATAAATAAAATAAAAATAAATGTATATTCATCGTATCGGCGAGTACCAGAAAAAAAAATATCGGTAATTAGCTCCACCCACGGCACTGGCGGCAGACACGCCTCCAGGAGCTCAGCTTTTTTCGGAAAGACTCGGTACAGCGTATCTATCTTTAATAAATATGATAAAACTAAAGACTTTTCGGAGATATGAAGGATGCAATATTACTCTATATGTACTCAAGATTAACATAAGATTGGCAGAAACTGTGTGTGATATCCCTCCTTTAATGACAAAATAAACAAACAAGCAATCAAAATGGAAGTAAAGCCGCAGCCCCTTATAGATGACTGCCACTTCACTTTCATTTTGATTGCTTGTTTATGCTTGACAAACATGAACAAAACTCAACGTAAATGCCTCAGGCCTGGTTTTCTCTTGTCTTTCACTGTCATCACTCAACCTTTTATAAATCCCAAACTCCTCCGTGGGACTCGAGACCGGTGTAGCACACAGGTAACGTTAACTCCTGTCACCGGCCTTGCTCCATTCACCCAGCTCTCGGTAATGCCCAGTCCAGTTCCCTGATCGCACTGCCTTTCGGTCCCCCACCAGCTGGGTGGCGGTGGTGCTGGATACTCCTCAGTGGATGGCCCTCTGAATCCTCCGCCCCCTGGTGGACGGCGACAGCTCCACCTGCTACGAACGCCTGTCAGCAAGTCCCCTGTTCCTTCCCATTATGGAAGATAGCAGCACACTGTTTAAAAAAAAAAAAAAAAAAAAAAAAAAAAAAATCATTCACTCAACAACTTTTTGAGTTATCTTTTTGCACTGACTCAGTTAAGTTGTATTTACATAGAATATTAAGTATGTTCAACTTGACAAATTTAATGGTGTTTCAACTTATAAAGTTTAGTTGGATTATCTTTATGTACAAAAACTTACTATTTTAGAACAAATGTTCCCTGTAAAATGTTTTTTGTTCACTTTAGTTAACTTTTTGAGGTACTAATTTCCACTGACTTATTTAAGTTTTAATTATTTAGAATATTAAAGGATTAATTCACTTTCAAATGAAAATTACCCCAAGCTTTACTCACCCTCAAGCCATCCTAGGTGTATATGACTTTCTTCTTTCTGATGAACACAATCGGAGTTATATTAATAAATATCCTGACACATCCGAACTTTATAATGGCATTGAGCGGGACCAACGAGTATGAAGCTGAAGAAAGTGCAAGTGCAATAAGTTGAATTCAGAAGGCAGTCTTGCGGAAGCTAGATATTTTACTTTATAACTTGTTAAATATGGATATTTTTCTTACACAAATGCATCGCTTCGCTTCAGAAGGCCTTTATTTAACAGTGCAGCAGTGAGGGCTTTTTAACAGCACGTTCCTCCGTCCTCCTGGGTTTCAGCACCAATGTAGCACAGTTTTAGGTCAGGGAAGGAGGAGGCAGGACCCTGCGAATAATCAACATAACTTTAATGACGAAATAAACGAACAATCTAAATCAAAATAAAGTGGCAGCCCCTCACAGACGACTGCCGTGCAAACATAAACAAAAAAAATGTCCCAGGCCTGGTCGTCCCTCACTGTTATAATTCTGGAGCTTCTCAGTGGGACTTGGGATTATGCAGGTGATGCTGATTTGCAGTCGCCCCACCAGCCTCACTCCGTTCCCACGGCTCTCGACCCCGCCCTGATAGCCACAATAAGGCATTACAAATTCGTACTCTTCACAGAAATCTGTTTTAACTCTTCACCTACAAACTAAAAACACATGCTGTGAAAGCCCACTCTCACCTACAAGCTGTCTGCCCAGATCAAACCACATCTCTGATGAAAACCCACCACAGCAGGTTTCAGCTTGACTCACGTGTATGTATAGGAGTCAAGCTGAAAGTATTAACATTATATTCTGTATAAAGAAATATGAAGTAAACGTGATAATACATCTGTTTTCATTTCCCATTCCCAATCATAAAAAAAAACTCAACATCATCACAAGCCGGTGCCCCCTACTGCTTTGAACCGAGGGGGTGGAACGCACTTTCGCCCCTGCCCCAGCAGAGGTCTGTGCATGCCACTGCATATATCATTCATAATGTGCCAGTGCATTTAATCCATGAGCAGGGTTTGTGGGAGGATGCACACACCACATTAACAGCTCAAGTATTTTCAGTAGTCTTATTAGATCAGCCTTTTCACTGAACAATTGAAGATGTTTTACATGTTTGTTCTGTTTTGTTTGTGCTGGTGGTGCCTGACTGGTAAGTTATAAATGCAAATCCTTTAAAAAATTATTTTACAAGTGCTTCAGAAGTAGCCATGAACAACAACAGAAGGAATATATATTCATTAGTCAAAAAGTGCAGGAAGTAACCCTGTTTTATCTACTGAACCAAAAATCCCACACAAAAATATAGAGGAATTTACAATATCCAGAATAATTCAACTTTTCATGTTGTAATTACACAATTAATATCATGTTCGTGGTTCTGCGTGTTTTTCAGTTCAGATTTAGTTACACACCATAGCTGATTTCAGTCTTTGTAGACCATCAAAGCATTAATCAGTGTAAAATCTGTTTGTTCATCAGGTGTGTTTGGTGATTCAGTGTCAGTGATGGAGGGAGATTCTGTCACTCTAAACTCTGATGTTACTGAACTACATGAAGATGACTACATCATTTGGAAATTTGGGGCTGAAATGTCTCTCATAGCTAAAATGAAAAAAAAGAAGCAAATCTTCTCTACATATGATATTCTTGATGAGAGATTCAGAGACAGACTGAAGCTGGACGATCAAACTGGATCTCTGACCATCACAAACACCAGAACTGAACATGCTGCAGATTATCAACTAGAGATAAGTGGACTGAAACTGACATCAAAAAAATTTAGTGTTTCTGTATATGGTGAGTAAAGATAATTTAATGTCTTTGAAATATTCTTGTTTTATTAAACGAATATTCAAGCTCAATCAACAGCATTTGGGCACAATATTATGAAAAAAAAAAAAATCCTTTGTTTTTACTTTAAGCAAAACTCACGAACACTCATATTGTTCCTGTATTGTGTCTTTACTATTGTAACAGTATTTGGTTATACTTTATTTTAAGGTGTCAGTGTTACAGTGTAATTATACATTTAAGTACTGAGTAATAATAATTAACTACATGTACTTACAATAGGGTTAGGGTTAGGATGAGGGCTTGGTTTAGGGTCAATTGCATGTAATTATGCATAATTTATAATTATTACTAGAGTAACTACATGTAACATGTGTAACATTGACACTGTAAAATAAAGTGTTACCCAGTATTTTAACATTTACAGATGGGCTTCATTGACCTCCATTTTAAATATTTCACTGAAACATATTTTGTGCTATAAAATATATTTTTGTGTTTTTTGAGAAAAATAGGGACAAATGGAAATTATTTTTTGTGGTAATCAACATTATTCTATAAATGTTCTCAATTGAGCTTAACTTGAACTGAAACCAGAATATTGCTAAACTATTTACATATTGAAGTGTTTAATCATTTTGTATTTTGAGGTGGCAGAAACACTCGCTGACCGTCAACACACTAAACACTCACTCAACACACTAAGCCGAAAATAAGATCAGTGACTAGATTTATCAATATTTCTTTTTATTCTCTGATGTCTTTCAGCTCGTCTGCCTGTTCCTGTCATCAGCGGTAACTCTTCACAATGTTCTTCATCATCATCATCAAATTGTTCATTGGAGTGTTCAGCTGTGAATGTGAGTCATGTGACTCTCTCCTGGTACAAAGGAAACAGTTTATTGTCCAGCATCAGTGTCTCTGATCTCAGCATCAGTCTCTCTCTACCTCTGGAGGTGGAATATCAGGATAAAAACACCTACAGCTGTGTGCTGAACAATCCCATCAGCCACCAGACTCAACATCTGGACATCACTCAACTCTGTCATACATGTGCAGGTACGACAGCGCTGATATTCTATGCGTTTATTTACTGACCTGGGGCCTCAATTATAGACGTTGCATTTGCACAAAACATGCCCTGAAAGAGGCGTATGCCACTTCCTATGCAAAACATGGGATTTATAAAAACAAACTTGACAGGAAAATTTGCGCACCTGCACGCAAACTCTGACCCATGCGTACGAAATCTTTTACTAGAGTGACAAAAGTAATTAAGTAAACAGAATGATTTTAAACTCTGTTTTCATTTTGATATACACATTTACATTAATATTTCACTTTCATTAATCAAATCAAGTCATCTTCATTTATATAGCGCTTTTTACAATGTTTCAAAGCAGCTTCACAGTGATAATAGGAAAATGAATGGACAGAGATTGTTTTGGCTTTACAGCAGCTCTAGGAAAAAGTTATTATCGAGCTAAAGTAGGTTTTTGATTGAATCACCTCCACTGTAAAAATCGTTAATTATTAACTTGGGGGGCGATTAAATTACCTTTCTGACTGAAAACAGAAGACTTTTAATGCTTTCTTGCCATTCATTTACATGTTTAGTCTATAGATATGCGCGTTTGAATGTATATGTGTGCAGACATCGCCAAATTGCTTGTCTGTCCCGCATTATTAGTTGTTTCCGCGGATCCATGCAAACTGGGATCATTTTGATAACGTTTTATCTATACATAGGGAAAAGAAAGGGAAGGAGGCCTTCGCAGGGGATAGGGCCTGACACTTCAGGGCTGCGTTTTTGTCGTGTCTAGGCGCAGGTCCTTCATCTCATCTGGATATGGCCTGGATCTGGCAGACTACGGTAAACCTCGGGATAAACAGAGAGAGACTAATATAGGCGTAGACGCCATTCTTCTTATGATGTAGTGAGTACATCAGGTGTTATGGGAAGTGTTCCCGGTTCCTGCTGACCTAACAATTAACATCATTTGAATTATAGAAGTAGATAATGTGTTATGTGTATGCACGTTAAAGAGATGTGTTTTTAGTCTAGATTTAAACTGACAGAGTGTGTCTGCTTCCCGAACAATGCTAGGAAGACCGTTCCAAAGTTTAGGTGCTAAAAAGGAAAAGGATCTACTGCCTGCGGTTGATTTTGATATTCTAGGTATTATCAGAATTTTGAGACCTGGTCTGAATTTTGAGATTGCAGTAGACCGGTCGCGAACGGTCCGTTGTCTAGTTTGAATATGTCCAATGATAATAGCTTACTGTACAACCACAGCTGCACGGAGGTGTTGATGTCGTGTGAAGGCATCTTCAAACAATTATGAAAAATAACACTGTATTTGAAAGATACAGCTTGAAGAAAACGGTAAGATTTGCATGTTTCCTTTTTAAATTACTTTGTCAATGACGTGCCGAGTCAGACAATCGTATTTACACTGCAATAAATAAGTAGGCCTATCTGTTTCCACTAAAAATAGCCTATAAATATCCTAAAAGATATGTTCACCTTATCAGCAAAACTGCATAAATTGGATTTGATTTGAAATGTTTAAAACAACTAAAATACTATTTGGCCAGTGGAAATGAATGAATCAACTGTATTCTAAAAACTTTATCTGAGAAGTATTTTAAAGCTACAATTTTGTTTTTCTGGATATTTTGGTATATTTATTCTAAAACATAAAGAGGATATTGAATGAATTTCAGCAATGTAATGTGTATGGAACAAATGGCATTTACAGTCCGTATCTAATACTTTCCGATGTCTTGTACCTTTGACGGTGTTAACCATGGTGTCACAAGATGGGAATATGCATGGAAATGATATGCAGATGAGGTTATGCATAGTAGGGGTTGAATGACTTCAGATTTTTCAAAGTTGACATTCGCGATTAAAGTCGAGTCGACATCGACTAGTCAATGATGAGGTCATTAATGATTAAATAAGGGGCTGTTCACACAGAACGTGCTTTTCCATTCCAATGCGCTACTTTTCCATTGTTTTTCTATGTAAACACGCGGTAGACAGACATGTATGACCGTTGCACTCATGTCTTGCATCTTGTGCATGACACGGCATTTTAACAATGTGGCACTCAAGTTCAAATCAGTTCAACTTTTTTAAAAAAAAAACGCATCTCGAGACCTTGCGTTTTTCTCCCATTCTACTGCCTGTGCCTTGCGTTTTTGAAAGCAAAAATGCGTTGTGTGTGAACGACAGCCCTAGGTCTGAACCTCGAGCTGAGACTCCAACGCAGGTTGCCTTGTGCACAGCTACGGCATAGGATGCTGCCCACAAATATTGCTCCTACATAACAGTTTATTTTTATCATTTCTTTTGTTTTTGGGTCGTTATATTTCTCATATTTTTCTCATTCTAAATCAGATACAGATAAAGTAGCACAGTAAAGGTTACATTTATATGAATGCATTAGTGAGAGAGCAATTGCGTGTGTATTAATTCAACCTGACAGCGTCTCTCTACTAATGAAGCTGTGAGTTTTAGGTACTAAGAAATATATTCTAGAACTTTTCAGTTTCTAAGCTATTTTATTGATGAATCACACAACAGTGTTGACAATACATTTCTGTGCAGGTTCTGGCGTTTTATAAATCTGAAAACTATTGCGCGTACGCAAAATCTAGCTTTTGTGCGCATGTACACTTTTAGGATGAAATCTACAGAAAGTTTTATAAATGAGGCCCCTGATCTCTGTCTTCTGTTGTACATCATATTAACACATTCACTTACATTAATGACCGTCTCTCTTTTCCTCTCCTTCAGCTCCTCCAGACTCAGTCTCTCAGATAGTGTTGATCTCTGCTGCTGCTGGATCTGTGTTGATTGTCACTGTAGTAGCATTGATGTGCTGCTTCTGCAAGAAATATAGAAAAACAGGTCAGGAGAGCAAGCAATTAATCTTTAAGGCACAAATTGAAAACTTTTGTTTTAAACTGTTGTTTTAACACATCTGTGGTCATTGTTAATGCAGTCCACACACTGACGACAGACAAAACTGATTCAGCATTGTGTAAACCAACAACACGAAATATGGTAAGACAATTTACGACTGTGTTGCAAGAAGTTGTTGCAGTCTGACTGAAACATGTTGATTGAAGTATTGTGTAAAATAGCATCAGATGGTCAGTTAACAGACTGATTTTATGCGTTTCTCCTATTTACTTTAATGGTTTACTGTTTGAACCTTAATACTAACACATTCTACATGCCAATAAAAAATAATTAGCAGCACATATCAAAATTTATTAGCACGCAGAAAAGCATTGTATTTTTCCTCAATACCAGTAAAATGCTATTGTTAAATTATTATATCCAATGACTAATTCACCCAGTTTCACTCACCGTAGTTTTACAAACCCGCAGGTCACTTCATTCTCTAACTTTTTGCTTAAGTTATCTTGTGTTTCGCGGAAGAAAGCAAGTTTATCTCCATCGCGGGTTATAACGGTACACTTCCGTGTTCGCTTTTTTAGTTACCACCAAAAACAGTTTTCTCAATTTGAAAATATGTTTTAAAAAAAAGTGTGCAGTGCAGGAACAACGTGGTGAGTTACTTTTGTTTTGGCTTTAACTGATCGGCAGCAGCAGATTCGTGAATTCTCTAAATCTTGCGCAATATGTCAATTACATTAAACGTTCCTAATGTTGGTATCATTAGTCAGTTTTCCACTGTCGGTTCGTTCTCGTTGTTTAACCGTTCCATCCCGTGCCGATCAGGTATGGATATGGTTTCGTTTTCCACTGTGGGGCTAATAACGAAACTCTGTTGAAATGTGTCAGTTCCTGGTGCAAAAGTTAACAGACGGCAGAGATGTAGCGATCGCGTTATGACCGATTATAATATAAATCTTCTAATTTTATTATTTACTTTTGTTTACTTCGCTCAAATAGCCAGAGAAACTGGTAACCAGCAAAGACTATAAAATAACACAAGACATGTCACTCGTATTGTTTTGAATGGGAGAAAGTGTAACGCTCAATATGGCGGAATAAATCCCGCCTTCAAAATAAGAGCCAATCGCCGACCTGTAAAGTCATCGCGTCACTGCAGCGGCCGTTAGAAGCACCGGTTTCTACAGAAACAGTCAGACTCGCGCCTCAGAAATGAGGGACAAGAGACGCGCATTTAGGTCTGCGCATGCGCATTAGCTTGATCCAGCCTAAATACTGTTTTTTTTTGTCATGATTTGAGCGTTTGGAAAAAAAAATTATGAGACAGTTGTTGTCAGATTTCATTGGTGATTTCAAATATGAAATTTAATCGAAAGCTTGGCAAACAGCTTTGGAGAATTTTATGTTTCCCCATTCAAAGAGATAGGAGCTGCATGCCCAGGATGCCCGAGAGGCGTTTCAAAGATGGCCGCCGAGTGAAATGACTTGTCTTAAAGGGACTTTGTAACTAGTCAACGGACCGATCCTAAGTGGTGACGTCACTATTCTACCAGCACGTTACTTTAGGCAACCCAACGTTTCTCCCCACAAAGAAATTCTTTGGAATAATTCGAATATTTGAATCCCCTTTTATGGACAAGTGGTATGACAGGTTTTTTTTATTTATTTTTTTATTTATTTAAAAGTTATGGTAGGTAGGCTACTAGGCTATGGCCTACTGGATAGAATTTATGATTTTGCTTATTGTTAAATCTCTTGAAGTCATTGAGAACATTAAGATATCACTTTTCTCAAGGCGTATGATGATGTTTTTCTTACTGATTGAGGTGTTGTTGTTTTTGTTTCTTTTCTCTTTTTTTCCTGTTGATGTTATTGTATTTCAATTCAGTGCTGTTTCTTCTTCTTCTTGTTTTTTCTTGCCATAAAAAAGTGCGTGCATTCAGGGTCGAGAACGGTGTGTAATTGTGCCGTGTCCTACCAATCAGAACCAACTGAAACCATTCATTGTCATTCTTAGAACCATTCGGCCCGTCGGCAGAAAAGTAGCTAACCACCACCACCACCACCAGCACAAAAAAAAAAAAAAAAAGATAATAATCAATATGACGTTGCCTATAGTGTAGCCTATAATTCACTCTATGCAGGGGCTGCTTCACTGCCTTATTTGAGAAAGCGGTGTTCAATCAGACATCATTTATTTGAATAAGCTGATGACTTTCACTGATATGAGGGACAGGGGCCACTGGCAATGAATCAAGAGATCAACTTTATGCAAATCATGGGCAATACCCATGGTGCAGAAAACAGTGTTCCACCCAAGTTTGCCGTGTCCTAAATCACATACGTTCTGAGAAGGTACTACACTTGAATTTGAGCTTTGCTGCCATTATAAAAGTATGTTCTAAAGTATGAATATAGGTAGTATGAATAGGGAAACAGCTTATGATTAAATTTCGTATTTGAAATCACCAATGAAATCTGACAATTGGTGCATAAATGTGGTTTCTGATCAAATAATGTTAAAAAGCTTATTTTTGAGGCTAGACAAGTCACCGCACATGTTTAGTGAAGTGCCCATCTCAGAGCACTGACTCTCTGTATAGCAACCGGAGCTTCTATTGACTTTATCAATTAGCCACTGGCTCTTTTATTAATAAGGCAGGATGTATTTGCCATATTACACTTTGTTTATGTAAAGCCTTTGGTATTACATGTTGTTACTGTCACTTGACATACCAGCATCAGTTGTGTCGCTTCACTGCCTTTCATAAATCCTCTCCTGTGACCTCATGGGACAGTAAAGTGTCCATTGAATGCATACTTAAGAATCTCACTGGAAGTAGAAGGGCATCTGGGTACCTTTTTCCTACTGTTTTTCAAATACTATGGATTTGGATATAGTTACTACTCTGTTGGCATACTGTTTTTTGCATACCAGGGAAGTATTTGACTTTGGACACAGCGTAGGTCTCTGCAGGACAGTAATGGGAGTTACCATACTGGTGGGCAAGGCCATAACGGAGGGGTGTTTTCAACCACATTACTTGATTTGACAGCAACAGCAATAATTATATAATACATAGGCTACAATCAATTACAATTTTCAAATCATACAACTATGACCAAGTTTACAGATTTTACAGAAATAGAGCCTTAGCATGGTCTTTAAATTTGTAGAAAACAGAGAGTCAAGTATATATGTGTATATATATATATATATATATATATATATATATATATATATATACAGTATACACACATGTTGCATGGCTCCTGATTGACTGTATTTTTCCTTGCAGAAATCAAAGAAGGAGGCTGTGTATGCAAATGTCCCCAAAAGACGATGATCAAAAAGAGTATCTACTGGAATAAATGTTCAAGCTCAAATCTGACTCAGACCTCTTAATTCACATTTGTTCTCTGCCAGGATGTTTTAACTTCAGTTTTTTTTTTTTTTTAATATATTATTGTGATGCATAGTGATTTACAGTATCTCGCACATTCCCTGCACTGTAACATACAGAAACAACAGACATCTGCTGTTATGTTTATTTTCCATATTGTATACTCCATATTGTGTATATTTGATAAAGGTATAATTCTGTGTTGTGTATATTTTGTATAATGTGTGCATATACTGTATTGTATAAATCCTGTATTGTATTGTGTATGTTAATATTAATTTTTATTATTATTGTTACATTCTGTACTGTGTTATTTTGTATATTTATTTTGTATATTTGTATATTTTATGTAGTCTAGTGACTGTCAAAGACTACACTTAAGTGTCTAAACACTGGTTTATTTGAATAAAATTATATATTTTTACATTGTTTAAAGATTTTTTTCCGCACTCTAAATCTTGAAATGAGCTGTTTACTTAAGTGACTTAAGTGATAGTAAATCACACTAGCAAAACAACACATATTCCTGCTGTAGGACCTGAAGACAGACCTGTACTGCTAAATACATGGATGATCTTGACTTAATGAACATCATAAAAACCAACCACAAGTTTGACCAACTTGCAGTTAATCAATGTTATTTTTCCAATTCCAATTACACTAATCTACCTTTTTATGTAACGGACTTTAAAAAATTAGGACCACTCTTCAAGAAAAAAAAATGTCTTAACTTTTAAGACTAGTCTAAGTGGTTTATGCAACCGGCCACAGGTTGGAGTGCCCTCTGGTGGCTAAGCAGGGCACTTTAGCAAGTGATCATGACAACCTCTTCATGCACATCCAGCTAAATAGTCTTCACTACAAATTTTCAGTTAACCCTATTTTGTTATAATCATCACTTCGTCTCCAGCTTTCTGCTATTCCTTGGCTTCCTCTGTCAGTCTCTCAGGCTGACAGAAGACATTTAGTTAAGACACTGGATCCAAAGATGGTCTTATTATTGGGAGAAACCAAGATCCATGGCTCTACCATTAGAGAAAGGCCAATTTCACGTGTGGTCTGTCGTCCTCCTGGCTCCATCACAGACTTCCAGGCCTGTGGATCCACATTCAAAAATTTTGAAAAGTTCAAGGGATAGTTCACATTTAAAAATGAAAATTATCCCATAGTTTACTCACCCTCAAGCCATTCTAGGTATATATGACAATCTTCTTTCAAGAGTTATATTAAAATGATATATATATTAAATATATTCTGGCTCTTCCAAGATGTATAATGGTAGTGAATGGGGCTCGAGATTTTGAAGTTCCAAAAAGCTTCAGAAGGCCTTTATTTACCCCCTGGAGCTGTATGGATTACTTTTATGATGGATGGATGGATGGATGGATGGATGCACTTCAAAATCTCAAGCCCCATTCTCTACAATTATAAAGCTTGGAAGAGCCAGGGTATTTTTTAATATAACTCTGATTGTGTTCATCTGAAAGAAGATAGTTATGGCTTGAGGGTGCAGAATCTTCATATATCACACCCGGTTTTTATAAAGCTCATTTCCTGATTTTGTCTGTCAGTGTGTGAGAGTCATTTTGTAGTGTTCATCAGTTTTCTGGAGTAACAGGAGAAACGCTATTCTTACTATGATATAAGATATATAAAATATCGAAATACCAATATAAAATAAAAACTTTTACAGACTAAACTTGAATGTCAGTGTTAAATATGATCATTGTGTTTCTGTCTCTGTGTCAAATGCAGTTTCTCATCATGTTTCTGTAGATTAAAGTTCAAAGCTGCTCATAGCAGAACAGGAAGAAGCTTCTCACCTACAAACTAACATAAACGCACATGCACTGAATGCCCAGTCTCACATTTAAGGTGTCTGTCCATGCAACTGATCAAACCACAAAAAAAAGAAAAAAGAAAAAAATAACTCACAGCAGGTTTCAGTTAGACTCAGAAGCTGAACTTCAGTAAACTACGAGAACATTCACATTTCAGAGTAAGTTAAAATTAGATTATTTTCATCTACTGTGTTCAAATCTGTCGCTGTTTTAGAAATCTTAATTTCAGTGATTACAATGCGAATCATCCCCAAGCAATTTCTAAAACATTTAGATCATTTTATGTATTTTTGTAGGAATTATAAACAACTAAAAAAAATCATGCAAGTTTCATATGACCAAATATCTTCATCAAATGTCACATTAAAGATCAAATTATTGATTCGCTCACATCTGTCTCTAATATATCTGACTTTCTTTTTCTTTTTTTTCCTGTTTCCGCTGCTGTTAAATGTTACAAACTGATCTCAGCATTAATCTGTCTTCCTTGAGCTGATAATACAGAAGAGGCTCTACAAGTTAGCAATCTCACCAATCTTTCAGATAAATCAGCTGACCAACTCCCTCTACTTTACATTAATTCTAAATGAATGAAAGCCCCTGTTGGGATTGTTCTCATACTGCCAAGATAAAAGACCTTGACTGGTGGCTGAAGGGGGAAGTGGTCACCTGATGTACTTATAACCACACTAACACAATTACACATGCACTAAATGCCCACTCTCACTTCAAGATGTTTGTCCAGCTCAAACCACATGTCTGAAGAAAACCGACCGCAGCAGGTTTCAGTTTGACTCAGAAGATGAACTTCAGTCAAACTAGTTCTGTGCGATCAGACACGGCTTTACCTTTGTACTTTTCCCATAGGCTATAATTGAGAACTGAATAAATATATATAATAACTTAAAAATCATTAGCTCGATTTTACCATTAAGTGTATTTCATCCAATATTCAGACAACATTCTTCTACTTTTACATATTTGTCACACTCACGTAACTGGCTTTTAAAAGTTATCAGTGTGAAATTATAAAAATACATGTTTTTCATAATGTTTTTGTTTGAAGAACAGTTAAATTCTCACTAACAGAAAGAAGAACATTTCGATATATAAATTTATGACATGTTTGTTTGTGTGTGTGTGTGTGTGTGTGTGTGTGTGTGTGTGTGTGTGTGTGTGTGTGTGTGTATTAGGAGGGTCAGACTCTGTCGGGGGAAGATTCACACACAACATTACTTCTGTTGTGTTTCTTTAGCTCAGTTGTGTTTTCATTCATAGTTTTATTAGATCAGGCGTTTCTCTGAACAGCTGAAAATGTTTCGCATGTTTTTTTTGTTCTGTTTGTGCTGTTGAAGTCTGATCGGTAAGTTATAAACATATTTGTGTCGTTTATTCACATTTCAGAGTAATAAGTTCGAATTAGATTATTTTCATCTACTGTGTTCAAATCTGTCGTTGTTTTAGAAATCTTAATTTCAGTGATTACAATGCGAATCATCCCCAAGCAATTTCTAAAACATTTAGATCATTTTATGTATTTTTGTAGGAATTATAAACAACTAAAAAATTCATGTAAATTCAATATGACCAAATGTCTACATCAAATGTCACATTAAAGATCAAATTATTGTTCATTTTTTTCCATGTCTCTGCTGCTGTTAAATGTTACAAACTGATCTCAGCATTAATCTGAAAACCTCTTCATGTTCTTCAGGTGTGTTTGAAATACAGTCAGTGTCAGTGATGGAGGGAGATTCTGTCACTCTAAACACTGATCTTACTGAAATACGTAAAAATGAAGGTATACAGTGGAAATACGGAGATGAAAACTCTCTCATCGCTAAAATCAGCATTGAGAAGGAAATCTTCTCCACATATGATGATGTTCCTGATAAGAGATTCAGAGACAGACTGAAGCTGGACAATCAAACTGGATCTCTGACCATCACAAACATCACAACTGAACATGCTGGAGTTTATCAACTAGAGATAAATGGAAAGAAACTGAGATCAAAAACATTCAGTGTTTCTGTCTATGGTGAGTAAAATGTAATTCATCCTGTGCTTGTTGCTTTTTTAGCTGTTTAAATAATGAACTGTTAATTATGTTATAGTTCAAAATTACAGTCACTGCTCATCAACACTATGAACCAAAAGTAAGACTGTTGTGTAGATTTATCAATATTTCTCTCATGTTTTTCAGCTCGTCTGCCTGTTCCTGTCATCAGCAGTAACTCTTCACAATGTTCTTCATCTTCATCATCATCAAATTGTTCATTGGTGTGTTCAGCTGTGAATGTGAGTCATGTGACTCTCTCCTGGTACAAAGGAAACAGTTTATTGTCCAGCATCAGTGTGTCTGATCTCAGCATCAGTCTCTCTCTACCTCTGGAGGTGGAATATCAGGATAAAAACACCTACAGCTGTGTGCTGAACAATCCCATCGGAAACCAGACTCAACATCTGGACATCACTCAACTCTGTCACACATGTACAGGTATGACAGCGCTGATGTATCCATTTATTTATGTAATTGTATATCACATTGATGCATTCCCTTCTTTATTTATCATTACAGAGCTGGGCACACACTCTTCTTCACACTCTTCAGTCTCTCTGATAGTGTTGATCTCTGCTGCTGCTGCTGCTGAATCTCTGTTGATTGTTGCTGCAGTCTTTGGGATCTTATGCATCTGCAGGAAATGTAGAAAAACTGATCAAGAAGGCAAGTGTCTCTTACTTCTTTTAACACATTTGACCAATAAAAATAATAATTAAAGCTGCAAGCAGCGATGAAAGGGCCCTCGCACCCGGGCTCACCGCCACCCATTGGGCTTAGGAAAACAGTGAACAGTGACCAACATGCATGTAAGCGAGTAAATACAGAAGAATTACAACAAAGTCATTTCAAAGTGCCACACTTCCTGCTGCCAACAGGTGGCGCTTTGACTGTGACTGAATTTTGCCATGTAGATGTCTTCAGGCCAGGACTATTATCAAACATGTGAAGTTTGGAGCAGATCGGACATTGTATGCCTGAGTTACAACAACTTCCTCTTTCATGGCAAAACATGAGACTTTGTCAGGCCGCCACAGACATGCCGTTCTGTGAAAGCTCAAGATCTTTGATATTTATCATTGCTAACGTCTTAAGATTAGACTGACAACATACAATATTGATCTGGTTAAATCTCTATGAGGAGTTAATCACAGTGTGAAATATGTCATTTCCTGTTGCCCACAGGTGGCGCTATAACTGTAATTGAATATTGCCATGTAGATGTCTTCAGGCCAGGACTCTAATAAAACACGTGAAGTTTGGGGCAGATCAGACACTGTATACCTGAGTTACAACAACTTCCTGTTTCATGGCGAAACATCGAAATTTGTCAGGCCGCCATGGACACACCCTTCAGCAAAGAGTCAAGATCTTCACAATTTAATGTCGCAAAGGCCTTTAGATTAGACTGACCAAATATGACGTTGATCTGATTAAAGCCCTGCAAGGAGTTCGTTAAAGTACAACGTGTGAAAATGACACAATTTTGCAAAGAAAATTAAAAATATCTTCCTGTTGGTTTTCAGATTTTGCACCAGGAGACTTTTTGTAGGCATTAGGCTTTTACATCTGTCTACCAAATTTCATACCTGTACGTGAAACGTAGTGTGAGGGGCACTTCGTTGAAATTTTGTAGGTGGCGCTATCGAGCCATTTTGCCACACCTAATTCTGAGACCCATAACAGATGTAAATTTTCACCACTTCTGATGCATGTGCAAAGTTTCATGAGTTTTCGAGCATGTTTAGGCCCTCAAAAATGCGATTCATTTGGGAGAAGCGGAATAATAATTAACGGAGCAATTCCAATAGGGTCCTCACACCATTGGTGCTCAGGCCCTAATAATACATTAATCAACTGATAGCCCATGTTATAATTTAATATAATTCATCTAGGTAACACCATTTAGTAAATGGTTACCTAAATAATGTTAGTTATTGGTTTTTGCACTGATCTGAGCAGCTCTTTATTCGTCTCGCACGCACAAAAACTGATTCTGTATTTACTGTTTTACTCTGCTAGTATGTGTGTGTGAATAAGTGATCATTTCAAAATGAATTGGGCAATATTGTTTTTAAAACTGCAGCATCAGATATATTTGTGTGTATTAACACTTTAACTGTGACAGCCCTAATAATAACAACATGTTGTAAAACAGATCTTTTGTAGTTTTGTCGGTTTAATCTCTTCCTGTTGTTCAAGCAGTTCAGATTTGTGAAGATGAGAAAACTTCTGCTGTTCTGTTTCATCATCCAACGCTCTACGAAAGAAACGCACATAAATCAGTAAGATCATTTATTACTTCTTTAAGTGTGTTTCTGTCTGTATAATGATCATCACATAGTAACTTAAGACTGTAACAGATATTTTCTTTCTTCAATGTAGAAACCATTTTACTGTTAACACTGTATTGATGATGTATCAGATATTTGAGTAAAACTCATCTAGTTGATTTTTTTCTTGTGGCTTTGAGAATCCAAAGGAATAAGATTACGTTACGGTTATATTAAGATTGATCACAGTGCATATTACATTAAGAAATAATTTGAACTGGAATACATTTTTAAAGAAACATTAAAAGAATGCAGGATATTATAAAATGATAATGAATGTAAAATGAATGAAGTGTCACAGACAGCAGGGAAAGTATTGGTCAGACCTCTGTGGTTATTTAGGCATTTACAAAATAGTACATTTTCCAATTCAGCTTGTGTTATGATTATGATTTAACATAGTTAGGCCTGTGCAGATCATGCTAATATTACTACTCTTCAATATTTGACATTGACTGTTTTTCAAAACCACTGCTATAATGACTTTTTCATTTAAAATATATCTCGCGTCATGTTTTCACAGAACGCTGAAGAGGAGAGTCACGTTGAGTATGTGTCTGTCGGCATGAGAAGATGATTCAATCTTTTTCTAAGTACCAGATCAAGTAGCAAAAAAAACAAAAAAACAAAAAAAAAACAGGATATTTTACACTTTACACTTTTTTACACTTTTCTTCCAGTTTTACTGTGAGAATAATCAGGAAATCCAAATATGAAAATATTGAGAGTGATATTCGACTGAATATGAATCTCTCATCTTTGGTTCACAAAACAAATCCATCAAAATTCAATAAAAGCACTATTTTCTCACTGTCATTTCTTGCTGTGTTTTGTCTTTGGGGCGCATAGCATGACTCCTGAGCTGCGAATATCACATGACTTGAAAAGCACAAGTCCATAATAAAAGCCTCCAAAAAGTCACTGGTGAAATACTATAAATGAATAGTTATGATTGTAGAAATAGGCATTTCACCCACATAATGGTGTAGTTATACTGTTTCTAACAGCACAGGTTAATTTAACAGAAAGTGTGCTTATTGCTACATAGAGCGCCATCTAGTGTTCAAAATAAGTGTGGAACAGGGGTGTGCCATCCAAATAATTTTTATGACAGGGGTGTCCAATCCTGCTCCCAATTAAACACACCTGAACCAGCTAATCAAGGTTTTTAGGCATACAGGAAACTTCCAGGCAGGTGTGTTGTGGCAAGTTGGAGCTAAACTCTGCAGGACAATGGCTCTCCAGGACCAAGTTTGGACACCCCTGGTTTATGACATGAAATTCATCTAAATTTAAACGATCTCATGGATGTGGTTATTGTGGTTTTCAGTCATAGTGGCACCAGCTGTAAATGCATATAGCCCGCTGTGCGCAGTTTTACTAAAGACCCCTGGGGTGGCGGTGGCACCAGGGCTTGGGCCCGTCATCGCTGCTTGCAGCTACACTATATTGCCAAAAGTATTGGGACACCCCTCCAAATCATTGAATTCAGGTGTTCCAATCACTTCCATGGCCACAGCTGTATAAAATCAAGCACCTAGGCATGCAGACTGCTTCTACAAACATTTGTGAAAGAATGGGTCGCTCTCAGGAGCTCAGTGAATTCAAGTGTGGTACCGTGATAGGTTGCCACCAGTGCAATAAGTCCATTCATGAAATTTCCTCACTACTAAATATTCCACGGTCAACTGTTAGTGGTATCATAACAAAGTGGAAGCAATTGGGAACAACAGCAACTCAGCCACGAAGTGGTAGGCCACTTAAAATCACAGAGCGGGGTCCCACAGTGCACAGAAGTCATCAACTTTCTGCAGAGTCAATAGCTACAGACCTCCAAACTTCGTCTGGCCTTCAGATTAGCTCAAGAACAGTGCGTAGAGAGCTTCATGGAATGGGTTTCCATGGCTGAGCAGCTGCATCCAAGCCTTACATCACCAAGTGCAATGCAAAGCGTCGGATGCAGTGGTGTAAAGCACGCTGCCACTGGACTCTAGAGCAGTGGAGACGTGTTCTCTGGAGTGATGAATCACACTTCTCTGTCTGGCAATCTGATGGACGAGTCTGGGTTTGGTGGTTGCCAGGAGAACGGTACTTGCCTGACTGCATTGTGCCAAGTGTAAAGTTTGGTGGAGGGGGGATTATGGTGTGGGGTTGTTTTTCAGGGGTTGGGCTTGGCCCCTTAGTTCCAGTGAAAGGAACTCTTAATGCTTCAGCATACCAAGACAATTGGACAGTTTCATGGTCCTAACTGGGAATGATGCGTTTGATTACACACAGACTAGCACCCAGTTTAAGTCCATTTTATAATAATTAATTTATAATACTTATACTTACATAATTAAGTTTCTAATCCAGTTCGTTTGGTTTCAAATAGTTCATTTTGTTATTTTCTTGCTGACTATAAAGTTTATGGTCAACGAATGGCTTTTCTGAGGTATAATGTTATGTGACATTGTTTGCAGCACTGACTGAACTGACGATTTCGGTAAGAGATCATAAAGATCCATCCAAATCCAATCATAACTATGTTAGGAAACCTTAAAACTGATGCAAACTACACACATCCATTTCATACTTATTCACAGAAATAAATATTCTCAGTGACAGCTATTTGTAGTGCATCTTACACAAATTCAGCTGTTAATGTAGAAATGAATGAATGCATGACAGTTCCATCATGTTTGGTCTCTATTTGTTTAGAATATTGCCAAAGGTATTCTGGTGGTGGTTTGGAAAGTGAGAAAGGCATTGGTAAACTTTAAAGACACTTTAAAGACTTCCAACTTTGTGCTTTATGCAAATGAGTTCCACAGGGGAAAGAAGGGTGATGCAGCAGACAAATGCACCATATTACAATCTCCTCCTCATCAGAAAGGGATAAAGGTACCCTTTCAACAGACACTCCTTGTTCTGAGTCTCTGGTTCATCCAGTGAGAGATAACAGATATGCCATTCTGAGTCTCCCATCGGGTGAGACATTAACAGATACATCGTAACAATTCTGAACCTCTGGTTCGTACAGAGAGACAACAACCGATCCCACGATCTGAGTCTACAGCTTGTGAGGCAGCAACAGATACGACCATGTTTTTGAGCCTCCAGCCTGTGAGGAAAGAGACATTAACAACATTACGTTCAGAGCCTCTGTCCAGTGAGACAGTAATGACTACAGAGAGACCTTCGTCTGCATGTTCCAGATTGTTAAGGACCTTCTGCACCTACGCCAGGGCCTCATCTGTGTGTTCCTGATTTTAGGACCCTTTGGTGCTCCAGGAGATCAGCATCCCACAGAGCTTCGTGTTCAAGGTTCTCCACCTTATCATTTTCAGAGAAACAGTTTATCTTTCCATAAGATAACGTAACTCTTCCATAGCCACACTCAACTTAATCACTTGTATTTTATGTATCTTATGCACATTATTCCTTTATCATTCATGGTATTCATTTAGTAGTTGTGTTAGTTATTCTAGTTGCTGATAATACAGAAGAGGCTCTACAAGTTAGCAATCTCACCAATCTTTCAGATAAATCAGCTGACCAACTCCCTCTACTTTACATTAATTCTAAATGAATGAAAAGCCCCTGTTGGGATTGTTCTCATACTGCCAAGATAAACGAACTTGACTGGTGCCCTGAATTAGGAGAGGGGGGGAAGTGGTCACCTGATGTACTCATAACCACACCTTAAGAGACGTGTGATCCAAAAATCACAACGTCAGCGGTGACGTGAGTACCAATCCCTATTTTACTTAGCATCCTTGGATGGGCGAAAGTAAGATCACTACACCAGTGAATTTCTAGAATGTAAAATGCTTCTTTTTTTTTTTTTTACTATGTTG
This sequence comes from Ctenopharyngodon idella, assembly GCF_019924925.1. Classification (NCBI taxonomy): domain Eukaryota; kingdom Metazoa; phylum Chordata; class Actinopteri; order Cypriniformes; family Xenocyprididae; genus Ctenopharyngodon; species Ctenopharyngodon idella. The sequence continues at coordinate 4,174,623 of NC_067229.1, forward strand.
ATATTGTTAAAGAAAGTGATAGTGACACGTGAAGGCCAAGTGTGGTGACCCAGGAATTTGTCCTCTGCAACCCATCCAAGTTAGTGAACACACATTAGGAGTAGAGTAGTGCACACACATTGCAAACCGTGATACACACCTGGAGCATTGGGCAGCCTTTATGCTGTGGCGGTTGAGGAGCTAAGGCAGATGGCTGTATTTTATTTGTAATTTTCTTTGTTAGGTAAGTTTAACTTTTCTAAACTCCTAGTTTTAGTTTTGTTTGTTATTTTGGCCTGAATCTCCTTCCAAAGAGATGCTTCTGTGAATCTTTGTTTTGAAAAAAATAAAGTCTTACGAGTCTGAAAAAACAGTGTGGTTATTGTGAGCTGGGACAGGAGAGGAGGAATAGTCATTAAAATTTTTGTTTCCTTTTTCCTAATTTTATCTTTGTCACCGACCTCTCCAACCCTAGACTGGACAATTATTCAATTCTAAAACAAATAACTTTCAGACTAAACTTGTGAATGTCAGTATTAAATACGATCATTGTGCTTCTGCTGTTTTTCTCCCTCCGTGTAAAATCAGTTTCTCATCATGTTTTTGTTCAAAGCAGGACAAGGAGGAACTTATCACCTACAAACTAACGCAATCACATATGCACTAAATGCCCACCCTCACTTCAAGACGTTTGCCAGCTCAAACCACATTTCTGAAAAAAAACCACTGCAGCAGGTTTCAGTTTGACTCGGAAGATGAACTTCAGTCAAACTAGTTCTGTGCGATCAGACACGCCTTTACCTTTGTACTTTTCCTATAATTGAGAACTGAATATATATAATAACTGAATATATATAATAACTTAAAAATCACTAGCTCGATTTTACCATTAAGTGTATTTCATCCAATACTCAGACAACATTCTTCTACTTTTACATATTTGTCACACTCACGTAACTGGCTTTTAAAAGTTATCAGTGTGAAATTATAAAAATTAATGTTTTTCATAATGTTTTTGTTTTAAGAACAGTTAAATTCTCACTAACAGAAAGAAGAACATTTCGATATATAAATTTATGACATGTTTGTGTGTGTGTGTGTGTGTGTGTGTGTATTAGGAGGGTCAGACTCTGTTGGGGGAAGATTCACGCGCAACATTACTTCTGTTGTGTTTCTTTAGCTCAGTTGTGTTTTCATTGATAGTATTATTAGATCAGACATTTCTCTGAACAGCTGAAAATGTTTTGCATGCTTTTTTTGTTCTGTTTGTGCTGCTGGAGTCTGATCGGTAAGTTATAAACATATTCCTGTCGTTTATTCACATTTCAGAGTAATAAATTCAAATTATATTATTTTCATCTACTGTGTTCAAATCTGTCGTTGTTTTAGAAATCTTAATTTCAATGATTACAATGAAAATCATCTCCAAGCAATTTCTAAAACATTTAGATCATTTTATGTATTTTTGTAGGAATTATAAACAACTAAAAAAATAATGTAAATTCAATATGACCAAATGTCTTCATCAAATGTCGCATTAAAGATCAAATTATTGATTCGCTCACATCTGTCTCTAATATATCTGACTTTTCATTTTTTTCCATGTCTCTGCTGCTGTTAAATGTTAGAAACTGATCTCAGCATTAATCTGAAAAAACTCTTCATGTTCTTCAGGTGTGTTTGATGCTAAAACAAATGAAAAACAGTCAGTGATGGAGGGAGATTCTGTCACTCTAAACACTGATCTTACTGAAATACAGAAAGATGAAGATATACAGTGGAAATACGGAGATGAAAACTCTCTCATCGCTAAAATCAGCATTGAGAAGGAAATCTTCTCCACATATGATGATGTTCCTGATAAGAGATTCAGAGACAGACTGAAGCTGGACAATCAAACTGGATCTCTGACCATCACAAACATCACAACTGAACATGCTGGAGTTTATAAACTAGAGATAAATGGAAAGAAACTGAGATCAAAAACATTCAGTGTTTCTGTTTATGGTGAGTAAAATGTAATTCATCCTGTGCGTCTTGTTTTTTTAGCTGTTTAAATAATGAACTGGTCGTTTTGTTATAGTTCGAAATTACAGACTCACTGCTCATCAACACTGTGTAGATTTATCAATATTTCTCTCATGTTTCTCAGCTCATCTGCCTGTTCCTGTCATCAGCAGTAACTCTTCACAATGTTCTTCATCATCATCATCATCATCATCATCAAATTGTTCATTGGTGTGTTCATCTGTAAATATGAGTCATGTGACTCTCTCCTGGTACAAAGGAAACAGTTTATTGTCCAGCATCAGTGTGTCTGATCTCAGCATCAGTCTCTCTCTACCTCTGGAGGTGGAATATCAGGATAAAAACACCTACAGCTGTGTGCTGAACAATCCCATCAGCAACCAGACTCAACATCTGGACATCACTCAACTCTGTCACACATGTACAGGTATGGCAGTGCTGATAATAGCATTTTTGTACACATTCACTCACATTAATGACTGTCTCTCTTTTCCTTTCCTTCAGCTCCTCCAGTCTCAGTCTTTCTGATAGCGTTGATCTCTGCTGCTGCTGTTGCTGGATCTCTGTTGATTGTCGCTGCAGTCGAAATCTGCTGCATCTGCAGGAAATGTAGAAAAACTGATCAAGAAGGCAAGTGTTACTTACTTCTTTTAACACATTTGACCAATAATAATAATAATAATAATAATAGTAGTACACTTTAAAAATCTACTCTAAATACATGAATCAACTGATAGCCCATATTATAATTTAATATAATTCATGTAGGCAACACCATTTAGTACCTAAATAATGTTAGTTATTGGTTTTTGCACTGATCTGAGCAGCTCTTTATTCGACTCGCACGCACAAAAACTGATTCTGTATTTACTGTTTTACTCTGCTAGTATGTGTGTGTGAATAAGTGATCATTTCAAAATGAATTGGGCAATATTGTTTTTAAAACTGCAGCATCAGATATATTTGTGTGTATTAACACTTTAACTGTGACAGCCCTAATAATAACAACATGTTGTAAAACAGATCTTTTGTAGTTTTGTCGGTTTAATCTCTTCCTGTTGTTCAAGCAGTTCAGATTTGTGAAGATGAGAAAACTTCTGCTGTTCTGTTTCATCATCCAACGCTCTACGAAAGAAACGCACATAAATCAGTAAGATCATATTTACTCATATTTGGAAATTATAGGCTACACTGCATATATTAAATGGGCTTGTAATGCATTAGTCATACTGAAATAAATAAGCACAAGTAATAAAATGAATTCCAAGTATGAATAAGTAAACTTAAAAAATATACTCAAACTTAACTTTAGATACAATAAAACTTCAGGATGTTAAATAATGTATTTTTTAAATATACTTTCAGTGCATTGTTACAATGATCATTTTCAGTACACAGTAATATAATAATAATAATAAATACAATAAATAATAATAAATAACTTTTATAAAGTGTAAATAAATACACTTTTAAAAAATAAACTAAACTTACACTTCAAGTATATTTTTCTAAAATATATTTTTTAGAAAATATACTAAAGTATAATTATTTTAAAGTGTGTTAAAAGTTGTACTGTGAAAATATGATGCTAATATACTTTTTATATATTTAAAGATAGTAAATTTTTTGTTAGTATATTTGCAATGTACTATAGAAAAAGGGAATATATTAAAAATACAATAAAGTATACTTTTTTTTCACTAGGGTTAACATTGACAGTTCTGCTGTGTTTTAGCTGAGAGTTTTGTTAGCTGAAGAAAATGTTTCACATGTTTGTTTTGTTCTGTTTGTGCTGGTGGAGAGTGATTGGTGAATTTTATGGCTTAATTTCTTTCAGTTTCAGAGTAATAAAGCTGCAGCTAATTAGACTATTTTCATCTCCTACTATCTGTACCAAATGAATCCTTATTGTGGGATTTAAAGATAAAAGGGTCACACACATCTGTTGGTTCCTGTATTTCATGAACGTTTTATGTAACTCATGAACTTTTAAATGGAGGAAACTCAAAGTCTACTGTATTCTGACAAATTCATTCATGAAACTCTCCACTTCACGCTAATATTAATACAATATTGGTCAGACTTCTGTTGTTATTTAAGCATTTACAAAATTGTCAAATTTTGTCAAAACCACTGATATAATCATCTGTTGTTGTTTCGTTTTTTTAAATTTGTTGTTGTTTTGTCCAATTTTATTATATCTTGTTTGATGTGTTTACAGAAAGCTGAAGAAGAGAGTCATGTCGAGTATGTGTCTTTCAGCATGAAAAGATGATTCCTTATTTTCAGCAGGATATTTGAGTCGTTCCCTCCAGTTTGCTTTGAGAATAATCAGGAAATCCCAGCGGACAAACAGCAGGATCATTCTGACAGATTTGAAGTGTGAAATTAATGAAATGCTCTCCCTAAACTTCAACAGATTTTGCATTTTAACTCGAGGACTTTTAACAAATGATGTAAATTTTATGGCCCACTGAAGCATTTTCTTGTTTGACTCTTAATTCAGACCATGTGTGCAAAATACTCATCAAAAGAAGTCAAAGGGAACCCTGAAAACATTAAAAGACAATCTGAAATCAAACTCTGGTATTACTGTGAAATATGAAAATATTGAGTGATATTCAATGGAATATTATGACCTTATTTATAGCTACTCATGCTTTGATATGCAGTGCTAGTTTATTTCCAGCAAGAGTAGCAGAATCTTCATATATCACACCTTTTTTTTTTATAAAGCTCATTTCCTGATTTTGTCTGTCAGTGTGTGAGAGTCATTTTGTAGTGTTCATCAGTTTTCTGGAGTAACAGGAGAAACGCTATTCTTACTATGATATAAAATATATCAAATATCGAAATACCAATATAAAATAAAAACTTTTACAGACTGAACTTGTGAATGTCAGTGTTAAATATGATCATTGTGTTTCTGTCTCTGTGTCAAATGCAGTTTCTCATCATGTTTCTGTAGATTAAAGTTCAAAGCTGCTCATAGCAGAACAGGAAGAAGCTTCTCACCTACAAACTAACATAAACGCACATGCACTGAATGCCCAGTCTCACATTTAAGGTGTCTGTCCATGCAACTGATCAAACCACAAAAAAAAAAAAAAAGAAAAAGAAAAAATAACTCACAGCAGGTTTCAGTTAGACTCAGAAGCTGAACTTCAGTAAACTACGAGATCATACACGGTGTAACATTGTAATTTCCCCATACACTATAATTAAGAACTGAATAAATATACACAACCATTTTAAAATCACTAACGTTACTCTCTATTTTACCATGAAATGCAGTTTTTATATAACATACGTATATATAACGTGCATATATGTGTGTGCGTGTACATTAGGAGGGTCAGACTCCTCTGGGGGAGGATTCACATTTCTTCTGTTGTGTTTCTTTAGCTCAGTTGTGTTTTCATTGTCAGTATTATTAGATCAGACGTTTCACTGAACAGCTGGAAATGTTTAACATGTTTGTTTTGTTCTGTTTGTGCTGCTGGAGTCTGATCGGTAAGTTATAAACATATTTGTGCCATTTATTCACATTTCAGAGTAATAAACTTCAGATTTAAAATTGATTATTTTCATCTACTGTGTCTACAATGCAAATCATCCCCAAGCAATTTCTAAAACATTTAGATCATTTTATGTATTTTTGTAGGAATTATAAACAACTAAAAAATTCATGTAAATTCAATATGACCAAATATCTTCATCAAATGTCACATTAAAGATCAAATTATTGATTCTCTCACATCTGTCTCTAATATATCTGACTTTTCTTTTTCTTTTTTTCATGTCTCTGCTGCTGTTAAATGTTACAAACTGATCTCAGCATTAATCTGAAAACCTCTTCATGTTCTTCAGGTGTGTTTGAAATACAGTCAGTGTCAGTGATGGAGGGAGATTCTGTCACTCTAAACACTGATCTTATACGTAAAGATACAGATATAGAGTGGAAATATGGAAATGAAAAATCTCCCATCGCTAAAATCAGCATTGAGAAGCAAATCTTTAACACATATGATGGGAGATTCAGAGACAGACTGAAGCTGGACAATCAAACTGGATCTCTGACCATCACAAACACCACAACTGAACATGCTGGAGATTATAAACTAGAAATAAAAGGAAAGAAACTGACAACAAAAACATTCAGTGTTTCTGTTTATGGTGAGTAAAAATGTAATTCATCCTGTGCGTCTTGTTTTTTTAGCTGTTTAAATAATGAACTGGTCATTTTGTTATAGTTCGAAATTACAGACTCACTGCTCATCAACACTGTGTAGATTTATCAATATTTCTCTCATGTTTCTCAGCTCATCTGCCTGTTCCTGTCATCAGCAGTAACTCTTCACAATGTTCTTCATCATCATCATCATCAAATTGTTCATTGGTGTGTTCATCTGTGAATGTGGGTCATGTGACTCTCTCCTGGTACAAAGGAAACAGTTTATTGTCCAGCATCAGTGTGTCTGATCTCAGCATCAGTCTCTCTCTACCTCTGGAGGTGGAATATCAGGATAAAAACACCTACAGCTGTGTGCTGAACAATCCCATCAGCAACCAGACTCAACATCTGGACATCACTCAACTCTGTCACACATGTGCAGGTACGGCAGTGATGTTAATATTGATTAACTCTTAATTATACAGTGTTGATGTTTCATGTTTGTTGTAGATCAGACGGACAGATTCAGTCACACTCTTATTTTGTCCATTACAGATCAGGATCTACCTTTATTGTACATAGTGTTGATCTCTGCTGGATTTCTATCGATTGTATCTGCAGTCGGGATCTTCTGGATCTGCAGGAAACACAGAAAAACTGATCAAGAAGGCAAGTGTTACTTACTGCTTTTAATCAAGTAATAATGGATAGCCCTAAATATCATTTAATCAATAATTATTGTCATTATTTTGTAGTTAACAGTCTATAGAGGGTGTTGTTCATATAAAATTTATATGGATTGTTTATATGAAAAGAAACTAAAATAATGTCTTTCTGTAGATTACACTCATTTTAGAATACATGTCTATTTGTATATAATAACACTCATCTCACTGACACAAAAAAAGACAGAGAAAAAAAAAAAAAAAAAAAAGCTTCAGCATTCCTCAAACTGCACCAAAACACAAATATAAAACATTAATTCAAACATATATATAAATATATATATATATATATATATATATATATATATATATATATATATATATATATATATATATGTATATATATATATATATATATATTTTTTTTTTTTTTTATATTTTATATATATATATATATATTCATGCAAATGAATGGTTACTGATAAACACATACTCTGTTAGGAACTTTCTGCATGTGAAAAAGTTATAAGCTTAATGTCAAATTAAATTTGTTGATGCCATCTTTAAAAACTGCAGTGCCGAACATTTGTTTTATCTTTGAGAGCTCTAATAACAGCATGAAGAAACAGATTTAAGTAAGATTGAGTTTTGTTGTTTTAATGTATCAATTGTTGTTGTTGAAACAGGTCAGACTCATGAGGACGAGATCACTTACTCTGATCCAGTGTTCTACAAAAGAAACGCACGTAAATCAGTAAGATTATTTATTATTCATTTATGTTGTGTGTGTGTGTATTTTTCAGCAGTAAGTCAGATTTGGATCAGTGTGAGTGTGTGTGTTTTTATCCATTTAATGATCTATCACAGACACTTTCCCAGACATACAGAGCATTTGGGAAAAAAAAAAGTTTTCAGACCATCACGGATTTTAGAAAGTTATTGATCATTTGTACTGGAATACATTTTTAAAGCAACTGAGGAACACTGAAAGAGTGCAGGATCTCTAAACTTCATCTGGGTGAATCTCATGAAATCTTTGTTTCCAAACTTTCAAACAGGAAAAAGGTTTTATAAAAAGGTTTCCATTAACAAACTTCTTTTTTTAAGCATCAGTAGCAAAGTCTGAGGTGTTTGTGAACATTAATTAAAAAACATCTACTAACAATTTGTTAGGTGTGCTGAGTTTGGTGAAACGAGTTATAGACGTTTTAGTAAAAGTGGCTCCACCGACCTCAAACGTTTTGGCGGCCCTTAGAGACAGTGAATCGGAATTTCAACTTTTTTTGATAACTATTGACAATCAGACTCCAGAGAATCTCGCTGCACTGGTTTGGTTCTGATCGAGTCAAAAACCTCGGACTAGTTCGCAAAAGTAGGTTTTTTCAAAAAATCCAAAATACCCAGAAATTTTATGCAGGGTGAGGAGCAAATCCGAGGCATGTTGTCTGCCTTGAACCAAGGATTCCAACGATATAAGACACTTGAGCCTAGAGCCTTACGGTTCAGAAGTTATGAGCCATTTCGTACTTTTGACCGCTGTAGTGCAGAATCTATTATCAAGTTAGCAGAACCAGTTGAGGTCCAACTGAAATTGGTGCTGTTTTATGTCATTTCTTCAAGATGCTTAAGCTTGCATGCAGTGCTGATAAATGTTAGAAAAAAACTATGTAACTATATAAAACTCTATACCTTGTGTTTTGTTTTGTTTTGTTTTTTTACAGAAAGTTGAAGAGGAGTATCATGTGGATTATGCACCTATCAAAATGAGAAGATGATCGAAGATGTTTTTCTAAGTAAAGACCCAGCTGTGACACGGAGTCTGAGACTATGGTTGAGTTTTTCATGAGAATCACCACACTGTTTCAGGAAATCCCAGCAGACATCAAGCAGGATCAATGTTTAAACTATAATAATTAAAGATTAAATCACATGGTCTCCTTAAAACATACTTGCCTTTTTAACAAATTATCTAAATCATATGGTCTATTGGAGCATTTCATGCTTGACTAAAGTTTTAAACAGACCATGTGTATAAATCTAACGAAAAAGTGCAAAATGTAGATGCAAAAGGAGTGAAGAGTGAAGACCCTGCTGGTCTCGTTTATTCACATCTGTACAGAAATGTGGTTTGATCCGTTGGACACCTTGTTCACGAGAACGTGTCCAATGTGGGACGTTTGTCTTTGATGTCAGTTTTCGAGTTTGTGTCTGAGGCGTGAATGGTGTGAAGGTTGCAGGGCTTTTTTTCCATTGCAGCTAACATTAAACCGTTGACTTCTGCTCAACAGAAAAAAAAAAACCCTTTACTACAAAATACTCATCAGAGTTGATGTTTGATTAAAACAAGTCTTGAGTTGAGTGATAATACACTTTGGTGAGCATATACATCATGCTGTGATCCTACAGTTAAACAGTGATACACTCTCAGAAAAAAAAGGACTCATGATGCTTGTGTCTGAACAATTACAGACAAGTTTGAAAAAATCTCACACAAGTGTTAGTGCTTCAGGAAGTTACAAGAGGGTATACTCTCAATATGATGTTAACTCTGAACTGCTCGATCATACAAGTTTTTTCAAATGCTGGGGGTGGGGTAAAGTGAGGCAAAGGGCCTGGGTTAAGTTGAGCAAGGGCACAAATCACCCCCCTTATGATTATTATTAAAGTATTACTTTACTGTAATTCTACATTTCAGTTTTACATTTTATCACTAAAATGATGAAAAAAAAGATCATATTTGAAGATCATATTTTGAAAACAGTTAATTTTGGATCCATTATTTCCATGGATGCACCACGTCTTGAAATGTATGTTACTTTACACTCTAAGAAGAAACGTGTAGAAAAATGACACATATTATGTGTAACACTCTAGTTTACACATTTTGTGTCAATATTGCATAAAAATGTTTTGGAAGAATTCAATTTTTTTTTTACACATATTATGTGTAGTTTTAAAATGAACACAACCTATGTATTTGTTCACAGCATCAACACAATCTGTACAGCCAAGAACAGCTGTAATGTGTTAATATTACACATTTACACAACTTTGTGTTCATTTCAGAGGTGAAGACCAGACCTCCAAAACCAAGACCATTCAAGACCAGAGATCTTCCAGGACCAAAACAAGACCATTCAATCAAGATAATTCATTAATCGTGTGACTACTGAACATTAATGATGAGCACCTGATGTTAACAAGCAGAATCACCAAAGGTGAAAATCACAATTTTAAGTCACCATCATGGAGAACAGGATTTGCTTTAGTTGGGCTCTTGACCCTTGACTTTTAATATTAGATTTTGTTTGGCTGCTGTAACTGAGTCGTAACAGCCAGACAAGCAAAGAGAAAAGATGGTCAGGTGGTGTTGGTTATGATAAATTTATAGAAAAATATATTTGACACTTTTTCTTTTCTTAGAATGGCTTAACTTGAAGTGCTGTAAAAAAATATTTGGAATAAAATATTATTTTAAGGTACTTTATTATATGTTGCCATACAACAAGTGTTAACACAACAAGTGTTGTCCCTAAACTCACACACTGATTTGTAAGACTTTTTTTGACTGGACTTGACAAAGAGCCCATTGCAGATTTGATCTTCATGTTCAGAAGTAGCACAGGTGTTTTATTTTTTGTTGGTTGTTTTCCTCTTTCCTTCAATGATTCTGCCTGTTAACAGCAGGTGTTCATCACTAGTGCTTAATTAATGACTTTATGAATTAATGAATTATCTCATTAACTTCCCTCTTGAATGGTCTCGGTCTTGGAGGGTCTGGTCTTGACTTCACCTCTGGTTAACCTTCCTGACACATTCACTGTGTTAAAATCATTGACTCAATGAATGTGTCAGAATTAACACAAGTGTTGTCCCTAAACTCACCCATTGATGTGTAAGAATTTAACACAGTTTGAGTCAGTTTTAACACATCCTTTATAAGAGTGTAGTTGGAAACACTGCTGTTCATTCCCTTACTTTAAAAACACCTAACTGCCTCAAATCACCTTGCTTAAGGGTACATATTACCTATAGAGTTGAAAAGGTTTTGTTCAAATGACGGAGTACGATTTTTTCTGAAAAGTGTTTCAGCATTATTTCCAGCTCTTTCTATGAACACTGTTTTCCCTATAAAATTCACATCCGGTTTTTCTGGCATTGTCTGGGTGATTTTAAGAATAAATGCAATGTATGATTTTCAATTTATGATTTAGGTATATGGTTGTTGATCATTTATTGTGTTTTCACCAGTTTTGAGGTGAAACCAACTAAACAACGCTGCTGACAAACTTTTTAGTGGTATACTGTTATGCTAAAGATAAAACAAATAAGTTTATAGTGTGAGCTCAAGAACATAATCAGAATATCTCACCTAAAGTTCCCCTGATAGTGGTAAAGTCCAGACACAAACTTATGAGGACATATTTCGCTCCTGCTCCAGTTCCCGCCACTTCCCACATAGCAACATTGTGTCGGCCCAGATCCGGCCCACATCTGGCACAACATCTCCAAGTGAAAATCCCCACATAAGCAAGCAGCAGATGCCAAACCACTTTCTACTAAAAATCATAACCTAATGTGGGATCTTTTTCAAAGAGTGTGCTTTTTTGATGATTTCTGATAACACAAACTGCTGCTTTTTGCAGGATACATTTTTTAGGCTGAAGACAGGTGCATAAAACAGTATGCAGACACTAGTATAGTGTAGTAGTAGACTACAGTAAGCATACTGTACAAATTACAGATTAGACCTTTGAATGATGCTGTAGTTCAGTGGTTCCCAAACCTGTCCTGAAGGATCCCAGCACTGCACATTGTGTATGTAAAACCATAATATAGTTGCTAATGAAAGTAGTGCATCAGTGTTGGAATCATTTATAACTCAATGACTCAATATTAGCTTACTTAGCCTATTTCTGATAACACACACAAAAATATTTTAGAGGGACAGAGATTCCAGCCGTTATTAATCACGTGTTTTTAATAACATTTATCATATAAACATACAAAGATTTCTCAACTGTAAAAAGAAACAACATTTGTCCTGCGTTAGGAAAATTGTTACATTCATGTTGTTGTCATCATCTTGTTTTTTGGTAAAAAACCCAAAAAACTTTACTACAGGCTTTTAGCTATATTTGTTTTGACACTTAAATAACTTATCTAACTTTAACCTGACATAAATAAACTTCCATGACACATCTCTATTAAGGCCATTTACATATTTACAATGAGCACCAGATGAAAAAGAGATCCAAAAATTGGAACAAGGAACAAGCTGAAGGCTAGAATGGCTGAGCAGAGTATTTAAGTGAATGCAATCGTCTCCATCAAACAGTGATAATATTTGACAAACACATCAACAAAATACAATCACAGCTGAACACAACAACAGATCTGAAAGAGACACGAGATGGAAGAAAAAAGACACGACAGATTTTCATCTCCTCACATGGAAACCAATAAAATTAACTAATCAGCACTTCATTAAATGACACAGATGTTTCCTTCTCAACTTCAGGGAAGAAAACAGAACATTTCGATTTCATTGTGACTCATTTTTGCACATTTCATCTATGAAGATAAAGATATATATTTAACAAATGAATGAAGGCTTACTAAAATTTAATTAACTTTGCTGTAACATTCCTCTATCAAGTATTAGCAAACCTTAGTAAATGGTGTTGCGTGATTCATTTAAATACTCTCCCATAAATTTAGCATCTGAAAGGGAAACTCCTACAAATGCATATGCAATAAGGTCAATCGCAAAAATAACTGACCATGCTTTTTCAGCACAATTTTTTTTTTTTTTTTTTACTTTGTGTCTTTAGTAAATCCTGGAAGTATTTTTTAACGTCAAATGAGGGTTCAAACTGGTACAAGCTGTTAGTGAATCTGGCCCTAAATATTTTTATTTATCATTTAAATCAGTTTCTGATTTCATATGTAAATTGGTTTGTAATAGGTGTAATTTGATTGGTATTGGTTCTGATCACTGAAATCTTGGACTCGTGACAATTTCTCTGAAGAGACTTTCAGCTGATCCTCTTCTCTCCACCATTTCCTAATACTCTTCAGTTTCCCTCTAAGTTATGTTATCAAAATGATAAATGTTACATTGTTTTGTTGGCCTGAGTCTGATTCAAGGATGTGTCCTCTTCCTCCAAAGGAATGTCTTTCAGATCAAGCGAGTTATCTTTTTTCTCCTGTGAGAAAATGGTTTGACAAAGGGTAAAGGTATGAGGAGGAATATTGACATTTCAGTTATAGTTTCAGTTGGAATTGTCTTTTTCCTGTTGTTTGTACATTGGTTTTCTTTCCCTAAATATTTAACACAGTGTCTTAAACTGCATCAAACTGTCATCTTTTGTGCTACAGATATAAACTTCAAGTATTGTGATTTCTGTATCACATCTAAATTACTGATGTACTGGTGTTTTCTATTAAAGGATTAGTCCACTTTCAAATAAACTTTTCCTGATAATTTACTCACCCCCATGTCATCCAAGATGTTCATGTCTTTCTTTCTTCAGTCGAAAAGAAATTAAGGTTTTTGATGAAAACATTCCAGGATTATTCTCCTTATAGTGGACTTAAATGGCCTCCAAACGGTTAAGGTCAAAATTACAGTTTTAGTGCAGCTTCAAAGGGCTTTAAACAATACCAGACGAGGAATAAGGGTCTTATCTAGCGAAACGATCGGTCATTTTCGAAAAAAAATACAACTGTATATGTTTTATATAAACAAACGTTCGCCTTCTAAGTGCCTCCGCCAAAACCGCATTTCCGCATTCTCCAAAATACTTATGCTGTATGTCCTACGCCTTCCCTATTCTACTTACGGAAAAAATTTAACTGCCGCTGCGTTCGTTCCGTAAGTTGAATAGGGAAGGCGTAGGACATAGGGCATAAGCAAAGACTGTCTTAATCACTAAAAAGCTGTAATTCATCTCAGTTCGCAATCTCACAAAGTCCCAGTGTCTACACTACATGACAAAACTCATTGTGTCTTTGGGTACGTTTACACGACAACTATATGCTTAAAACAGAGACGTTTTTCCTTTGAGTTTTCCGTGTACAGTTGACAACATTGCTGAAACATTTCATCATTATCTCCATTGTTTCAATCTCCATTGCAGGCCATTAGATGGCGATGAAACCCTATACCAGGGTTGCCAGGTTTCCACAACAAAACCCACCCAGTTGCTACTCAAAACTAGCCCAATCGCGTTTCACTGGGGGTCCCACGGACATGAAAAACAACCTGCAGCAACAGATTAAAAGTAGCCCAACTCCACGTGAAAACCGTGGAAACACTGCCCTATACACTGAACATGTAATGTGCATGAAGTCATCGTTTTCACAGATTCGCGTTTTTGCCGTTTACACGGAGAAACCTGTTTTCAAAAGTTTGCATTTTCAGGCCACTAAAACAGCATTGTCATGTAAATGAACGGCCAAAACACATGAAGTTTTCCGTTTTTAGCTGAAAACGGTGTCATGTAAACGGCCCCTGAGTTACAATGAGAGGATTCGCACGAGCGAACAGAAGTCAGCAGCACTGAACAAAAACATTTTGAGCGGTGACTGGATCCTAACTTAAACACCTATAACTGGCCATTGCCTTCAGGAGATCAAGAAACAAAAAATAATTTGTGATTGTGATCAAACATTAATTGGCAGACCCTCCAGTCAAAGACCCTTGGTTTAACATGAGATAATTCTACAAACTATAATTAAAGAGTTTGTAAAGTTTGTAAAGATTATCTGTATACTGTAGGCTATGTGAATTAATGTACAAGTAAAGACAATAACTGAAAAAAAGTCAAGAAACACGTACTTTAAACATATAAACTGGATTTAAACATTCATTAACGACTCACCAGTGACAGTAACATTGAAGGTCTTGTCAGTGCTGTCACTGCTGCTGATGCTCCTCAGTTCATAAAGTCCAGAGTCTGTGTTTCTGGTGTTTGTGATGGTCAGAGATCCAGTCTGATGATCCAGCTTCAGTCTGTCTCTGAATCTCTCAGTACCTTCATTACACCGAACATCTGTACAACCATAACTGAGATCTCCAGTGATTTCAGCTATGCGAATGTCATTAAAATACCATTTAATAACTTCTTGTTGCTTTGTTTTAACACCAGTGTGAAAAATGACTGAATCTCTTTCTTTCACTGAAACTCTGTCTGTATCCACACCAGATACACCTGAAGAAGAAACAGAAGTCAAACAAAAATATACAAAAGTGCTGTGATTTCCCCCTCCCCTACATATCACAAAGACTTTGAGTAAAGAAATAAACCGATCAGGCATAACATTATGACCACCTTCCTAATATTGTGTTGGTCCACCTTTGACTGGCAAAACAGCCCTGACCCGTCGAGGCATGGACTCCACTAGACCCCTGAAGGTGTGCTGTGGTATCTGGCACCAAGATGTTAGCAGCAGATCCTTTAAGTCCTGTAAGCTGCGAGGTGGCTCTGCCGGCTTGCCTTCTTCCCATAGTGCATCCTGGTGCCATGTGTTCCCCAGATAAGCGACTCACATGCACGCGGCCATCCACGTGATGTAAAAGAAAATGTGATTCATCAGACCAGGCCACCTTCTTCCATTGCTCCGTGGTCCAGTTCTGCTGCTCACGTGCCCACTGTTGGCTCTTTCGGTGGTGGACAGGGGTCAGCATGGGCACCCTGACTGGTCTGCGGCTATGCAAGCCCCATACGCAACAAACTGTGATGCACTGTGTATTCTGACACCTTTCTATCAGAACCAGCATAAACTTCTTGAGCAATTTGAGCTACAGTAGCTCGTCTGTTGGATCGGACCACATAGGCCAGCCTTCGCTCCCCACGTGCATCAATGAGCCTTGGTTGCCCATGACCCTGTCGCCGGTTCACCACTGTTCCTTCCTTGGATCACTTTTAATAGATACTGACCACTGCAGACCGGGAACACCCCACAAGAGCTGCAGGTTTGGAGATGCTCTGACCCAGTCGTCTAGCCATCACAATTTGGCCCTTGTCAAACTCGCTTAAATCCTTGCGTTTGCCCATTTTTCCTGCTTCTAACACATCAACTTTGAGGACAAAATGTTCACTTGCTGCCAAATATACTATCCCACCCACTAACAGGTGCCGTGATGAAGAGATAATCAGTGTTATTCACTTCATCTGTCAGTGCTCATAATGTTATGCCTGATCGGTGTATGCCGGGATTCAAAACACATGCAAACAAACGGCAAAACAACGTCACACACTGATTCAGACGATCAGTGTCATGAATGATTTTATGTAACATGCAAAATTCAAAATGTTACCCCTTTCCATATATTGAATATTATATTACCCACAAAAATACTTCATAAAATTGTTATTTTCCAGCGCATTAAGATAATACAGTGCCATGTTTTAACCCACATAATCTCCCACATAAATAACGTGTTCCGACTACATTATATTTTAAAAGCGGAATATTTATCACTACATTCAAGCTACTTTTGAACAGTTTATGCAATGATATGATATTATGAAATATAGCCTATGAACACAAATTTCATGCCACTGAAACTGTCCCTGCGTCTCAATCAGCTCTCTTGCTCGTGAATCAGTATATCATGTAAATGAATGTGGCCGATTCCCTGATCAGTGCCCTGACTGCTGAACTAGGGGGCTGATTGAGACGCACGCTGCGTTTCATCTGCTTTCGTTTGGGTTTATGGTTACCAGGTGTTACACCGTATTTTGTGACCATGATAGCCTACGCTATTGTCACTCACCCTATAATAATCCTACGGTCACAAAGAACGACAACGCCTGTAAAAAGATAATAAAGTTCTTACTTACCATTGTCGATGAAAATCAAGATCACAATGAGCAAATGAAAGAGAAGCGTCATTTCATTTCAAATGTTGTGCAACGAGATCGGTCCGCTGGTTAGTCCAGGTATATGCGGCCCATCACGAAGTCACGTGTCTGATATCCCAAAATGAGGATAAAAATAGGTGGATGGAATTTACTCACCCTCAGCTTAAAGTATAAATTTATTTGAACACAAAGTAAGATATTTTGAAGAATAAGGGAAATAGAAGCATTCTGGGGCACCATATTTATAGTATTTTTTTCTACTAAGTGAATGGGACCCCAGATCTGTTTGGTTACAAACTTTCTTCAGAGCAACTTCCTTTGTGTTCAGCAGAACAAAGAAATTTAAACAGGTTTAGGACAACTTGAGGGTGAGTAAATAATGACACAATTTTAATTTTGGGGTAAACAAACCCTTTAAGTAAACTTGACTTAATGACAGGAAACAGATATGTTCCTAATTATGAGTATGTGAATTTATAGTGTACATACTTTAAATTTACTTTAAAGTATATTTCAAGCATGAAAAATACCTAAATAAAAACATGGTATACTTAAAGCAATTAAAAAAAATGAACCCAATTGTCCTCATTTGATTTTTTTTTTTGTTTTTGATTTTTTTTTTGGATTTTGTATATAATTAATATATTTGTATATGCTTAGTACACTTGTGTATACTTAATATACTTCACCTTTACTTAAGTATACTTAATAAAATGAACTGAAAGTCTACTTATTTTTTGCAATGGAAGCTCAGGTGAAAAAGAGAAGGAAAAACCATGAACTGAGTCCAGAGGAAAAGTATCTTCTTTTGTCTCACAGCACCTTTCATTAAAGCATCTTTCATTATTAAAACCACGGTTATAGAAATATCACTCCTCACAATCAATCAATCAAATCAAAATTACAAAATTAAAACTATATAAAAATAAAAAATATATACATATAAAATAACAATTAAAACCGTATAAAAACAAATAAAAATATAAAAATTATATATATGAAAAATTCAATAAAAATGTTGCAGGTCCCGGTGACAAAGAGAGGTTGTTGTTGGTCAGTAGGTCCTGTTACACAAAGATAAAAGCATGTATGTCATGAGACGACTCCAATGAAAGCATTACAACTACTTTACCCCCTTGAACTACTTTACTTCGCTTGGAGAGGAATAAAGTTGGATATGAATATGAGTATCATTACAAACCACTTGGCTCAGGGCAGTGAAACATAAACAAGCAAATTAAATTAACCCAAAAGTAGATATTTATTATAAAATGTACATAAATGAACTAAACATTAAAATGGGAAAAAGCTCAAAAGAACAAATAACTAATGGATACACAAAAACTGTGTTGGACAGGCCTCAAGGTCACGTGACAATCACAAACATTTATCCTGTTGCTTGACTCTAGCCTGTAAACACAAAGAGAAAACACAAAACAAATGTCACCTTTCAACTAAAAAAGGCAAATAAGGGAACAGAAGCCATAGTGATGACCATAACAGCAGATACTGGTAGTCAAGTGATATTTTGATGAGTCAGTCGGAATCATTGTGTTGTCAAAAACATAAGAAAAGTTGGACCAGAGAAACTCAAGATAGTAAGTCATAGTAATGATGTAACATTACCAGTATCTGTATTACAGGCTAAATTCTGCCCTCACAAGCACCTATAAAAGCAGTGTTTGCAAGTTTTAAGCTGAGGCAGGTGCAATGTGAGAAAGGCGTTAGCAAAACTTCATACTTCAAGTCAATTAAAATGACAGTCAGTCCAGAAAAGATGCATTGAGAATTGCTTTTCTGCACAGAAATAAATGCAGGCTACACCTTGTTAATGACTTACCTGTTGAATCACCAGTATCTGAGATGCCAACTGAAGCAGGAAAGAGAAAGAACAGAAAGATTGGATCTAAAACAGAGAGAGTACTTCAGTGAACAGTGACACTACTGATTCAGAAGAAGAAATGACAGCCAGATGATGTGTGGAAAGTTATGTAAGAGTTTGCACCAAGCATCTGTGTAGGAGATTGACAGGGAAGAGAAGAAACTGTTGAATAAAGTCGTTATTTTTGTTTTGTTTTTGCGCACAACTTCATAACATTAAGGTTGAACCACTGTAATCACATGGACTATTTTAACGATGTCTTTAGTACTTTTCTGGACCTTGAAAGTGGTACGTTGCTTTCTCTTGAGGATCAGAAAACTCTAGGATTTCCTCAAAATATCTTAATTTGTGTTCTGAAGATAAATGAAGGTCTTACAGGGTGTGGAACGACATGAGGGTGAGTAATGACAGAAATTTCATTTTTGGGTGAACTAACCCTTTAAAACCAAACCCCACCTGAACCTGAAATCCATCACTGTAAAGGTATACCTGTACTTCTTGCTATCATAAACCAGGGCAGCTTTATTGTCTTGCACTCATTGAAGTATAAGCGCGAGACATCACTTCCATCATCAGAACGCGTTTTCAGGCCTCACCAACCGCTCAAGGCAGTTGGACATAGTGGTGTTTTAGAGGTGAAAAATGATATAAATACTGTTCAGTTTCTCACACAAACCGTTTCATGTCTTAGGACATCAATGTGTCGTCACAAGCCACAGGGTTTAATTTGGATTTGTCTGTGCATGTTTTTTTGACTCTTATAGGTGGTGTTCCCATTGACAAGCATTATACGACTGACAGACTGCAACGGTTGGAGTTAAAAATCATCATTTGTGTTCTACTGAAGAAACAAAGTCACCTACATCTTGGATGCCCTGGGGGTAAGCAGATAAACATCAAATTTTCATTTTTGTGTGAGAATCATTAAAAGTGTGAGAATCATTAAAAGCAGGTCAAGAAGATGCCCCTTTACCTAGAAAATAAACACACGTGCACTGAACACACACTTTTCATCTCTGAAAAAAACGAACCACTGCAGGTTTCAGTTTGACTCAGAATGGCTGTGAGATGTCAGACAGTTTTACCTTTTTTCAGACGTTTCACACTGAATAAAATGTTTCACATGATTGCTGTGTTCTGTTTGTGCTCGTGGCATCTGATCGGTAAGTTGTAAATATATGTTTTGTTTTTTGCTTAATATCAGTAGCATTCACAGATGGTAAAAGTCATAGAAAATAATGGAAATCGTCTGGGGAAAACTTAGCACATTAACTTGGTATGATAAAAGTTGATCTGATTTATGATTCATAGATTTCAATTGAATTGATGGAATTCAAAAGCAATTCTTGCAAATTCTGAAGAATTCAGTATAATTTTTGGATTTAAATAAAATGCATTTATTGATTTTTTAATACATTCTCTAATGTGTTTTGAGCTAGAAAAAAACAAAACAAAAACAACTTAGAACTGTTACTGCACCACAAGGCCACATGGCTGCACATTATTTTACAGTCCTGTTCCCTATGTTAACATTATGTACTCAATATAGTAATTACTATAACTGGGTAATGTCTAAGTACTAACCTTGAACCTACCCCTAAACCTAACCTTAACCCATATAAGTTACCTTATTTTTTAGGCAAGTTCACCGTAAGTACACATACTGAAAATAAAGCACAACCGACACCATTACATGGCCATCATAAACACTTTGACTAAGTACTTTACAATAAGCAATTTCACATAACAGATGTTTAACTATAGACCACAGAACAAAAAAAACTAAATTTAAATAATCAAAAGACCCAGGTCGAAAGTTTACATGCATTTGATTGTTTGATTCTTTTACATTGTGCTGTTACCAGGATGATCAAAAGCTACAGACATTCACTGATGTTCAAGGCAACACATAACAGTAAGGGGTGTAAACTTTTGAACAGGGTGATTGGTGGAAACTTATTTTGTTTCAAGGTCTTATTTTTAGCATTGCCCTTTAGAAGCTAGAGTACATAAGACACTTACGTGTTTCAAGACAATATAAGAATGAGTTACCCTGATCATCCTGTGCAAAAGTTTCCACGTCCTGACCCTCAAAGCATCATGTTGCCTTCTTGAGCATCAGCTAATGTTTGCTCCTTCTGTGACAGATGTATATCATAGTTTTCCTCAGGTTAAAAAGATCATTTCCAAAATCATGCTTTCAATGTTGGGATGGGTTTAAAAATGCAGATGATGTTGGAAAATCAAAGGATGTTTTGGACCTTGAGGATTCTGAAGAAAAGTGGGCAGTTTAACCTCCCCTAAATAAAAAACTAGTGCTGTCAATATTTACGCACAGAGCATTTTAATATGAACTAATTTTTCTGTTTAATCACGTTAAAATATTTAACGGCATCCCTTTTTCCGTCATAATTCGGCTAGTGTTACATTATATGATCACGCTCTTATTCACGCAAAACTTTAAAACCATTCAAGCATCACAAGACAAACGAGAACGCGTCTGTGAATGTCACGTCTGTGACACACACGACTCGTATGCGCAGAAAGACGCGTCATTATCGAGTTCTCTTTCAATCTCTGAACAAACAACACACAGAATTATGCCAAAATGTCTGTTTTGTCAAGTATCCTCATAAGAACAGTCTTAAAAGAGTTAAATAACGTCTTAAATGAACTTAAAGAGTTAACTAATAAACCAGTTGCTGTGATGTCTGTCATTAATGTTAATCAAAGAACAAAGGTAACGGAGAAAATTTTAGCTTTAATTAGGATTAATCTATATTTAATTTATAATTTATGCAGTGAAGTAACTTTATTCAATTTCTGTATATTTCTACCTGTTAGACAGAAGGAAGGCCACAGGTAAATATGTCATTTATTATAATGGGTTTATGTGAAGACTGTTTTAAGTTCACTTAAATTAAAAGTTGTTTTTTTAAAGACTAACAAATGTTGAAATTGATAGCTTTGTTTTACTGTAATGTTGAATGTCTATAATTAATGTTTAAAAAAAAAAATCAATTTCATAGAGACATCAGTAGATGTATTAGTATCAGTGATACTGGCCTCCATTCATAAAAAGAACAAATATTTAAAATATACTGTCTTTAAGTTGTTTCTACATTCATTTGGAGAGTAAGTGTGAAATTATTACAATATAAAAATATTAAAAACTCCAATGTATTAATCGTGATTAAATACAGAAAAAAATGTGTAATTAATTTAATATTAATAAAGTTTGACTCAGAAGATGAACTTCAGTCAAACTAGTTCTGTGCGATCAGACACGCCTTTACCTTTGTACTTTTCCTATATGCTATAATTGAGAACTGAATAAAGATATATAAGAACTTAAAAATCACTAGCTCGATTTTACCATTAAGTGTATTTCATCCAATATTCAGACAACATTCTTCTACTTTTACATATTTGTCACACTCACGTAACTGGCTTTTAAAAGTTATCAGTGTGAAATTAAAAAAAATAATGTTTTTCATAATGTTTTTGTTTTAAGAACAGTTAAATTCTTATTAAGAGGAAGAACACTACTTTGATATATAAATTTATAATGTGTTTGTGTGTGTGTGTGTGTGTGTGTGCATTAGGAGGGTCAGACTCTGTCGGGGGAAGATTCACACGCAACATTTCTTCTGTTGTGTTTCTTTAGGTCAGTTGTGTTTTCATTGATAGTCTTATTAGATCAGACGTTTCTCTGAACAGCTGGAAATGTTTCACATGTTTGTTTTGTTCTGTTTGTGCTGCTGGAGTCTGATCGGTAAGTTATAAACACATTTGTGTCGTTTATTCACATTTCAGAGTAATAAGTTTGAATTAGATTATTTTCATCTACTGTGTTCAAATCTGTCGCTGTTTTAGAAATCTTAATTTCAATGATTACAATGAAAATCATCCCTAAGTAATTTTCAAGTATTTTTGTAGGAATTATAAACAACTAAAAAATTCATGTAAATTCAATATGACCAAATGTCTTCATCAAATGTCACATTAAAGATCAAATTATTGATTCGCTCACATCTGTCTCTAATATATCTGACTTTTCATTTTTTTTCATGTCTCTGCTGCTGTTAAATGTTAGAAACTGATCTCAGCATTAACCTGAAAACCTCTTCATGTTCTTCAGGTGTGTTTGAAATACAGTCAGTGTCAGTGATGGAGGGAGATTCTGTCACTCTAAACACTGATCTTACTGAAATACGTAAAGATGAAGATATACAGTGGAAATACGGAGATGAAAACTCTCTCATCGCTAAAATCAGCATTGAGAAGGAAATCTTCTCCACATATGATGATGTTCCTGATAAGAGATTCAGAGACAGACTGAAGCTGGACGATCAAACTGGATCTCTGACCATCACAAACATCAGAACTGAACATGCTGGAGTTTATAAACTAGAGATAAATGGAAAGAAACTGACATCAAAAACATTCAGTGTTTCTGTTTATGGTGAGTAAAAATGTAATTCATCCTGTGCGTCTTGTTTTTTTAGCTGTTTAAATAACGAACTGGTCATTTTGTTATAGTTCGAAATTACAGACTCACTGCTCATCAACACTGTGTAGATTTATCAATATTTCTCTGATGTTTTTCAGCTCGTCTGCCTGTTCCTGTCATCATCAGTAACTCTTCACAATGTTCTTCATCATCATCATCATCAAATTGTTCATTGTTGTGTTCATCTGTGATTGTGGGTCATGTGACTCTCTCCTGGTACAAAGGAAACAGTTTATTGTCCAGCATCAGTGTGTCTGATCTCAGCATCAGTCTCTCTCTACCTCTGGAGGTGGAATATCAGGATAAAAACCCCTACAGCTGTGTGCTGAACAATCCCATCAGCAACCAGACTCAACATCTGGACATCACTCAACTCTGTCACACATGTGCAGGTATGATGATATTAATATTGATTAACTCTTAATTATACAGTGTTGATGTTTCATGTTTGTTGTAGATCAGACGGACAGATTAAGACGGACAGATTCACACTCTTATTTTGTCCATTACAGATCAGGATCTACCTTTATTGTACATAGTGTTGATCTCTGCTGGATTTCTATCGATTGTATCTGCAGTCGGGATCTTCTGGATCTGCAGGAAACACAGAAAAACTGATCAAGAAGGCAAGTGTTACTTACTGCTTTTAATCAAGTAATAATGGATAGCCCTAAATATCATTTAATAAATAATTATTGTCATTATTTTGTAGTTAACAGTCTATAGAGGGTGTTGTTTATATGAAATTTTATATGGATTGTTTATATGAAAAAAAACTAAAATAATGTCTTTCTGTAGATTACACTGGGTTATAACAGCGCTCTTTACTCGTCTCACTGACACAAAAAAGGTTCAGCATTTCTCAAACTGCACCAAAACACAAATATAAAACATTAATTCAAATATATATATATATATAGATAGATAGATAGATAGATATATACTTTTTCCATTTTTTGAACAGAATTTTACATTAAAGGGTTAGTTCACCCAAAAATGAAAATTCTGTCATTTATTACTCACCCTCATGTCGTTCTACACCCGTAAGACCTTCGTTCATCTTCGGAACACAAATTAAGATATTTTTGATGAAATCCGATGGCTCAGTGAGACTTGCATTCACAGCAATGTCACCGAACTTCTCAAAACATGAACGAAGGTCTTACAGGTGTGGAACGACATGAGGGTGAGTAATAAATGACATTATTTTTTATTTTTGGGTGAACTAACACTTTAAGATGTAGCTGGTGCTCAAATTAAAATCTCTATGAATGATGACTTTTGTTGAGCTAGTTGAACGTTAGTGCTGGTTAAATTTCATTATACAAAAAATACAAATGAATGGTTACTGATAAACACGTACTCTGTTAGGAACTTTCTGCATGTGAAAAAGTTATAAGCTTAATGTCAAATTAAATTTGTTGATGCCATCTTTAAAAACTGCAGTGCCGAACATTTGTTTTATCTTTGAGAGCTCTAATAACAGCATGAAGAAACAGATTTAAGTAAGATTGAGTTTTGTTGTTTTAATGTATCAATTGTTGTTGAAACAGGTCAGACTCATGAGGACGAGATCACTTACTCTGATCCAGTGTTCTACAAAAGAAACGCACGTAAATCAGTAAGATTATTTATTATTCATGTATGTTGTGTGTGTGTATTTTTCAGCAGTGAGTCAGATTTAGATCAGTGTGAGTGATCTATCACAGACACTTTCCCAGATATACAGAGCATTCGGAAAAAAAGTACTCAGACCAGTTTTCAGACTCCTGTGTTATTTGGATCACATCACAGATTTTAGAAAGTTATTGATAATTTGTACTGGAATACATTTTTAAAGCAACTGAGGAACACTGAAAGAGTGCAGGATCTCTAAACTTCATCTGGGTGAATCTCATGAAATCTTTGTTTCCAAACTTTCAAACAGGAAAAAGGTTTTATAAAAAGGTTTCCATTAACAAACTTCTTTTTTTAAGCATCAGTAGCAAAGTCTGAGGTGTTTGTGAACATTAATTTAAAAACATCTACTAACAATTTCACATCTTTTTTTTTATTTTCAAATCTTTTTTCACATCTTTTTTTCCAAAAGAGTGCTTAAAATAAAAAACACATTTTCATATTTTTAAAAATGGATTATGAACAGCCCAGTAGGGCAGTACAGTAACTTGAAACTATGAAATAATACATATTTTAAAATTACCATTTTTATTTGATTTTGACTTTTTTTCTCTCATTACCATAACTCATAACAGCTATTGCAATTTACAACTTAATAATTTTTGTATTTTATTGAAACCTGACATATTTTCAGAATGATGTGACAACCCTGAAAGAACATAATGTAATTTTCCTCACATGCATTTAAAAATCTAACTACTATTTTTCCATTTCTTAAATTAACATAAAATTAACACCTGTTGCAGTAATGATACATAAGTTACGGAAATGAGAATTTCAGCATAAAATGCAATAAAATACAAAAAATAGGGTTTAAGCATTTTAAGGCCTTTAAGCACTTGCGTAAAAAGATTTTACATTTTATTTAGTAAACATGTAACCACTTAAATTATAAAAGGAAAAGACCATTTGCAGCCAATACAGGCAATTGAAAATATATGGTTTTTAAAGCTTTTTAAGATTTCTTGAGGTTGTTTTTTTCCTGTTATAGTGCCTCCAAGTGGTCAGTTACCACGTCCTTTTTCACGCGACCACAGAATGAGCTCTTACATAGGTGTGCTGAGTTTGGTGAAAATATCTCATTCCGTTCACGAGTTATAGACGTTTTAGTAAAAGTGGCTCCACCCACCTCGAACGTACAGTTTAAACAAATAATGTTCCTGAAACAGAACCTATTATCAAGTTAGCAGAACCAGTTGAGGTCCAACTGATATTGGTGCTGTTTTATGTCATTTCTTCAAGATGCTTAAGCTTGCATGCAGTGCTGATAAATGTTATTAGAAAAAAAACTATATAAAACTCTATATCTTGTGTTTTTCACAGAAAGCTGAAGAGGAGGATCATGTGGATTATGCACCTATCACAATGAGAAGATGATCAAACTTCAGAGTTTTTCTAAGTAAAGACCCAGCTGTGAGTCTATGGTTGAGTTTTTCATGAGAATCACCACACTGTATCAGGAAATCCCAGCAGACATCGAGCAGGATCAATGTTTAAACTAGAATAATTAAAGATTAAATCACATTCTCTCCTTAAAACTTAAAACAAACTTGCCTTTTTAATAAATTATCTAAATCATATGGTCTATTGGAGCATTTCATGCTTGACTAAAGTTTTAAACAGACCATGTGTATAAATCTAACAAAAAAGTGCAAAATGTAGATGCAAAAGGAGTGAAGAGTGAAGACCCTGCTGGTCTCGTTTATTCACATCTGTACAGAAATGTGGTTTGGTCTGTTGGACAGCTTGTTCATGAGAACGTGTCCAATGCTGGACGTTTGTCTTTGATGTCAGTTTTCGAGTTTGTGTCTGAGGTGTGAATGGTGTGAAGGTTGCAGGGCTTTTTTTCCATTGCATCTAACATTAAACCGTTGACTTCTGCTCAACAGAAAAAAAAACCCTTTACTACAAAATACTCATCAGAGATAAAAAAAAAAAAAAAAAAAAGGCTTGAGTTGAGTGATAATACACTTTGGTGTGCATATACATCATGCTGTGATCCTACAGTTAAACAGTGATACACTCTCAGAAAAAAAGGACTCATGATGCTTGTGTCTGAACAATTACAGACAAGTTTTAAAAAATTCTCACACATGTGTTAGTGCTTCAGGAAGTTACATGAGGGTATACTGTCATTATGATGTTAACTCTCAACTGCTCGATCATACAAGTTTTTTCAAATGCTGAGGGTGGGGTAAAGTGAGGCAAAGGGATACACCACATCCTGAAATGCATGTACATATTTTAGTTGGAAACACTGCTGTCATTCCCTTACTTTAAAAACACCTCTAGTAAAAACTGCCTCAAATCACCTTGCTTAAGGGTACATTTTACCTATAGAGTTGAAAAGGTTTTGTTCAAATTTTCCCCTATAAAATTCACATCTGGTTTTTCTGGCATTGTCTGGGTGATTTTAAGAATAAATGCAATGTATGATTTACAATGTATGATTTAGGTATATGGTTGTTGATCATTTATTGTGTTTTCACCAGTTTTGAGGTGAAACCAACTAAACAACGCTGCTAACAAACTTTTTAGTGGTATACTGTTATGCTAAAGATAAAACAAATAAGTTTATAGTGTGAGCTCAAGAACATAATCAGAATATCTCACCTAAAGTTCCCTGGATAGTGGTAAAGTCCAGACACAAACATATGAGGACATATTTCGCTAGTACTTACCTTTTTAGTAGTGTGCGGTTGTTTGCCAGTCAAAAGAGCACATCTCTGTGATATTCTGGTCTCAGGTCCCTCCTACAATGTGAGTCTGAGGGACTTTTCGCCTGATTCATCGTAATGACAGCACACCTCAACAACACACGGGGATTCGGGATGAGGAATCAATCACTGACTGAAGCACAGGACTGAAACTGTCGAGTAAGCTTGTTGGCACACTGATAAATACTTCCATGAGCAGGACACATATGCTATTCAACGTTTGACCACCAGATGGTCACAGCCAACACCGTTTAAAAAGCTTCAAACGGACCCCTATAAGGACAGTTCACACAGAAATGAAAATTCCGTCGTCTTTAACTTTTACACGGAAGTCTTTTCAAACCTTTAGGGGTATGACTTATTCCGTGGAATAACAAGGAAGATATTTTGAGAAAATCATTCTGTCTGCTTAATTTGTAAATGAATAGGCCTAGCCCAATTGTCGGATCAAAAACAGCAAAAGGCGCTGTACCGACAATCACCATACAACTAAATGGTGATGGTACAAAGTAGAGCATCATTCAGAGGTCTAATCTGTCATTTGTTTGCGAGGAGACTTTTGAGTTAATGATTCACAGCTGCGAAACTATTTTCTGTTGTTTACACATCTAACTTTATGTGTTACACCAAATGCTTCTGTTATGTAAACTTATATCCTCTCGTGCATTTCTCTCCCAAAGATTTATAGTTTAGACATGATGTCGTTGCGTTTAACCTCCAACATCTCCAAGTAAATGAAACCCTACAATCATTTGACCACTAGTGGGAGTCATATTCCCACAGAAGCAAGCAGCAGATGCCAAAGCTCCTACTAAAAATCATAATCTAATGTTTTTCAAAGAGTGTGGTTTTTCAGAATTGTTCTAATTACTTTTTTGATGATTTCTGATAACACATTAACTGCTGCTTTTTGCCGAGTACATTTTTTAGGCTAAAGACAGGTGTACATAAAGCAGTATGCAAACTGTACAAATTACAGATTGGACCTTTGAATGATGCTCTACTTGTACCATCATCGTTTGGTGAGGTCATTGTGTGTTTTGGGAAAGCTGAAGTTGTATGGTCACTGAATTCACATTTCCAAGAAAAGATGAAAGTTTAATGCATCACATTTCAGAATATACACAGATACGATCGCTCAACTCAACTCAAATCATTACTCATTGTTAGCTCACCCTACTGGAAAAACCAGCATGACCAGCTCAATCTGTGTTTTGGATCATGGTAGCTGGTAGCTGTAGTTGGTAAGACCACCCAAAACCAGCTTATAACTGGGTTGATTTTCTTTTTTTGAGTTTGAAGCTGGGTTTTCACATACATAAGCTTACTTCTGACAAAATAACCACTTTAAGAATAAAGCACACAGACAAACAGATACAGAGGATATTAAATTAATTTTTACTAAAAAAAGCTTATTTAAAATCAAACAAATGACTCGATTATGGCCTTCAGCTCTTCCTCCAAATGTTTTAAAGCAACCTAGGAAAAAAATAAAGGGAGATTTTACCACAAATATCTTCTTAATAATTTGATATGAGCATCATAGTTTATTTAAAATTTCAATATTATTTTTTTAGCTTGTGTACATGCATTCATTCAGGGAACATAAACCAAAATGTCCTTAGTTTCGTTATAACCAATTATTAAGTGTAATTATTATTAAATTTGACATACTTATCTTCAGTAATAAAATTTGTCTGAATATGGTAGATATCCATTGCGGGACACAGTACACCTTGATGGAGGCCTGGTCGAGCTGGTCATTATCTGGTCCAAGCTTTTGGTGCTGGTGGACCAGCTTGGCCTTAGCTGGTGGAGACCTAGTCAAGCTGGTGGTGCTGGTGGACCAGCTAATGACCAGCATGGAGCAGCTACCAGCATGAGTTTGTTTTTCCAGTAGGGCAGTTATTTAGTGGTAAATAAATACATTTGAACCGTAATGAGAGAATCAAATCTGATTTAATAGCACTTGTCACATGAAAGTGTTTTATGTGGGTTCAAATTTAAGCATTTAAATTTTTCACTCAGATGGAAAGTGATTTTTTTTTTTTTACCACACAATAGCACCTTCTTATTTAGACTGATACAATATTTCAAATGCTTATAGAAACATTAGTAAAAGGCAAGCATCCATGTCCAGTAATTACAGCAGGTCTCTGCTTGTCATGCTTTTTTCGCTGCTTATATTGCTGGGTTTCCTGCAGGAGTAAATGGATGAAGTGCTAGTTGATAACAATGGCATGCAGGTGTATGTAATCAGCACCTGTCAGAGCAGCATAAAACAATAGAGATGGAGACCGCACAGACAGCATAAACAAACACAGCTGCCCAACGATCATCACATAACATGTCAAAGGACATAAAACCATAATATAGTTGCTAATGAAAGTAGTGCATCAGTGTTGGAACCATTTATGTTCAATATTAGTGATTCAATATTAGCTTAATTATTTCTGACACACACAAAATATTTTAGAGGGACAGAGATTCCAGCCGTTATTTTTTAAAATAATATTTATCATATAAACATGCAAAGATTTCTCAAGTTCATTTCCTTGTTTTTCTGAAAGGCAGATGGTGTTGATGTGGGTTTTAGTTCAAGGCACTTTTTCTCTCAGCTGATGTAAAGCTTTGGAATACAGAAAAGAAAAATGTATAAAAAAAAAAAAAACTCTAAAAAAGAAACAACATTTGTTGTACGTTAGGAAAAGTATTACATTCATGTCCACTTATTGTTTTTTGGTAAAAAATCTTTACTACAGGCTTTTAGCACTGACACTGAAATAACTAACTTTTACCTGACATAAATAAACTTCCATGACACATCTCTATTAAGGCCATTTACATATTTACAATGAGCACCAGATGAAATACAGATCCAAAGATTGGAACAAGGAACAAGCCGAAGGCTAGAATGGCTGAGCAGAGTATTTAAGTGAAGGCAATCGTCTCCATCAAACAGTGATAATATTCAACCAACACAAAGATGATTCCCTCACAACTTCAGGAAAGAAAACAGAACGTTTCGATTTCACTGTGACTCATTTTTGCACATTTCATCTTTGAATATAAAGATATATTTAACAAATGTATGAAGACTTAATAAAATTTAATTAAATTTGCTGTAACATTCCTTTATCAATTATTTTTCAAGTTTGACGCCAGAGTAACACAGCCTGTATCACATATGCGTCCAGTTACATGCATAAAAAATACACTCAGCAAAGTGTTTTATTAAGGCTGCTTTTGGTTCCAGAATGGCTGGTGGAAAGTGTTTTCTGATGAAGGTTGATGACTAAGGGTTAGTGTTTAAACTATAAACATTAGAAACATATTGATAACAGCAACAATACCAGTAAAAATACCTACAGTATCAGTAGAGCAGACTGTCCTTGTGTTGAGGAGTAAAGTCTTGGTCATGATGCCCGTTTTGTTGAGGTAATTGTGGAAAAGCAGTCAGTTCTATCAGTTATAAGAGGAGTCTGGATCAGCAGCTTTAATAAACCTCTACACACTCAAAGACATCAAGCACTCGCTGATCTACTGCTGGTAACATGTTGTTTTGTTTCTTACTTTAGTGCTCATATACTGTTTAAGACTAAGGACCAACAGGGAAAATGACCATGAGAGCGGTGTAATCCCATAAAAGCGCTGTGGATGGGAGTGTAAAGTTCTGTGGGTGATTTACAGACAATGCACGAAGGGGGAAAAAAGCAGCCGGATCATTTTCATAATGACCAACACAATCTACCGAGAGCAGCACAAATTAGCTTCTGCTTTAAAGGAACACTCCACTTTTTTTGCTCATTTTCCAACTCCCATAAAGTTAAACAGTTGAGTTTTACCGTTTTCGAATCCATTCAGCTGATCTCCGGGTCTGGCGGTACCACTTTTAGCATAGCTTAGCATAGTTCATTGAATCTGATTAGACCGTTAGCATCTCACTTAAAAATGACCAAAGAGTTTCAATATTTTTCCTATTTAAAACGTGACTCTTCTGTAGTTACATCGTCTACCGCCAGACCCGGAGGTCGGTTGAATGGATTCGAAAACGGTAAAACTCAACTGTTTAACTCTAGGGGAGTTGGAAAATGAGCCTATTTTCAAAAAAAGTGGAGTGTTCCTTTAAGACATGCTTTTTTTGGGCGTTAAATAATGGCACAAATACCAGTAAACTGACGAGCACAAACCTTAATAAATCGTGTTGCGTGATTCATTTAAATACTCTCCCATAAATTTAGCATCTGAAAGGGAAACTCCTACAAATGCATATGCAATAAGGTCAGTCGCAAAAATAACTGTGTCCACGCTTTTTCAGCACAATTTATTTCTTTTTTACTTTGTGTCTTTAGTAAATCCTGGAAGTATTTTTTTAACATCAAATGAGGGTTCGAACTGGTACAAGCTGTTAGTAAATCTGGCCCTAAATATTTTTATTTATCATTTGAATCAGTTTCTGATTTCATATGTAAATTGGTTTGTAATAGGTGTAATTTGATTGGTATTGGTGCTGATCACTGAAATCTTAGAATTGTGACAATTTCTCTGAAGAGACTTTCAGCTGATCCTCTTCTCTCCACCATTTCCTAATACTCTTCAGTTTTCCTTTCAGTTATGTTATCAAAATGTTATATTGTTTTGTTGGCCTCAGTCTGATTCAAGGATATGTCCTCTTCTTTCAAAGGAATGTCTTTCAGATCAAGCGAGTTATCTTTTTTCTCCTGTAAGAAAATAGTTTGACAAAAGGTAAAGGTATGAGGAGGAATATTGACATTTCAGTTATAGTTTCAGTTGGAATTGTCTTTTTCCTGTTGTTTGTACAGAGGTTTTCTTTCCCTAAATATTTAACAGTGTCTTAAACTGCATCAAACTGTCATCTTTTGTGCTACAGATATAAACTTCAAGTATTGTGATTTCAGTATCACATCTAAAATAATTACTGTTGTACTGGTGTTTTCTATTAAGACAACTGCTTTCTGAAAAAAAATATGTGCATGTTTATTAAGGAGTTATTTGTGTTTTTGATTGTTTTGATTCTGCCTCATTGGTGAATATCTGCCTCTGTAGTGTTAAAAATAAAAGACAAAAAAAGACTATTCACAGTTTAAATGTATGTTATACACCAAGAATGGTAAGTATATAGTAATACGAAAATGTATTCATACCACTGTTCTTTTAAAAGTTTTTATGCACAGTAAATCTCCTATATCAAGTTAAATCAGCTGAATGTAATACTTACATTCTGTGGTACTGCTGTATGGATCCTGTGGCGACAGTAAACCACAGTAACAGTTACAGCTACAACCAGCAGAACAGAAATAACAGCAGCATTTATTACTGCTACACCATCTGGAGACAGATCTGAACCTGGAACAGCTGAAGACAGACAGTCATTATTACTGGAGAGTGAATGATGATACATCCAGTACTTCACAATATCTTTGACTGATAATTACACATTTATACTTTGATCATCAGTTGAACTGACACATCTAGTGGGTTTTTAGGAACAGCAGCTAAACCTGCATCAGCACGATCAGATCAGCGAAAACTGATATTATGCATTTTTCATGTTAATAACATCAGTTAAAATGTGACTGAGTCAAAGCTCGCTTTTTTAAACAGTCCACAACCAATCACTTGGGTTGACTTAAAATTCCTCAAACAAAAATGCATTGAATGACTAAATGATACTCACCAATGACAGAAACACTGAAGATCTTCATTCTGCTGATGCTGAAGCTGTTCCTGCTGCTGTTGATCTGTAGTTTATAAAGTCCAGAGTCTGTGATTCTGCTGTTCATCATGGTCAGAGATCCATTTTGATTTACCGTCAGTCTGTCTCTGAATCTCTCATTACTTTGATTACACTGAACATCTGAACAGATTTTATTTGGATCTTCTGTGATTTTAGCTAAAAAAAACCATGAAATCACATCGCTTGTTGTTTTTGCATCATCAGGATCCAAAGTGACAGATTCTCCCTCCTTCACTGATATGGATTTCATTTCATCCCGTTCAGCAGCAGAAACACCTGAAACACAAACCAACAGCTGCTGGAGGATCTGTGTGATGAAAATAATAAACTACACAAAAACAAAGAACTGTGAAGATGAAAACATTTTCTTGACTTTTGATCTGAAAAGAAACAGTTATGAATGATTTGTGCTTATAAACAATTTACATACTTACTTTACATTCAATCCTCATTTAGACAGACAATAATAGAAGCTGATCAGAGATCTCATGATCAGGCACTCTGAGTTCAAGTGCATCTTCTGATGAATAAAATTAACTGTTAAAACTAACAGCCGTTCACACTAAGGATGATAACTATAAAGATATACCTAAAATCACTCTAAATATGTATAAGAGAAGAGCCGACATCGTTAACGATATCGCTGGATTCACAGCCAATCAGAAACCATCCTGCTTTAAAGAGTTCAAGCATTTAAAGCGGCAGACGACAAAACTGCAAGATGAACAGAACAACAGGGGTCTTCAACATTTTTCAGCATGTTATTGATCGTGCACATGTATTATTGTCTGTATAATACTTTTCTTTTTTAAAATTGAGATTTACGCATCATAACAAACATACGTTGTGATGAAAATCACAATTTATTTGTTGTTCACATTGTAAATTATTTAATAGATTTGCAGAGTGATATATTTTTTTTTAATTTTCCTAGTCAGATAGACAATTAAACATTTACCTGAACTTTAAATTTATTTTATTAAAACTTCACTTTTTAATTTCACTGTGAGAATCTGAAATTAGTGCGGGTTCTCTAGATGTAATGTGTAAGCAACGGCTCAATGACATTTAAGATTATTTAAGTCAACATTTAAGTCATTACTGTTACAAATAACTGGAGTGGAATTTCAAAAATATACTGATATGACTATTTATCTATTAGACTGCAGTTACGTCATGCATATATTTTTTGACCTCTTGCCAGTTATCTCAATAACAATTTCAAGAATGAATCCTGCCTTTATATGTCGACGTCACTTCTGAAACTTTGCAGCGTGTAATTGGACATCAGGCCTCTTATAGGCCTGAGACACACTTGACGATTTTCAAATCTTAAATGATTTTAAAACTGTGGGAGGCCACAGACATAAGGGCAGTTTCAACCAATTTTTAGCATCATAATCCTCTGAATGCACACACTAGACCATTCAACCTGCCCGTGAAACCACACACCTACCGATTGTAGTAACATTTTCACAATGAGACTCGTGAGATAAAACCTGACTTGAGAAGAAAAACAAATGGAAGACATTCAGTGTTGTCAGCTGGTTCTCCTGTCGTGAGTTTTGCTTTACGGGATGAAAAACAAAAGAGAAAAAAGGAATATAGGTGATCTTCTTTCGTGGCATGTTCGTGGCTGGCAAGTTTCAGCTACAGAAGCAACATTCGGTAGGTGACACTTGCTCACTCTCATTGGTTATCACGGGTATCACGTCAGAGGCAGCCTGATCAAGAGTCGCAAATAGCAAACATGTTTGATATTTACGATTTGGGATTGTGCGGACAACGACACGATCGGGAGCAGTAAAATAATTGTAATGACACCACACAATTGAGGATTTGTGTGAGAATTTGTGTGAGTTGTGAGAAGCCTCGAATCAGGCCACACCCCCCAGATCGTTGGGGATTGCAAATCGGCCCAAAATCAGCTTAAAATATTCAAGTGTGTGGCCAGCCTTAGCAGCATGAACAACAAAACTTTTACTTAATGGATTATATATAGCCTTGAAATCAAGCTGTTGTCTTTACAATCACTAAAAAGCCGTAATTCATCTCAGTTCACATTCTTAAAAAAGTTCCAGTGTCTACACTGCATAATGAACCTCATTGTGTCTTTGTCATAACAAGAGGAGCGAGCAGAAGTCAGCAGCACTGAACAAAAACTCAGGCGTTTTGAGGTGACTGGATCCTAACTTAAAAACCTATGATTGGCCACTGCCTTCAAGAGATCAAGAAACACAAAATTATTTGTGATCAAACATTAATTGGCGGACCCCCCAGTCAAAGACCCTTGGTTACAAACTGAACTTGGAAGAGTTTGTAAAGATTATCTGTATACTGTAGCCTATGTGAATTAATGTACAAGTAAAGACAATAACTCTAAATATCACTCTAAAAAAAGTCAAGAAACACGTACTTTAAACATATAAACTGGATTTAAACATTCATTAACGACTCACCAGTGACAGTAACATTGAAGGTCTTGTCAGTGCTGTCACTGCTGCTGATGCTCCTCAGTTCATAAACTCCAGAGTCTGTGTTTCTGGTGTTTGTGATGGTCAGAGATCCAGTCTGATGATCCAGCTTCAGTCTGTCTCTGAATCTCTCAGTACCTTCATTACACCGAACATCTGTACAACCATAACTGAGATCTCCAGTGATTTCAGCTATGCGAATGTCATTAAAATACCATTTAATAACTTCTTGTTGGTTTGTTTGAACACCAGTGTGAAAAGTGACTGAATCTCCCTCCTTCACCGACACTCTGTCTGTATCCACACCAGATGCACCTGAAGAAGAAACAGAAGTCAAACAAAAATATACAATAGTGCTGGAGCTACTGTGAAACTGCGTTTCATCTGCTTTCGTTTGGGTTTATGGTTACCAGTGTATTGTGATCGTGATATGCGCTGTTGTCACACTAACCCTATAATAATCCTATACCATACAACGCCTGATACGGTCACATAGAACGACAACGCCTGTAGAAAGATAATAACTTCTTACCATTGTCGATTAAAAGCAATATCACAGCGAGGAAATAAAAGAGAAGCGTCATTTCAGATGCTGTGCAACGAGATCTGTCCGCTGGTTAGTCCAGGTATGCCGTCCCATCGCAAAGTCACGTGTCCTTTTTAATGCGCATCAAGGAATTTATTTGGTAAGTGTTTCCATCTTTCGTATTGCATAAAAAAATGTATCGTACTCATTTCAGCGCATTAGTTTTTACGCGCATTTTTAGATTTTTTTTTTTTTTTTGCGAATCTCAGCATTCCATCCTGCATTTTTATGCAATATCCCAAAATGCGCATAAAAATAGGTGGATGGAATTTACTCACACTTAATTTAAAATAATAATTTATTTGAACAATATGGGAAATAGAAGCATTCTGGGCCACCATTTTTATAGTATACTGGGATCCCAAATCTGCTTGTTTACAAACTTTCTTCAAAATATCTTCCTTTGTGTTCAGCAGAACAAAGAAATACAGGTTTGGAACAACTTGAGGGTGAGTAAATGATGACAGAATTTTCATTTTGGGGTAAACTAACCCTTTAAGTAAACTTGACTTAATGACAGGGAACAGATATGTTCCTAATTATGAGTATGTGAATTTATAGTGTTTACATTTACTTTTTTAAGTAGGCTATATAGCATAAAAATACCTAAATAAAACATGGTATACTTAGAGCAAAGAAAACTTACAAGTATACTTGCAGTTTAAAACAAGTATTTAGTAAACTGTCATAATTTCACTTGATGTATAGTTGTAGTACAAATGAAAAATGTATCTGTCAACGGTGTACTCAAAGTTTACTACTGTTATACTTAAAAGTGTAATTTTATACACTAAAAAGTGTGCAAATTTAGTCCTGAGTAGTATTGAAATAGTACATTTACAAGTATACTACTAATACAATGATATTAGTATACTTACTACATAATGTATACTCTAAAAAATGATGGGTTGTTTCAACCTAAATTTGGGTAAAATATGGACAAATGGGTTAAAATCTTAATTTTAAAAAAAAAACAAAAAAACAATTGTCCACATTTGACCAACAACTCAGCGTTTTTTGTTTTTTTTTAGAGGGTATACTTAATATACTTCACCTTTACTTAAGTATACTTAATTAAATGAACTGAAAGTCTACTTATTTTTTTTTTTTTTTTTTGCAATGAAAGCTCAGGTGAAAAAGAAAAGGAAAAACCATGAAATGAGTCCAGAGGGGGGAAAAAAGACAGCCTACGTCTCAGTGTGCATACTATCCATCTTAAACATTAGTAATATTCAATACTAATTAGAGCAGATATAGGGTGGATAGTATGTACATTGGGATGCAGGTATGTGTCTTCTTTTGTCTCACAGCACCTGCTTTTGGATGTTGCCACTACAAACTCTGACTGCAAAAAAACATCTTTCATTATTAAAATCATGGTTATAGCAATATCACTCCTCACAATTAATCAATTATAATTACAAAATTAAAACTATATAAAGATAAAAAATACAACATATACCATATATAAAAAAAAAAAAACCAAAATCAAAATACATATACCATATAAAACCATATCAATAAATCAAATTACAAAAATAAATAAATAAATAAATATTATATATATATATATATATATATATATATATAAATTCAATAAAAATGTTGCAGGTCCCTGTGACAGAAAGAGGTTGTTGTTGGTCAGTAGGTCCTGTTACCCAAAGATAAAAATAAAAAAAAGCATGTATCTCATGAGACGACTCCAATGAAAAGCATTACAACTACTCCTTACCCCTTGAACTCACTTCACTTGGAGAGGAATAAAGTCAGATATGAGTACCATTACAAACCACTTGGCTCAGGGCAGTGAAACACAAACAGGGAGGCCACACGCAAATTAAATTAACCCAAAAGTAGATATTTATTACAAATGTACATAAATTAACTAAACATTAAAATGGGAAAACGCTCAAAAGAACAAATAACTAATGGATACATAAAAACTCCTGGTGTTGGACAGGCCTCAAGGTCACATGACAATCACACACATTTATCCTGCTGCTTGACTCTAGCCTGTAAACACAAAGAGAGAACACAAAACAAATGTCACCTGTCAACTGAAAAAGGCACATAAGGGAACAGAAGCCATAGTGATGACCATAACAGCAGATACTGGTAGTCAAGTGATATTTTGATGAGTCAGTCGGAATCATTGTGTTGTCAAAAACATAAGAAAAGTTGGACCAGAGAAACTCAGGATAGTAAGTCATAGTAAAAATGTAACATTACCAGTATCTGTATTACAGGCTAAATTCAGAAGCTTTAGTCTGGACTATCAATACCGGAAACAGATTTTTAACATTAAAATACATTCTCCTAACCCAGTTTATTGTTCACTGACTGTCATTCATGGGTCATTGATCTCCACTAGAAGTGTAAACACTGACTCTCTCAGGCATCATCAAAACAATGAGAGCGGTCCGCTCATGCAGTGTTTGCAAGTTTTAAGCTGAGGCAGGTGCAATGTGAAAAAGGCGTTAGCAAAACTTCATACTTCAAGTCGATTAAAATGACAGTCAGTCCAGAAAAGATGCATTGAGAATTGCTTTTCTGCACAGAAATAAATGCAGGCTACACCTTGTTAATGACTTACCTGTTGAATCACCAGTATCTGAGATGCTAACTGAAGCAGGAAAGAGAAAGAACAGAAAGATTGGATCTAAAACAGAGAGAGTACTTCAGTGAACAGTGACACTATTGATTCAGAAGAAGAAATCACAGCCAGATGATGTGTGGAAAGTTATGTAAGAGTTTACACCAAGCATCTGTGTAGGAGATTGACAGGGAAGAGAAGAAATTGTTGAATAAAGTCATTATTTTTGTTTTGTTTTTGCGCACAAAAAGCATTCTCGTCAGTTCATAACATTAAGGTTGAACCACTGTAATCACATGGACTATTTTAACAATGTCTTTAGTACTTTTCTGGACCTTGAAAGTGGTATTACGTTGCTTTCCCTTGGGGATCAAAAACCTCTAGGATTTCCTCAAAATATCTTAATTTGTGTTCTGAAGATAAACAAAGGTCTTACAGGGTGTGGAACGACATGAGGGTGAGTAATGACAGAAATTTCATTTTTGGGTGAACTAACCCCCACCTGAACCTGAAATCTATCACTGTAAAGGTGTACCTGTACTTCTTGCTATCATAAGCCAAGGTAAGATGACGTAAAATTAGAACAGCCTTCTGTCTTGACTTATTCGGTCACTTTCATTACTTTCACTTTTCTTGTGCGCTGACTTGTTTAATCAACAGAACAGCCAATCAGCATTCTCTTTCTTACTCATGCTCAGACACTGATTCGACATGTTGAACTGGCTGAACTGCTGCAAAAAAAAAAAAAAAAAAAAAAACAGCACGACAGACACATATCCTTGTCCCAACATCACAGGCCTAAAATGTCTTAATGGATTTGAATGCATTGTTTTATTAAAACACAACAGAGAGCCAACTGACCGACATTGTCTCTTTCATTTATATTTCATTGTCATTTACTGCTTAGGCTGTGTGTCCACAAAATAATTTTTCCCCCAAGGTTAGTATTTTTCCAGTTATTTTCAATGGGAGCACGATGTGATAAGAGTCTAGCAACAAGCAGTTTGACACGACTACGAGACGCGACAAAATCACTAAAAAACCACAGACAATCAGAAGAGCGTGTGAGTGGGCTCTTTCTGCAAGCCCCACACTGGCAACAAATGGCTAAGTCCATAATTTCATTAATATTACACCATGTAACCATGATTAAAGGAGATCTATTATGCCCCTTTTCACAAGATGTAATATAAATCTCTGGTGTCCCCAGAATGTGTCTGTGAAGTTTCAACTCAAAATACCTCACAGATCATATATTATAGCTTGTCAATTTTTCCCCCTATTTGGGTGTGAGCAAAAACACGTCGTTTTTGTGCGTGTCCCTTTAAATGCAAATAAGCTGCTGCTCCCGGCCCCCTTTCCAGAAGAGGGCGGAGCTTTAACAGATCATGCTTCAGTTGCTCAACAACAACAAAGCTGGAGAATCTCACGCAGCCAAAATGAGGATTGTCAGTAACGGTGTTCAGCCTTACATTGTTCAAACCGGAGTCAGACACTGATGGAGAGACTCAGGAAGAAGTTACGACTTTTAGAAGGCAACTGGATGTTTCTCAATTCTAAATTCATGTAGTTGCTGTGGAGTTAATGTAGTTCATGTGCCGTCATGTTAATCTTTTGTGTAAAACCCATATGGACACCCACTATACACAGTGTACCTGTTTGCCAAACAGAGCCATACACAGCAGGCTAACGTTATTGATTGCTATGAAATGCTGAGAATGGCCTAATATTTTTTTCCAAAATATTGCTTGGACAGAAACGCTCCTTTTTTAGCAATCAAGCTTGCCAGGGTCAACTTGCAGGCTATCCAAGCTAACGAGACTCTAAATAGTGTTCTGGGGCGGTAATATTATAATAAGTTCCCCTTCCTACAACACAAGGGGAGTGAAATCTGAGCGGCTTGTATTATTTAAAGGGGACCTATTATGCAAAATTCACTTTTGCATGGTGTTTGGCTATAAATGTGTGTTGGCAGTGTGTGTACACAACCACCCTATAATGATAAAAATCCAACCACTCCTTTTTTTTAATCCCCATAAATCATAAGCAGTGTCTCTGAACAAGCTGTTTGCAGGTTCCTGGCAATGTGACGTCACATTAGCCACAGGCCCCGCCCACGAATGTTGACAGACACTGCTGTTTTAACATAGAACCGCCCTGAGCGAGTTCACAGCGAGTTGTACACAGTCTGCCATTGCTGCACTGACGAGAATGTCTCCCAAGCGTTTTAGGTGTTCTGTAGCTGGATGGATTAATCCACATAGCTCTCTCAATTTACTCCTGAAATCTGAGCCGCTGAAGATGAGGTAGATTCATTTTGTTTTCGAAGAAAATGCTCCCTCAACTGTACCGGAATTCATTTATGTCTGCGCGAATCATTTCACACCGGATTGCTTTGTGAATGAATGTCAATACAAAGGGAAAATACAATACAAAAGGATAGATTAGTACAAACTGTTCGTTATCCAGCTTACAGCCTCCAGTGATACTGGATACGGCAGTAATTGTAACAGAGGGGAGCGGGACAACAGAGTTGGAGATCCACATGCAGGCTTTAATAAACAAGAAGAGCGTAGTCGTACAGGCAGTGGGTCAAACACCAGCAAACAGATACAGGAAGGCAAGGCAAAAGAGTAATCCAGAAACAGGCAAAGGTCAAGGCAGGCAGCAAGCGATCGTCAAACAAGGAAACAGTCCAGGGTCAAAAACACAGGCAAGGCTAGGCAGCAAACGATAATCAAATAAGGAAACAGTCCAGGCTCAAAAACAGGCAAGGACAAGGAACAAACAGAATGCAAACAAAGGCTAGACACTCGACAGGGCAGAAACATTCGACAAGGCAGAAACAATACTCAGCTGTCTGTCTGTCTGTCTGTGTCTGTCTGTGTCTGTGTGTGTGTGTGTGTGAGTGTAGCTTATAAAGGGTCACTGATGGGAAACAGGTGTGAGTGCATGATTGGTTCCTAGATGGGGAATTGTGGGAAATGGAGTTCATATGATAAAACAGAACACAGACCCAGGGCACATGTAACAGTAATAAAGGAGAGCACTTTATTACAGTTCATCGGAGTTGATTTACGGATTTAAAGTTTACCACCCGAAAAGGCATAAGGTCCATATATATTTGTTTACTGTTAGTTGTAACGAGTGCTTCTGTGTACTTCGCTGTGTATGTTGATGATAATGCAAGGGAGAGAGAGAGTTTATGGATAATATTTTAATGCACACTTGCACTGTGTTTTATTAAGCTCTTACAGTGATTTTCTAGAGTGAAAACAGACGCTCCATATTTTGTGTGAAGTACAATAAACGTTATAAAACTCATCTGTAAACTGGCTTGTACTAATATAGTGCATAAAAACAAGAAGACAATATAAGTTATAACCGTAATTGAACTAAACTATACCTGTTCTATCTCCATGCAGCATGTATTCGCAGTTTCTGACATTATAGTGCATCCTGACTGACTCTTGG
This sequence comes from Ctenopharyngodon idella, assembly GCF_019924925.1. NCBI lineage: Eukaryota > Metazoa > Chordata > Actinopteri > Cypriniformes > Xenocyprididae > Ctenopharyngodon > Ctenopharyngodon idella. The sequence continues at coordinate 4,217,015 of NC_067229.1, forward strand.
CACCAGAGAATGAGCTCTTGAAGCTCCGCCTTCTTAGGCCCAGCGCAGCAGCTCATTTGCACTTAAAGGGCACACACTGAAACGACCCCCAAAAAGTGGCAATTTTAACATGCTATAAAAAATTATCTGTGGGGTATTTTGAGCTAAAACTTCACATACACACTCTGGGGACATCAGAGACTTATTTTACATCTTGTAAAAGGGGGCATAATAGGTCCCCTTTAACATGCTGGCAGAGAAAGGATTGCCAAAACAAAGTTACTGGGTTATAATTTTTCACGTTCTCTGGGTTGGTAGATGCGACCCGATTATAGCACTTAAACATGGAAAAAGGTCAGATTTTCAAGATATGTCCCCCTTAAAATACATACTGAGTTACTGAAACAATCTTTGTCATAGAATATACTCTTTTGTTCACATGAAGTTGACAGTTTGAACGTTCTTGTTTATATTTATTTATTTATTTTCACAAATTATCCATTGTTGCTTTCAGTCAAACGGACTTTCAGTTCGGCTACAAAGCTGGGAACACACGATATTCAGACTCACATTATATAAACATTAACATTATATAAAGCACATAAACAGTACCTGAGATTATTAGCATTGCCATACTTTGTGTTGTTGTTTCAGCCACGAGATCTAATGTCTCACCGACTAACCACTACATCCTGTTTGTACAACAATTCGTCAACCCAGTGGTAAACAATTGAAATTTTGAAACATTTTGAAACACTTATGACGTAATGAAGCCTCGTTTACTGAAATCATGTGACTTTGGCAGACTGATGCACGTTCCGAACCACTGATTCGAAACAAAAGATACTTCGAAGCTTAATGAAGCAGTGTTTCAAAATCGCCCATCACTAGAAATTGTTGAATAAAATCATTATTTTGGTTTATTAGCGCACAAAAAGTATTCTCGTCGCTTCATAACATTAAGGTTGAATCACTGTAGTCACATGAACTGTTTTAAATATGTCTTTCTGGGCATTGAGAGTGTAAATTAACTTGCTGTCAATGCAGGCCTCACTGAGCCATCAGATTTTATTAAAAATATCTTAATTTGTGTTCTGAAGATGAACGAAGGTCTTACAGGTGTGGAACGACATGAGGGTGAGTAATTAATTACAGAATTTTCATTATTGGGTGAACTACCCTTTTAAGAGTCTCTGATAATAATTAACATCTGATAATGATTTGGCTGTTTTTTTATTGATTCAGCGTTTTTTATTTGACTGTAAGGCTGTTTTGTGAAGGCAGTAAGTGTGAGAATCATTAAAAGCAGGACAGGAAGAAGCCCCTTCACCTAGAAAATAAACACACGTGCACTGAACACACACTTTTCATCTCTGAAAAAAAAAACGAACCACTGCAGGTTTCAGTTTGACTCAGAATGGCTGTGAGATGTCAGACAGTTTTACCATTTTTCAGACGTTTCACACTGAATAAAATGTTTCACATGATTGCTGTGTTCTGTTTGTGCTCGTGGCATCTGATCGGTAAGTTGTAAATATATGTTTTGTTTTTTGCTTAATATCAGTAGCATTCACAGATGGTAAAAGTCATAGAAAATAATGGAAATCGTCTGGGGAAAACTTAGCACATTAACTTGGTATGATAAAAGTTGATTTGATTTATGATTCATAGATTTCAAATGAATTGATGGAATTCAAAAGCAATTCTTGCAAATTCAGAAGAATTCAGTATAATTTTTAGATTTAAATAAAATGCATTTAAATGATTTTTTAATACATTCTCAAATGTGTTTTGAACTAAAAAAAATAAATAAATAAAAAAAAACACATTGAACTGTTACTGCACCACAAGGCCACATGGCTGCACTTTATTTTACAGTCCTGTTCCCTATGTTAACATTATGTACTCAATATAGTAATTACTATATCTGGGTAATGTCTAAGTACTAACCTTGAACCTACCCCTAAACCTAACTGATGCTCAAGGCAACACATAACAGTAAGAGCCAAAGGGGGTAAACTTTTGAACAGGGAGATTGGTGGAAACTTATTTTGTTTCAAGATCTTATTTTTAGCATTGCCCTTTAGAAGCTAGAGTACATAAGACACTTACGTGTTTCAAGACAATATAAGAATGAGTTACCCTGATCATCCTGTGCAAAAGTTTCCACGCCCTGACCCTCAAAGCATCATGTTGCCTTCTTGTTTGCTCCTTCTGTGACAGATGTATATCATAGTTTTCCTCAGGTTAAAAGATCATTTCCAAAATCATGCATTCAATGTTGGAATGGGTTTAAAAATGCAGATGATGTTGTAAAATCAAAGGATGTTTTGGACCTTGAGGATTCTGAAGAAAAGTGGGCAGTTTAACCTCCCCTAAATAAAAAACTAGTGCTGTCAATATTTACGCGCAGAGCATTTTAATATGAACTAATTTTTCAGTTTAATCATGTTAAAATATTTAACAGCATCCATTTTTTCTGTCATAATTTGGCTAGTGTTACATTATATGATCACGCTCTTATTCACACAAAATACAAAACCATTCAAGCATCACAAGACAAACGAGAACGCGTCTGTGACACACACGACTCATATGCGCAGAAAGACGCGTCATTATCGAGTTCTCTTTCAATCCCTGAACAAACAACACACAGAATTATGACAAAATGTCTGTTTTGTCAAGTATCCTCATAAGAGCAGTCTTAAAAGAGTTAAATAACGTCTTAAATGAACTTAAAGAGTTAACTAATAAACCAGTTGCTGTGATGTCTGTCATTAATGTTAATCAAAGAACAAAGGTAATGGAGAAAATTGTAGCTTTAATTAGGATTAATCTATATTTAATTTATAATTTATGCAGTGAAGTAACTTTATTCAATTTCTGTATATTTCTACCTGTTAGACAGAAGGAAGGCCACAGGTAAATATGACATGTATTATAATGGGTTTATGTGAAGACTGTTTTAAGTTCACTTAAATTAAAAGTTGTTTTTTTAAAGACTAACAAATGTTGAAATTGATAGCTTTGTTTTACTGTAATGTTGAATGTCTATAATTAATGTTAAAAAAAAAATCAATTTCATAGAGACATCAGTAGCTGTATTAGTATCAGTGATACTGGCCTCCATTCATAAAAAGAACAAATATTTAAAATATACTGTCTTTAAGTTGTTTCTACATTCATTTGGAGAGTAAGTGTGAAATTATTACAATATAAATATATTAAAAACTCCAATGTTTTAATCGTGAATAATTACAGAAAAAAATGTGTGATTAATCCAGGTTTTTTTTTTTAATCGACTGAATTTTTGATGAACATATCAATTTATGAAAAAAATGAGTGCATATTTTAGAGCTAAGTATATCTAAGCAAAACTATTCTATAATTCATTAGAAAAATTACACTATTTTTAATTTTTAATTTTATTTATTTCCATGATTTTTCATGGCCTGGAAATCCATCCATCCTCCACACCACAAGATGCTAACAAGTCCTGTGAATTTCCAGGTTTTTCGTCACAGTGTATTAGTGGCTTGAGCTTGACTAGAGACTAGAGCAGTGCAATGTAATTGTTTTAAAGATGCATTGTGACGTGCATGATGTGAACAATTTTGCATTGATGCATAAAAACAAAAGAATCGGTTGTTAAAAAAATGTAATTACTAAGTATGTAGGATAAATAAAGAACTCTCATTATATATTAAGTTGCGTAGGCCCATGTCTATCGGAAACTAAGCACGTGCGTCTGATGTTTCAGTTTCGGTTTTGTTTTTTCTTTTATGAAAAGAACATGCATGAATGTGAAAATAAAGTGCGGGACCTGCTTGATCTTAAACAGAGTTATTAAATGAAATAAGCCATGAAAAAGATCTCACTCGTGCTGACTGACACACAGAGAAAGATGCCTCTCAACTGCTTCTCTTTCAAAGACCAGTTCTTAAAAAGAAACATTCTTAGTGAGCATAGCATTTTAATATGAACACTAATAGGTTCATATTAGGTTCTATAATAGGTTTTTTTTTCTTTTTCTCCAAAGAAACTTTTTGCACTATAAAAAACTTTTTGTGCAATGAAAAGTGGATCTTAAAGGTTCTTCAAAGAACTATAGATGCCAATAACCTAAAATACCAATAACAGATACCAATAACCACACTTTATTGTGTCTTGGCATGTATTCACACAAACATAATCTGTTATGTCTTAAGTGAACAGTTGGGGAAAATCATCTAAGATTTACTAAACAGGGTAAATTAGCGTGACATTGGTATAATCCCATAAAACCACTAATGGGAGTGGAAAGTTACTGAAAATGAGCACATTAAAGAACACAGATGCAGCCAGATCATTTCCATAATCACCAACGCATGCAGCGCAAATTAGTGTCTGGTTTAAGACATGCTATTTTGGGTGTCAGATAATGGCTCAAATACCAGTAAATTGACTAGCGCAAACCTTAGTAAATCACATTCAAAGTCCCCGTGAAATCAAAATTAAAGTTTTTTAGCTTTTAGTATGATTATGTTAGCCTTAAGGTTATGAATAAGCTGGTGTGTTCCAAAACAATGACAAAATTTGCATTTAGGAGAAATAAGCATTCAAAACTTACCATCTGTCACTTCCGCTAAAATGGATCGCGGATTTTCATGACATCACTGCGGACTTCAGCTTCTCATCAAATCTTCTGTCCAATCAAATGCTCTCTAGAATCTAAAGTCCCGCCCCCTCCTACACTATAAACAGACACTGAAGCTGCGGCTGAAATCGGTCATTTGTTCACACATTTACTAGTTTCTATATGGTGAGTGGCACATAGAGAACGATTCAGACAGTGTAAATATGCTTTCCATTGACGCGAATGAAGTCTGTTTTCATGTTAGTGCAAGTCCAGAGACACGTGCCAGTCCAGAGACACCGAGCAGATCATACGCGCGAGTCGGCACAGACCACAAAATGTCCGGATATATTTAAATTCTACAATGCTATATTTTAAAGCAATGTAGAGGAGATTTGGAGGAGAAACAGGTAAAGAGATTATGAGGAAAATGGGGTTTTACGAGCTCAAGGGCTTTGGCCAAGCTGTGATCTAGGCAAAAACGCTATTGGATATTTTGAAAAAGGGGAGGAGCTTCTATATATCCCACCCTGTCTTCCTGTTTCACTGGAAATTTCGTCAACACAGTGAATAAAGCTGCGCGTTCCAGGGCACTTCAGTGGACCTTTAAGCTAAGTGAAAGTGATGTGACGTGTGGCCAAGTATGGTAACCCATATGTGTATGGCTCTTAATGTACTGTAACAAACCTGTTGCCATGTGTCATTAATGTTAATCAAACAATAAAAGAATGAATCACTTGCTGTTCTTGACTAGGGCTGTAGCTAACGATTATTTTGGTAATCGAGTAATTGTTCGATTATTCTAACGATTCCTTGAGTAATCACGTGTTTTATTGAACAAAACTGTCAAAATACATAATGTATTGAACTGAACAACTAATGTTCTTTATGTATAACAAATGCCTGCAGAGGGCGCCAGTGGCCTGACGATTGTTTTTACACTCTAAACGCGATCTAATCCTTGTTTAATATTGGCTTACAACATTTATTTCAACTGTCCAATTAATCCTTAATATTTGGCCATTTCTTTTCGACAGAAATGCTACAACCACCGTAATTTCTTGAAGAATAACATGCAGACTTAAACGAGGGCTTAAACTTATATTTTGAAATCGCGACGAGCAGTTAGCACAGTAGAAACATATTGTATAATGTATTCTCCTGCTTTTGCTAACTTTTATAGATGACTTACCTTACAAATCTGATTAAATGTCGCACATTGCGTTTCCAGATGAACATTAAAAGCAATCCAAACTCACAGCATATGCAGAGATGGAGTTTGCAATAACCTACACGTATGTAAATAATTACAGCGCATATTAAACCTGCAGCACAAACATTTATTTAATTAATTCACAGCCTTTGTAAAGTCACAATAGCATTATGCTTTGTTATGATTTTTAAACGGGGTTAATATCGTGCAGCCTCAGAAAACGGTCTAATAATGCGTTTCATGGATTCTCGTCCGTGGAAAGCGGCACTTCCGGTATTTTACCAGTTACTCGACACGGGCAAATTGAAATCGAGGATTTTTTTTAAATCGAGTATTCGAATTTAATCGAGGAATCGTTACAGCCCTAATCTTGACTGAACTACTTTTGCAGCTTTAAAAATAATCAATTCATTTGTAATGAATACACTATGCAGTGAAACTGTTTGTTATTTGCATCTTTGTTCTTATTTTTACTAACAAAGATAATTTAACAAAAAGAGCTATACTGTGATTATTAATATAGTAATTATTATTAATATAATAATTGGAGGAAAAGATGCATCATGATACTTAGAGAATCGTTTCATAATCAAATCGTTACCATCAGAATCATAATCTAAATGAATCATGAGGCAAGTGAAGATTCACACAATTGTGTGCACAATTATGAGACAGCTGTCATTTGCTCATGTGATAGTCCTGAACACCAGCAAAAGTCATTTAAATTCATTAGTAAAAAAGATCTACCAATCTAAAGCAGTAGCGTGCAGTGGTGTTCTGAAATGAGGAGGCAAACAATGACCACAGTTTTTTATTTATTTTAATTTTTATAACTCAAATGTAAATTCATGTCCATTACTTTTTTCCTCGTTAAATGAACGTTACTTTACATCAAAAAAGAAAAAAAGAAACCAAATACAATTCTATTTTTTATTTTTACATTTTCAATGTAATTAATATTTTATTTATTAAAACCAAGTCAATCTCATCAAGTTAGTGTTTTAAGCTTTTTTACATTTATTCCAAAACAATAACTAAAGGCAGTAACAATTTAACCCTGTATGGTATGCAATATGATATCAATAAGGAAAATATTATTGGTGGTGTTTTTTCCTGCTTAAAATTGGACAATAACAATATCAATAAACATTCTCATTCATTTATTTATTTTTAAAAAGTTCATTCAAAAGTCTAATTTTATTAAAAACAAACTAAAATAGACTATGTTACCTTGAGGCAACACTGTACCATAGAGGGTTAAACAATATATTTTATGTGTGTATTGATTTTCAGCTGTTCTTTTTAATAGTCAACTTATTTCGGATCATCACTCATGCTCGGTAAACACTGTCACAGACACGAAGATCTATCTTTAATTTCACTAAGCTCACTAAAAACACGTGCAGTCATCATGTTTTCAGGTCTTTTCAAGTTTGATTTTGACGTGACTTTTTAATTAGTCTTTCCATTGACGCCATCATTTTGTTCATTCAGACTGACGCGCGGAACGCGCACGTAAACAAGAGGCGGGATTTATCACACAAACCAATCATATCCAATCATAACCGATCATATTCAATCATAGTGCGATGGAGACGTTGCCTCCTCTCATGTTACTTTCTCCCATTCATTCTCTATTACCCCCCACAAAACCCACCGCACGCTTAGGGGGTGTAACTGATTTTCTATGATGGGGAAGGAGGCAGGAGAGACGCGGACTCCTGCTGTAACTTTACCTGCGGGTGTCGCTGCTGGACAGTGTTCCTTTAGAAAAACGAGTGACTTGTACACTTTTTTATTGTTGCATTCTGTAATATTTGCGTTGCTTTATTTTTGTAATATGGATTATTTTCTCATCCTAAATTTTTGAGGAGGCATTGCCTCCCTTGCCTCCTTGGAGGAAACGCCCCTGATCTAAACTTCCCATATTTAAGAATATCAAGGTGTTGAAAGTATGCAGGTGAATTCAAATTTTCATTTTGTTATTGACTTTGTTGCATTATACATTTATTGTGCTCTAAATAGCAGATAACTTTAAAACACCATTAATAACATGCATGATTGCTGTTCTGAATGGTTTTCAATTAACTTTATTTACAAACTACAGATGATTTCAGGTTTTGTAAACCTTCAGAAATCTCAGTCTGTGTAAAATATGTTTGTTCTCCAGGTGTGTTTGGTGATTCAGTGTCAGTGATGGAGGGAGATTCTGTCACTCTACACACTGATGTTACTGAAATATGTGACGACGACGACATACTGTGGAAATATGGAGCTGAAAACTCTCTCATAGCTAAAATGAAGAAACAGAAGCAAAATTTTTTCACATACAGTGATGGTCCTGATAGGAGATTCAGAGACAGACTGAAGCTGGACGATCAAACTGGATTTCTGACCATCACAAACATCACAACTGAACATGCTGGAGTTTATCAACTAGATATAAGTGGAGCGAAAAAATCATCAAAGACATTCAGTGTTTCTGTATATGGTGAGTAAAGATTGTTTGTTCTGCACATCACATATTCTTGTTTTTGTTTTTAAAAATATTCTTGTTTTATTCTTTTAAATATTCTTGTTTTTAAACATTCTGTCGTTTGAGATGATAGAAACACTTGCTGACTGTCACTCACTCAACATACTCAGCTGGAAAAAAGATTGTTTAGATTTAAAAATATTTCTGTTTATTATCTCATGTTTTCCAGCTCGTCTGCCTGTTCCTGTCATCAGCAGTAACTCTTCACAATGTTCTTCTTCATCATTATCTTCAAATTGTTCATTGGTGTGTTCAGCTGTGAATGTGAGTCATGTGACTCTCTCCTGGTACAAAGGAAACAGTTTATTGTCCAGCATCAGTGTGTCTGATCTCAGCATCAGTCTCTCTCTACCTCTGGAGGTGGAATATCAGGATAAAAACACCTACAGCTGTGTGCTGAACAATCCCATCAGCCACCAGACTCAACATCTGGACATCACTCAACTCTGTCACACATGTGCAGGTACGACAGCGCTGATATATGTGATTATGTACACATTCACTTACACTAATGACTGTCTCTCTTTTACTCTCCTTCACCTCCTCCAGACTCAGTCTCTCTGATAGTGTTGATCTCTGCTGCTGCTGCTGCTGGATTTTTGTTGATTATATTTGCAGTTGGAATCTGGTGCATCTGCAGGAAACATAAAAAATTAGGTCAGGAGATCATCATTTGTTAAAATAATTATTTTTTATAATGCACAAATTTCAATATAAGAATGAAAACTGTTGTTTTAACATGTATGTGTTATATAATTGTTAATGCAGACAAGACCCAGGAGAAAGACAAAACTGATTCAGCATTGTGTAAACCAACAACACGAAAGAAGGTAAGATCATTTATGACTGTGTTGCAAGAAGTTGTTGCAGTCAGTTCGTGTGACTGAAGTTTGCAGCATCAGACGGTCAGTGAACAGACGTGGATGGCCAGCATGTTCATTAAAAGCATATTTTTATATTATAGGCTACTACTGTTTTCACCTCATTGTCAATACTAACATAGTACAGTACATCCATTTTGCATACCTATAATTAGCACAAATCAAAATATATTAGCTCTCAGAAAAGTATTGTATGTGCTCCTCAATAACAATAAACTACTATTATATTCAATAATAAGTTCATCCAAAAAAGTTATTTTAATCACCGTACTGTTACAATACCTTCAGACAGAATGAGTCTCGATTCACTTTCATTACATCTATTTTTCCACACAATAAAAGTGAGCTGTAACTGTCAGTCCCTAACTTTCTGCCTACCACCACCTTTGGTGTTTCCCGGAGGAAAGTTAGTTTATCTCCATTAAGGATAACGGTAGAGAGACTTGATGAGAAAGTAGTGCCAGATGCACCGTGTACGCAGAAACAAAGGTGTGTAAGTAAAATAACGAAAACTGTCTTTGAAACAAAAAGCACCTAACCATACAACGGGGTGTGTTGTCTTTTTATCCGGTGTTACTGTTTAACTGATGTGTGATTTGTTGTGACTCCAGATGTGAACGAGTGACCGCAGATTCGTCAATTCCTGCGCAGTATGTCCATTACAGACAGTTATACATTCTTACTACATTTTCGTATTATGATTTCGTTACCTAAAAGGGCAAAAGTCCGATAAGTAAATAATAATAAAAAATGCCTACAAAGTCAAAGGCGTCCATTAGTTGAGCCGAGCTGATCATAATCACGAGAAATAACAAAAAAACCCGCAGTCATCATGTTTTCAGGTCTTTTCAATTCTTTTTAATTAGTCTTCCCATTGACGCCATCATTTTGTTCATTTTGCCCCCCCCCCCAAAAGGATCTTGATATTTAAATAAGCTTTTCTCTAAGCATGTTATTGAATTTGCAATGTGCCCAAGTTAAAGTCTCCATGAAATCAAAACTTAAGTTGTTTCACAATAAACAAAATGAAATAGTAGCCTACATAGTTTGTGCAATTACTTTTATTTAAATTGAACGTTAAAAGTTCATATTGATGTTCTATTCTGTAACTAATGTTAACACACTGTCAGAATAAAAAGGTTGCATTTTATGGGTGCAACAGCCTGTCACTGGCAGTCCCCTATGAAAATTAACCATTACAACAGTGACCTTAGTTCAGGTAGGCCTATAGTATTTGTAGATTTCCATGGTTACCACTACAAGTAAACATTTTAACCATGTGTAAACCAAAATATAATCGAATAAGTTGCAATTAAGGCATATTGAATGTTAAAATACCTTTCAAACATAATGTTAAGTGGGTATCATTACCCATTTTACTCTTAGTAATTCAATAATTTAAGAAATTTTAAAATCTATAAGTTCAAATTAGAGGTATCGTATCGGTACGATATCGGCCTTGAAAGTATCGGTATTGTATCGAAAAAAAAAAAGTGGTATCGCCCATCCCTAATAGGGAGATAGGAGGGTCTGTATCTCTTACCATTGGAGAAAGCGTAATGGCTAACTTAATCACGTGCTCACCTCTCAGCCTATCGTGTAATGGCAGTGACATCAGTTGCAACATTCCCTAGTCTGCCTTCTCTTGAAAAAATACATTTTTATCAAGCTAAAATCTACATATAGTTCCCAAATAAAGTATTGTTTCGTGTAAAACATGCTGAAGATTAACAAACAGGCTGTTGATTAATTAAATGATTAGCTATTTCCCCACAAAAGCTGTTTAATCAGCATAGTGAAGCCTCTCATCCATTGACATCCATTCAGAAAACAGCCTCTGGTCTCCTTTCCTGTGTACCGCCGGGGGCGTAGCGTTAGCATTAGCCGTTACTCTTTTTTGGCTAAAGGTTGCAGGCTTGCCTTCCAGTGGCTTTGGTTATACATTCTTACTACATTTTCGTATTGAGATTTCGTTACCTGAAAGGGCAAAAGTCCGATAAGTAAATAATAATAAAAAACGCCTACAAAGTAATCAAAGACGTCCATTAGTTGAACCGAGTTGATCATAATCTAGGGTGACCAGACGTCCCCGTTTTCCGGGGACAGTTCCGGTTTTTGGTGCGCTGTCCCTGGAAATGTCCCCGTTTTATAGCTCGTTCAAAACAACCCGCATATAGGCTACATTGCAAAAAGCCCGACGAGTATACAGCAGCCTGCTGGAGAAATTGTGTAGTGATCATATTCACCAACAGAGGGGGCTGTGCAGCTACACTTGGTCGCGCGCGCGCCGCTGCTTCATGAGGAACGGAATCTGGATCTGGACCAGAACATTATCGTCAAATATCAAAATAAACATCGTTATCGGTTTCAAGGTAGTAACATACTAACTATTCATGTTAAATTAAAGTAATACTGTTGGTATGTGTTATAACAGGGTGCGAGATTGTTTTGCACTATTTTAAACGTCCACAAAAGTTCCGCAGTCACGAGGCAATTTCCACACACACGTCTTAACTACGTGGTGAAGGTACACTCAGATATGAATAAATAAAAAATAAAATAAAATAATACACGTACTTTGTGCTTAAAATGAGTCTAAAATGCAAAATAATAGTTAAAAATAGTTAAAAGTTAAAACAGTTGTAATTTCTGTATACAGTAGCTAAAAACAGCTTGTGAAAATTAAAACATTAAATTCAATAATGTTAAAAAAAATTGTTAAATGCTGTTTTATATTTATCTTCTTATATTTGTGTTGTTTTATTTTTGTAATGTAATGTGCTTTTGTAAAGTCATACTAATGTTATAATAGGCATATTGTTTTGAACTGCTTTTACAGTGGTTACTAATCGTGTAAAAGTTTTTTTGGTGAATTGTATTAAAACCAGAGCAAAAATCCTAATAATAAAACTAAATCATAATTATTAATGTAATAAAAAGTATGGAAAAAAAAAAAGTTGAAAGTATTGATTATATTGCTGTCAATGGATGAGTCATGTACCTCTCGGATTTCATCAAAAATACCTTAATTTGTGTTCCGAAGATGAACGAAGGTCTTACAGGTGTGGAACGACATGAGGGTGAGTAATTAATGACAGAAATTTTATTTTTTGGTGAACTAACCTTTTAAGAATACTCACCCTCAAGCCATCCTGTATAATATGATTATCTTCATTCAGACAAACACAATCAGAATATAAAAAAAAAATATCCTGGCTCTACCAAGCTTTATAATAGTAGTGAATGGGACTTGAGATTTTGAAGCCAATAAAGTGCATCCATCCATCATAAAAGTAATCCACACGGCTCCAGGGGGTTAAAAAAGGCCTTCTGAAGTGAAGCGATTTGGTTTTTGTAAGAAACATTGCTATATTTAATACTTTAAAAATTATAATAACTGGTTTCTGGCAACAGCTTGAGTTGAGTTATGGCGGAAGAGTGACCTCTGACCTGACGCATGATGTATTGACGAATGTGGAAGAGCAGAGGATAGAGCAAAACAAAACACCACTCACAAACTAGAAGTCTAAAATGTTAGAGGATTTCGATAGTTTATAATGTTTTAAATATGGATATTTAAAACCCATCAATTTGCTTCCAAAGGCCTTTATACTTTTATGATGAATAGATCCACTTTTTTGGGCTTCAAAATCTCAGAAAAAGTTTCTTTCTTCTGAAGAACACAAAAGAAGATATTTTGAAGAATGTTGATAACTAGACAGCTTCTGGTCCCCATTGTTTGTTTTTTTTTAATACGAAAAAGATTTTTGTAGATGAATGAGTTCTAGCTACACTAGCTACAAGTGGCTGATTGTCAGCAAGAAAGTGATTATCATTCATTTGAATAAGCCGATGACTTTCGCCGATATGGGACAGTGACCGTTGACAATGCAACGTGATCAGCCTAATGCAAATGATCAGTACAATACAGTGGAAGGAACGCCTACTAGAAAATATACAGGCTATCCTCCAGATAAAAATATATACATCAACTAGACGACAGTGATCATTAAATAATACATAAGCTACAATCAATTAAAATGTTCAAATCTTTAAAACTTCGACTTATCAAATAAATTCGTTTACAGAAACTTTAATAAGGTCTTGTAAAGCATGCATATTCACTCTGAGTGAATCTGAACCTAAATTCTGTTATTATAATTTTAAAAATGTTTTAAACTGTTGCTTTTGATTGACTGTATATTTTTCCTTGCAGAAATCAAAGGAACCCGTGTATGGAAATATCAAAACCCAACGCTGATCAAATACAACATCTCTGCCAGGATGTTTTTCTCTCTTTAATCTAATGTTTTTTTCTTTTCTTTTGCAGCTCTCATAAGTTGATATTGTTGTATCTGAAATTGTGTTGCTCTGTATTAATTTAATTGAGTGATTCACAAGTGGCAAAGCACCCAGAAACTCAACTAAATGTTTTATTTGTATCTTAACACGCATGGAAATTTACTAACTTAATTAAATATTGATCCCACCCTTCCTGTTTAAAGAGAAAACTGAATATCAATGCACAGTTGTTCACAGTATCTCACATGTTCTGCTAGGTATTTTGGCAAAATCAGCATAAGCACATCATCGCCCTCTAGTGTCCAAAGCAGAAAGTCACATCTCTCTAATAATAGCTCTAATTTTACCGACAGAGTGCGCTATAAATAGATGCTGCAGTTCTCACGGAGGAAAAACTGAAGAACCAATATAAGGAATTAGTAATGGGTGCTTTCGAAACATGGAGCTTCGACACTTTTGCAAATCATTCGTTTCGAACAGGCGATTCAGAGCGTGTATCAAACTGCCACAGTCACGTGATTTCAGTACTGTCCAGAAATTCCAATGGTGCGCCGCTAGGGGGCGATAATCACTGTGAACCATAGACTGTAAAAAAATATGGACGTAGTGTCCGTGAGGTCACCCGTAGATTTCTGAAGAGCATTTTTGAAGCGAAAATGAGGCCGCTGCCATCTTAGCTGCGCGTCACCGCACGTCACTGCCGGATAACTGAAAATGGGCAAAGAGGCAGGATGTGGTTGGAACCAAGGTAACTGGTTGCTGAAACCACGCTGGCCGCGACGTGATCATGTTAGCAGAAAGAGCTATCTATCTATCTTAGATAATATCTCAAATATTAATAAAGATAACAAGTTTATTAGAAAGTTCTAAAGGTGCATTGTCAATCTACGGTGTCTTTAAGATCTGCTCCAACACCAGTAATTAATTTGAGTCGGGTGTGCAAATAACAACACGAAAAATCAAACGGGACTTTATATACCCATTTTATAACCCCAAATTACATACCTTTATAATGAAATAGCGATCGCGAAATGAATCCAATCCGTGGCACTTAATTGGGTAAAATGTCCATGAGTGTCCATTGCAAAACAAAAAACAGTAGGCCTACTTTTTGTCCACAAAAGCGTTAAATTCATGAAATATTGATATATTATCCTCCCGCCATTGTCATTGTAAATCTCACAAACAAAACTTTTAGCCAATGTCAAGACGATCCAACAACGTGTGTTCTGTTTATCTTCAGCATGCCTGCACATTTGACAGACGCACATCTCTCTCGAGTCTCGACCATTAACGCAGCAAGCCATATTATTTTATAACTGTATAAAATAATCCAGAAAAAAGCACAAATACGGCTGAGATGCCAAAAATTTAGCGGCTGGAATTAGCTGAAGTAAAGTGACAGACAGCAGCGGCAATCTACCTGTCACTCAAGTGACCACGCCCTTAATTATGCAGAACTTTAAGGCTTAATATAATTTAAACGGATGAGTTATAAAAAAATTCACTCCCCTCAGAGTTGTCATGAAGGGCAAAATTAGCAGTATAGACCAAAACCACAATTTGTACCAAGCTGTAAACATGTTTTTTCCTGCTGTAAATTTGGTCGTTTTAACATGGGACTCAATGAGATTCTGCTCTCTTTTGGAGCCTGTCCCTAGCGGCCAGTCAATGAATTGCAGTTTAAGTCACTTCCGTATTGGCTTCATGAGAAACTGGGGGAGGTTGCCGCTTGCTGGCTGTGAACCCACGTACTAGAGTGTATGATTTTTACCTTCTCGGATCAGTTTTTATACATTTGTACGCATTTAATAACAACTGTAGTTAAAAGTCTCTTATTGGACTGATTAGCTCTTCATAAAACAAACAAGCCCGGAAATTTAACCTAATAAAATAGGTCTATCACATATTATCAAGACACTTCATATTTAATGGTACTAAATGACTTATTAATTGCCAAGGCCTTCAATAAAACATTTCTAATGTGTTTGTAAAAGCTGTTTTTATGCATGTTTGAACTGAGTTTTCGCTGCTTTTACACTTTTCTGACCAGCAGGAGTCACCAGCGTGTGGCGATTCGAACCAGTGAATCACTTTGCGAAGCAATTGATTCAAAGCTTTGAAAAGCTTCGTTTCTCACATTCTTTCTGTCTGAACACTGACAAAACTAGAAGGAATTAAAAAAATAATTATAAATTATTTTTGGAGAGTGTGAAAAAATGAAAAACTGTGAAGATCTGTGAAAAAGTCTTTCTGCATATCCTAAAGATGGTAGGTAGAGAAATATGACTGGATTCATAATATAACACACGCAAACAAACAAAAAGAACTTTACTGATTTACACTTTTATCAGAGTGAAAACATTCTTAACTTTTAGACAGTTAAATATGATAGTTTTGTTATTGTTTCTCTCCCTCGGTGTCAAACAGTTTCTCATCTTGTTTTGTTCAGTAGATTAAAGAGTCTTAAAGGGATAGTTCACCCAAAAATTAAAATTTTACTCAGGCTTATGTTGTTCCAAACCTGTAGGAGTTTCTTGTTCTGAGTTACTGAACATAAAAGAAGATATTTTGAAGAATGTGGGTAACCATACAGTTGATGGTAGCCATTCACTTCCAGAGTTTTTTTTTTTTTTTTTTTCCTACAATGGAAGTCAATGTCAACAACTGTTTTGCTACCAACATTTTCATGTTGTTCCAAATCTGTATGAGTTTGTTTGTTCTGTTGAACACAAAAGAAGATAATTTGAAGGGTGAGTAAAGACAGAATTTTATTTTTTGTGTGAACTATCTCTTTAAAAATCTGCTCATAGTAGCAGAACAGGAAGAAACTGTGCATCTACAAACTGAACACGCACTGAATGCCCACTCTCACCTACAAAATGTTTGCAGACCCAAGAGAACAAACCACATCTCTGTAGAAAACTGACCGCAGCCACTTTCAGTTTGACTCTTCACATTTTGAAGCAAAAAAAAAAAATTAATAAAGGCCTTCTGAAGTGAAGCAATGCATTTTTGTAAGAAAAATATCCATAGTTAAAGCTTTATAAATTCAAATAACAATTGACCTGTATACATTTCTTTTTTTTCTGCTGTACACAAAGGAAGATATTTGGAAAAATGTTTGTAACCAAGCAGATCTCGACCCCCATTGACTACCATAGTATGAAAAAAATACATTGGTAGTCAATAAGGAGCGAGATCTGCTTGGTTACAAACATTCTTCTAAATATCTTCCTTTGTGTACAACAAAGATATATAATAAAGAAATATATACAAGTTTGGAACAACTTGAGGGTGAGTAAATGATGACAGAATTGGGGGGGTGGAGATGGGAATGCGGGGGCACTGCAATGCGACCGCAAAGGGCACTTTCGCTTTCGCGATCAAAGGGGCGCGCCCCCTGTGCACGCCACTGTCACATCTTGTGAAATGGATTTTCTATGACACCTTTAATGTGAGCCGAGTGGAATATGAGGCCCGATGCGAGGCTTGTCGCAAGCGATTTTTTGTCCAAAAAATCTTCTATTGTGTGGTGTGTCATTACGATTATTTAACTGCTCCCGATCAAGACGGAACATCCCTCAAATCTCAAATCGTAAATATCAAACATGTCTCCCACAGTTTTAAATTCGGTTAAGATTAGAAAATCGTCTAGTGTGTCCCAGGCCTTGCGCGCAGGGGCAGAACACGCGTGCTGGCTGACAGTCGGCTGTAGTTCTCTCGGTGTGTTTACGTGCAGTTTTTTTGCCCCGACACAGGCGACGCAAGGCACAACACTGTCCGCTTTTATCAGTGCTAGTTCTGTGATGTTGGTGTGGTGTGTCCCTAGATGTACACAATGGATGATAGTAGTAGCTTATACTAGTGTAGCAGTACAGTATGCATACCACAAGCCTTATGTTTAGCCTACTAGAACATCATCTAGTAGCCTATCATAACCAGGAATCAGGACCAGGACACTCCACCATTTAAGTATATTAATTAAATAATTTTAAGGACTGATTTAAACAGTTGCCTTTAGTTAAAGGTCTAAGTTGTATTCTTTAATATTTACACCTGTCTATAGACTTCATAACCAAACTTGGTCGGTGTTGTATCATAGCTGGGGGCGTGGCATCGGCGTGGGGGAAAACGATCCTTTCCCTCTGACAGGAAAAGTATAGTGTTAAAGCGGTGGTTCATTGCGATTTCACTTTTTTAACTTTAGTTAGTGTGTAATGTTGCTGCTTGAGCATAAACAGTATCTGCAAAGTTACAGTGCTGAAAGTTCAATGCAAACGGAGATACTGTCTTTTAAAGTTATGGCAGTTTAATGCCTACAAAAATGACAGGTTTGGACTACAACTACAAACCCGATTCCAAAAAAGTTGGGACACTGTACAAATTGTGAATAAAAAAGGAATGCAATGATGCGGAAGTTTCAAATTTCAATGTTTTATTCAGAATACAACATAGATGACATATCAAATGTTTAAACTGAGAAAATGTATAATTTTAAGGGAAAAATAAGTTGATTTTAAATTTCATGGCATCAACACATCTCAAAAAAGTTGGGACAAGGCCATGTTTACCACTGTGTGGCATCCCCTTTTCTTTTTATAACAGTCTGCAAACGTCTGGGGACTGAGGAGACAAGTTGCTCAAGTTTAGGAATAGGAATGTTGTCCCATTCTTGTCTAATACAGGCTTCTAGTTGCTCGACTGTCTTAGGTCTTCTTTGTCGCATCTTCCTCTTTGTGATGCGCCAAATGTTTTCTATGGGTGAAAGATCTGGACTGCAGGCTGGCCATTTCAGTACCCAGATCCTTCTTCTACGCAGCCATGATGTTGTAATTGATGCAGTATGTGGTCTGGCATTGTCATGTTGGAAAATGCAAGGTCTTCCCTGAAAGAGACGACGTCTGGATGGGAGCATATGTTGTTCCAGAACTAGGATATACCTTTCAGCATTGATGGTGCCTTTCCAGATGTGTAAGCTGCCCATGCCACACGCACTCATGCAACCCCATACCATCAGAGATGCAGGCTTCTGAACTGAGCGCTGATAACAACTTGGGTTGTCCTTGTCCTCTTTAGTCCGGATGACATGGCGTCCCAGTTTTCCAAAAAGAACTTCAAATTTTGATTCGTCTGACCACAGAACAGTTTTCCACTTTGCCACAGTCCATTTTAAATGAGCCTTGGCCCAGAGAAAACTTTTTTGGAATGTGTAGCTCTCATGAAATCCAAAATGAGCCAATATTTGGCATGACATTTCAAAATGTCTCACTTTCAACATTTGATATGTTATCTATATTCTATTGTGAATAAAATATAAGTTTACGAGATCTGTAAATTATTGCATTCCTTTTTTATTCACAATTTGTACAGTGTCCCAACTTTTTTGGAATCGGGTTTGTACATTATTGTTTACAGCAGCACTGTGATTCTAACAGCTTCTCAAGTTGTTCTGATCCAAACAAAAAAAAAAATCTTTCTTTTAGGCACACACAGATATCAAGAATCAGCCTGTGAATCTCAACAAGGGTGACAAGCAACTTATTCTGATAAACAGATCAACTCTAAACATTAGAAAACAAGCTACTAAAAAGTCACATAACAACAGCAAAAAATAAAATCGTGAGAATAAAGGAAATTACTAAGACAATTCAGCTCATAATTTATTCATACAGCAATGCTCAATGGGAGCCATGGATGAATTTTGATTGGTGGAACCCAGAATGCACTGCAACATGTTTTATTATTCTCACCACTGTTGAGATTCACAGGCTGATTCTTGATGTCTGTGTCTCTAAATGAAAATGATTTTTTTTATTTTATCAGAACAACTTTTAAGAAATTGTTTGGATTATATTGAAAAAGCTGATCTTCTGCTGTAGAATCACAGTGCTGCTGTAATCAATAATGTAAATCTAACTCAGTGATTCAGGTCAATTAATGATTATGTGAAAACATAACCAACACCCCCTGATCATCTTTTCTCTTTGTTTGTCTGGTTGTTATAATTAAAATTACAACAGCCCAAACAAAATCTAATATTAAAAAGTCAAGGGTCAAGAGCTCAACTAAATCAAATACTGATCTCCATGATGGCGACTTTAAAATTGTGATTTTCTCCTTTGGTGATTCTGCTTGTTAACAAATCACCTTCCTGACACATTTACTGTGTTAAAATCATCACACAATGAATGTGTCAAAATTAACACAACAAGTGTTGTCCCTAAACTCACACACTGATGTGTAAGAATTTAGGCAATTTGAGTCGTTTTTTTAACAAATGCTTTTTGACACATTCTTAATGTCGGTGTTTGACACAGTGAATGTGTCAAAATTAACACAAGTGTTGTCCCAAAACACAAGCATTGATGTGTAAGACTTTTTTTGACTGGACTTGACAAAGAGCCCATTGCAAATTTGATCTTCATGTTCAGAAGTAGCACAGGTGTTTTATTTTTTGTTGGTTGTTTTCCTCTTTCCTTCAATGATTCTGCCTGTTAACAGCAGGTGTTCATCACTAGTGCTTAATTAATGACTTTATGAATTAATGAATTATCTCATTAACTTCCCTCTTGAATGGTCTTGGTCTTGGAGGGTCTGGTCTTGGCTACACCTCTGGTTAACCTTCCTGACACATTCACTGTGTTAAAATCATTGACTCAATGAATGTGTCAGAATGAACACAACAAGTGTTGTTCCTAAACTCACCCATTATGTGTAAGAATTTAACACAGTTTGAGTCAGTTTTAACACATCCTTTATAAGAGTGTAGTTGGAAACACTGCTGTTCATTCCCTTACTTTAAAAACACCTAACTGCCTCAAATCACCTTGCTAAAGGGTACATTTTACCTATAGAGTTGAAAAGGTTTTGTTCAAATGACGGAGTACGATTTTTTTCTGAAAAGTGTTTCAGCATTATTTCCAGCTCTTTCTATGAACACCTTTTTCCCTATAAAATTCACATCCGGTTTTTCTGGCATTGTCTGGGTGATTTTAAGAATAAATGCAATGTATGATTTTCAATTTATGATTTAGGTATATGGTTGTTGATCATTTATTGTGTTTTCACCAGTTTTGAGGTGAAACCAACTAAACAACGCTACTAACAAACTTTTTAGTGATATACTGTTATGCTAAAGATAAAACAAATAAGTTTATAGTGTGAGCTCAAGAACATAATCAGAATATCTCACCTAAAGTTCCCTTGATAGTGGTAAAGTCCAGACACAAACTTATGAGGACATATTTCGCTCCTGCTCCAGTTCCCGCCACTTCATGATGACGAGTACACGGAATGATGGGATGAATAAGTGTTAATTCAACAAACAATACAAGCCACTTTTGTTGTTGTTGTTGGTGTTTTTCACCTGATTCATCGTAATGACAGCACACCTCAACAACACACGGGGATTCTGGATGAGGAATCAATCATGTCTGGAACACAGGACTGAAACTTTCTTGTTGGCACACTGATAAATAGCTACTTCCATGAGCAGGACACATATGCTATTCATCGTTTGACCACCACGGTTTTGTTTTGTTTTTTGGTGGCACAAAAAGTATTCTCGTCGCTTTATAATACTAATATTGAACCACTGTACTCACATGAACTGTTTCAAACATGTTTTTAGTAGCTTTCTGGATCTTGAGATGAAATGTCATTACTGGCCATGCAGGCCTCATGAGCCATCGGATTTAATCAAAATATCTTAATTTGTGTTTCGAAGATGAATGAAGGTCTTACGGGTGTAGAACGACATGAGGGTGAACTAGCCCTTTAACCTCCAACATCTCCAAGTGAAACCGTATAATCATTTGGCCACTAGTGGGAGTCATATCCCCACTTAAACAAGCAGCAGATGCCAAAGCAGTTTCTACTAAAAATCATAATCTAATGTGGGATCTTTTTCAAAGAGTGTGATTTTTTTTTTGTGATGATTTCTGATAACAAACTGCTGCTTTTTGCAGGATACATTTTTTAGGCTGAAGACAGGTGCATAAAACAGTATGCAGACACTAGTATAGTGTAGTAGTAGCCTACAGTAAGCATACTGTACAAATTACAGATTAGACCTTTGAATGCTGCTGTAGTTCAGTGGTTCCCAAACCTGTCCTGAAGGACCACAACACTGCACATTTTGTATGTCACCCTTATCTGACACACCTACTTCAGCAGGTCTTGCAGTCTCTACTAATGAGCTGATGAGTTGAATCAGGTGTGATAGATGAGAGAGACATCCAAAATGTGCAGTGCTGGGGGTCCTCCAGGACAGGTTCTAGTTTGTACCACCACTGTTTACTGATGTCATTGTGTGTTCTGGGAAAGCTGAAGTTGTATGATCATTAAATTCTCGTTTCCAAGAATAAAAAGGTGAAAATTTAATGCATCACATTTCAGAACATAGACACAACTGCTCAAATCAAATCGTGACTCATGTTAGCTTATAGAAACATTAGTGTTAGTAAAAGGCAAGCATCCATGTCCAGTAATTACAGAAAAACCTCCAGGTCTCTGCTTGTCGTGTTTCTTTCATTGCTTTTATTGTTGGGTTTCCTGCAGGAGTAAATGGATGGAGTGCTAGTTGATAACAATGGCATGCAGGTGAATGTAATCAGCACCTGTCAGAGCAGCATAAAACAATAGAGATGGAGACCGCACAGACAGCATAAACAAACACAGCTGCCCAACGATCATCACATAACATGTCAAAGGACATAAAACCATAATATAGTTGCTAATGAAAGTAGTGCATCAGTGTTGGAATCATTTATAACTCAATGACTCAATATTAATTTACTTACCCTATTTCTGATAACACACACAAAAATATTTTAGAGGGACAGAGATTCCAGCCGTTATGAATCACGTGTTTTTAATAACATTTATCATATAAACATACAAAGATTTCTCAAGTTAATTTCCTTTGTTTTTCTGAAAGGCAGATGGTGTTGATGTGGGTTTTACTTCGAGGCACTTTTTCTCTCAGCTGATGTAAAGCTTTGGAATACAGAAAAGAAAATGTATTTAAAAAGAAAAAAAAAAACTGTACAAAAAAAAACAACATTTGTCCTGCGTTAGGACAATTATTACATTCATGTCCACTTATTGTTTTTTGTTAAAAAAAAAAAAAAAAAAAAAAACTTTACTACAGGCTTTTAGCTATATTTGTTTTGACACTTAAATAACTTAACTAACTTTAACCTGACATAAATAAACTTCCATGACACATCTCTATTAAGGCCATTTACATATTTACAATGAGCACCAGATGAAATACAGATCCAAAAATTGGAACAAGGAACAAGCTGAAGGCTAGAATGGCTGAGCAGAGTAATTAAGTGAAGGCAATCGTCTCCATCAAACAGTGATAATATTTGACAAACACATCAACAAAATACAATCACAGCTGAACACAACTACAGATCTGAAAGAGACACAAGATGGAAGAAAAAAGACACGACAGATTTTCATCTCCTCACATGGAAACCAATAAAATTAACTAATCAGCACTTCATTAAATGACACAGATGATTACTTCTCAACTTCAGGGAAGAAAACAGAACATTTTGATTTCACTGTGACTCATTTTTGCACATTTCATCTATGAAGATAAAGATATATTTAACAAATGAATGAAGGCTTACTAAAATTTAATTACCTTTTCTGTAACATTCCTCTATCAAGTATTTTTTAAGTTTAACACCAGAGTAACACAGCCAGTATCACATATGCGTCCAGTTACATGCATAAAAAATACACTCAGCAAAGTGTTTTATTAAGGCTGGTTTTGGTTCCAGAATGGCTGGTGGAAAGTGTTTTCTGATGAAGGTTGATGACTAAGGGTTAGTGTCTAAACTATAAACATTAGCAACATATTGATAACAAACTTTTCCAGTAACAGTAAAAAAAAAAAAAATACCAGGAAAAGCCACCTACAGCATCAGTAGAGCAGACTGTCCTTGTGTTGAGGTTGGTCATAATGCCTGTCTTGTTGAGGAAATTATGGAAAAGCAGTCAGTTCTATCAGTTAACTTTACTATCATAAGAGGATGTAAACGGACGGGTCAAAATAACTGATATGTCAAACCAGATTATAGTGCAAATGACACTGTTTTGTCTGGACCCCTTCAGCTGCTTTAATAAACCTTTACACACTCAACGACATCAAGCACTCGCTGATCTACTGCTGGTAACATGTTGTTTTGTTTCTTTCTTTATTGCTCGTATACTGTTTAAGACTAAGGACCAACAGAACAAATGAGCGTGAGAGCGCTGTAATCCCATAAAAGCGCTGTGGATGGGAGTGTAAAGTTCTGTGGGTGATTTACAGACAATGCACGAAGGGGGAAAAAAGCATTTTCATAATGACCAACACAAATCCACCAAGAGCAGCACAAATTAGCTTCTGCTTTAAGACATGCTTTTTTTGGGGCGTTAAATAATGGTGCAAATACCAGTAAACTGACGAGCACAAACCTTAGTAAATGGTGTTGCGTGATTCAATTAAATACTCTCCCATAAATTTAGCATCTGAAAGGGAAACTCCTACAAATGCATATGCAATAAGGTCAATCACAAAAATAACTGACCATGCTTTTTCAGCACAATTTGTTTTGTTTTTTTACTTTGTCTTTTTTAGTAAATCCTGGAAGTATTTTTTAACATCAAATGAGGGTTCGAACTGGTACAAGCTGTTAGTGAATCTGGCCCTAAATATTTTTATTTATCATTTAAATCAGTTTCTGATTTCATATGTAAATTGGTTTGTAATAGGTGTAATTTGATTGGTATTGGTGCTGATCACTGAAATCTTGGACTCGTGACAATTTCTCTGAAGAGACTTTCAGCTGATCCTCTTCTCTCCACCATTTCCTAATACTCTTCAGTTTCCCTTTCAGTTATGTTATCAAAATGATAAATGTTATATTGTTTTGTTGGCCTGAGTCTGATTCAAGGATGTGTCCACTTCCTCCAAAGGAATGTCTTTCAGATCAGGCGAGTTATTATCTTTTTTCTCCTGTAAGAAAATGGTTTGACAAAGGGTAAAGGTATGAGGAGGAATATTGACATTTAAGTTAGAGTTTCAGTTGGAATTGTCTTTTTCCTGTTGTTTTGTACATTGGATTTCTTTCCCTAAATATTTAACACAGTGTCTTAAACTGCATCAAACTGTCATCTTTTGTGCTACAGTAATATAAACTTCAAGTATTGTGATTTCAGTATCACATCTAAAATAATTACTGATGTACTGGTGTTTTCTATTAAGACACTTGCTTTCTGAAAAAAAAAAATATATATATATATATATATGTGCATGTTTATTAGGGAGTTATTTGTGTTTTGATTGTTTTGATTCTGCCTCATTGGTGAATATCTGCCTCTGTAGTGTTAAAAATAAAAGACAAAAAGAATAAAAGACTATTCACAGTTTAAATGTATGCTATACACCAAGAATGTTAATTATTTAGTAATAGAAAATGTATTCATACCACTGTTCTTTTAAAGGTTTTGTGTGCACAGTAAATCTCATGTATCTTGTTAAATGATCTGTAATACTTACATCCTGTGGTACTGCTGTATGGATCCTGCGGCGATAGTAAACCACAGCAACAGTTACAGCTACAACCAGCAGAACAGAAATAACAGCAACACTTATTCCTGCTACAACACCTGGAGACAGATCTGAATCTGGAACAGCTGAAAACAGACAGTCATTATTACTTAAAATTCTTTAAATGAAAATGCATTGAATGACTGAATGATACTCACCAATGACAGAAACACTGAAGATCTTCATTCTGCTGATGCTGAAGCTGTTCCTGCTGCTGTTGATTTGTAGTTTATAAAGTCCAGAGTCTGTGATTCTGCTGTTCATCATGGTCAGAGATCCATTTTGATTTACCGTCAGTCTGTCTCTGAATCTCTCATTACTTTGATTAGACTGAACATCTGAACAGATTTTATTTGGATCTTCTGTGATTTTAGCTATGCAAGTGCCATTAAAAAACCATGAAATCACATCGCTTGTTGTTTTTGCATCATCAGGATCCAAAGTGACAGATTCTCCCTCCTTTACTGACATGCTTTTGATTTCATCTCGTTCAGCAGCAGAAACACCTGAAACACAAACCAACAGCTGCTGGAAGATCTGTGTGCTGAAAATAATAAACTACACAAGAACTGTAAAGATCTTTTCAGATCTTGACTTTTGATCTGAAAAGAAACCGTTATGAATGATTTGTGCTTATAAACATTTTACATACTTATTTTACATTCAATCCTCATTTAGACAGACAATAATAGAAGCTGATCAGAGATCGCATGATTGGCCGCTCCTTCTGAGTTTAACTGCATTTTCTGATGAATAAAACTGTTAAAACTAACAGCCATTTACACCAAGGATAACTATAAAGATATACTTAAAAATCACTTTTAAATATGAATAAGAGAAGAGCTGACATCGTTAACGATAACAACACAGAGGAATGATAATCGCTGGATTCACAGCTAAAGAACAATTAAAAAACAATGACAGCCAATCAGAAACCATCCTGCTTTAAAGAGTTCAAGCATTTAAAGCGGCAGACGACAAAACTGCAAGATGAACAGAACAACAGGGGTCTTCAACATTTTTCAGCATGTTACTGATCGTGCACATGTATTATTGTCTGTATAATACTTTTCTTTGTTAAAATTGAAATTTACGCATCATAACAAACATACATGTTGCGATGAAAATCACAATTTATTTGTTGTTCACATTGTTGTGAATTATTTTAATGGATTTACAGAGTGATGTTTTTTTAATTTTCCTATTTAGATAAGCAATGAAACATTTACCTGAACTTTAGTTTAAAGTTTATTAAAACTTCACATTTTAATTTGACTGTGAGACAGACAATTAAGAATCAAATCACAGAATCTGAAATTAGTCAGGGTTTTCTAGATGTAATGTGTAAGCAACGGCTCAACAACATTATTTACTCCAAACCTCTGATTCGAAACAAAAGATTCGTAAAGCTTCAAAGCTTCATGAAGCAGTGTTTTGAAATCGCCCAACACTAGATATTGTTGAATAAAGTCGCTATTTTGTTTTTTATGGTGCACAAAAAGTATTCTCGTCGCTTCATAACATTAAGGTTGAACCACTGTAGTCACATGAACTGTTTTAAATACGTCTTTAATAGCTTTCTGGGCATTGAAAAAGAAAATGATCTTGCTGGCAATGCAGGCCTCACTGAGCCATCGGATTCCATCAAAAATATCTTAATTTGTGTTCAGAAGATGAACGAAGGTCTTACGGGTGTGGAACAACATGAGGGTGAGTAATTAATGACAGAATTTTCACTTTTGAGTGAACTAACCCTTTAAAATTTTCAAGTGTTTGGCCAGCCTTATCAACATGAAAAACAAAACTTTTACTCAATGGATTATATATAGCCTCAAAATTAAGTGAAAGCTGGTGTCTTTACAATCACTAAAAATCCATAATTCATCTCAATTCGCAACAAACCTCATTGTGTTATAATGAGAGGATTCGCACGAGCAGCGGAAGTCAGCAGCACTGAACAAAAACTCGTTTTTGAGCGGTGACTGGATCCTAACTTAAAAACCTATGATTGGACACTGCCTTCAAGAGATCAAGAAACAAAAAATTATTTGTGATCAGACATTAATTGGCAGACCCCCCAGTCAAAGACCCTTGGTTACAAACTGAACTTGGAAGAGTTTGTAAAGATTATCTGTATACTGTAGCCTATGTGAATTAATGTACAAGTAAAGACAATAACTCTAAATATCACTCTAAAAAAAGTCAAGAAACACATACTTTAAACATATAAACTGGATTTAAACATTCATTAACGACTCACCAGTGACAGTAACATTGAAGGTCTTGTCAGTGCTGTCACTGCTGCTGATGCTCCTCAGTTCATAAAGTCCAGAGTCTGTGTTTGTGGTGTTTGTGATGGTCAGAGATCCAGTCTGATGATCCAGCTTCAGTCTGTCTCTGAATCTCTCAGTACCTTCATTACACCGAACATCTGTACAACCATAACTGAGATCTCCAGTGATTTCAGCTATGCGAATGTCATTAAAATACCATTTAATAACTTCTTGTTGGTTTGTTTTAACACCAGTGTGAAAAATGACTGAATCTCTTTCTTTCACTGAAACTTCATATGTATCCACACCAGATGCACCTGAAGAAGAAAAATAAGCCAAACAAAAATAAACAATAGTGCTGTGAATTCCCCCCTCCCTACATATCACAAAGACTTTGAATAAAGAAATAAACCGATCAGGCATAACATTATGACCACCTTCCTAATTTTGTGTTGGTCCACCTTTGACTGCCAAAACAGCCCTGACCCGTCGAGGCATGGACTCCACTAGACCCCTGAAGGTGTGCTGTGGTATCTGACACCAAGATGTTAGCAGCAGATCCTTTAAGTCCTGTAAGTTGCGAGGTGGCTCTGCCGGCTTGCCTTCCTCCCATAGTGCATCCTGGTGCCATGTGTTCCCCATAGTGACTCACACGCACGCGGCCATCCACGTGATGTAAAAGAAAACGTGATTCATCAGACCAGGCCACCTTCTTCCATTGCTCCGTGGTCCAGTTCTGCTGCTCACGTGCCCACTGTTGGCTCTTTCGGTGGTGGACAGGGGTCAGCATGGGCACCCTGACTGGTCTGCAGGCTATGCAAGCCCCATACGCAACAAACTGTGATGCACTGTGTATTCTGACACCTTTCTATCAGAACCAGCATTAACTTCTTGAGCAATTTGAGCTATAGTGGCTCGTTTGTTGGATCGGACCACACGGGCTAGCCTTCGCTCCCCACGTTCATCAGTGAGCCCATGACCCTGTCGCCGGTTCACCACTGTTCCTTCCTTGGATCACTTTTAATAGATACTGACCACTGCAGACCGGGAACACCCCACAAGAGCTGCAGGTTTGGAGATGCTCTGACCCAGTCGTCTAGCCATCACAATTTGGCCCTTGTCAAACTCGCTCAAATCCTTACACTTGCCCATTTTTCCTGCTTCTAACACATCAACTTTGAGGACAAAATGTTCTCTTGCTGCCAAATATACTATCCCACCCACTAACAGGTGCCGTGATGAAGAGATAATCAGTGTTATTCACTTCATCTGTCAGTGCTCATAATGTTATGCCTGATCGGTGTATGCCGGGATTCAAAACACATGCAAACAAACGGCAAAACAACAACGTCACACACTGATTCAGACGAGCAGTGTCATGAATGATTTTATGTAACACGCAAAATTCAAAATGTCTCCCCTTTCCATATATTGAGTATTATATTACCCACAAAAATACTTCATAAAATTGTTATTTTCCAGCGCATTAAGATAATACAGTTCCATGTTTTTCTACAAAATATATATATTTTAACATATTATATATATATATATATATATATATTTACAAAATATATTTTTAACCTACTGTTAGAATCTCCCACATAAATAACGTGTTCCGACTACATTATATTTTAAAAGCGGAATATTTGTCACTACATTCAAGCTACTTTTGAACAGTTTATGCAATGATATGATATTATGAAATACAGCCTATACACACAAATTTCACGCCACTGAAACTGTGTTTCATCTGCTTTCGTTTGGGGTTATGGTTACCAGGTGTTACACCGTATTTTGTGACCATGATAGCCTACGCTATTGTCACTCACCCTATAATAATCCTACGATCACAAAGAACGACAACGCCTGTAGAAAGATAAAGTTCTTTAAAGTAAAGATAAAGTTCTTACCATTGTCGATGAAAATCAAGATCACAGCGAGCAAATGAAAGAGAAGCGTCATTTCAGATGCTGTGCAACGAGATCGGTCCACTGGTTAGTCCAGGTATGCCGCCCCATCACGAAGTCACGTGTCTGATATCCCAAAATGAGCATAAAATATGTGGATGGAATTTACTCAACCTCAATTTAAAGATAAATTTATTTGAACACAAAGGAAGATATTTTAAAGAGTAAGGGAAATAGAAGCATTCTGGGGCACCATATTTAGAGTATTTTTTTTTCTACTAAGTAAATGGGACCCCAGATCTGTTTGGTTACAAACTTTCTTCAGAACAACTTCCTTTGTGTTCAGCAGAACAAAGAAATTTAAACAGGTTTAGGACAACTTGAGGGTGAGTAAATGATGACAGAATTTTCATTTTGGGGTAAACTAACCCTTTAAGTAAACTTGACTTAATGACAGGGAACAGATATGTTCCTAATTATGAGTATGTGAATTTTTGTGCAGTGTACATACTTTAAAAGTATATTTCAAGCATAAAAAAATATCTAAATGAAAACACGGTATACTTAGAGCAAAGAAAACTTACAGGTATACTTGCAAAACTACTAAACTAGTAGCTGAGTAGTTTACTTTCATAAACTAAAAAATGTGCAACAAGTGTTTTGTAAACTGTCACAATTTCACTTGTAGTATGAAAAATGTAATAGTCAACTGTGTACTCAAAGATTACTCCTGTTAGTATACTTGTATACACTAAAAAGTGTGCAAATATAGTCCTGAGTAGTATTGAAATAGTACACTTACAAGTATAAAGTATACTACTAGTACATTAATATTAGTATACTTACTAATGTATACTCTAAAAAATGCTGGGTTGTTTCAACCCAAATTTGGGTAAAATATGGACAAACCCATATATTGGGGTAAAATTTTAATTAAAAAAAAAAAAAAAAAACCCAATTGTCCTGATTTGACCCAAATTTGGGTTTTTTTTTTTTTTTTGCGTTTTTTTTTGTATATACTTAATATGCTTTTATATACTTAATATACTTCACCTTTACTTAAGTATACTTAATAAAATTAACTGAAAGTCTACTTATTTTTTGCAATGGAAGCTCAGGTGAAAAAGAGAAGGAAAAACCATGAACTGAGTCCAGAGGAAAAGTATCTTCTTTTGTCTCACAGCACCTTTCATTAAAGCATCTTTCATTATTAAAATCACGGTTATAGAAATATCACTCCTCACAATCAATCAATCAATCAATCAATCAAATCAAAATTACAAAATTAAAACTATATAAAAATAAAAAATATATACATATAAAATAACAATTAAAACCGTATAAAAACAAATAAAAATATAAAAAATTATATATATAAAAAAATTCAATAAAAATGTTGCAGGTCCCGGTGACAAAGAGAGGTTGTTGGTGGTCAGTAGGTCCTGTTACACAAAGATAAAAGCATGTATCTCATGAGACGACTCCAATGAAAAGCATTACAACTACTTTACCCCTTAAACTCACTTCGCTTGGAGAGGAATAAAGTTGGATATGAATATGAGTACCATTACAATCCGCTTGGCTCAGGGCAGTGAAACACAAACAGGGAGGCCACACACAAATTAAATTAACCCAAAAGTAGATATTTATTATAAATGTACATTAATTAACTAAACATTAAAATGGGAAAAAGCTTAAAAGAACAAATGGATACACAAAAACTGTGTTGGACAGGCCTCAAGGTCACATGACAATCACACACATTTATCCTGCTGCT
Source organism: Ctenopharyngodon idella (assembly GCF_019924925.1). Taxonomy (NCBI): domain Eukaryota; kingdom Metazoa; phylum Chordata; class Actinopteri; order Cypriniformes; family Xenocyprididae; genus Ctenopharyngodon; species Ctenopharyngodon idella. The sequence goes on from NC_067229.1 coordinate 4,248,115, forward strand.
TGACTCTAGCCTGTAAACACAAAGAGAGAGCACAAAACAAATATTACCTGTCAACTGAAAAAGGCAAATAAGGGAACAAAAGCCATAGTGATGACCATAACAGCAGATACTGGTAGTCAAGTGATATTTTGATGAGTCAGTCGGAATCATTGTGTTGTCAAAAACATAAGAAAAGGTGGACCAGAGAAACTGATAGTAAGTCATAGTAATGATGTAACATTACCAGTATCTGGATTACAGGCTAAATTCAGAAGCTTTAGTCTGGTCTATCAATACCAGTAACAGATTTTTAACATTAAAATACATTCTCCTAACCCAGTTTATTGTTCACTGACTGTCATTCATGGGTCATTGACCTCCACCAGAAGTGTAAACACTGACTCTCTCAGGCATCATCGAGAGCGGTCCGCTCATGTCAGTCACTTTCAGCTCAGCCTGGCTATAGCAAGAGTTTAGTGCGTGGCCAGTGTGGGACCATGGCTGACATGGTCAGACATTACAGATGTGCAAGACAAGATAGGTGCCCTCACAAGCACCTATAAAAGCAGTGTTTGCAAGTTTTAAGCTGAGGCAGGTGCAATGTGAGAAAGGCGTTAGCAAAACTTCATACTTCAAGTCAATTAAAATGACAGTCAGTCCAGAAAAGATGCATTGAGAATTGCTTTTCTGCACAGAAATAAATGCAGGCTACACCTTGTTAATGACTTACCTGTTGAATCACCAGTATCTGAGATGCTAACTGAAGCAGGAAAGAGAAATAACAGAAAGATTGGATCTAAAACAGAAAGAGTACTTCAGTGAACAGTGACACTACTGATTCAGAAGAAGAAATGACAGCCAGATGATGTGTGGAAAGTTATGTAAGAGTTTGCACCAAGCATCTGTGTAGGAGATTGACAGGGAAGAGAAGAAATTGTTGAATAAAGTCATTATTTTTGTTTTGTTTTTGCACACAAAAAGTATTCTCGTCACTTCATAACATTAAGGTTGAACCACTGTAATCACATGGACTATTTTAACGATGTCTTTAGTACTTTTCTGGACCTTGAAAGTGGTAATTACGTTGCTTTCCCTTGGGGATCAAAAACCTCTAGGATTTGCTCACAATATCTTAATTTGTGTTCTGAAGATAAACAAAGGTCTTAAAGGGTGTGGAACAACATGAGGGTGAGTAATGACAGAAATTTCATTTTTGGGTGAACTAACCCTTTAAAACCAAACCCCACCTGAACCTGAAATCCATCACTGTGAAGGTGTACCTGTACTTCTTGCTATCATAGGCCAATGCAGCTTTATAAGACCTTCGCTGCACGTAACTGCTGTTCTAAGCATTTAAATACACATATTAAATACAACGTGTATGATGTAGTGTTTTAGTTGAAAGTGACCTACGATTGAAAAGGAAATTCAAAAAGGAAAACCAAAACTATAGGCCTGCAGATATACAAATCATAATTCAAAATGGAAAGCAGCTGCTGATTTGTTTATCAATCATGCTGAACAATTTCTTTATTCCAGGCAGCTCATGCTGAAAATATTTGCACAGTGGATGCTCAGGTAAGCTAAGGTAAGATGACGTAAAATTAGAACAGCCTTCTGTCTTGTAACACCTCCTTTGGTTTTTTTTTTTCTTCTTTAGATGTTACTCTGAGGGGTTCAACAGATTTTTGACATGCACTGAATAAAACCTTTTCACAAAACAAATGATCTTCTAAACCTATTTTATTATCCCCACAAGTGCTTATTTGCATGTGTCACAAAGTCAATGAATAAACTTGAGAGCCAGCTTTGTCTCTTTTAAATGAGTCAGTGAGGTGAAGTAAACTTAGCGTTAGTCCAGTCTTTTGATGAGTTGAAGTGATGAAGATGAAATGAGCTTTAAATCCACAAGGTTATTTGAGTGCGATGCAATGTTTGAAGTCCTATAATCCATCATGAGAGAGATAATCGCTCAACGTCATTTGTTGAGTCGCCCACCGTGTGAGTTAAGGCCATGTGCTGTAGCCTACCTACCAGCTTGACTTAAACTGGACTTCGAAGTCTCCAATTACCATTAAGTGCTCTGACAATGAACACCATGATACGACACACGTGACATAAAAAAAGTCCTTTCTATAAAGAAAGCAAATAGCTACTATTAGTGATCTTATTTAACAAACACAACATCAGGAATTCAATCCATACTTACAGTTGAGCAGAAACACAGAGTTCTCAAAGGACTTTAAATGAGCAAGAAGGTAGCTTGAGTTCAAACCATGAGGCTTCCCTCTACCAAACAAGCTAACTTATTCTATGGTGGCCAAGCTTATATGCCCGGTTACCTCCTGGCACTAGTGCCCTCAAGCTGCTCCTAGTGGTACTACAAGTGATTTACACACTACACACTAAGAAAACGTCTCGGTTACAAAGGTAACCCTCGTTCCCTGAAGGAGGGAATGGAGACGTACGTCGAACAGACCAACGAATAGGAATCTTGCTAGAGAGGCCAATCTGCTTCGAGTGTAACTAAAAGAGCCAATGCACATTGGCATGCAATCATATGCATCAGCTGCTCGCCTCGCAGCGTGGGTATTTAACGAGCAGCAGGTGCGTTGCATCTTCAGGTTTTCGCTGAGGAGCTGAACAGGTTAGGCGGCAGCATCAGTGGGGTACAGCGACTGTGGCGACGGGACGTACATCTCCGTTCCATCCTTCAGGGAACGAGGGTTACCTATGTAACCGAGACGTTCCCATTCAGCCGGTCACGTTCGACGTACGTCGGATAGACAGACGAATAGGAATCCCTACCAAAGCGCAGGGGCTGCCCCCTTCCAGCGCTCTGTGCAAGCCTCCTGTACCCCCTTGCCTATGGACGGTGGGACAGGGCTAGCACAGAGAGTGTCGATCACTGCTGTTCCCCAAAAAAACCATTCAGTGAGACTATTGGATAACACTGGGAAAGCGTACCCTTCCACTGAAAGGGAACGCTGCTGAAGCCACATCCTTCCCCGAAGGAGCTATGTGGAGAGTACATATGGACTAACCCCATAGGGCTGTACTACATATGGAAGTACTGGGGTGACTCCAACCTGATGAGAGGGAAAGACACAGGCTTCATTTAGGAGCAATCGTGGAACTACACATATGGGATCCCTGTAGGGTCACACATATGGTACCCAGCCCAAATACGGTTCTCAAGGATACAATGGAGTATAGGCCTGGTGCCAGACGCTCCGCCACGCCGGCTGCCGAAGGGAGATCGGAGGACTCAACAGGGTCTGCCCTGTAGGGACTCTCTGGAGAAATAAGCGCATGTAAGCGCAGCAAGCCGACACTAAGCCGGGGCCTCTCCGTGCCTCTGACCTGAGGTGAGAACACGGGAGGAGACCGGCTCGACACGAAGGCTATAGAATCTAGCGAACGTGTTAGGTGTCGCCCAGCCCACAGCTCTACAAATGTCTGTCAGTGAGGCACCATGAGCCAGCGCCCAGGAGGATGCAACACCTCTCGTGGAGTGAGCATGCAACCTGAGCAGGCAGGGCACGCCTTCAGCTTGGTAAGCCAAGGCGATGGCGTCCACTATCCAGTGGGCCATCCTCTGTTTGGAGACAGCCTTTCCTTTCTGCTGGCCTCCGTAACAGACAAAGAGCTGGTCTGAGGTCCTGAAGCTTTGAGTTCTGTCTAAGTACAGTCGCAAGGCGCGAACTGGACAGAGCAAAGCCAGGGCTGGGTCTGCCTCCTCCGGGGGCAGCGCTTGCAGGCTCACTACCTGGTCCCTGAAGGGAGTGGTAGGAACCTTGGGCACATAGCCAGGCCGGGATCTCAGTAACACATGGCTGTCGCCCGGCCCGAACTCTAGGCACGATTCGTCAACCGAAAGTGCCTGCAGGTCCCCTACCCTCTTGAAGGCCAACGCAACCAGCAGCAAAGTCTTCATAGACAGAAAGTCTGCTGACTGCAAGGACTCAAAAGGAGCATTTTGGAGAGCACGAAGCACCAGAGCAAGGTCCCAAGAGGGTAAGGAGGGGGGTCGAGGAGGATTTAATCGTCTCGCCCCCCTAAGGAACCTGACGACCAGGTCGTGCTTACCAACAGACTTGCCATCGATGTGGTCGTGGTATGCGGAAATTGCGGCAGCATGAACTTTGAGGGTGGAGGGGGACAGCCTACGCTCCAACCCTTGCTGCAAGAATGAAAGCACGACTCTGATCGAACATCTTCGGGGGTCTTCCCGGCGAGAAGAGCACCACTCGACGAACAGGTTCCACTTCAAGGCGTAAGCATGTCTCGTAGATGGTGCACGAGCCGAAGTGATGGTGTTAAGTACCTCGGGGGGTAAGTCACCTAGAACCTCCGCATCCCGTCCCGGGACCAGTTATGTATTTTCCAGAGGTCTGGACGTTGGTGTCAAAGATTGCCCCATCTCTGAAAAAGAAGGTCTTTCCTCAGAGGAATGCACCAGGGAGGGGCTGTCGCAAGGAGCGAGAGTTCCGGGAACCAGGTCCGGTTGGGCCAATAGGGCGCAACTAGCAGGACCTGCTCCTCGTCCTCCCTGATTTTGCACAAGGTCTGTGCAAGTAGGCTCACTGGGGGAAACGCAAATTTGCGAAGGCCCCGGGGCCAGCTGTGTGCCAGTGCATCTGTCCTGAGTGTTCCCTCGGACAGGGAGTAAAACAGCTGGCAGTGAGAGGTTTCTGGCAAGGCAAACAGGTCTACCTGAGCCTCTCCGAACTCCCTCCAAATCAGCTGGACCACCTGGGGATGGAGTTGCCGCTCTCCCGGCAGCGCAGCTCGTGAGAGCTCGTCGGCCACACGGTTGAGCACACCAGAAACATGAATGGCGCAAAGCGACCTCAGATGCTTCTGACTCCAAAGGAGGAGATGACGGGTGAGTTGCGACATGTGACGGGAGCGTAGACCACCTTGACGGTTGATGTACGCAACAGTCGCAGTGTTGTCCGTACGGACCAGCACATGCTTGCCCCGTAACAGCCCTTTCAGGTGGCTCAGGGCAAGGCGTACTGCTAGCAACTCGAGGCAGTTGATGTGCCAATGCAGTTGGGGGCCCGTCGAAACCCCTGATACTGCATGCCCGTTGTACGTGGCACCCCAGCCGGCGGCAGAGGCATCGGTGAACACCACAGCATGCCGGGACACCTGCTCTAGGGGCACTTCTGCCCGAAGAAGCAAGGGGTCTGACCACGGGCTGAAGGTTTGGCGGCATTCCAGAAACAAAATGAAACAAAGGATTTACCACCCGGCCCTCCTCCGGGGGAAGGAGAGGTGCAGTCACCATCTCCCGAAGAGCAGTCCCAGCCATCTCCGGGTCGCCCGTCCTAGGGCCTCTTGCTCTTGGCTTTACCACCCTTCTTGGCGGGGGCCTGGACGGGCTGGGCACCCCGCTTGCGACTGGCTCCACGGCGCCGCTAGGTTGGAGGCTGCTGCTGCGGCGCAGGAGCAGGGGCAGCCGCAAGTCGCACGAAGCGCGAGGTCCGTCGCAGCACGAAGTTCCTGGAGAACTTGTGGATCATGACCACCCTCGTGCAGGTCCTTCAGTGCCTTGGCCTGATGGACCTGCAACAACGCCATAGTGTGTAAGACGGAAGCGGCTTCCCCGCAGGCCTGGTAAGCCCTGCCGGTAAGATCCGACGAGTGCTTACAGGCCCGGGAAGGGAGAGACGGCTCCCCCCACCAGGTGGAGTTAGGGAACAGTTGAATAGCAACGGCCCGTTCCACGGGGGGGATGCGTGTATAACCCTTCGCCGCACCGCCATCAAGGGTGGTGAGGGAGGAGGACCCACCGGAATGGTTTCGGGCAGTAAAAGGTGCCGTCCATGTACCGGTGAGTTTTTCATGCACCTCCGGGAAGAAAGGAACTGGGGTGGGTGGCTGAGAACCAGAGCACACGACACACGACTCATTTGCATTTAAAGGGCACACACTGAAACATCGCGTTTTTGCTTAACCCCAAAAAGTGGCAATTTTAACATGCTATAAAAAATGAGCAAAAAATTTGAGCTAAAACTTCACATACACACTCTGGGGACATCAGAGACTTATTTTACATCTTGTAAAAGGGGGCATAATAGGTCCCCTTTAACAAGCTGGCAGAGAAAGGATTGCCAAAATAAAGTTACTGGGTTTTCCTTTTTCACGTTCTCTGGGTTGGTAGATGCACCGGGGACCCGATTATAGCACTTAAACATGGAAAAAGGTCAGACTTTCAAGATATGTCCCCTTTAAAATACATACTGAGTTACTGAAACAATCTTTGTCATAGAATATACTCTTTTGTTCACATGAAGTTGACAGTTTGAACGTTCTTGTTTATATTTATTTATTTATTTTCACGAATTATCCATTGCTGCTTTCAGTCAAAGGGACTTTCAGTTCGGCTACAAAGCTGGGAACACACGATATTCAGACTCACATTATATAAACATTAACATTATATAAAGCACATAAACAGTACCTGAGATTATTAGCATTGCCATACTTTGTGTTGCTGCTCCAGCCGCAACATCTAACGTCTCACCGACTAACCACTACATCCTGTTTGTACAACAATTCGTCAACCCAGTGGTGAACAATCGAAATTTGGAAACATTTCGAAACACTTATGATGTAATGAAGCCTCGTTTACTGAAATCATGTGACTTTGGCAGTCTGATACACGTTCCGAACCACTGATTCAAAATAAAAGATACTTTGAAGCTTCATGAAGCAGTGTTTCAAAATCGCCCATCACTAGAAATTGTTGAATAAAATCAATATTTTGGTTTATTAGCGCACAAAAAGTATTCTCGTCGCTTCATAACATTAAGGTTGAATCACTGTAGTCACATGAACTGTTTTAAATATGTCTTTCTGGGCATTGAGAGTGTAAATTAACTTGCTGTCAATGCAGGCCTCACTGAGCCATCAGATTTTATCAAAAATATCTTAATTTGTGTTCTGAAGATGAACGAAGGCCTTACGGGTGTGGAACGACATGAGGGTGAGTAATTAATGACAGCATTTTCATTTTTGGGTGAACTACCCTTTTAAGAGTCTCTGATAATAATTAACATCTGATAATGATTTGGCTGTTTTTTTTATTGATTCAGCATTTTTTATTTGACTGTAAGGCTGTTTTGTGAAGGCAATAAGTGTGAGAATCATTAAAAGCAGGACAGGAAGAAGCCCCTTCACCTAGAAAATAAAAGCACGTGCACTAAATACACACTTTTCATCTCTGAAAAAAACGAACCACTGCAGGTTTCAGTTTGACTCAGAAGGGCTGTGAGATGTCAGACAGTTTTACCTTTTTTCAGACGTTTCACACTGAATAAAATGTTTTACGTGATTGCTGTGTTCTGTTTGTGCTCGTGGCATCTGATCGGTAAGTTGTAAATATATGTTGTTGTTTTTTTTTGTTTGTTTGTTTGTTTTTTGCTTAATATCAGTAATATTCACAGATGGTAAAAGTCATGGAAAATAATGGAAATTGTCTGGCGAAAACTTAGCACATTATCTTGGTATGATAAAAGCTGATTTGACTTATGATTCATAGATTTCAGTTGAATTGATGGAATTCAAAAGCAATTCTTGCAAATTCTGAAGAATTCAGTATAATTTTTAGATTTAAATAAAATGCATTTAAATGATTTTTTAAATACATTCTCGAATGTGTTTTGAACTAAAAAAAAAAAGAAATGACATTGAACTGTTACTGCACCACAAGGCCACATGGCTGCACTTTATTTTACAGTCCTGTTCCCTATGTTAACATTATGTACTCAATATAGTAATTACTATAACTGGGTAATGTCTAAGTACTAACCTTGAACCTACCCCTAAACCTAACCTTAACCCATATAAGTTACCTTATACTGACTGATACTTTTTTTAGGTAAGTTCACCGTAAGTACACATACTGAAAATAAAGCACAACCGACACCATTACATGGGCATCATAAGCACTCTGACTGTAAGTACTTTAAAATAAGCAATTTCGCATAACGGATGTTTACGTATAGGCCAAAGAACAAAATAACTGAATTTAAATAATCAAAAGACCCAGGTCGAAAGTTTACATGCATTTGATTGTTTGATTCTTTTACATTGTGCTGTTACCAGGATGATCAAAAGCTACAGACATTCACTGATGCTCAAGGCAACACATAACAGTAAGAGCCAAGGGGTGTAAACTTTTGAACAGGGAGATTGGTGGAAACTTATTTTGTTTCAAGGCCTTATTTTTAGCATTGCCCTTTAGAAGCTAGAGTACATAAGACACTTACGTGTTTCAAGACAATATAAGAGTTACCCTGATCATCCTGTGCAAAAGTTTCCACGCCCTGACCCTCAAAGCATCATGTTGCCTTCTTGTTTGCTCCTTCTGTGACAGATGTATATCATAGTTTTCCTCAGGTTAAAAGATCATTTCCAAAATCATGCATTCAATGTTGGAATGGGTTTAAAAATGCAGATGATGTTGTAAAATCAAAGGATGTTTTGGACCTTGAGGATTCTGAAGAAAAGTGGGCAGTTTAACCTCCCCTAAATAAAAAACTAGTGCTGTCAATATTTGCACGCAGAGCATTTTAATATGAACTAATTTTTCAGCTTTATCACTGTTACGAGCTTACAGATGTTAAGTGGAATGAACGCACCATTTAGGTGAGATGCAGCTGTTGCAGTGTGAGGAAGAGCAGACCAGACAACAAGGGTTGCAAAAATAACCTGATGTTTATTGACACGGGTGGGAAATTGGACGATACAAGAGAAACATGAACTCAAAAGTAAGAAAAAACGAGGGTGTCGCCAAACAAAAGAAATAATCAAAACAAAACCTCATTAAGTAGCGCCCACGCCCCTAAACTAACTACTAAAAATAAAATGTAGAAACAAAACCGAAAACTTTGGCGTATGCGACGCCTTAACTAAACTTACTACATAAATAACTAAAAATACAATGGAGGCGAACACCCACACACTAACTAACATAAATTACTAACTACCAGTTCAAGCCGTCACACAGGTTGAGATTAACACCGAGTAGGGCTGTACATAACAAAGGGATCATTATTTGCCAATCAAGACCGAATCAAGTGGTTAACAGATAATGACTTCACACCAGCATAGGAATGCGCACATACAATGAACATGTGAAACTTGTATCACGCTCTAACTCCATCAGATTAACTATTACACGAGTGCATCAAACAACTCATAGAATACCATCTCAATAAACCACAGACTAAGTGAACAGTTCAAAGACACGTAGATTGGCTGACTGCTTCTGTCTTGACAAAGGTGAGTGAGGTCCGAAGCCCAAACGCTCACTGCAGGTGGAACGCCGCCAAAGCCCTTTAAACGATCAGCAACCCGCAGATTGGCAGAACGCTGGTCATGACGTCAGAACGTTTTGTCAAGTATCCTCATAAGAGCAGTCTTAAAAGAGTTAAATAACGTCTTAAATGAACTTAAAGAGTTAACTAATAAACCAGTTGCTGTGATGTCTGTCATTAATGTTAATCAAAGAACAAAGGTAACGGAGAAAATTGTAGCTTTAATTAGGATTAATCTATATTTAATTTATAATTTATGCAGTGAAGTAACTTTATTCAATTTCTGTATATTTCTACCTGTTAGACAGAAGAAAGGCCACAGGTAAATATGACATTTATTATAATGGGTTTATGTGAAGACTGTTTTAAGTTCACTTAAATTAAAAGTTGTTTTTTTTAAAGACTAACAACTGTTGAAATTGATAGCTTTGTTTTACTGTAATGTTGAATGTCTATAATTAATGTTTAAAAAAAAATCAATTTCATAGAGACATCAGTAGATGTATTAGTATCAGTGATACTGGCCTCCATTCATAAAAAGAACAAATATTTAAAATATACTGTCTTTAAGTTGTTTCTACATTCATTTGGAGAGTAAGTGTGAAATTATTACAATATAAAAATATTAAAAACTCCAATGTTTTAATCGTGAATAATTACAGAAAAAAAATGTGTGATTCATCCAGGTTTTTTTTTTTTAATCGATTGAATTTTTGATGAACATATCAATTTATGAAAAAAATGAGTGCATATTTTAGAGCTAAGTATATGTAAGCAAAACTATTCTATAATTCATTAGAAAAATTACACTATTTTTCATTTTATTTATTTCCATGATTTTTCATGGCCTGGAAATCCATCCATCCTCCACACCACAAGATGCTAACAAGTCCTGTGAATTTCCAGGTTTTTCTTCACAGTGTATTAGTGGCTTGAGCTTGACTAGAGACTAGAGCAGTGCAATGTAATTGTTTTAAAGATGCATTGTGATGTGCATGATGTGAACAATTCTGCACTGATGCATAAAAACAAAAGAATCGGTTGTTAAAAAATGTAATTACTAAGTATGTAGGCTAAATAAAGAACTCTCATTATATATTAAGTTGCGTAGGCCCATGTCTATCGGAAACTAAGCATGTGCGTCTGATATTTCAGTTTCGGTTTTGTTCTTTCTTTTATGAAAAGAACATGCATGAATGTGAAAATAAAGTGCGGGACCTGCTTGATCTTAAACAGAGTTATTAAATGAAATAAGCCATGAAAAAGATCTCACTCACGCTGAATGACACACAGAGAAAGATGCCTCTCAACTGCTTCTCTTTCAAAGACCAGTTCTTAAAAAGAAACATTCTTAGTGAGCATAGCATTTTAATATGAACATTAATAGGTTCATATTAGGTTCTATAATAGGTTTTTTTTTTTTCTCCAAAGAAACTTTTTGCACTATAAAAAACTTTGTGTGCAATGAAAATCTTAAAGGTTCTTCAAAGAACTATAGATGCCAATAACCTAAAATACCAATAACAGATACCAATAACCACACTTTATTGTGTCTTGGCATGTATTCACACAAACATAATCTGTTATGTCTTAAGTGAACAGTTGGGGAAAATCATCTAAGATTTACTAAACAGGGTAAATTAGCGTGACATCGCTATAATCCCATAAAAGCTCTAATGGGTGTGGAAAGTTACTGAAAATGAGCACATTAAAGAAGACAGATGCAGCCAGATCATTTCCATAATCACCAACGCATGCAGCGCAAATTAGTGTCTGGTTTAAGACATGCTATTTTGGGTGTTAGATAATGCCTCAAACACCAGTAAATTGACTAGCGCAAACCTTAGTAAATCACATTCAATCAAAGTTCCCGTGAAATCAAAATTAAAGTTTTTTAGCTTTTAGTATGATTATGTTAGCCTTAAGGTTATGAATAAGCTGGTGTGTTCCAAAACAATGACAAAATTTGCATTTAGGAGAAATAAGCATTCAAAACTTACCATCTGTCACTTCCGCTAAAATGGATTGCGGATTTTCATGACATCACTGTGGACTTCAGCTTCTCATCAAATCTTCTGTCCAATCAAATGCTCTCTAGAATCTAAAGTCCCGCCCCCTCCTACACTATAAACAGACACTGAAGCTGTGGCTGAAATCGCACACATTTACTAGTTTCTATATGGTGAATGGCACATAGGGAACGATTCAGACAGTGTAAATATGCTTTCCATTGACGCGAATGAAGTCTGTTTTCATGTTAGTATAAGTCCAGAGACATGTGCCAGTCCAGAGACACCGAGCAGATCATACGCGCGAGTCGGCACAGACCACAAAATGTTCGATTATATATAGCAATGTGGAGGAGATTTGGAGGAAAAACAGGTAAAGAGATTATGAGGAAAATGGGGTTTTACGAGCTCAAGGGCTTTGGCCAAGCTGTGATCTAGGCGAAAACGCTATTGGCTATTTTGAAAAAGGGGAGGAGCTTCTATATATCCCGCCCTGTCTTCCTGTTTCACTGGAAATTATGTCAACACAGTGAATAAAGCTGCGCGTTCCAGGGCACTTCAGTGGACCTTTAAGCGAAAGTGAAAGTGATGAGACGTGTGGCCAAGTATGGTAACCAGGGCTTGACATTAACACCCACCAACCCGCCAAATGTGGGTAGATTTCAGCTGTGGCGGGTAAGCCAGCCACTCCCACTAGACACTTCGGCGGGTTGAATATAATTTCAGCCTATAGCCTAATCAAAGGTAGCCAAGCTCGTCGTAGCACAAAATTACAATCAAACAATTACTTTATTGATTAACTTGCAGTTAGTGAAGGTGGGATAGGCGGAATCGCGCTGAATGACACACAACAGAAGCGCTTTCTCGCGTGCGCTCTCTCTCTCTCTCACGCGCGCGCGATCAGTTCTCCTTGCGCCTGAATAGTCAAATACACGCACATAGATGTCAAAATGTCCATCGTGTGGAGTATCTCGCGTGAATACAGTCGGTTATGGCTTAAGTGTACATAAACAGGTGGGTAAAAACTGGATATGTGTCAGTATATTACGTCCATGCATTCAGCAGCCCAATTAAATACCTGTCTGTCATTAATGTTAATCAAACAACAAAATAAGTTAAATAAATGTATACAATTTTAAAATAAATTATACAATTTATCATAGGCCTATTATGGTCATATTGCCCACCTGTACATACCAGCTTATATACAATGTAGTCTTGATTTGGGTGGTCAATCTGATTTGAAAGTTTGAAATGGTTTCAAATCTAGCCAAATCAAGTAAAATGATTTAAAATCAAGTAATTTTAGCATGTCAAAGTCAATTTAATCATACAAAATGTAATTTCCCAACAGCAAAATTGTGGCCATTGAAAATGCTGAGTGGCTAGTAACTTTGGAAAAACCATAGTGGCTGGTGAGCAAAACAGTTAATGTCAAGCCCTGATGGTAACCCATATGTGTATGGCTCTTAATAAACCTGTTGCCATATGTGTCATTAATGTTAATCAAACAATAAAAGAATGAATCACTTGCTGTTCTTGACTGAACTACTTTTGCAATTCATTTGTAATGAATACACTATGCAGTGAAACTGTTTGTTATTGTTCTTATTTTTAATAACAAAGATAATTTAACAAAAATAACTATATTGTGATTATTAATATAGTAATTATTATTAATATAATAATTGGAGGAAAAGATGCATCATGATACTTAGAGAATCCTTTCATAATCGAATCGTTACCATCAGAATCATAATCTAAATGAATCATGAGGCAAGTGAAGATTCACACAATTGTGTGCACAATTATGAGACAGCTGTCATTTGCTCATGTGATAGTCCTGAACACCAGCAAAAGTCATTTAAATTCATTAGTCAAAAAGATCTACCAATCTAAAGCAGTGGCGTGCAGTGGTGTTCTGAAATGAGGAGGCAAGCAATAACCACAGTTTTTTATTTATTTTAATTTATTTTAACTCAAATGTAAATTCATGTCCATTACTTTTTTCCTCGTTAAATGAACGTTACTTTACATCAAAAAAGAAAAAAAGAAACCAAATACAATTCTATTTTTTATTTTTACATTTTCAATGTAATTAATGTTTTATTTATTAAAACCAAGTCAATCTCATCAAGTTAGTGTTTTAAGCTTTTTTACATTTATTCCAAAACAATAACTAAAGGCAGTAACAATTTAACCCTGTATGGTATGCAATATGATATCAATAAGGAAAAAATTATTTGTGGTGTTTTTTCCTGCTTAAAATTGGACACTATAACAATATCAATAAACATTCTCAATCATTTTTTATTTATTTTTTAAAAAGTTCATTTAAAAGTCTAATTTTATTAAAAACAAACTAAAATAGACTATGTTACCTTGAGGCAACACTGTACCATAGAGGGTTAAACAATATATTTTATGTGTATTGATTTTCAGCTGTTCTTTTTAATAGTCAACTTATTTCGGATCATCACTCATACTCGGTAAACACTGTCACAGACACGAAGATCTATCTTTAATTTCACTAAGCTCACTAAAAGCCCGCACAGTCATCATGTTTTCAGGTATTTTCAAGTTTGATGTGACTTTTTAATTAGTCTTTCCATTGTCACCATTATTTTGTTCATTCAGACTGACGCGCGAAATGCGCACGTAAACAAGAGGCGGGATTTATCGCACAAACCAATCATATCCAATCATAACCGATCATATTCAATCATAGTGCGATGGAGACGTTGCCTCCTCTCATGTGACTTTCTCCCATTCATTCTCTATTACCCCCCACAAAACCCACCGCACGCTTAGGGGGTGTAACTGATTTTCTATGATGGGGAAGGGAGGCAGGAGAGACGCAGACTCCTGCTGTAACTTTACCTGCGGGTGTCGCTGCTGGACAGTGTTCCTTTAGAAAAACGAGTGACTTGTACACTTTTTATTGTTGCATTCTGTAATATTTGCGTTGCTTTATTTTTGTAATATGGATTATTTTCTCATCCTAAATTTTTGAGGAGGCATTGCCTCCCTTGCCTCCTCGGAGGAAACGCCCCTGATCTAAACGTCCCATATTTAAGAATATCAAGGTGCTGAAAGTTTGCAAGTGAATTCAAATTTTCATTTTGTTATTGACTTTGTTGCATTATACATTTATTGTGCTCTAAATAGCAGATAACTTTAAAACACCATTAATAACATGTTCATACGTCTCACCTTTCTTTTGCTTTTGTGTTTCTGCGGCTGTTCTGAATGGTTCAGTTACCTTTAGTTACAAACTACAGATGATTTCAGGTTTTGTAAATCTTCAGAAGTCTCAGTCTGTGTAAAATCTGTTTGTTCTCCAGGTGTGTTTGGTGATTCAGTGTCAGTGATGGAGGGAGATTCTGTCACTCTAAACACTGATTTTACTGAAATACATGAAGATGAAGATATACTGTGGAAATATGGAGCTGAAAACTCTCTCATAGCTAAAATGAAGAAAAAGAATCAAACCTTCAACACATATAATGGTACTGATGGGAGATTCAGAGACAGACTGAAGCTGGATGATCAAACTGGATCTCTGACCATCACAAACACCAGAACTGAACATGCTGGAGTTTATCAACTAGAGATAAATGGAGAGAAAAAATCATCAAAAACATTCAGTGTTTCTGTCTATGGTGAGTAAAGATCATTTGTCCTGCACATCACATATTCTTGTTTTTATTGTTTAAACATTCTGTCATTTGAGATGATAGAAACACTTGCTGACTGTCACTCACTCAACATACTCAGCTGGAAAAAAGATTGTTTAGATTTAAAAATATTTCTGTTTATTATCTCATGTTTTCCAGCTCGTCTGCCTGTTCCTGTCATCAGCAGTAACTTTTCACAATGTTCTTCTTCATCATTATCTTCAAATTGTTCATTGTTGTGTTCAGCTGTGAATGTGAGTCATGTGACTCTCTCCTGGTACAAAGGAAACAGTTTATTGTCCAGCATCAGTGTGTCTGATCTCAGCATCAGTCTCTCTCTACCTCTGGAGGTGGAATATCAGGATAAAAACACCTACAGCTGTGTGCTGAACAATCCCATCAGCAACCAGACTCAACATCTGGACATCACTCAACTCTGTCACACATGTGCAGGTACGACAGTGATGATATGTGATTATGTACACATTCACTTACACTAATGACTGTCTCTCTTTTACTCTCCTTCACCTCCTCCAGACTCAGTCTCTCTGATAGTGTTGATCTCTGCTGCTGCTGCTGCTGCTGGATCTTTGTTGATTATATTTGCAGTCGGAATCTGGTGCATCTGCAGGAAACATAAAAAATTAGGTCAGGAGATCATCATTTGTTAAAATAATTATCTTTTATAATGCATAAATTTCAATATAAGACTGAAAACTGTTGTTTTAATGTGCAATTTATATTACTGTTAATGCAGACAAGACCCAGGAGAAAGACAAAACTGATTCAGCATTGTGTAAACCAACAACACGAAAGAAGGTAAGATCATTATGACTGTGTTGCAAGAAGTTGTTGCAGTCAGTCAGTGTGACTGAAGTTTGCAGAATCAGACGGTCAGTGAACAGACGTGGATGGCCAGCTTGTTCATTAAAAGCATTTTTATGCTATTATAGGCTACTACTGTTTTCACCTCATTGTCAATACTAACATAGTACAGTACATCCATTTTGCATACCTATAATTAGCACAAATCAAAATATATTAGCTCTCAGAAAAGTATTGTATCCTCAATAACAATAAACTACTATTATATTCAATGATAAGTTCATCCAAAAAAGTTATTTTACTCATCGTGCTGTTACAATTCAGACAGAATGACAGTCTCGATTCACTTTCATTACATCTATTTTTCCACACAATAAAAGTGAGCTGTAACTGTCAGTCCCTAACTTTCTGCCTACCACCACCTTTGGTGTTTCCCGGAGGAAAGTTAGTTTATCTCCATCCGGGATAACGGTATGAGACTTGATGAGAAAGTAGTGCCAGATGCGCCGTGTACGCAGAAACAAAGGTGTGTAAGTAAAATAATGAAAACTGTCTTTGAAACAAAAAGCACCTTAACCATACAACGGGGTGTGTTGTCTTTTTATCTGGTGTTACTGTTTAACTGATGTGTGATTTGTTGTGACTCCAGATGTGAACGAGTGACCGCAGATTTGTCAATTCCTGCGCAGTATGTCCATTACAGACAGTTATACATTCTTACTACATTTTCCTATTATGATTTCGTTACCTAAAAGGCAAAAGTCCGATAAGTAAATAATAATAAAAAATGCCTACAAAGTCAAAGGCGTCCATTAGTTGAGCCGAGCTGATCATAATCACGAGAAATAACAAAAAACCCGCAGTCATCATGTTTTCAGGTCTTTTCAATTCTTTTTAATTAGTCTTCCCATTGACGCCATCATTTTGTTCATTCAGACTGACGCGCGGAACGCTCACGTAAACAAGAGGCGGGATTAATCGCACGAACCAATCATATTCAATCATAGCGCGATGGAGACATTGCCTCCTCTCACGTGGCTTCCCCCAATACTTTTTGTGCACAAAGATAATGACTTTATTCAACATTATCTTCTCTTCTGTGTCATTCTCATACGTTGTTAACATTCAGCGCTTCCAGGTTCAACGTCAGAATGCCGACTCATTATTGGCCGGCTCCTGCGTCACCATCACACGCATTCATCATGCTGATCACGTGATCAGCTTTGGCCAATACTGAGACAGCATTCTAAACATGGAAGCCTTCACTGTGCTTACTGCGTCACCTGCATAAGGATAATGACAGGGAAGAGATGACAGGGAAGTTTTTTGTTTTGTTTTTGTGCACAAAAAGTATTCTCATCAATTCATAAAATTAAGGTTGAACCACTGCAGTCACGTCAACTGTTTTAACTTTGTCTTTAGTACCTTTCTGGACCTTTTAAGTAGGGGTCTTGGAAAAATTCGATTCTTAGATGCATCGCGATGTGGACGCGGACGATTCTGAATCGATTCACAAATTTAAAAAATCTATTTTATAAATGTTAATTGATAACGTAATGTTGATGGAAAGCAAAAGGCGGAACTCTGAAGGGTGGAAGTGCAGCACCCAGACAGTCTGTGGCGTGCACATCACTGTGCGTATCCACTGGCGCGGAGCGAGTAGAACAGAGCGAGCGTTTTCAATTCATTTCTATGGAAGTTGAGCTTCACTCTAATGTGCAAGCGTGAAGCTCAACTGAATGAACTGAAAAGACTCGCTCTGTTCCACTTGCTTTGCACCAGTGGATACGCACCGTAAGAGACCCATGATAGATGAGTGAGAAATCTGACCGGCTCTCTCTGTGTTAAAAGCTATAGCGTATGGAAGCACTTTGGCTTCAATGAAGTTGAAGTGGAAAAGAACCTGGGCTGCGTTTCTCAAAAGCATCATAAGCCTAATTTGAGACCACTGAGAGACCACTGGTGGCAATTGTTGTACGATTCAACTTAGGCTTACGATGCTTTTGGGAAATGCAACCCTACATGCAAGTTGTGTTATTGCTATATTATTAATATATAATATTGTTATATTGCTTATTGCACATAACAGGAGGATGTTGGTTAGAAGTCTATTATTTTATGTTAGTGATTCAGAATATGCTGAAGTCTGTATTAATTTAATAATAATACTTATAGTATGCTGCTTCAGGCACACATTTGATTTCCTGTTGGTTCTTTGCAATGCTGGGACATATGCTGGCAAATGTAACCTTCCAGCTGACTTGCCAAATCACTTCCATTTGTTTTATTAATAAAAGACATTTGAAGCAATTCATTATGGATCATTACAAATACTTTGCTTTAAAAGTACCAAGCAGTCACACAGTGAGAAAAAAGAAAATCTGTATAGAAAAAAAGATGCATCGATAATCGTTTTATCATCGCATCGCAGCCCTCTGAATCGAAAATCGAATCGAATCGTGAGGTGCCTAGAGATTCCCATCCCTACTTGAAAGCGTTGATTATATTGCTGTCAATGGACAAGTCATGTACCTCTCGGATTTCATCAAAAATACCTTAACTTGTGTCGGCGCCAATAGCCTAGTGGTTAGTGCGCCGACACATGGCGCAAATGCGTTCACGGCGACCCGAGTTTGATTCCCGTCTTGGGGTTCTTTGCCGATCCTGCCCCTGCTCTCTGCCCAATGCTTTCCTGTCTGCTCTCTACTGTCCTATCGGAATAAAGGCACAAAAAACCCCATAAATATAACTTTAAAAAAAAAAAAAAAAACCTTAATTTGTGTTCCGAAGATAAACGAAGGTCTTACAGGTGTGGAACGACATGAGGGTGAGTAATTAATGACAGAAGTTTCATTTTTGGGTGAACTAACCCTTTACGTACTCACCCTCAAGCCATCCTGTATAATATGACTATCTTCATTCAGACAAACACAATCAGAATGTTAAAAAATATCCTGGCTCTACCAAGCTTTATAATAGTAGTGAATGGGACTTGAGATTTTGAAGCCAATAAAGTGCATCCATCCATCATAAAAGTAATCCACACGGCTCCAGGGGGTTAATAAAGGCCTTCTGAAGTGAAGCGATTTGGTTTTTGTAAGAAATATTGCTATATTTAATACTTTAAAAATTATAATAACTGGTTTCTGGCAACAGCTTGAGTTGAGTTATGGCGGAAGAGTGACCTCTGACCTGACGCATGACGTATGCGTCAGAATGTGGAAGGGCAGAGGATAAAGGAAAACAAAACACCACTCACAAACTAGAAGTCTAAAATGAGAATTTTTAAAGAGAAATGTTAGAGGATTTCGATAGTTTATAAAGTTTTAAATATGGACATTTAAAACCCATCAATTTGCTTCCAAAGGCCTTTATACTTTTATGATGAATAGATCCACTTTTTTGGGCTTCAAAATCTCAGAAAAAGTTTCTTTCTTCTGAAGAACACAAAAGAAGATATTTTGAAGAATGTTGATAACTAGATAGTTTCTGGTCCCCATTGACTTTTTTCATACGAAAAAGATTTTTGTAGATGAATGAGTTCTAGCTACACTAGCTACAAGTGGCTGATTGTCAGCAAGAAAGTGAATATCATTCATTTGAATAAGCCGATGACTTTCGCCGATATGGGACAGTGACCGTTGACAATGCAACGTGATCAGCCTAATGCAAATGATCAGTACAATACAGTGGAAGGAACGCCTATTAGAAAATATACAGGCTATCCTCCAGATAAAAATATATACATCAACTAGACGACAGTGATCATTAAATAATACATAAGCTACAATCAATTAAAATGTTCAAATCTTTAAAACTTCGACTTATCAAATAAATTAGTTTACAGAAACTTTAATAAGGTCTTGTAAAGCATGCATATTCACTCTGAGTGAATCTGAACCTAAATTCTGTTATTATAATTTTAAAAATGTTTTAAACTGTTGCTTTTGACTGACTGTATATTTTTCCTTGCAGAAATCAAAGGAGCCCGTGTATGGAAATATCAAAACCAAACACTGATCAAATACAACATCTCTGCCAGGATGTTTTTCTTCCTGACTGGTTTTTTTTTTTTCCTCTTTAATCTAATGTTGTTGTTTTTTTTCTTTTGCAGCTCTCATAAGTTGATATTGTTGTATCTGAAATTGTGTTGCTCTGTATTAATTTAATTTAGTGATTCACAAGTGGCAAAGCACCCAGAAACTCAACTAAATGTTTTATTTGTATCTTAACACGTATGGAAATTTACTAACTTTATTAAATATTGATCCCACCCTTCCTGTGTAAAGAGAAAACTGAATATCGATGCACAGTTGTTCACAGTATCTCACATGTTCTGCTAGGTATTTTGGCAAAATCAGCACAAGCACATCATCGCCCTCTAGTGTCCAAAGCAGAAAGTCACATCTCTCTAATAATAGCTCTAATTTTACCCGACACAGTGCGCTATAAATAGATGCTGCAGTTGCTCACAGAGGAAGAACTGAAGAACCAATATAAGGAATTAGTAATGGGTGCTTTCGAAACACAATTCATGGTCCTTCGACACTTTTGCAAGTCATTTGTTTTGATACGGCGATTCAGAGCGTGTATCAAACTGCCACAGTCACGTGATTTCAGTACTATTCAGAAATTCCAATGGTGCGCCGCTAGGGGGCGATGATCACTGTGAACCCACGAACAAGTGTGTATGATTTTTACCTTCTCGGATCAGTTTTTATACATTTCTGCGCATTTAATAACACATTTGTTAAATAAAATGAAAAGCTGTAGTTAAAAGTCTCTTATTGGACTGATTAGCTCTCCATAAAACAAACAAAACAAACCCGGAAATTTAGCCTAATAAAATAGGTCTATCACATATTA
Source organism: Ctenopharyngodon idella (assembly GCF_019924925.1). Classification (NCBI taxonomy): domain Eukaryota; kingdom Metazoa; phylum Chordata; class Actinopteri; order Cypriniformes; family Xenocyprididae; genus Ctenopharyngodon; species Ctenopharyngodon idella. The sequence goes on from NC_067229.1 coordinate 4,268,803, forward strand.
TAAAGACACTTCATATTTAATGGTGCTAAATGACTTATTAATTGCCAAGACCTTCTAATGGGTTTGTAAAAGCTGTTTTTATGCATGTTTGAACTGAGTTTTCGCTGCTTTTACACTTTTCTGACCAGCAGGAGTCACCAGCGTGTGGCGATTCGAACCAGTGAATCACTTTGCGAAGCAATTGATTCAAAGCTTTGAAAAGCTTCGTTTCACACATTCTTTCTGTCTGAACACTGACAAAACTAGAAGGAATTAAAAAATAATTATAAATTATTTTTGGAGAGTGTGAAAAAATGAAAAACTGTGAAGATCTGTGAAAAAGTCTTTCTGCATATCCTAAAGATGGTAGGTAGAGAAATATGACTGGATTCATAATATAACACATGCAAACAAACAAAAAGAACTTTACTGATTTACACTTTTATCAGAGTGAAAACATTCTTAACTTTTAGACAGTTAAATATGATAGTTTTGTTATTGTTTCTCTCCCTCAGTGTCAAGCAGTTTCTCATCTTGTTTTGTTCAGTAGATTAAAAAGTCTTAAAGGGATAGTTCACCCAAAAATGACAATTCTACTCAGGCTTATGTTGTTCCAAACCTGTAGGAGTTTCTTGTTCTGAGTTACTGAATGTGGGTAACCATACAGTTGATGGTAGCCATTGACTTCCAGAGTATTTTTTTTTTTTCCTACAATGGAAGTCAATGTCAACAACTGTTTTGCTACCAACATTTTCATGTTGTTCCAAATCTGTATAAGTTTGTTTGTTCTGTTGAACACAGAAGAAGATAATTTGAAGGGTGAGTAAAGACAGAATTTTATTTTTTTGTGTGAACTATCTCTTTAAATGTCTGCTCATAGTAGCAGGACAGGAAGAAACTGTGCATCTACAAACTGAACACGCACTGAATGCCCACTCTCACCTACAAGATGTTTGCAGACCCAAGAGATCAAACCACACCTCTGTAGGAAACTGACCGCAGACACTTTCAGTTTGACTCTGTGAGGATGAACCTGTGAGGGGGTCCTTGATTTAGTTGCATCAAGGACGTAAACAAATACCAGCGCATTTTTGCTTTGCTAAATTCTATCACATACTTCTCCAACAAATGCCAACAAACACCAACAAACTTCTATGTTCATAGACAAACAGTTGTTCATGCTATAAATTAAACGATACCTTTACAAAAATGCTACTACTCAGTCATGTATTCAGCTACAGTAAAGCTTTAATCAGGAAAGTTAACAAACAGCAGTAACATTTACAAGTGACAGTATATGTAAACACTTTGACACAAATACAAACAAAAATACTTACCATTCATAAACGTCCTTTAAAAACCATGCTTGCAGAGGTTCTGCTTGACCCTCATCATCATTACTGCTATATGGGTCTGATTAGGGCTCAATTTGATACGGCAATAGATTATTAATAATAGATCATTATTTACATTTCCACCGAGCACATGCAACTATTGGTAAGGGACGTGGCGTTTCCAGACGCCTGCTACTATGAGCGGGTGGTACTGCCGGTACGCAGGAAAGGAGACCAGAGGCCATTACACGATAGGCTGAGGTGCCGCACGTGATTAAGTTAGCCGTTACTTTTTCTCCAATGGTAAGAGATACAGACCCTCTCATCTCCCTATAATATACAATCTCTGGTGGTATCATAGAAGCAGGAAGTCAAACCGGCCGTTCCAATGACAGTGGAAACAGCGGTGTAGAATAAAGGTAAAATATGAAAAATACAATGAACCACCCCTTTAAACAAGTATGACATACCTAGAATCACTTCTGATACATTGAAAAACTGAGCCGTGTTGAACGGATTGTCCGTACAGTATCTGTGACTGGACAAATGACCCAACGGAATGACCAGAGGTGTCGTTTCCTGACATTTTTTGTTACCTAATTGAATCTCCAGGTAAGAGACGGCTAATCTTAGATTATTCAATCTGACTATAATAGGCTATCAGTATCCTAGGGTAATCCTATATATATATATCCTAATATATAAGTCTATATTGTTATTCCATGTTCATTAAAGTTATGTTATATAATACTAGTATGTCTTGGCATGTTAAATGAATACATTCCATGCATAGTTTTGACTGTAGCAGCGACGTTAACTCAATGCTATTAGCTTATATTCACGATGTGCTATATCACGCAGGAATCTACTTGCAGAGCAACATGAAGAATTACAGGTCCCTGGAGGCTCACAATTTTTTCACCAGTGGCTTTATGGGAGTGGTTTTACATCACAAAATATCAGGGATTGAGATTGTCCTACTTGGGCACGTGTGCACACCAATATTCATAAAAATAAACATCATTTTTGTCATGATAAATTAACACAAAGTTAATGTATTTGCATTGTTGCAAGGGTAGGTTTAGGGTTGGGGTAGGTGTAGACATTAATAAAGCACAATATGATAGGTAGCATTTTTCGCTGTCGAATTGTGCTACCTACTGTTTCAATGGGAGGTAGCAAAAATCTGAGCACAAATTGTCAGAACACCAGCTCTGTCGGTTTATTTGGCAGCATATAAAACTTCAGATCGTGTTTTTTTTTTAACTTCTTAGAGGTGCAGAACGCCACACAGCAACTTTTAAGCATTGTACCAAGCAATAATCAATCGTTATTATTATGAAGAGTAAAAATCAAGCGCCTAACAAGGTCTACCAACGTTAATTCGAATGGTTTGTTTCCCCCCCACGGCATAAACGGATATGATGTTTTCATGGGCATTCCCAGTAATGCCAACCAAGTCGATTACCAATTGTATGCTATTGTTTAAACTAATAACTGGCTCAATCTGGTGTGTTTTTGAAGAACAGCAGTTAAACAGCTTCATCACTGTGAGATCAACACAAAACAGACAATTTCACGCTGAGTGCAATGCGAAAAAAAGTGAGGCGAATCGCCAAAGAACGGACCTTTCACACCAAACTCGAAACGACTGATCGCCTTAAGCTAATTCACGCCTGCGCACCAGGTGGCGCCGACCAACAATGAATTTTTTTCTCTTGTAGGCCTATGTGTGTTCTACACCAGAAACACAAACTATAAGAATACTTTATACTGCTGGTGTTCTTCTGACTGTAGTAGGCCTAAAACACATCAGGATGTGCTGACAACACTATTGACATGGTTTTAGGGTTTAAGTGTCAGTTTCAAAGCCAGTTTTGTCAAAGACAGCATTGATCTGATTGATTTCAAAACACTAAACTGTATTTAAAAGCAGCGAATGACTAAATTACACTTAATAATGACAGAAACACTGAAGCTCTTTATGATGCTGCTGTTGATCTGTAGTTTATACAGTCTGTGTTTCTGGTGTTTGTGATGTTCAGAGATCAGTCTGATGATCTTCAGTCTGTAAATGTAACAAACAGCAGAAGAACATCATTGATTCACACATTCACTCCTCAAACAAACATACAAGAGACTCATGAATGATCATGAATGAACTTAATGAACATCATATAAACCCACATCATGATTTCACCTGTAATAAATCATCCTAGTAGAAACAAACAAACAAACAAACAAATAAATAAAAATGTCAGTGTTAAATATGATCAATGTGTTTCTGTTGTGTTTCTGTCTCTGTGTGAAACAGTTTCTCATCATGTTTCTGTAGATTAAAGTTCAAAGCTGTTCATACAGAAGCAGGACAGGAAGAAACTCTTCACAAACTAACACAATCACACATGATCTCAGAGCCAATTCTCTCACTCATGAGATGTTTGTCCACAAAAAAAGAAAGAAAAACCGACCGCAGCAGGTTTCAGTTTGACTCAGAAGCTTAAATGAGGTCTTACATGTTTTTAACTTCGTACTTTTTTTTTTAAATTGAGAACTGAATAATTATACACAATTTTAAAATCACTACAGTTTAGTCATTTACCACAGTTATAACTACTTTTCAAAAACTATGTTAAATGATAAATATATATTATCCACAGTTAAAGTCTTAGTAACAGTCATTAACTATATCATTATGCAAATGAAGCGATTGAACTAGGAGGGTCAAACTCTGTCGCTGGAGAATTCACACAGGTTTAATGCGTTCAGAGGATAGTTTTATTAGATCAGACACTGAAATGATGAAGACAATGTTTCACATGTTTGTTTTGTTCTGTTTTTGCTGCTGGAGTCTGATTGGTAAGTTATAAATACATTTTTTATGTTTAATTTTTTTTCCATTTCAGAGTAAAGCGGCTGCTACACTCTCAGAAAAAAGGTACAAAAGCTGTCTCTGGTGCGGCACACTTTCAAAACATACGATATGAATTTAGGTACTAATATATACCTTTAAGATACTAATGCACCCCATTAGGAATAAATAAGTGCACTTTTTGAAAGGGTTCGGCCCCACTGACAGCTTTTTGTTTCTTTTTTTTTCCTGAGCATATACTTTTCAAATTAGATTATTTGTATCTGTTGTTATTAAATGAATAATGAATATTGTGAAATCCACCTACTTTAAATTCAGTTTCTGTTCAGAATTTTAAATTGAAATTTCCAGGTCTAGAAAGGTCATGACAATAATGGAAATCTCTACAGTGACTGTAAATCTCTGTTTTTACTCTGCATTGAGGCTCAAGTTGGTTTCAAATATCAGGCCATTTTATACTCTTTAAAAAAAAAAAAAAATTATATATATTTCTGCAGTGATCATAGACATCTACAAAAGTTATGGAAATTTATTAGTTGAAATGCGCAGAAACCCTGAGAGAATTTGAAACAGATTCAGTCTGATTCAGTCTTTAGTCAAAATATTTCATTTAAATAAAATGTATTGAAAATATCAAGCACAGTTAAATCTGTACTTTGAATCTGCAGTTATTATGTATTTGTTGTCAATAAATGATGTGACTTTAAACACTGATTGTCCTCTATAGCAGATGACTTTAAAACAAATGATTAAGGTTGTGTTGCACCAATAATGATTAAGCTTCAATTTAGATTAAATAAAGGTTTATCTAATAATTGTGTTGCAATAAACTTTAAACTTTGTTTAAAAGTTACAGACTTTTCTGGTTTTACTTTACAATAAATAAATGTAAGTGCTGCTGTAATGTTTTCTCTGTCTGCTTTTTCCTGTCTGTAACATTAACAGCAGTTTACAGTAACAGTTTATACAGACAATTTCAGCATTTCAAAAAGCAAGAGCTAACCTTTCTAGACAGTCAAAATTACAATTGCAAATCCATTGTGGACAAAAATAACCGTAAATTTAAGTTCACATGTTAGAATTATAATCCCTGATTTTGTTCATCTGTGTTTAAAATTAAGTTTAAAATTAAGTTGCACAAATAAATGTTTGTCTTTTCGTATTTCTCACCTTTCTTTGTGTTTCTGCGGCTGTTCTGGATGTTCTCGACTTCACATTTAAATGAGAAAATCTGCAGCAGATTTCAGGCTTTGTAAAACATCAGAAGCTTTAATCAGTTTAAAATCTGTCTGTTCATCAGGTGTGTTTGGTGATTCAGAGTCAGTGATAGAGGGAGATTCTGTCACTTTATACACTGATCTTACTGAAATACATGAAGATGACGACATAGAGTGGACATTTGGAGCTGAAAAATCTCTCATAGCTAAAATAAAGAAAAAGAAGCAAATCTTCCACACATATGATGGTCCTGATGGGAGATTCAGAGACAGACTGAAGCTGGACGATCAAACTGGATCTCTGACCATCACAAACACCAGAGCTGAACATGCTGGAGTTTATGAACTAGACATAAGTGGAGTGAAACTGACAATAAAAACATTCAGTGTTTCTGTCTATGGTGAGTAGAGATCATCTGTCCAAACGTTCACATATTCTTGTTTTATTTTACTGGAACTATTTTCATTTTAAAATGATTTAAGGTTTTAGTGTGTGAGATGACAACAGGAATTTACAGGATTATTGAGTACTATACTAAATATACTATTAACTTAAATATTATAAATATCATATCCATAACTGTCTAGATCTTTCACAGTAGTGAAGAAACAAGCATTTTTATAGATTTATCTGTATACCTTTTATTCGTTGATGTTTTTCAGCTCGTCTGCCTGTTCCTGTCATCAGCAGTAACTCTTTACAATGTTCTTCATCATCAAATTGTTCATTGTTGTGTTCAGCTGTGAATGTGAGTCATGTGACTCTCTCCTGGTACAAAGGAAACAGTTTATTGTCCAGCATCAGTGTGTCTGATCTCAGCATCAGTCTCTCTCTACCTCTGGAGGTGGAATATCAGGATAAAAACACCTACAGCTGTGTGCTGAACAATCCCATCAGCAACCAGACTCAACATCTGGACATCACTCAACTCTGTCACACATGTGCAGGTAACGACAGAGCTGATATATGTGATTATTTACTGATCTGATCTCTGTCTTCTGTTGTAGATCAAACTGACAGATTCACTTACATTAATGACTGTCTCTCTTTTCCTCTCCTTCAGTTCCTCCAGTCTCAGTCTCTCTGATAGTGTTGATCTCTGCTGGATCTGTGATAATTATAACTCTATTCGGGATCTTCTGCATCTGCAGAAAATGTAGAAAAACTGATCAAGAAGGCAAGTGTTACTGCATTTAACAAGTGTTATAACAAATATTAATTATTATTATTAGTTATAGTATGTCTGAAAAATATACTCTGTAGCCCATATTTTAGTAACTCCATTTATTCCTAAATAATGTGTGTGGTTATTGGTTTTTGCATGTAATTTTTTTTTAAAATCTACAGCATCCAATATATTTCATTTATTGAGTGCAGTAACACTTCATCTTTGACAGCGCTAATGAATCACATGTTGTACACACGATTCTTTTCATCTATTTGTTGTTCAAACAGTTCAGATTTGTGAAGATGAGAAAACTTCAGCTGTTCTGTTTCATCATCCAACGTTCTACGAAAGAAACACACATAAATCAGTAAGATCATTTATTATTAATTTACATTGAGTGTTTTTGTCTGTATAACGATCATTAAGAGAGTAACAGATATTTTCCTATTCAGCTTGTGTTATGACTATAATTTATCATAGTTAGGCCTGTGCAGCTCATGTTAATATTATTACATTTCAATATTTGATATCAATTATTTTCCAAAACCACTGATATATTTATTTTCTTGTGATCTTGTGTTTTCACAGAGAGCTGAAGAGTACAGTCATGTTGAGTATGTGTCTGTCAGCATGAGAAGATGATTCAATCTTTTTGTGTAATAATTTTTACTGTAAACTCCTGCATCAATCTCTGAGTCTGTAGTTGAGTTTAGGGGTTGTGAGAATCAACACAAGCAACAATTCTGGATACAGTTTTTACTGTGTTTTACTGTGAAAATAATCAGGAAATCAATATGAAAATATTGTTAATGATATTCGAGGGAATCTCTATATACTGTATAATTATTACCTTATATACTCTACATGCTTTGATATGCAGAGCTAGTTTCAATAGTTATTTCCAGCAAGAACACAAGTTACACATAGTTATTAAGAATTATTCTTGATATCACACCATATTTTTTTTTAATAAAGATCACATCCTGCCTTTATCAGTCAATGTCTGAGAGTCATTTTAATAATAAATTCAATGTATGATTCACTGTTGTAATATTTATGGCATTATGCAGATGTTCAGTGGTTGTATTTTTCATCAGTTTTGGGGAGAAACAAACTAAAGGAGAAACGCTGCTAACTTCATTTCTTATCCCTGCTGAAAACAAACAAAACAAACAAACAAACAAACAAATGAATCCGTCACAGAAATTCTAATAGTTTCCACTAGAAAATGCCATTACAAACATTACAAACAACAACTGTTAACCATTAAAACCGTTAAAAGTTGTTTCCTGTAGTGTGTTTTGGGACATATTCCATTAGGATTTAGTGGTTTTAACAAGCCACCAATAAAAGATGACAAATTACCAGTAGAGACCAACAGCGACCATTACAGTTTCCATTAAATCCAATACAATTCCCATTATAACCAGTAAAACCATTACAAATTCTGTGACGGTTTCTATTGTTTGCTTGTTTTTTTCAGCGGGGGTAACAGTGCTGTTATCCAAAGGCAAAATGCAGTAACTACACATTATGCAGTTTAATTTAGTTATATTTTAAGGTTCTGATCTGTTTTCTGACTTACAGGTTTGGTTCACAAAACAAATCCATCAAAATTCAATAAAAAGCATTACTTTCTCACTCGCAGTTCTGTTTTGTCTTTGTTGGTGTGAAGTGTGACACAGTTAATGTCACGTGACTGATCAGAGATTACGTTATTTTAGCAGTGGAAAAACACAAGTCTATATTAAGAGTCTGTCACTAGTGAAACACCTGCTATATTAAAATATAAATATAATATAATGTAATATATAAAATAAATGAATTATGAATACAGAAGTTAAACAGTTTTTTGGTAAGGGTACACAGAATCAGTGATAATGCATAGTATCATTTCATTATTTATTTATAAAGCACATTTTAGGTTTAGCAAAGTGCTGTACATAAAATTAAGACGATATAAAACAGGTGAACAAAATGTAAAAGATATACAAAAACAATAAAGTAAAACTATACTACTAGAGCATCATCTATCATAACCAGAAATTCACCTTTCCAAGTTTAGCGCCACTATGCAATAGAAGTAAATAAAAAACTTCTACTGAGATCATACAATTTTAACTTTGTACTTTTTTCAATAAGCTATAATTGAGAACTGAATAAATATATATAACCATTTAGCCTATAATTTACCATGAAGTGTAGTTCATCCAATATTCAGACAATATTCTTCTATTTTTATATATTTATTACAGTCAGGAAACAGCTTTTAAAAACTATCAGTATTAAATGATAAAAATAAATGTTCTTCATAATATTATTAAGAACAGTTACATTGTTACTAAGAGGCAGATGAACATTTTGATATCACATATATAACTATATTTAATGTGTGTGTGTGTGTGTGTGTGTGTGTGTGTGTGTGTGTGTGTGTGTGTGTATTAGGAGGGTCAGACTCTGTCGGGGGAAGATTCACACGCAATATTTCTTCTGTTGTTTCTTTAGCTCAGTTGTGTTTTCATTGACAGTATTATTAGATCAGGCGTTTCTCTGAACAGCTGAAAATGTTTCACATGTTTGTTTTGTTCTGTTTGTGCAGCTGGAGTCTGATCGGTAAGTTATAAACACATTTGTGTCGTTTATTCACATTTCAGAGTAATAAGTTCAAATTAGATTATTTTCATCTACTGTGTTCAAATCTGTCGCTGTTTTAGAAATCTTAATTTCAGTGATTACAATGAAAATCATCCCTAAGTAATTTCTATAACATCATTTACATAATTTTAAATACTCCTACAGTAATTATAAAAAGTCATGGAAATTCAATAATAACAAATGCCTTGAATATATTTAAGCTTGTACTTTCAGGCTGTAATTAATTTATCATGAAACTTTTATTTTGCTCCACAGCAAATAACTTTAAAACACATTACAGAGCAAATTCTCTAATGTCTGTCTGTTCATATACGTGTGTGTGACTTTTCATTTTGTTTCATATCTCTGCTGCCGGTAAAGTTTACAGACTAGCTTTCTAAACCAACAAGAGTCTGAATCAGTGTAAAATCTGTCTGTTCATCAGGTGTGTTTGGTGATTCAGTGTCAGTGATGGAGGGAGATTCTGTCACTCTAAACAGTGATTTTACTGAAATACATGAAGATGGAGATATACTGTGGGGATTTGGAGCTGAAAAGTCTTTCATAGCTAAAATGGGGACTAAGCAAATCTCCTCCATATATGATGATGGTCCTGATGGGAGATTCAGAGACAGACTGAAGCTGGACAATCAAACTGGATCTCTGACCATCACAAACATCACAACTGAACATGCTGGAGTTTATAAACTAGAGATAATTGGAGCAAAAAAATCATCAAAAACATTCAGTGTTTCTGTATATGGTGAGTAGAGAGAGCATTTATGCTAACTTCTATATGATAAAATGATTAAATATTTCAATACGTGAGATGACAGACACTCACACAAAACTCACTCAACACACTGAACTGAAAATAAGATTGTTGATTAGATGTTTTCACATTTCACAAACATCACAACTAAACATGCTGGACTCTATGAAGTAAAGATAATTACAGCTAAACTGTCATCAAAAGCATTCAATATTTCTGTCTATGGTGAGTAAAAAGGTCATTTGTACTGTGCTTCATGTTTTATTAGCTATTACCATATTGAAATGCTTAATGATGTTATAGGTTAAGATGACAGACACAATCACTGCTCATCATCAACACACTGAACCCAAAATAACACTGTTGTGTAGATTTATCAATATTTCTCTCATGTTTTCCAGCTCGTCTGCCTGTTCCTGTCATCAGCAGTAACTCTTCACAATGTTCTTCATCATCCTCATCATCAAATTGTTCATTGTTGTGTTCAGCTGTGAATGTGAGTCATGTGACTCTCTCCTGGTACAAAGGAAACAGTTTATTGTCCAGCATCAGTGTGTCTGATCTCAGCATCAGTCTCTCTCTACCTCTGGAGGTGGAATATCAGGATAAAAACACCTACAGCTGTGTGCTGAACAATCCCATCAGACACCAGACTCAACATCTGGACATCACTCAACTCTGTCACACATGTGCAGGTATGATGATATTAATATTGATTTACTCTCAGCTATACATTGCTGATGTCTCAGTGTTTGTTTTAGATCTAATGGCTTATTTTATCCATTACAGATCAGATCCTACCCTTGTTGTACATAGTGTTGATCTCTGCTGGATCTCTGTTGATTGTTGCTGCAGTCGGGATTTTCTGGATCTGCAAGAAATGTAGAAAAAACAGTCAAGAAGGCAAGAGTTTCCTTTTCGCTTTTATTAACAAGTATTATAATAAATAAAACTTTGACAATATACTCTAAATATTTAAATCAATTGACAGCCCTAATTATCATTTAATCAATAATTATTGTCATTATTTTGCAGTTAACACCCTCTAGATCATTTATATGAAAATCAACTAATAAGTGCAGTTATTGTATGAATTACATTCATTTTAGAACACATCTATTTGTTTATAATGACACTGGGTGACAGCACTCTTTACTCGTCTCACTGACAAAACAAAAAAAGAGATTCAGCATTTCTCAAACTGATGAAAACATTTAAAAAAAAAAACAGAAATGCAAATCTGCATTAATTTAAAAAAATCTTTCTCCATTTTCTGAACATAAGTTTACATGTTAAGTTGCAGCTGGAGCTTAAATTAACATCTCTGTCTATTTAAGCTTAATGTCAAATTAAATTTGTTGATGCCACTTTTTATAAACTGCAGTGTTGAACATTTAATGATAATGTGTGCATTGTTGTTTTATCTCTGAAAGCCCTTTAATAACTCGTTATGATTGAGTTCTGTTGTTTTAATGTATCAATTGTTGTTGTTGAAACAGGTCAGACTCATGAGGACGAGATCACTTACGCTGATCCAGTGTTCTACAAAAGAAACGCACGTAAATCAGTAAGATTATTTATTATTAATTGATGTTGTGTGTTTGTATCATTTCAGCAGAGAGTCAGATGTAGTTTTCCTCACATGCATTTCAATTCAAACTATTATTTTTCCATTTATTAAATTAACATAAAATGAACACCTGTGTCGGTAATGATACATAAGTTGCAGAAATGAGAATTTCAGCAGAAAAATTCAATAAAATACAAAAATAATTCATTCCTATGTTTCATTATGATATTTGTTTATATTAGTAAATTACATGTTTTATATTTAAAATCTTCACTGTCGTAGTGTTTTAATGGTTTTGTGAGAATCACCCATCTATAAAAGATCTGTATCTATATTGAGAAACACATTACAACACTTAATAGTTTGTACGACAAGACAAGAACAAGTCAGTTTAAACAAATAATGTTTTGTTAAACTTAATAAAGTTCCTGAAACAGAACTACCCCTAACATGCAAAACCGGTTGATAACCACTGATATAGATGCTGTTTGATGTCATTCTTCAAGATGCTTAAGCTTGCATGCAGTGCTGATAAATGTTATTACAAAAACTATAACTATATAAAACTCTATATCTTGTGTTTTTCACAGAAAGCTGAAGAGGAGGATCATGTGGATTATGCACCTATCACAATGAGAAGATGATCAAACTTCAGTGTTTTTCTAAGTAAAGACCCAGCTGTGAGTCTATGGTTGAGTTTTTCATGAGAATCACCACACTGTATCAGGAAATCCCAGCAGACATCGAGCAGGATCAATGTTTAAACTAGAATAATTCAAGATTAAATCACATTCTCTCCTTAAAACTTAAAACAAACTTGCCTTTTTAATAAATTTTCTAAATCTTATGGTCTATTGGAGCATTTCATGCTTGACTAAAGTTTTAAACAGACCATGTGTATAAATCTAACGAAAAAGTGCAAAATGTAGATGCAAAATACTCTTCAAAAGGAGTGAAGAGTGAAGACTCTGCTGGTCTCGTTTATTCACATCTGTACAGAAATGTGGTTTGATCTGTTGGACAGCTTGTTCATGAGAACGTGTCCAATGCGGGACGTTTGTCTTTGATGTCAGTTTTCGAGTTTGTGTCTGAGGCGTGAATGGTGCGTCTGTGAACAGCGTGTGGTTGAAGCGCTTTTTCCATTCCTGCTCACATTAAACCGTTGACGTCTGCTCTACAGAAAAAACCCTTTATACACAATACTCATCAGAGCTGATGTTTGATTAAAAAAGTTTTGATTAAAAGTTTAAAAAATTAAAAAACTCTTGAGTTGAGTGATATAAATGTGAAAAAATATCATATACTTTGGTGTGCATATGCATCATGCTGTGATCCTACAGTTAAGCAGTGATACGCTTACAGAAAAAAAAAGTTTTTATGTTCAAGGAGTCATGATGCTTGTCTCACAAGTCGTGTTAGTGCTTCAGGGAGTTATAATATGAGGGTTGAGAAAACTTAAAAGTTTAAGGCAACAAACTTCAGCAGATTTTTGACTTTTTTCAACTTTTTGTTGTATAAACTGAATACAACAAGTTGAGAAAACTCAAAAATCTGCTGAAGTTTGTTGCTTTAAACTTTAAGCTTTCTCAACTTTTGATTTTTTACAATGTAGGGCTAAACTGCTGGATCATACAAATTTGTTAAAATGCTGGGAGTAGGGTAAATTGAGCCTGTGTTAAGTTGAGCCATGGCATAACTCACCCCTCCTTATGATTATTATTAAACTATGACTGTAATTCTACATTTCGATTTTATGATTATTATTAAACTATGACTGTAATTCTACATTTCGACATTTTATCACTGAAATTGTGACATTTTGAATTTTAGACCAAAAACCATCATGCCACGCTTCTATAAACAGAAGACAGACTGGACTTAACCCTCATTGGAGGCAAGCTGAGCCAATGACCACCTTTTTTTTTTTTTTTTTCTTTTTTTTTTTAATTTTAGATCCAAAATCATTGGATGCACCACATCCTGATGTATGTGCATATTTTAGTTGTACACATTACTGTCATGCCTTCACTTTAAAGACACTTCAAGTAAAAACTGTCTCAAATCACCCTGCTCTCTCCCTTAAGGGTACATATAAGATACAATTAATATAGTTGAAAAGGTTACCACTTTTCAAATTTTAAATTTTGTAAACTTTAAAAAAAAAATTTTCCCTAGTACATTAGAATGTATCCTGTTTAATTGTATATTTTTCTGGGCAATAAAATAATGACTATCATACATTTCTTATCATGATTTACAGAAAACACCTACTAATATGTCATTCAGTGTAACAATATTTATGTATCAGAAAATCTTATTAGGCATATTTAAAACAGAAATCATTTGATGACATTTTAAAAGACTCTGTTACGCTGTAATGACAGCAGAAGCAGATGTTGAAAAATAATAAGCATTTTATTCTCCTGTTCTGATGCTCCTGCCATGCTTGCTTAGCTTGTCACTTTGTTTCTGTAATGATGGGTCAACAGAATGGGGATCCATTTGCAGCTTTTATTAAGAATAGTATATACACAGGCAAGGGCAGAGGCAGAGACGTAAACGGGGACAGGCAATGGTCGAGGCAGGCGGAAGACAGACGGTATCAGGAAGCAGGCAGAGATCAGGGCAGGCGGCAAACTAACACAGTCCAGTGAACAGGCAAGGATCAAGGCAGGCAGCAGAGAATCACAAGATGTAAACAGTCCAGACGGCAACAGTATAACAATCCACAGAAAACGCTTAGAAATGATCACCGGGGCAAAAATAATGATCACCGGGTGCTTAAATAGTGTGAGTGTGATGTGGTGCAGGTGTGTGCGCAATCAGTCCTAGGAATGAGGGCCTATGGGAAATGTAGTCTGAATGATGGTAGTTCAATATTCCGGTGAAGGCTCCCTCCAGTGGTGCGGGGGAGGAAGTGGGGGAGCCTCACTTGTGACAGTTTCTGACTTTGGGGCACAGCCCCAGAGATTACTACTTGCGGATATATTTATGAATACTTTTTGTTTGCCAACATAAATGATGTTATCAGATGAGTATTTTGGGTGGAGAATCCCCTCAATGTGACGTACCGTAGTGCTGGGGAACTCTCTGTTCAGAAATATTGACCAATCTATTATTCTGACAATAGCAATCCTGAATTTGTTTCTCTTTTTCTTGATAAAGGCCTGTTCACACCAAGTATGATAACTGTAATGATAAAGATATACATTTTAAAAAAAATAATTCTAAATATAAAAGAATAGCAGAGTCCACACCAAAACTATAGCGATAACAGCACAGAGAAACAATATCGTGGAAATACTTTCAGAACGTTTTTTTTCCCGGCTAATGAACAATAAAAACACTGACAGCCAATCAGAATCTATTCCTCTTTAAAGAGCCCCAGCAAGTGGCAGACGACAAAACTGCAGCACATGCTTAGAATGAACAGTGTTATTATCGTTCATCGGTGTGGACGCTAATATAGTTGTTATATATAACATATTATATATATATATATATATATATATATATATATATATATATATATATATATATATATAACAATATTAGAACACGTCTATATATATATATATATATATATATATATATATATATAACGTATATATATAACAATAAACAATATTTTTTTGGCATTTCACTTAATGATGTGTGTTTTTGTAACTTAGGCTACAACTTACACTGCCCTCCAAAAGTTTGGAAACGCACTAGAAAAGTGGGGTTTTGAACAATATTGGCATGAATCCTTTTTAATTTGTGATAATTTTGCACTGATAAGGGACAACACAAACTACGAAAACATATTTTATTACATAAACAGTTTATACATAGAAAAAACTTAAATTTTCGATTCATCAAAATATCCACCAGCAGCGATCTGACCTAAACTGGGTTCTAATTGGTTCATTGTATTCTAAACTTAATTGGCAATCAATTGTTGAAGCTATTAAGGTGTGCTGACCCAAAAATCTTTTACAAACCTGGGCCAAGTTTAAACCAGTAACCAGGCATCACAGCTGGCAAAGGGGCATGTCTGACTTTGACATGTATATATTGCCATTATTATGTAATCAAAATGAAAATTATTATTGCTGGTCTTCAATGATAATGTCAAGTTAATGTATTTGCACCAAAAAATGATAAGGATTTATGCTGATATCGTCCAAAACCACACTTTGCCAGGGGTGTTTCCAAACTTTTGGAGGGCAGCGTAGGCTATCAAATATTTAAGAGCAATGAACTCACTTTTCTGCAGGTCTTCAGGGTGCCATTTGATGATGTCACAGACCGTCGAATGACTATCCGTTTTTTATATGATAAAATGATAAAGATCTCTTACAAACTGCAGTTTCAGGACAAAAGTCCCCTGGTTATTTAAATACTTAAAAATAATAATAAGACATAGTCCTTTTAATATAACACAGCCAACACTTATTTGAAAATGACAATTATATATATATATATATATATATATATATAACTTGGTAGGCCTATTTATGCTTATTTAAAGATGAATGACAATTTTACACTTTGGAACATTATTTTCCCAATATGTTGATTTTATTTTCACCAAAGTTATTTGAAATATTAAAGTAAACACTTCACTTGCATTTAACAAGTTTTTTTTTTTTTCTTTTTATAAAATGACTTTTGTAAATTTGATTTGATGCTGACACCAAAATGGAGACGTCTCGTCTTTGACCCATATAATTAGAGTGTGAGCTGAAGATCATTTCAGATAGAAAATCTCACCTTAGGTTCCCTTGACAGTGGTAAATGAGAGGACTGCTCGAGATATATCTGCTCCTCCTCCAGTTCCCGCTCTTCATGATGACAAGTAAGGGAACAAAACACGGAATGCTGGGATGAAGTGTTAATCAAACAAATAATAAAAAAAAAACTGTGGCTTATTAACTTCAGTAGGAAAAAATACTTTGATGAATTAATATGCCTAGTTAGCAAATACGTGGTAGGTGCGGTGTTCTCAAAGTGTTTCTAGATTCTTGTAGGTACCTTTTTAGTAACTCTGCTAGTGTGCGATTGTTTGCTAGTCTAAAGAGCCATCATGTCTGTGATAGTCACAGTCTTTGTGATACTCTGGTCTAAAGTCCCTCCTTCAATGATCGTCTGCGAGACTTCTCACCTGATTCTTCGTGAAAACAGCACACCTCTCCTCAGCAATTTCTCCATGCCATTGTTACACGGCTCAGAAATAAAAAAGCCTATAATCATTTGACCACTAGTGGGAGTCATTTCCCACAGAAGCAAGCAGTTGCCAAACAAGTCAATGTTCCTACTAAAAACCATAATGTGGGATCTTCTTCAAAGAGTGTGGTTTTACAGAATTGTTCTAATACATTTTTTACAGGTTGTGACAGGTTGTGGTATTTCATAAATAGGCTTAGAGTCTCCTAGTGTGGCAAGTAGGAATTCACATCTCCAAAAATGAAAAGGTCAACCTTTAATGCATCACATTTCAGAACATACACAGACATGATCGCTCAAACCAAATCGAGACTCAATGTTAGCTTAGTTCAGTCAGTTATTTAATGGCAAATAAACACAGCTGTTATGAGAGAATCAGATGTGATTTAATAGCACTTATCAGATTAAAGTATTTTATGAGGGTTTAACGTTAAGGCATTTATTTATTTATTTATTTTTTTTTTTTTAAATGGAAAGTGATTTTTCTTTTAACCACACAATAGCACCTAGCTCTTATTTAGATAATCACCTATACAATATTTCAAACGCTTATAGAAACATTAGTGTTACTAAAAGGCAAGCCTCCATGTCCAATACTTACAGGCAAACCTTTCGGGTCTCTGCTTGCTCTTTTCGCTGCTTTTATTGCTGGGTTTCTACCTGCAGGATGCTAGTTGAGAGGACTGAACAACCATAATTTAGTTGCGAATGAAAGTAGTGCAGTGTTGGAACATTTGTAAGTCAATGATCCAATATTGGCTTACTTATTTCTGATAACACAAACAAATTTTAGAGGGACAGAGATTCCAGTCATTATGAGTTAATCATATGTTTTAATATTTATCATATAAACATACAAAGACATTTGTAACATACAAGTTCATTTCATTGTTTTTCTGAAAAGCAAATGGTTGATGTGGGTTTTACTTCAAGGCACTTTTTCTCTCAGCTGATGTAAAGCTTTGGAATACAGAAAGGAAAATTTAATATAATTCTGTAAAAAGAAACAATATTTGTTGTACTAAAACGGCTTATTAAAAAAATGGTGTTAGGAAAACTATGCCATTCATGTCCACTTATTGATTCCAGTTAAAATCTCTAGTACAGGCTTTTAGCATATATTAGCTTTGACACTTATCTTAAAACATTTACCTTACATAAATAAACATGATACAGCTCTATTAATGCTCATATTTACAATGAGCACCAGAAGAAATACAGATCCAAAAATAGGAACAAGAAACAAGCTGAAGGCTAAAATGGCCGAGCAGAGTATTTACATGTAAGTGAAGGTAATCAATGTCTCCATCAAGTGATAATATTTGACAAACATCAAATTCAAAATAAAATAATTCCATGAGTTTTAAAAATAACTATTACACTCGACAATCACAGCAGAACTGAAAGAGACACGAGATGGAAGACAAATGACAACATATCTTCATTCCCTCCTCAAATGCAAACCAATAAAATTAACTAATCAGGACATATTAAATGACACAGATGATTCCTTCACAACTTTAGGAAAGTTTCGATTTCACTGTGACTCATTTTTGCACATTTCAACAATGAAGATGAAGATGCATACCAAATATATGAAGACTTACTATAATTTAATTGCATTGTTTTGTCAAGTACAGGGGTGTCCAAACTCAGTCCAGGAGAGCTGCTGTCCTGCAGAGTTTAACTCCAACTTGCCTCAACACACCTGCCTGGGAGTTTCTAGTAAGAGCTTGATTAGTTTCTTCAGGTGTGTTTAATTGGGGTAGGAGCTAAACTTTGCAGGACTTTGGGCCCCAGGAGCAGGATTGGACAGCCCTGATCAAATATATACACATTTTTGTGTTAATTTTGCTGTAACAATACTCTTATCAAGTTTTTTTTTCAAGTTTAATGCCAGAGTAACACAGCCTGTATCACGTATGCGTCCAATTACATGCATAAAATATAGCTGCTAGCAGCAATTGTCGGGGCCAAGCAAGTTTGGTATCATTCGACTCAGCATGCAGTTCCAAATCTAACTGATGTTTTTAGGCAAATGTTCAGAAGTTATAAGCAAAAATAGTCATTTTTTATATCTCCAGACCAGTAGGTGGCACCGCGCCGAAATAATGCATGTATGCTAAAGCGTTGAGGCGATACAGCCTCATGTTAAATTTGGTATACCCTTTATTGAAGTTGTCTGTGTGTTTTCGAGAATGGTTGGGTTTATTGGAATGCAATTGATCTGATTCGATACAGTCTAAGAGGACTTAAAATAAATAGGTTTATTGGAAAGTTAAAAATGGTGGAAAATTTTGACCTGCAAAAATGTAAAATTTTGCATTCAGTAGACTCTGCATGTGCCAAGGAATCAGAGAATAAAAAGAATTTTGATTGTACACATTACAGTTCAAAAGTTATTAACATAAACGGTGGCACTAGCGGGTTTTTAGTTAGAGATTCCAACTTTGCCATGGTTAATGTTGGGACTGCCTTCTATGTGCCAAATTTCACAATTGTTTACCATATGGGCTGCAATAGGCACAAGAGTGGAGGAAGATTCTTGGCCCCTAAAAATAACAATAACAATACAAAAAATACTGTTTAACCAGCTGAACCAACAAATCAGTGAATTTCCAAGCTTGTTAAGGCTGGTTTTGTTTCCAGTATGGCTGGTGGAAAGTGTTTTCTGATGAGGGTTAATGTCTTTATACATTAGCAACACATTGATAAACTCTTCAGTTTTCAGTCCTTTCAGTGAAGTTATCAAAATGATAAGTGATATTACTCTGTTTTATTGGCAGTCTCGGCCTGAGTTTAAAAATTAAGGATGTCCCATCTACCTCAAAGGAATGTAATTCAGATCAGATGGCGAGTTATCACAAGTTATTCTCCTGTAAAAAAAATTTTTAAAAAATAATAATTTTTGGGTGAACTATTCCTTTAAAGACTCTTTTTCACTGTAAATCTCATTAAATCTGTTGTGTGTAATACTTGCATTCTGTGGTACTGCTGTATGGATCGTGTGATGATAGTAAATCACACCAACAACTTTACACACATTACACACATTACTGCTCCTGAAGACTGACACAAATCTGGAACAGACAGACAGTCATTATTATTGGAGACTAAATTATACTACATCAAATAATTACCAATATCTTCAACTCTGATCATCAGTTGTATGATCTTAATTGAACTGATACATCCAGTGGGTTTTTTAGGAATAGCAGCGAAAACAGCATCAGCACTGTGAGATCAACAAGAATTATCAGCATTCACAGGAAAACTATTATGCATTTTTCACGTTAATAACATCAGCCAAAGTGTGATCGAGTCAAAGCTCACTTTAACGGTCCACAACTTTTTAAAAAATTTTGAACTGTTTTTTAAAATTTCTCAAAGGAAAACACATTGAATGACTGAATTCTGTACTCACCAGTGACAGTAACATTGAATCTCTTCACTCTAGTGATGCTGAAGCTGCTGTTGTTGATGATGATCTGTAGTTGATATTCTCCAGAGTCTGTGTTTCTGGTGTTTGTGATGGTCAGAGATCCAGTCTGATGATCCAGATCTGTCTCTGAATCTCTCATCATACTGAACACCTGTACAGATCTTACTCTGATCTCCAGTGATTTCAGCGATGAGAGTCTCATTAAAATACCACGTCAGGAAAACCATACTGGATGCCTGTGATCTTTGCATCGGGCCCTTAGAAGGCACTGCATCACATACAGGAATGCTACTGTAATGGAAAATCACAACATGGGCTCAGGAATACTTCCAGAAAACATTGTCGGTGAACACAATCCACCGTGCCATTCGCCGTTGCCAGCTAAAACTCTATAGGTCAAAAAAGAAGCCATATCTAAACATGATCCAGAAGCTTAGGCGTTTTCTCTGGGCCATGGCTCATTTAAAATGGACTGTGGCAAAGTGGAAAACTGTTCTGTGGTCAGACGAATCAAAATTTGAAGTTCTTTTTGGAAAACTGGGACGCCATGTCATCCGGACTAAAGAGGACAAGGACAACCCAAGTTGTTATCAGCGCTCAGTTCAGAAGACTGCATCTCTGATGGTATGGGGTTGCATGAGTGCGTGTGGCATAGGCAGCTTACACATCTGGAAAGGCACCATCAATGCTGAAAGGTATATCCAAGTTCTAGAACAACATATGCTCCCATCCAGACGTTGTCTCTTTCAGGGAAGACCTTGCATTTTCCAACATGACAATGCCAGACCACATACTGCATCAATTACAACATCATGGCTGCATAGAAGAAGGATCTGGGTACTGAAATGGCCAGCCTGCAGTCCAGATTTTTCACCCATAGAAAACATTTGGCGCATCATAAAGAGGAAGATGCGACAAAGAAGACCTAAGACAGTTGAGCAACTAGAAGCCTGTATTAGACAAGAATGGGACAACATTCCTGTTCCTAAACTTGAGCAACTTGTCTCCTCAGTCCCCAGACGTTTGCAGACTGTTATAAAAAGAAGAGGGGATGCCACACAGTGGTAAACATGGCCTTGTCCCAACTTTTTTGAGATGTGTTGATGCCATGAAATTTAAAATCAACTTATTTTTCCCTTAAAATGATACATTTTCTCAGTTTAAACATTTGATATGTCATCTATGTTGTATTCTGAATAAAATATTGAAATTTGATACTTCCACATCATTGCATTCCTTTTTTATTCACAATTTGTACAGTGTCCCAACTTTTTTGGAATTTGGTTTGTAAAAAGAAACATTTTGGTTTGTGTCTTTAAACACATATAACATCCTTATTTTATATCTAATCCTCAGATAATAATAGAAACTGCTCAGATGGCATGTATCAATAATGAGGAAGATGTAGTTCTAAAAATTGTTCTAAATATAAAAAAGCAGAGTTCAAATCACAAATCTAATGATAACGGCACAGAGAAACAATAACATTGGAATCACTTTCATAAGGATTTTTCCAGCTGATGAACAATGAAAACATTGACAGCCAATCAGAATCCATTCTGCTTTAAGGAGCTTCAGCGTTTAAAGCAGCAGACGACAAAACTGCAGCAGTCTATCACTCCATGTGTGGATATTTTTAAAGTTTATCTAATTTTCTTAGCCAATCAGAATCATTTAACCTTAAGTAATGATGTAGTTAGTTGACTCTGTTAGAGTATAATTGTTATGGAAATGTGAATGTACGCAGAGCGGCCTGCGAACTCCTTGCGAAACTTGAAGCTGGTTTCTGCTGATGAAACTGCAAACTATTCAGTAAAATTTTCTTCAATTTATTTTTTTTAAACTCTGACTCCAGGTCTGCATTTATCATATCTGGTCTTTGGGTCTTTAACTGTAAAATTCCGGAGGCAGACTCAAAACTAGAACTTTTGCTAAATCGGTTTCACCGAGATTATATCATCACAGCATAAACTGAGGGTGCTCTTGCTTTCATGGTGCTTATATTTAAATTTGACTTTGTGATGATTTTACCCATGTTTTACAAAATAAATCTTTGTGAGCAAGCATTATTTGCAGACCCCAGTTGAAGACCCTTGGTTTAAAGTGAGATGATTCTACAAATTGAACTTGCCAGGATGATCTGTATTCTGTATGTGAATTAATGTACAATATGTCACTGTATAAAATCAAGAAACATATTAACAATGTATTTTAAACATAAATAAATGTTTAAATGTAGTTTATATAATGACTCACCAGTGACAGTAACACTGAAGGTCTTGTCAGTGCTGCTGCTTCTGCTGATGATCTTCAGTTCATAAACTCCAGAGTCTGTGTTTCTGGTGTTTGTGATGGTCAGAGATCCAGTCTGATGATCCAGCTTCAGTCTGCCTCTGAATCTCTCAGTACCTTCATTACACCGAACATCTGTACAGATCGTACTGAGATCTCCACTGATCCGAGCGATGCGAATGTCATTAAAATACCATTTAATAACTTCTTGTTGGTTTGTTTTAACACCAGTGTGAAAAATGACTGAATCTCTTTCTTTCACTGAAACTTCATATGTATCCACACCAGATGCACCTGAAGAAGAAACATAAGCCAAACAATAATATACTGTAGTGCTGTAATTGTTTTCCCTACATATCATGAAGACTTTGTGTAGAGAAATATGCCTGGATTTAAAACACATGCAAACAAACAGTAGAACTATGTCACACATTGATTCACACATTCCCTGAAAATACATCTCATAAATGATCTTAAATGATCAGCATCCTGATTTAAATTTGTATTCCTTTCCCTATATTAGATTACATAGATGAATATTATCCACAAAAACACTTAGGAAAAGTGTGTTATTTTACACCGCATTAAGACTCATTAAAGACCGCATTAATACAGTCCCATGTTTTCTACAAAATATTTTTAACCCAATGTTAGAATCTCCCACATAAATAACGTGTTCCGGCTACATTATAAGCAGAAGCTTTTATCAGTACATTCAAGCTACATTCGACCAGTTTGTGCACTGATGCAAAACATAGCCTATAAACTTGAACTGACTGCACCAACTTTTATTACTAGTCAGAAGACCTGATTATTAAGATTTTCTTTTCGTCAACAGGCGTTTCATTGAATTATGTGACCGTGGTAACGGTGTCGTCACACTAACAATAATCTGAACACTAACCCTAATCATCCTACCATCACTACAGCACCTACACTCACAGAAATTGGCAAAACTGTAGAAAGAGGTTCTTACCATCGTCGAGTAAAAACAAAAGTACCACGAGCAAATTAAAGAGCAGCTTCATTTTCACCACTTATAGGCTACCTTCAGACAAATTAATGTAGATTCAGAATTTAAAAAAGCATGGCTTTTTGGCCTTTGGCAGAAATTGCAGCTTTGAAAATCCTAACCGCGATACGGTTAGATTAAAGGAACACTCCACTTTTTTTGAAAATAGGCAAACCAGACTTGACTGTAGACATGACAAAATCAATCAAAAAAAAAATCACAGCCAATCAGAAGAGCGTGTGGGCGTGGCCTTGCAGCTGGCACTCAAGTGTTAAGCAGTCAATGGTCTCAAACACACATGACAGGTAAGAATCTAGTTTAACCTCTTGACATGATTCGACTGTTTTTGATGGATTCAGTATTTTGGGAGTTTTGCGAAGGCATTAAGTGTGAGAATCATTAAAAGCATAGCAGGAAGAAGCCCCTTCACCTAGAAAATAAACACACATTCACAGAAAACACAACCACAGAAAGTTTCGGTTTGATTCAGATAAGCTGTGAGATGGCAGTAGTGATGGATGATATCTTATCTTTTGCAATATACCAGTAAAAATTCTCCCCACCACGATAAGAATTAGTCTTCTCGCAATAACGATAAAGCCCAGTTTAGCTCTGGCCCTCAAGATCCATTTTCCTGCAGAGTTTAGCTCCAACCCTGAACTAAACACAACTGAACAAGCTTATCAAGGTCTTCAGGATTTCTACAAAGTTGCAGGTAGGTGTGTTTAATCCAGGTTGGAGCTAAACTCTGCAGGAAAGTGGATCTCGAGGACCAGAGTTGAGAACCCCTGGCTTAGTTGATGTCGTATATATGTGTGCAACCCATTCGCAGCTCATGTGCAGAGTGAAAAACAAGTATAGGAAGGCAAACGTGAAGCACAAGTGCATTTGAAGCACCGTAAACTGTAGCACAGCGGACCTCAAGATCAACTTTCCTGCAGAGATTAACTCCAACCTGGATTAAAAACACCTACCTGCAACTTTGTAGTAATCCTGAAGACCTTGCTTCGCTTGTTCAGGTGTGTTTGATTAGGGTTGGCGCTAAACTCTGCAGGAAAGTGGATCTTGAGGGCCAGAGTTGAGGACCCCTGCTCTAGTGTGAAGGTGCCTGATTCACGGTTGCTTTGCACACAAGCAAAGAGAGCGGGAGAGTCTTATACAGTATAATTGACATGCTACATGTAAACAATACTCTTTACTGTATTTTGCTGTCTTAATAATGGAATCAGGATTGGCAGGTTTTCACAGCAAAACCTGCATAATTGCTATTCAAAACTAGCCCAATCGCTTTTCAGGGGGGTCCCCGGTAAAAATCATGTTTCGGAGGGTAAAATTAGCGTTTTATGATGGGGTTCACCTGATAAAAAAAAATAAAATATAAAATTTTTAATAATAATTCCAGTCTCGTGCGAGAACACTGATCTCACGTCTGACCTTGTGTTATTTCCTTATCACTTCTTGCATGTGTTTGGTTGTGAAATGTAGTTTGTACACCAGACAGAGTTGCTGGCGATTCTTCCTATTGTCAAGTCATGCAATGTTAACCCCTTGTCACTGATCTATTGTGCAATGTGCACACAGCAGCGACTGAATGAATGCTATGAATGCTAATCGTACAGTGTGAAAATAACAGTGATCTGACAACTCTGAAAATCGTGCAGTGTGAACTCGGCATATGTTGCAAGGCATGTTATTGGTTGCTCACTACTGATGTCACACTTTCAAGTGCACAAGCTTCATCAACTCAGGATCAAAGCCTGATTTGACAGAGAAAGTTGATGATCTGCGTCATGGTATACCAACAAAGCCGGATTGGAGTGGTTTGGTTTTGTCAGCTCGAAACTAATCCTGTAACTCTGAGTTTCTTCAGCTACCAACACGGTAGAGGCCCCTGATCTAAAGAAACACAACAGAACTAATGTGAATCCTCTCAAGTCAGAGTAATGCACATGCGTGTGTGCTAACACACACACACACATATATACATATACATATACATATATATATATATATATATATATATATATATATATATATATATAGCCACCAGGGATTACTGTTTCCATGAAAGTGTGTACATGGTCTGCTACAATGCTTATGTAGGTGGAACGTGTCAAAGTAACATCCACATGGATGGCAGGACCCAAGGTTTCCCAGCAGAACATTGCCCAAAGCATCACACTGCCTCCGCCGGCTTGCCTTCTTCCCATAGTGCATCCTGGTGCCATGTGTTCATATTAAAACTAAATATCATGGTAAAATCACTTTAGTGATTTTAAAATGGTTGTCTATTTATTCAGTTCTCTAGTATGGGAAAATACAGTTAAAACCGTGTCTAAAAGTACCAGTTTTACTGACGTTCAGAAGTCAAACTGAAACCTGCTGTGGTTTGATTCTGTCAGAGATGTAGTTTGATCTGGACAAACATCCTGAATGTGAAAGAACGGTGTGGTTATGTTAGTTTGTAGGCAGTGGTGGATGAAGTACTTGAAATCCACACTTGAGTAAAAGTATAGATGCATTTAACCAGCAGTTACAAATGCATAAATACTGTTTAAATTAAAGTTAATAATTAAAGTTTTAAACATAAAACATTGAATATTGATATTTGAAATGATTTAAAACTTGAAATGTGAAATCAAAGCCACCAGTAGGTGGCAGCAAGTCACTGTTAATGAGTGAGTCACTGAGATTAAGCCCTAGCCACAGGTATTTTAAGTTTTAAAATCACACACCACATGGCAATGCAAAAACACACTATGAAGCGCTGTCAAAAGCATGCCAAACCAACAGGTGGCGATACAGGCCTAACCGTAAAGCCATTTTGGCCAATCAGAAAAAAAAAAAGGTTTCCGGTTCCGACATCACAAGCCAAAATCTCTGGTTCCCTTTCAATACTTCACTCATACTGCGTGTGGGGAAAAACTCCTTTTTCCTCGATACCGAAGCCTTTTTCAATACTGCACGACCATTGGTTCAAACTGGAAAACTTTTTGAACTAATGATGGCGCGGCGGAGCTGCGCAAGTCTATGGCGATGCAGCGCGCCAAAACCTGCCAAAATGGGCAGGGTGTCTGGCTATATGAGCAAGCATTTCGCCATGAGATTTCAGGTCAATCGACTGAAGCAATGACACTGAGTTGTACAGCTCCATGGCACGGCAGCAAATGCAGTACTCATTCCGTATCTCAGGGAACCGAGGTTACGTTCGTAACCAAATACGTTTCACCATCTGCACGACAACACTGCAACTGGAGATTAAAAAAATCTTCACCCTAGCAGGAGTTTTCAAAAGAGTTAAGTTTCAGTAAGCGGATACTGTGTTTATGTGTGGATGAACAGCTAAACCACATATAAAAAGCTGATTCATTCAAACAGCTGATTCATTCAGGAATGAAATGTTTGACTGTTTTAATGAGTGAGTCACTGAAGCATACGTTCAACCGATTCATTAAAAAAAAAATTCATTCAATAAGGAAACACTGTCCTGTGTGTTGTTCAGTAACACAAAACAGTGCTGTGTGGAACAATTTTGGAAATATTGTGTCTAAAATGTGAGTAACTTAAAAGGTGTAGCCCCTCCAGACACGTATCTAGCAAAACGATCGGTCATTTTCTAAAAAAAAAGAAAAAAAAAAAAAAAAGAAAAAAAAAATATATAGCTTTAAAAACAAAAATGATCACCTTGCAAGTGCACATTTCCCTATTCTTCAAAAAGGTTACGCTGTATATCCTACGCCTTCCCTATTCAACTTACGGAAAAAACGGAACTGCGCCGCGTTCATTCTGTAAGTTGAATAGGGAAGGCGTAGGACATACAGCGTAAGCTTTTTGAAGAGTACAGAAGTGCGCACTTGCAAAGCGATCATTTTTGTTTATAAAGCATATACATTTTTATTTTTTTTTTTTTAGAAAATGACCGATCGTTTCGCTAGATAAGACCCTTATTCCTCGTCTGGTATCGTTTAAAGCCCTTTGAAGCTGCACTGAAACTGTAATTTTGACCTTCAACCGTCTGGAGGCCATTGAAGTCCACTATAAGGAGAATAATCTTGGAATGTTTTCATCAAAACCTTCATTTCTTTTCGACTGAAGGAGGAAGGACATGGACATCTTGGATGACATGGGGGTGAGGAAATTATCAGGAAATTTTAATTTGAAAGTGAACTAATCCTTTAAGTACTGTAGCAAAGTATTATTACCTAGTATAAATGCAAATACGACAAATAAGGCAGGGAACAAATTAAGCTAAAACAGCTTGCCATATATCTAGACATTGTTAATGAGAAGATTTGCTGGCGTGCAGAACTCAGCACTTTAAGTCAAAATCCACTGACTTTTTTTTTTAATTAAATTCCTCTGATTGGTCATTGCATTCAAGAGCTCAACAAACATATCTGTGATTGGCTATACTGCAGATGCAAAAACATGTTGTAAATACAAACATACATTCTCCAGAGTGCAGTCACAAACACATATGCACATTTACTGACACATTTGTATTAGAAAAAGTAAGAGTTGCATTTACAATCTCTTATTCGTCTAATTAACCAAACTCTCCATAAAACGATCAACAAGCCATACAATTTAATAAAATATTACATATTATTGAGACACTTCATATTTAATGGTATTAGTCGATTGGTTAATTGCATTCAATAGATTACAATGTGTTTGCAAAAGGTGTTTTTAAGTAGGTTCAGGCTGAGTTTTCGCTGCATTTACACAGTTCTGACCAGCAGGAGTCACCAGCGTGCGGCGTTTCGAGACTCGATTGATTCAAAGTTCGAAAAGCTTCGTTTCTCTCATCACTATAGCAACAGCTGGCCAACTGTCTGGGACAGGAGAGAATGAGTCCACATGGAGAGGAAAAACCTGCTTGCTGTGCCTCTTTGGCTGCTTTTATTGGAGTGCTAGTTGATAGCCAGCCAATGGGGGAGGAAAGGTGTATGCAAATAACAGCTGTCAGAGCAGCTGCAGAGAGGAAAAGAGAACAAAAGAGATGGAGACAGACAGCAAAAACAAACAGTCGCCCAACGATCATCACAATACATCAGAGGACTGAACAGTGAAAGTAACGTTAGTGCACCATTGTTAAAACCATATATAACTCAATGATTGAGTTACCTTATTTCTGAAAACACACACACACAAGATACACAGATACCAGCTGTTATGAGTGAATCATGTTTTTTAACAATATTAATCATATAACATGATTCAGAAGAGAAAATAGTGTTTTTTGGGTTTTCTCACTTAAGACAATGTTTAAAACATTCTGGTCAGAGTGCGAGAAACACAATTTTTTTTTATTAAAACAGCTTATTACAAAAAGCCCCCTCAGTAAAAACTAGTCATGACCACATATTGATTTTTTTTGTTAAAATCTCTAGCACAGGCTTTAAGCATATAGCTTTGACAATTAAATCACTTTTCGTAAATATTTACTTGACTTAGATAAACTTCACGTAACACCTTTTGAGGCTATTTACATATTTTGAGGCTATTTACATATTTACAGTCAGCACAACATGAAATACATATCCAAAAATGGGAACAAGGAAAACCACAAGTCTAGAGCTGAAGACTAGAATGACTGAGAAGAGTATTTAAAGGGGTAGTTCACCCAAAAAAGAAAATTAAATAATTTTATATTTTTTTCAGGTGAACTATCCCTTTAAATGAAGGAATCATCTCAATCAAACTATTCAACAAACACAACAAAATAATTCCATGACATTCGACAATCACACCTGAACACAGTAGAACAGAAAGAGACATAAAAATAAAATAAAAAAAACTAATCAGCACCTGTCAAAACAATGTCCCAGATGATTTCTTCACAAATTGAGGTAAGAAGACTGAGCACCACAATTTCACTGTGACTTATTTTTGCACATTTCAGTGATCTACCAAATAGATGAAGACTTACTATAATTTAAGTGCACGGTTTCAGCAACTATACACACATTTGTGTGTTACTAACAAAATAACTTATGTCAAACTAGATCAGCATTATAGTGCAAATGACAAGAAACAGACACTAGGTGCGTTTACATGGAGCATTGTAATCGGTTATAAAGTCCAATCTGAATGAAAATGCTCCATATAAACGCCTCAATCGGAATAAAAATGCCCAAACCGAATGAAATTGTAATCGGACCTTCATCCACACGCTTCTGCTTTACAGAGGAGGGAGGGGTAGTGTTGAGATGCTTCTAAGAGGCTTTTACCATCTTACCATCCAGCAGTAATATGCTAAAAATTTCACAATTGTTGCTTGATTAAGAGCAACACTTTACATAAAAATAGCATGCATTAGAAATAACTGAACTCAATGTTGACAGGAATACACAGCGGCAAACGGGACATAGGCTAATGTGCGCATGTCACAAAGTCATTCCGATTGAAAGCGCCGGCATATGTAAACACCATATCAGATTAGATAACATCTCATGTAAACACTCCACCGAATCTTTCATTTGGAATGACAAAAAAAAAAAAAAAAAAAAAGTGTACATGTAAACATGGCTAATGTCTCACTGTTCCTGTACCTCTACACACTCAAAGACATCAATCATTCACTGATCTATTGCTGATCTATTCCTGGTGTTTTGTTTCTTGAATTTTTGCATATACTGTTTAATGCTTAGGGCCAACAGGGCAAATTAGTGTGAGATCGCTCTAATCCTATGAAAGCACGAATGGGAGTGTGAAGTTTTGCGGGTGATTTACTGACTATGCGCACATTAAAGAGCACAGATGCAGCAGATCATTTCCATAACGACCAACACAATCTGTTAAGACCAGCGCAAAATAGTGTCTGCTTTAAGACATGCTTTAAATAATGGCACAAATACCAGTAAATTGACTAGCACAAACCTTAGTGTCAGCAGATAGATGAGGAACACAGAGGTAAGTGATGTAAACAACAGCAGGTTTATTGAAAGCAGACGACTGATCAACACAGCAGAGAAAGCAGTCCAGGTAAGTGTGTTTGGTATAGGAAAGTCTTGGTACAGCTTATCTGATACTGATGTAGTCTTTGTTTCCTTTCCAG
The DNA here is from genome assembly GCF_019924925.1 of Ctenopharyngodon idella. NCBI lineage: Eukaryota > Metazoa > Chordata > Actinopteri > Cypriniformes > Xenocyprididae > Ctenopharyngodon > Ctenopharyngodon idella. The sequence continues at coordinate 4,299,364 of NC_067229.1, forward strand.
GTGATCCAGCAAACAATAAGTCCAGAAGCAGCGGAGAGCAGGGACTAAGGAGAGCCAGGACGGCACGGGAACCACAGGTGAGTAGCGCAGGTAAGACAATCCAGAAACACAACTAGGTAGAGTGAACGGGTGGAGTGCAGTATATATGGAGCTGGTGCTGATTGCTGACAGGTGAGAGGAATCAGTAATCCGGTGATTGTGATCTGGTGAATGTGGTCATTGATGACGGTGGTGACTGAGTTGACTCCCTGACACTTAGTAAATGGTGTTGCGTGATTCATTTAAATACTCTCGTCCCATAAATTTAGCGTCTGAACGGGGGAACTTAAATGCATATGCAATAAGGTCAGGTGCAGAAATTTGTGTCCACTCTTTTTCAGCAACATTTTTTCACTGCGTGTCTTTAGTAAATCCTGACAGTACTTTTTTTAATGGCAAAAGAGGTTTTGCGCTGGTGCAAGCTGTTAGTAAATCTGGCACTAAATATTCAATTTTTTTTTAAATGTTAATGTTTTTTAAAGTCATATTTTAAGCCACATTCCCATCTACCTCAAAGGAATGTAATTTGGATCAGGTGGTGAGTTATCACAAGTTTCATCAACCATTTTTTTCAATCAACCATTTTCCTGTAAAAAAACACAAAAGGTAAAAGTAATGAGAAGGATTGATGTTTCAGTCACACAAACACACAAATATATATGTTTTTTCCCTGTTGTTTGTACAGTGGTTTTCTTTCCCTAAGTATTCAACACAGTGTCTTAAACTGCATCGAACCGTCATCTTTTGTACCAAACCTGAAGTACTGCGATTTCAGTATCACATCTAAAATGCTTACTGGTGTTTTCTATTAAGACACTTGCTTTCTGAAAAGTGTACTTTATGTCTCTTGAGGAGTTATTTGTGTTTTGCTTGTTTTGACGGCCTCACCGGTGAATATCTGGGGCCAGTTGCATAAACTTAGTCACTATAAGAACTAGTTTGACCAACTAGCAGTTAACGGGTAATCAGTGTTATTTTCCAGTTCCAATTAGACCAATCTACCTTCATATGTAACAGATTTTAAAAATTAGGACCAGTCTTAAAGAAAAAAATTAGTCTTAACTTTTAAGACTAGTCTAAGTGGCTGATGCAACTGGCCACTGCTTCTGTAGTGTTAAAATAAAGGACAAAAATAGATGTCTATTCACAATGTACATTTATGCCACACTAAGAATTATAATTATATAGTAATAAAAATGTACTCATACCACTGTTCTTTTACAGGTTTCTGTGCACAGTAAATGTCATATTGTATTAAAGCTGCTGTATGTAATACTTACATTCTTTGGTACTGCTGCATGACTCTTGGGGCGACGGTAAATCACACCAACAGCAGCAGCTGCAACCAGCAGAACAACAACACTTATTCCTGCTACAACACCTGAAGACAGACCTGAACCTGGAACAGCTGAAGAAGACAGTCATCATTATTAGAGTGAATGATTATACATCCAATATTTACCAATGTCTCTGACTGATACATCTTTCTACTTTGATCATCAGTTGTATGATACTGATTCAACTGATACATCCAGTGGGGTTTTTTTAGGCACAGCAGCTAAAACAGCATCAGCACTGTGAGATCAACACAGAATATCAGCATTTACAGGAAAACTATGCATTTTGCATGTTAATAACATTAGTCAAAGTGTTATTGTTTCAAAGCTTCTTTAAAAAAAAAAAAAAAAAAAAAAAAACAGTCCACAACACAACACTTATTGGGTTGGCCTAAAATTCCTCATTGACTGACTTAATTCTGTACTCACCAGTGACAGTAACATTGAATCTCATCACTGTGCTGATGCTGAAGCTGCTGTTGTTGATGTTGATCTGTAGTGTATATTCTCCAGAGTCTGTGTTTCTGGTGTTTGTGATGGTCAGAGATCCAGTCCGATGATCCAGCTTCAGTCTGTCTCTGAATCTCTCTTCACACTGATCATCTGTACAGATCTTACTCTGATCTCCAGTGATCTCAGCAATGCGAATCTCATTAAAATACCACGTCATCTCATCATTTGGTTTTCTTATTACACCAGTATCTAAAGTGACAGATTCTCCCTCCTCCATTTCATGTAGTTCAGCAGCAGGAACATCTGAAACACAAACCAACAGGTGCTAAAAATAAACTACAAAAAATGAAAGAGCTGTGAAGATTTTTTCTTGACTTCTGATCTGAAAAGAAACAGTTATGCATGATTTGTGCTTACAAACATATTTTGCATACTTATTTTATATTAAATCCTCATTTAAACCGATAATAATAGGTTAGAAGGTGATCAGAGATCGCACGATTAGCCGCTCTTTCTGAGTTCAACTGCAGATTTATATAATGAGAGGATTCACGACCAGAATTCAGCACTGAACAAAAACTCTGTTTTGAGCGGTGACTGGATTCTAACTTAAATAGCCTATCTCTGATTGGCCACTGCATTCAAGAGATCAACAGACATGTCTGTGATTGGCTACATTTTTCAACGCCACAAAAGCATGCTGTAAATAGATGTTCTTTAGAGCGCAAACTCAAATACGCAATGGAGCCTTTGCCAAATCTGTTTCATCAATATGACATTATTACAGTATCAACTGAGGGTGCTCTTGCTTTTGTTTCAGGGTGCTTATATTAAATTTTACTTTGTGATGTTTTTACCCATATTTTGAATTTTTTAACAAAACCATTTGTGATTAAACATTAATTGTTGAAGACCCTTGTTGTGAAGTGAGATAATCTGAACCTGAAAAGCAAGTTTGTAAAGATTCTGTATACAGTAGCCTATAAAAACCTAGAAACACATTAAAATGTACTTTAAACATATATAAATTGCATTTAAACATTTATTTAATGACTCACCACTGACAGTAACATTGAAGGTCTTGTCAGTGCTGCTGCTTCTGCTGATGATCTTCAGTTCATAAACTCCATCATCTGTGTTTGTGATGTTTGTGATGGTCAGAGATCCAGTCTGATGATCCAGCTTCAGTCTGTCTCTGAATCTCTCAGTACCTTCATTACACTGAACATCTGTACAGATCTTACTGAGATCTCCCCTGATCTGAGCGATGCGAGTGTCATTCAAATACCATTTAATCTCTTCTTGTTGGTTTGTTTTAACACCAGTGTTTAGAGTGACTGAATCTCCCTCCTTCACTGGCACAGACACATGTTCTGTATCAACACCAGACACGTCTGAAGAAGAAACACAAGTCAAACAAAAATATACAACAGCGCTGTGAATTTTTTTATATATAAAGAATTTGCCTGGATTCAAAACACTTGCAAGCAAACAGCAGAAGTTTTATGTAATACTGCTATTCCCCCCATTGTGCCTGATTAGTTGTTGTGTTCTTTAAAGGGGTCATGAATCGAGAAATCAACTTTTCCTTAAGCTTTTGATATATAAGAGGTCATGGTACTATAAGAATATCTAGTAACACTTTACAATACTGGTGCTTTAATATGCATTAACTCATGCTTAACTAATGCACAGATAATCATGTGTTAATGTATGACTCATGAAGAACTAAACCATTAATTAATGATTAGTGCATCAGCAACTAATAAAGAGTCTATATGATTAATAGATTAAGTAATATATGAATTGTTATAACAATTCATATATTATTTTTCTCTTGTTTCTTCAGTGATTCTGCTTATTAACATCAGGTGTCACTACTGATTGTCAATCATCAATCAATTATCTCATTAACTTTAACACTGCTTCAGTGTTACTTTTTAACACCCGGCAAGATGGACTCATATGTACACTTTTGGGTGTTAATTTAACACTGGGGATTTTGCTGTGTGTTCTGGATTAAAGAAGAATAGGACACAGGAAAAGGAAGTTCAACACTCTTATTTCTAAATCTAATCTAAAGTAATTTTTGCTTATTAGTATGGTTGAGTTAGATCATTGAAGGTCAGCAGCAAAGACACTGGTTAATAAAATGAGATTAATACATGAAGTATATTTGTGTAATTTAATATAGTTAATTATTACAGGTTTGTGTAAAACTTTGAGATTGAATTTCACTGTTTTTATTCATTTTGAGGAATACTGAATGTTTTCGTGCAAGTGAGATGAGTAAATGCACGTTCACATTTAGTCTAGAACTACAATAACCATCATGTTCACACAGCGAACACAACACCTCTGACCTTTATTTCTCTCAACACAGGGACAGGAGAGCTGCCTGTCAGTCATTAAATGTGAAAAAGCATTACTTATTTAAAAAAGTAGCTTATTTTATTATAAATTGAAAAACTAATGCGTCACTTTACTAGTTACTTGAAAAAGTAATCTGATTACATAACTCAAGTTACTTGTAATGCGTTACCCCCAACATCACAGTGGAGTATACAGCCCATCATAAATCATAGCACGGGACAGACACCATCTTATTAACTGTCTGAACTGCAGCTTGAGTACAGCAAATACAGATAAGGATCATCCACTGTGTCACCATTTTCAGGTGTCTGGCACTGTCATGGCAGTACATTTCCCTGTGATGTGACCGTGTTCCCCTCACACACACACACTGATGCGAAATATAACTCATCCTACATAATCAGACCCTCACAGAAATCGTTGCAAGAAGAGGAGAGATTGTAACAAATAAAGGTCTTACCTTTGCCAAGTAAAAACAAGATCACTGCAAGCAAATTAAATAGAAGCTTCATTTTCACCACATTCCGCCTTCAGAAAATGAACGTGGGTACAGAAAGAATCCACCTGGCTCAGGGCAGCGTAACATGCAAACAAGCCACATGCAAATTAAAGCAACCCAAAAGTGGAATTTTATTAAGGTAATACATAAATGAATTTAGCAAACAACACAGAAATAGAAAAAAAAAAAAAAGACAAAAACTCCTGGTGTTGGAGAAGCGTAAGCCTCAAGTGACAAAGAGTCTTTTTTTCAGTCTATTCATCACATGTATCTGACAGGATCTGCTGGCTCCACCCTGAAACGCACACAGAGAGAGAGAACACACTAAACAAACATCACCTGTCTGGAAAATGCAAATAAGACAAGCTACACAGGTCTGTAACATTAGATACAGGCTGTAATTGAAAATAAGAACACATTTGGAAGAACAGCAGCAGAAACTATTCAATGATTTCATATACGATCATGAGTCTCCAAAAAAGATATGGTGATAAATGGGTTTATTGACCCACTGGGTTCACTGGGAACTATTGAACAAGTGTCTATGGGCTTTACCCTATGGTTTTACCTGATCTCTGATCAGTTTTATACATTTGTAGATGTTTTAATTAGACATTAGAATAATTTAAATGAATAATGGTAGTTATTAATCTCTTATTGGCCTATTTAGCTTGAGCCATGGAACAGAGAAACAAACCTTGAAAATTGATAAAAGAAACTAGAGAGTGACTGAGCTGGTGACTGAGTGTGACTGTGACTGTGACTGTGACAACTAAAGTGTGGATGCATATTAGAACCATATGGTGCATTCAAGTCCTCCTATGAATTTTATGTTTACGAGTTCTGAAAACTCAAAGAATGTGCATTATGTGTGTAATTGATATTTATTATTATTATTATTATGCTGCCACAGAGTCTATCAGCTAATAAACTGGCTAAATGAGTAGTGTTTTCTGGCAAATGTTATCTACACACACACATATTTATTTGATTGCTTGATGTTTTTGAATGGTTTGGAATAATTTGTGATTGATATTTATCAAAATAACTTTTTCTAATGCATATATTGCTTGTTTTCTTTAATAAACATATATAGAAAACCTTGGTGTTTTAGTACCCTTAGTGTTGCCCTGAGGCACCTTTTATGATGGACATATTATCAGTGATCCTCAAGCTCCCAAAAAATGGGGTGAAATATTTTTCCCTCCAAAAATAAAGAGTCATGCCATAGAGGGTGTGGTAGATTTTCCCCTACGCACCTTAAGTTTACCTGGCATCCCTGACACCCAGGTGTCCCAGACACCTATGAATAAGTTTATACTCTACTAAGCCCACTTCAATGTCTGGTTGAGTCAACGACGTCTCGGCCTGTTTGAGCATATCAACTGGTAATAAGATCTTTAGTGCTCCATTAAACACCATCACTTGAGTATGGAAGTAAGATTCTCTACAGTGTCTGCTGCGCAGCCTAAAAACCAAACAGACTCCAGACTATGCCTTAGAATATGCTTTAATCACGGCCGGAGAACCTCGTATCAATCTCAGAGAATCCCACCAGCAAAAAGAATACAACAGTTTATATAGGATGGGAGCATGGCAAAGCATTCTACAATATGATTGGTTCGTCATATGTCAAACCCTTTTGTTAAACCAAAATCTGCCCAAATCATGTGTTTATTAGTTCGTGGTTACTCAATATCATGGCTATTATATTTAGGTAGTTGTCTAGCTGTCCCTAAGTTTCATTTCCACTTTTCTTGTTCTTGGACATGATTCAGACACACACTGACTTAGGCCCAAAGTTTGAGGACATTTAGGTCTCAAAAGCATATAAATGTTGTTCATGCAAGGAAAAAGAAATGTTAGTTATGATTAATTAAAAAATTCCATCACAGTATCCCCCCTCTGATCGTTTCTTACACGATCAAAATTAATTTTTTGTGCTTCCATGATTTACATGCTTTTTACTGAATCATCCCATTATAAGTCACTGCTAAATTGCACTTTAATACCACCAGTTTTACCACTTACACATACCATTTTCTGAACATTCTATATTTCAACAATCTAATTTTATCTTAGTAAAAAAAAAAAAAAAAAAAAACTAAACATTACATAATACATTGCCTTTTTACTTTAGTAGCCCTTAAGTTAAGTTTTAGTATCAGTTTTTGCTGGATTTTGGGTCACATTGATCTATTTGGAAATTAACAGGCTGATATTGCTGCAAAGGAATCAATTTGCATCAAATACAGAATGTCAAATTCTTCCCTCAATCCTACTCTGAATCATTACTTTTAATTATGGCAAGAAGAATGGAACTCATACACTAACAAAAAATTACAACATCAGATGTTTTCTTGTCTAATTTTGCACTGTTTCAAAAGTAACTCTGTATAACCCAGCTCTTGTCATAAGAATAGCCTTAGCTGCTGACATAGCATTATATTTTTACCTACCTCCCTACAACCCTATTTTCCAGAGTCAGCTGATGAATATGACATGTGCTACCTCTATTTTAAACTAACTCAGAGCCAATTTAGGTAATTTCACCAAAGCGGAATAGTTCATAATGGATCCACTGATCCAAATCATCAATTCTATCCACATCGTGAATTAAGAAAGCTTTTCAGAATTTTGCTGTTTCAGCATTTGCCGGGATGTCCAAACTGTTCAGATTCATGTGGATTAACATGTTTGGGTCACATTCTTCTTGGTCTAGGTTTTAGCTTTGTGCCCAGTACATAACTTGTTTTAATTCATTCTCTGAGTTTAATTAAAACAGTAAAATCTTTATCTGTATGTTGGAAATCTAGTTATGCTATAAAGCTAATAATAATCTAGAAATTAAATTCGTTTCCCTTACAAATCATATTATGATTTCAAAACTTTAGAAATTTCCTATAAACACTGGTTGTCTTTTCTGTAATCAATATTTCACAGATTTACAGGATTAGTCAGATTTTCTTTTTGCCCATGTATTGTACTGTGAGCTTTAATCAGATTGAACAAGAATATTCCTAGCTTTTTCACAGACTTTGATGACTGCGGTTTAATGGTCATCAGCATCGTAAATCTTGCAAAGTTTTTATATTTCCATTTTTTAAATGTATGCACATTTATAACACTATACTTAGTATTACTTTACCTTTGCATCAAATTACAAAAAAAAAACTGGTTAACGCTGCTGTGAGGGTGTTTCTTATACAGTGGCTATGGTCAAATGTTGGGAAAAATTGACATTTTTGACTCTTTTGACTGCCGTTATCAGTCTCTCATTTTCTTTAAATTTTTAAATTTAGTTCTGAAAACACTATTGCAGAGTTTTTCTTTTGCTATTGGAGCAAATGGGAACAAAAATATATGTATTTAATGTAGTCTCTCATTTACCGCTATAGAAGTTTAAATGTGAAAAGGGTCTATATCCGGACCTAGTCTGGCAAAGAAACTTATCACACATTCTCACTTATTTAAAGAACAACTATTGCAACTATTGAAAATTAAAAATTGTAGCATCTATGGTTGTAATGTGTGCATTAGGATTTTAAAACCCTCATGTTTCTTCAATAATAGTCCCTAGATTATTTATTATTTTTATAATAATGTACCTAGTCCCTCAATCAATACTCAGCCCTATAGTTTAAATGAATCAAATAAAATCATCAAAAAACATCATCACACAAATGGATTCTTCTGCTAAACTTTGATCCCTCACTTTATGCTGTGCGGGGTAGCTGAGGCTGGTTGGTGTAGTTTCAGATGAGAGGCTTGGACCCAGGTGTCACACTCTCCAACCAATTTGCTGATCATTGCAAGATTTTTCCCTAAGATCACAACCGCACATCCCTCCACTGGTCCTTATTGGTGGAGAAGTGAACTATTTCTGAGTTGCTGTGAATGCAAACCTTAAGTATCTTTGTTAGTAACATGTATTAACTCATCTGCTTATCTGGCCGATTGTCCTTTTAGGTGTGACCTGTGGAAATTTCATGTGGGCTGAGGGCTGTCCTGGTTCTTTTCTTTTTATACTTTCATTGTTATCCATACAATGAGCAGCGCTTGAACCCATGACTTCCCATTTTCTGTCCTGCACAATTTTGGGTTTTATCATCTAATTTGCATTCTCACTATTTATCCACCTTGTGGATGATTAGGCACTATAAATTCCAATTTTTCTCTTAACAATTAGCCAGTTCAAATCTATTTTTTCTTGTTTTACAAACTGAAACATTATCATCAGATAATTTCTCCAGCACACGTCTCTCAGAAGCATAGGCCTTTTTACCTGGAAAACATTTGGAACAGAATCAGTTCGATGAAATCCATCATGACATCATGCTGTAAGGGAAATAGTTAAGTGTGGGGTGGACAGGACAAGCTTGCTTGCTCTCTGCCTTCCCAAGTTATGCGCTGCGAAGCTGTGGCACTGTTTATTTCTTGCCACAAATTAACCAAGGCCAGGATATTAAGCCAAATTCATCCATGGCCATTATTTTATTGGGCATATTCTGCCCTGTGGGCCCACTTAATAAGTTTAATAAATTTTAGATACAGCTGTTTTGATTGGAATGATTTTTTTTTTTGCTTTGGTGTCTCAGAAAACACCATCCTTCACACACACTTTCAATTTCAATTTCTCAAATGCAATTTGTCATTCATTGCGCAATTACAATTTTCAAACTTTTTGTTGTTACTCATGAGCTACTTAGAAGAAGATTGGAGTTCTCCACACAATCTTGGATCCATGGACAAATAACATTCCCATCTCATATCCCTGGTGATGACAGCATTTGTGATTTCAAAAATTTATGGACGAAATGGAGTGACCAATATTGTTGCTTTTTTAGCCATAATTTTCTCTTTGGACACCTTGTGCCCTATTTTCATTTTTGCCAGAGAACTCTGCATAGTCAAAAATCTGTTTATGTCTTTACCCCTAGTTGGTTAATGTAATAGCCCTCAATATGCCAAATCCAGCTCCAGTTTTAAATGATTGAGTCAAACTCCCACTTCTGTGAATGAACTTCCTTTTCTTTCCTTAAGATGTACAGTAGGGCTGGACTAGTACCTATTGAAAGCAGATTCAGAATGTTACTATAACAGACAATACAAAGAACTGCTGTGCGACCAGTGAATAATCAAAAGGAATCAAAATGATATGATAATGAACAGAATTTGAAGCGGTCTCTGTAGTGATCACTGAGATGGAAGTCCTTCTATGTTCTGTGAGGATCATCAGTCAGTTGAACTTGTTGGGCTGTTGCATTGGATCATCAGCCAGTGATGCACTCAAAGGCCTGGTGTTGTGGTGTGTGAGCTCCATTGTTTCTCTCTCTCTCTCAGACAGTCTGGCTTGTGTTCGATCCTGCCACAAAATTGCATAATGCATGGCAAAATTGTTCTTACGAAAAGTCTCAAATGAAAGTTTCACCTTTTCCTGCACTGTATCAGTCCTCTCCATGCTGACCCCTCCAGAAGTGTCAAACGTTCCTCTTTCAGGGGGGGAGCTGAAGGCCCATCAGCCACTTCCCTCTTCTTCTCTCTGCAGTCGTCTTGTTGAACACACTTCAGTCTATTCACTCCCATTTGTCAAGGCGGCTGTTCCAGAAGCTGCCTGGTCTGAATTATGAACACTCAGGAGAACTGCATAATTCAAATTAAACCTACAACTCTTTATTTAAAGTCCATCTTTCTTAACCGTAATCAATGTCCCTTAATTCCAGAAGTCTCATCTGGTTAACACAACAGCAGTTCCTCATTCTATTAGTAAGCTTAGTTCTTCTTTGCAGGAAAAAGAAAGCAGATCCTTCTTTGCAAAATGCAAGAAAAAGCAGTAAACTACTCTAATTAATATAGAGTATGGTGTAATGTAATAGCAAAGAATTCTTTGTCTTTTCTCTTTGCTAGAAATGAAAATTACTGTAAGATGTCTGTTATGTGCCTGTTCAAATCATAATTTCTATTTAACTTGGTCACCCAATCTCATTCTCATTCAACACATCGCACAAAAGTTATCATACTTAACATAAACCAAAATCTTGGCATATCTGCAATGGATCAACTTTTCATACCGTCTCCCAGGGATAACGGGACACACATTCTAGACGTCTTCAGATACAGAGTATAATATTTAAACACGCAGTTATTATCTTACTATTATTCATCATTTTAGAGCACCTATTTCTGAGCACTTCCTATCTGAGCCAATACATAGGCCTAGTAAATCAAAGTCTAACCCATAAAAGTTTCTCCACAACTCAAAATTTCATAATTCTGCTCCACAGTTGCATATTCCTATTATTTATAATTTTAACAATTTCAGCATTTACTTATTTCAAAATGTAACAATATTGATCTATTAATAATATTCAACTTTCAACATTTCTTTCTTAATCAGAATTAAGAGCCGTAAAGTTTCAGACAGAGTTCAACAAACTTTAAATTACTTTTTCATAAACTTATAAAAAAAAAAAAAAAAATCTCTTTTTTTCTCATTTTATTATTCATATCCCAAGTACATTTTCATAGAAGGCCTTGAGGGACATGACAAAATAGTGTCAACTGAAAAAAACAAAATCATTTCTAATATAAACATAAAATGTATGTCATGTTTTTAAACATTATTAAAGGATACAACGCGACAATGACTGATCAGATGTTTGATCTTGCTGTGTATCCTCTGTACTAGTACTTTGTGGTTTCGGTTTTCAATACAAACAAGAACCTCTTCTGTCGATCAGATTAGAAAAGGTTTAAAACACCCTTTACAATCCAAATGAAATTATAATTTTTTTTTTTTTTTATTCCGACTGTGCAACTAGTCCAATTACAAAAATGGATTATTAGGGTCCAAGTAAATGCAGCTGCTCTCTCTCTTTTAATGGATTTAGTTACTTATCTGACTGTAATGCTGATGTGTGAAGGTGTGAGGTTCATTAAAAGCAGGACAGGAAGAAGCCCCTTCACCTAGAAAATAAACACAGACGCACTATACACAATCTTCATCTCTGAAGGAAACCACTCCAGGTTTCAGTTTGACTAGCGTCACATGTGAGATGGCAGATAACTTTTTTCACTTTTCACAGTTGAAGAAAATGTTTTACGTGTTGGTTTTGTTCTGTTTGTGGTGGTGGCATCTGATTGGTAAGTTATAAAGATATAATTTTTGACTTAATATTTGTAACATTCTTCACAGATGTTAAAAGTCATGGGAAAAAATGGAAATTGCTATAATGGATGGAACTTTGACCAGAAGAGACTCAGAGAGCGAATCCTCTATTAAGCCACTTTCAAATCTCAGGCCAGGTCAGGTTCTAGGATTGTGAAGATAAGACCTGATTCAGGAATTCTTAGATTCATACATTTGATTCTTATTTCTTTGTGCTGTTATCTGGATGATCAAATGCTGCATAAGTTCACTGATGCTCAAGGCAACACATATCAGTAAGAGCCAGGGGGTGTAAACTTTTGAACAGGATGACTGGTAGAAACTCTTATTTTGTTTAAAAATATTACCTTTTAGTACTGCCCTTCGGAAGATACAGTTCATGAGGTATTTACATGTTTCAAGACAATATAAGAGCAATTTATCCCCATCATTCTGTGCAAAAGTTTACACCTCGACTCTTAATGCATCACGTTGCCTCCGTGAGCATCCAGTTTCCACCTTTGGTGATATTTGTTTTTGAGTGCCTCAGTTGTCATCAGTGTAAAAAGATGGATCCCCAAAATTATAGTCAATGTTGGAATGGGTTTAAATGTATAGAAGATGGAAAACCAAAGAATGTGCAGGACAAGGAGAATTTTGCTGAAGAACAATGGCCAGTTTTACTTCTCAGGACAAACAAGGGATGCATAAACAACTATCACAAAACATTAAACAGCTTAATTTCTGCAAATGCAGTTTTTTTTTTTTTTTTTTTAGTGGATTATATGTTAAGTATCTGTAATGTAAACTAGCTTATTCAGTTCAGATACCTGTCAGGGATTGTGCTATTGGCATAATTGGGCCTGAAGTGTCCCAAAAAAACATTGCCCACTGCCGGCCTGTGTCTGCCCAACAGGGCATCCAGGTGTCACAGCCTCTGTTGGTAATTGGTGTATCCCTGCTCGGCCTTCAACGTGATGCACCAGCAATCTTGATTCGTCAGACCAGGCCACTTTCTTTCAATCATCCAATCTCAATGATCTTGGGCCCATTTCATGAGTTGTTGGCAATGGCGTGCAGTTTGCATGGGGACACGGCTGGGAAAAACTAGAAAAATTGATAATTTGGAGTGGTCTCCTAATTTTTTTTCAAGAGCTGTATATGAAGACTTGCAAATGCAAAAACGTCTCAGGTTACGCATGTAACCATGGTTCCCTGAGAAGGGGAATGAGACACTGCATCCAATGACATTTTGGGGAATGCCTTGGTGTGACGATGTCTGGAGTAAGAATGGAAACGCGACAATGATATTGGCCTGCGACAGCCCATGACGTCACTCAAGTGTGACCGTGAGTACAAAAGGAGCCCCTGTAGTACACATCATCAGCATTTTGTCTGAAGTTGACCTGGCCGGGTAAACTGAGGCATGGCAGCGAGACGCAGTGTCTCATTCCCCTTCTCAGGGAACCATGGTTACATGCGTAACCTGAGACGTTCCCTTTTTAAATGGGAACTTGCACTGCGTCCAAAGACACTTTGGGGAACGAATACCCACTCTGCCATGCTGAGGGAATGACTGCCTGATTAGGGATGACAAGCACAAGAAGGCTTAATGGACTAGATACCAGAAGCCAATTCCCTCCCCAGGTCAGCACGGACTGTCAGTGACACTCTTCCCTAAGGCCAAAACCCTAGCTCATGCCCAAAGCAGGGCAGGCCTCAGGTCTGGTAATACAAATCAAAATGGGGGCCGAACACCTGATGTCACTGCCTGCGTCTCAATGTGCATACTATCCATCCTAAATAGTATGTGACATTAGTAATATTCAATACTATTTAGGGCGGATAGTGTGGATAGTATGCACATTGGGATGCAGGGACTGTCTCACTGAAACTCCAGAAGGTGGGGGCCTCCAGCCGAACATGCTCAGAAATGAAACAGCTCACCAAGATGGCCAAACTTAAATGAGACTGCAAAACTAGAGCTCAGATTTATTTAACATAATAGAAGTGTCTCCCATACTCTCACAAACAGGCTTTTACCGAACCTTCAGAATAACAGAATGCGTTAGAATGCATGAAACCGTTAAAGCATCATAGGTTCAGTTTAGGGCCCTGGTGTGAAGCATGGCACAACCTCAATCAGCCCCCGCAGATGTTACAGATGTCTTCGCCTTTTCATTGAAAAGACCTCACAATCTGCGCATTCATCTCACTTGAGAATGGAACGTGCATGATCCTCTCCAAGACAAATCATGCACATACTGTATCATGTGTATCGTCCGGTGTCAGAAAGCGCTGACACAGGGGAACACACTTCCTAAAGTGCTTGTCAGAGGAGGGTCAAACAAGAGTCACCTGAAGACAAAAAAGCTGATGACGTGTACTCCAGGCACTCCTTTTGTACTCACGGTCGCACTTGAGTGACGTCATGAGCTGTCACAGGCCAATGTCACTGTCACATTTCTATTCTTACTTCAGACATTGTCACGCCAAGGCATTCCTCAAAGTGTCTTTGGATGCAGTGCGAGTTCCCAATCAAAAGGAAATGTAATAAGGTAATGGAACTGTGACATTAATTTTCTTCCGCATGTTAACCGATAATCAAACAGTGTTTAAAAATAATAAACACAATAATGAACATTGAGTATTAATAATAAACAATATAATATTTTCGTTGTTGTTTATGTTGAACAACAACATAAGTTATATAGTTCATTGGTCAAAATGATCTACTGATCTAAAAGTCCTACATTTAAGAATGTCAAGATGTTGAATATATGCAGATGAATTCAAAATTTGATGTTGTAATTGTAGCTTCATACATTTATTGTGCTCTAGATAGCAGATAACTTTAAAAGTTTCCATGTTCATATATCTCACCTTTCTTTTGTTTTTGTATTTCTGCTGCTATTCTGAATGCTTTTCATTTTCCACTTACAAACTACATCTGATTTCAGGCTTTGTAAACCATCAGAAGCTTTAATCAGTGTAAATCTGTTTGTTCTCCAGGTGTGTTTGGTGATTCAGTGTCAGTGATGGAGGGAGATTCTGTCACTTTATACAATGATGTTACTGAAATACGTGAAGACGACGACGTACTGTGGAAATTTGGAGCTGGAAACTCTCTCATAGCTAAAATGAAGAAACAGAAGCAAATCTTTTTCACATACAGTGATGGTCCTGATGAGAGATTCAGAGACAGACTGAAGCTGGACGATCAAACTGGATCTCTGACCATCACAAACACCAGAGCTGAACATGATGGAGTTTATAAACTAGAGATAACTGGAGCGAAAAAATCATCAAAAACATTCAGTGTTTCTGTCTATGGTGAGTAGAGATCATTTGTGATGACCGTCAAATATTCTTGTTTTATTAAAAGAATATTCAGGAATATTAGGTTAAATCAACAGCATTTGTTGCATAATGGTGATTATAAAAAAAAAGAAAAAAAAAAAGATTTTCTGTTTAACCCTTTGGTATTGTTTGCATGTCGGTAAAAAATGCCCTTTTTCAATGAAATGATTGTACTATATTTTAGTTTGATAATGTTTTTTTATTTATTTATTAATATTTCATTTTTTAAGGGGATTTTATGTTTTTTTTATTTTATATTAGGGCACAATATTATATTTATCCAGTAGTTATAATGGATTTATTCACTTTCTTTCACAAATTTCTATTCACAAATCTTGAATACTTTGGAGCACAGACTTACGTTTGGTCTCTTTTTAAAGACAACACTTGGAAGGTTATTGCTGAAGTGAAAAAAAAAAGTTTAAAAAGTGAACAATTTACATTAATTGTTATGAAAAATGCACAAAATAACATTTTCGATTTTTAAATGAAATATATATTTTGCAAAACAAGTTTTATTCTATAACTGTGAGAAAATCTAAGCCATAAATCTAAACAAGCTCCAAATTTGAGGCTGATACACTATATTGCCAAAAGGACACCCCTCCAAATCATTGAATTCAGGTGTTCCAATCACTTCCATGGCCACAGGTGTATAAATTCAAGCACCTAGGCATGCAGACTGCTTCTACAAACATTTGTGAAAGAATGGGTCGCTCTCAGGAGCTCAGTGAATTCAAGCGTAGTACCGTGATAGGTTTCCACCTGTGCAATAAGTCCATTCATGAAATTTCCTCACTACTAAATATTCCACGGTCAACTGTTAGTGGTATCATAACAAAGTGGAAGCAATTGGGAACAACAGCAACTCAGCCACGAAGTGGTAGGCCACGTAAAATCACAGAGCGGGGTCAGCGCATGCAGAGGTGCACAATGCGCAGAAGTCGCCAACTTTCTGCAGAGTCAATAGCTACAGACCTCCAAACTTCCTGTGGCCTTCAGATTAGCTCCAGAACAGTGCGTAGAGAGCTTCATGGAATGGGTTTCCATGGCCGAGCAGCTGCATCCAAGCCTTACATCGCCAAGAGCAATGCAAAGTGTCGGATGCAGTGGTGTAAAGCACGCCGCCACTGGACTCTAGAGCAGTGGAGACGTGTTCTCTGGAGTGACGAATCACGCTTCTCTGTCTGGAAATCTGATGGCAGAGTCTGGGTTTGGCGGTTGCCAGGAGAACGGTACTTGCCTGACTGCATTGTGCCAAGTGTAAAGTTTGGTGGAGGGGGATTATGGTGTGGGGTTGTTTTTCAAGGGGTTGGGCTTGGCCCCTTAGTTCCAGTGAAAGGAACTCCTAATGCTTCAGCATACCAAGACATTTTGGACAATTTCATGCTCCCAACTTTGTGGGAACAGTTTGGGGATGGCCCCTTCCTGTTCCTACATGACTGCGCACCAGTGCACAAAGCAAGGTCCATAAAGACATGATGAGTGAGTTTGGTGTGGAGGAACTTGACTGGCCTGCACAGAGTCCTGACCTCAACCCGATAGAACACCTTTGAGATGAATTAGAGCGGAGACTGTGAGCCAGGCCTTCTCGCCAACATCACTGCCTGACCTCACAAATGCACTTCTAGAAGAATGGTCAAAAATTCTCATAAACACATTCCTAAACCTTGTGGAAAGCCTTCCCAGAAGAGTTGAAGCTGTTATAGCTGTAAAGGGTGGGCCAACTCCATATTAAACCCTACGGATTAAAAATGGGATGTCATTAAGTTCATGTGCACGTAAAGGCAGGCGTCCCAAAACTTTTGGCAATATAGTGTATCTCAGAAAATGAGCTTTCAGTAAGAATTTGTTTGTGCTCAGTACCAAACGTTTCCAATAGATGTCATTTGTCTCAAATTCATTTCCAATGTGCTCATTTTTGACTGCAAACAATACAAGTGTTTGTTTATTTTTGCAGGACCATTTAACCTTTTAGAATCATGTCTAATGATTTTTTTTTAGCAAATGCCAAAACCATTACCAAGTTTCGTACCATTCCGATTAAGTAAAAAAAAAAAAAATTCTAAAAACAAAATAAAACATACTATTTTTTAGTCAAAAATGACCAAACAGCACCAGAAGGTTAAACATTTTGTCATTTGAGATGATAGAAACACTTGCTGACCATAAACACCCTAAACACTCACTCAACACATTCAGATAGAAATAAGATTGTTTTGATTTATCAATATTTCTGTTTATTCTCTGATGTCTTTCAGCTCGTCTGCCTGTTCCTGTCATCAGCACTAACTCTTCACAATGTTCTTCATCATCATCATCAAGTTGTTCATTGGTGTGTTCAGCTGTGAATGTGGGTCATGTGACTCTCTCCTGGTACAAAGGAAACAGTTTATTGTCCAGCATCAGTGTGTCTGATCTCAGCATCAGTCTCTCTCTACCTCTGGAGGTGGAATATCAGGATAAAAACACCTACAGCTGTGTGCTGAACAATCCCATCAGCAACCAGACTCAACATCTGGACATCACTCAACTCTGTCACACATGTTCAGGTACATCAGCGCTGATATATGTGATTATTTATTGACCTGATCTTCGTCTGATTCAATCACTTACATTCATGACCATCTCTCTTTTACTCTTCTTCACCCCCTCCAGATTCAGTGTCTCTGATAGTGTTGATCTCTGCTGCTGCTGCTGGATCTCTGTTGATTATAGTTGCAGTCGGGATCTGCTGCATCTGCAGAAAACGTAAAAATTTAGGTCAGGATTGCATGTGTTGAAGTATTTGTTCAATTTAAGATTGAAAACTGTTGCTTCAATATGCATGTGTTATGTTATTGTTCATGCAGTCCAGACCCAGGAAAAGGACAAAACTGATTCAGTATTGTGTAAACCAACAACACAAAAAAAGGTAAGACACTTTATGACTGTGTTGCAAGAAGTCGTTGCAGTCTGATTGAAGCTTGATGATTGAAGTTTTGTGTGCAATATGCATTAGACGGTCAGTGAACAGATGTGGGTGGTCAGCCTTGATCATTATTACCTACAGTAAGGAAGGCATGAAAAATCATATTTTATGCTATTTACACTACTGTTTGCATCTCAGTGTCAGTACCAACATACAGTATTTCCATTCTGCAGACATAAAAATTAGTTTGCACCAATCAAAGTTTATTAGCACACAGAAAAGTATTGGGTTTTTAAAATATTATATTAAATTATTAGTTCATCCAAAAAAGTTAATTTACTCACCATACTTTTACAACCTCACATGAGTTTCCTTCAGGCAGAATGTCATCGTCAGTCACGATTAAATTTCAGGGGCGGAGTGAAGGGCTGGCTTGTTTCATTATTTTTTCCACACAATGGGCTGCATTTATGAAATGAACATATGCCAGAAAACTGGTCGTTTCTACGCAAAACTTTGCATTTATCAATATGGACGTGAGCGGCGGCTACAATCAAATCTCACGGTCTGAGCTCGTGTATGCAAGTTTTTGAGTTAGTGTGAACTTGCGTGCAGCATAGTAAATCTGGTGGAGAAATGTAGGCCTAATGAGAGCATTTTATTCATTTAGATTATTTTCCTGACCGACGAAGCTCGTGTCAACATTAACCGTTAAGATTAGAATGTCATATTAAAATTTATATGCTAGCCTTAAAGGGATAATTTACCCAAAATGAAAATTGCCATTTACTCATCCTCAAGTTGTTCTAAATCTGTATGAGTTTCTTTCTTCTGAAGAGCACAAAGGAAGATATTTTGAAGAATGTTTTAGCTAAACAGTTTCTGGTCCCCATTGACTTCCATGGTATTTTTTCCATACAAATAAGATTCTCGTGGATGCTGAGCTGAGTTCTAGCTACACTACCTACAAGTGCTTTGTTATCTGCGACAAAGGGATCGTAGATCATTAATTTGGATAAGCTGATGACTTCTGCCGATATAGTGACCGTTGACAATGGAACTAGTGATCAGCCTAATGCAAATGATCAAATTCGGTATCCATGTGGCTGCAAACAGTCCGTCGACTGATTACAGTGGAAGGAACGCCAACTAGAAACAGGCTATCCCCCAGATAAAAATATATAAACCCTTACAAAAACTAACTATGGTTTTATTATAGTAAAAAGGTGGTAACCATGTTTTTTGGCAGATTAATTGATTTATGGTTGCCATGGTTTAACAACAATAATTTTTTTTTGTAGTAAAACCATGGTTAATTTTCATGAGGGTACATCAAATAGATCACAGCGATCTTTAAACAATACAGTTAAAATGTTCAAATCTTAAAGCCATGACCTGTCAAAAAAATTTGAATTTAAATTAAAATTAAAATTAGAAATGCTTGTAGGTCTTATAAAGTCTACATATTCACTCTGAGTGAACTTGAAGCAAAATACTGTCATTATAATTTTTAAAATGCTTTAAAACTTTTGCTCTTGACTGACTGTATATTT
The DNA here is from genome assembly GCF_019924925.1 of Ctenopharyngodon idella. NCBI lineage: Eukaryota > Metazoa > Chordata > Actinopteri > Cypriniformes > Xenocyprididae > Ctenopharyngodon > Ctenopharyngodon idella. The sequence continues at coordinate 4,319,036 of NC_067229.1, forward strand.
TTCCTTGCAGAAATCAAAGGAGCCCGTGTATGGAAATATCAACCCAAAATGCTGATCAAATACAACATCTCTGCCAGGACATTTTTGTTTTCGCTTTTTCGATTTTATCTAATGTTTTTTTTTTTCTTTTGCACATTCACTCTTATAAAAAATTATGTTATTAACACAAATTTACTAACTTTATTAAAAATTGATCCTGCACTGTTATCTGTCACTTAGTCTTCTTCTGTTTAAATAAATAGAAAATTGAACATCAATGCATGGCTTACAGTATCTCACACGTTCGTCTGAGTATGTTGTCAAATTCAGCACAAGCACATTATCGCTCTCTAGTGTCCACAGCAGAAAGCACATCTCTCTAATAACAGCTCTACTTTTAGAGCACATAGCCGCTAGGAGGCGATGATCTCTGTGAACCCATAAACCAGTGTATATAGTCACATTTAATGAAACATTTGTATAATAAAAAAGTTGTAGTCTCTTATTGTTCTGATTAACCAAGCTCTTCATAAACAAACAAGCACTACAATTTAGCCTAGTAAAATTGATCTGTAAAAGGAGCTGTATGCATGTTTTAGCCTGAGTTTGTTGCATTTGCACTGTTCTGACCAGCAGGGGTCACCAGCGTGTGGCGATTCGAGCGCTTCAAAACAGTGAATCGTTTTGCGGAGCAATTGATTCGAAGCTTAGAAAAGCTTCGTTTCTCCCATTCTTTCTGTCTGACTCTGAACACTGAAAGAACTTGAACAAATTAAAAATGAATTATAAGCCATTTTTGCAAAGTCTAGCAAATATAGGCCTACATAGGCTACAACAGGAAAGAACTGTGAAAAAGTTTTTCTGCTTATCCTTAGGATGGTAAGTAGACTGAAATCATAAAGCGACACATTCAAACAAAACGGACATCACAGATTTACACTTTTACTTGTCGGAGTTAACTTTTGGACAGTTAAACATAGTTTTGTTGTTGTTTATCTTCCTCAGTGTCAAATATATTTTCCGTCTTGTTTTTTTTTTTTGTTTTTTTCTTGTTTTTTTTTTTCAGAAGGTTAAAGAGTCTTAAAGGGATAGTTCACTCAAAAATACAAATTCTGTTATCATTTAACTTCATGTTGTTCCAAGCCTGTAAAAGTTTGTTCTGTTGAACACAGAAGAAGATATTTTGAAGAATGTTGGTAACCAGTGGACGGCAGCCACTGACTTCCATAGTATTTTTTTCCTACTCTGGAAGTTAATGGCTACCATCGACTGTCTGGTTACTAACATTCTTCAAAATATCTTCTTATGTGTTCAACAGAACAAACTTTTACAGGTTTGGAATAACATAAAGTTAAATGATGACAGAAGTTTCCATTTTTTTGTGAACTATACCTTTAAAAATTTGCTCATAGTAGCAGGACAGGAAGACACTGTGCATCTACAAACTGAACACATGCACTGAATGCCCACTCTCACCTACAAGATGTTTGCAGACCCAAGAGATCAAACCACATCTCTGTAGAAAACTGACCGCAGCCACTTTCAGTTTGACTCAGAAGATGAACCTGTGAGGTTGCAGACAGTTTTATTTGTGTACTTTGTTATAAAACCTGTCAATGGGGTGGTACATTTTCAAAAGGTACTAATATGTACCATGTATATACCATGTAAACTTTAGGCACTTATGTGTACCTTTGTGATACTCACATTGAGTGTAGAATAAGGTACAATGGTCTACATTTTGAAAGTGTGCCAACCCATGTGTAAGAACAGTTAAGTTTTAATAACAGCCAGATGAACTATAATAGTGTATCATGCACATGCGTGTGAATAGGAGGGTCAAACTCTGTCGTGGGAGGATTCACACTTTAACAGTTCTGCTGCATGTTTCACAGGTGGTATTATTAGATCACACACTGAACCGCTGAAGAAAATGTTTCACATGATTGTTTTGTTCTGTTTGTGCTGGTGGCGTCTGATCGGTAAGTTATGAAAACATTATTATGGCTTAATTTTTGTTCCATTTCAGAGTAATAAAGTGCTGCTACTGTTCAAACATGATTTTTTTTACTAATGGATACATGGAAATCTATTTAAAAAAAATCCAACACAATTAAAATTGTACTTTCAATCTGCAATAATTATAATGTATTTGTTTTTAATAAGTTATGCTACTTTAAACTATTTTTCTCTACAGCAGATAATATTAGAAGGATTTTTAAATTAAGGATGTTTTGCATCATAAGGATTAAGCGTAAATGAAGGTTTAGCTAATAAAACTGTAATGTAAGCAGACTTACATTTGAACCATCACTTTGATCCTGGTGTTCTTTACATTTAAGATAAAATAACTTTGACCCTGTTGCTTTAAATTACTGAGTAAGTCTTATGACTGAAAAAGTTATTGTTATTTTTATACTTCACATGTTTAATGTATTACTGCATGTTGGGCCCTGTGCTAGTTTAAAGACATTTAAGTTATAATAATAACAGTAATAATAATACTAATAACTCTTGCATAAGAATACTAGCATTTAGCTATTATCTTTCCTTTTTTCATAAATTCACACTGCCCTTCATTCTAATAAATGCTGGGTTATTTCATAAAATATGGACCAACCCAGTCGTTGGGTTAAAAATGTAATTTAAAAATTGAACCCAACTGTTGGGTTTGCCAGTAGTTTACACAATTTTGGGTTGCCTTTTTTTTTTTTTTTTTTTTTTTTAGGAGTTTTACTACTACTCTGTCTGCTTGATTCTATCAGTCTCTCAGTAACGGTAGTGGTTTAGTTTACAGTAGCAGTTTATAAAGACAGCTGACATTTATAACACATTTATTTATCTATTTCAAAGGAATGTCCAAATGTTAGTGATGTACAGTTACGAGATATATTTACTTTAATCCTTATTGGTACAACTCACACTATATATGTGGCTCTCACACTTCTGTCTGTTCTATATCTCAGCTTTCAGTTTCTTTTGTGTTTCTGCTGCTGTTCTCAAACTCTATGTAAATGATACAATCTACAGCTGATTTCAGGCTTTGTAAACCATCAGAAGCTTTAATCGGGGGAAAATCTGTTTGTTCATCAGGTGTGTTTGGTGATTCAGTGTCAGTGATGGAGGGAGATTCTGTCACTTTATACACTGATCATACTGAAATACATGAAGATGAAGACATACTGTGGAGATATGGAGCTGAAAACTCTCAAATAGCTAAACTGAAGAAAACAAACCAAATCTTCTCCACATATAATGATACTGATGGGAGATTCAGAGACAGACTGAAGCTGGACGATCAAACTGGATCTCTGACCATCACAAACACCAGAACTGAACATACTGGAGTTTATCAACTAGAGATAAGTGGAGCGAAAAAATCATTAAAAACATTCAATGTTTCTGTCTATGGTGAGATGGGATTTATCCAAACATGCACATATTCTATTTACATATATGATAAATCATTTTAGAGTTTGAGATGACTGACAGTCATGAATCCTTGGCCATCAACACGCTAAACACACACTCAACACAAAATATATTACACTAGTTCACTAAAACTCACAGCACTGAAAATAGACTGATTGTTTTGTTCATATGTCTTTCAGCTCGTCTGCCTGTTCCTGTCATCTTAAGTAACTCTTCACAATGTTCTTCATCATCATCATCATCAAATTGTTCATTGGTGTGTTCAGCTGTGAATGTGAGTCATGTGACTCTCTCCTGGTACAAAGGAAACAGTTTATTGTCCAGCATCAGTGTGTCTGATCTCAGCATCAGTCTCTCTCTACCTCTGGAGGTGGAATATCAGGATAAAAACACCTACAGCTGTGTGCTGAACAATCCCATCAGAAACCAGACTCAACATCTGGACATCACTCAACTCTGTCACACATGTGCAGGTATGGCAGCGCTGATATATGTGATTATTTGCTGACCTGATCTTGGTCTGATTCAATCACTTACATTCATGACCATCTCTCTTTTACTCTTCTTCACCCCCTCCAGATTCAGTGTCTCTGATAGTGTTGATCTCTGCTGGATCTGATGTGATTTTGTACACATTCACTTACATTAATGACTGTCTCTCTTTTCCTCTCCTTCAGCTCCTCCAGTCTCAGTCTCTCTGATAGTGTTGATCTCTGCTGGATCTCTGTTGATTGTAGCTGCTCTCGGGATCTTCTGCCTCTACAGGAAACATAGAAAAACTGACAGAGAAGGCAAGAGTTACTGATTTTAAACAAGTAATATAACAAATACTTTTGAAAATATGCCCTAAATCAGTCACCTGATAGCTCTATTTTATCATTTAGGCTAATTAAAAATATTAGTTAACATCCTTAGTAAGAAACCAAACTAATATATGTATTTATTGGGTTTGATCATTTCTGCGGATATTACCAGAATTTGTGTCTATTCATATAAATGATACTGAACGTCACTCTTTTGTCATCTCATTCGCACAAACATAGATCCTGCAAACTGCATCAATGCTGAAAGTGCAAAAACATAAATATTTATTTTTATTTCAATTTTTAAAAAAATGCTTTCTCTATTTTATGAACATAATCTTACATGCAGCTGGTGGAGATTAAATCTATATAAATGATGACTTTTGTTGTGCTTGTTGAGGCTAAAGGCTGATGATAAACATATTGTGTATGGAAAAAGTTATAGGGCTAATGGCAAACTAAATTTGTCAATGCCATTTTTTAAAGTTGTGGTGTCAAACATTTATTGCTTTAAGTTCTGAAGCCCTGATAATAACATTGTGAAGAACCAGATCTAGTTAAGATTGAATTCTGCAGTATTAAAGCATCTATTATTGTTCATACAGCTGAGACTCGTGAAGAGATCACTTATGCCGAGACGACATTCTACAAGAGAAACACACAGAAATCGGTAAGACAATTTATTGTTAATTTGTTGAGTGTATTTGTATAATTTCAGCTGTGAATCTGATGTGTGCTTGTGTTTTTGTCAGTATAATATGGAAGCCCATTTACACATAAGAAAAAAAAAATCATGCTCTGATAATTCCTAATTTTGACAAAAAGTCAAAATTATGAGATTAAAAATTTGAAAATATCACATACAAAGTTGATATTTGTATGTCGTATGTCGTAATTTCAATGTACACAATGTGTCTCAATTTTGAATTTTTATGTATTAATAATTATTTACCAGAGCATGATTTTTTTTCTAATGTGGCGGTAATGGACTTTCACAGTATAATGATCTATCACATAGTAAATCTCAAGATCAACAGCACCGTCAGATGTTTATAAAAGCCGTGCTACATTGAAAAATCTATCTATCATATTACATCATGTCTATTATTATTATTATTATTACGTTGTGTTATGCATTTTTTGCAGAAAGCTGAAGAGGAGGATCATGTGGATTACACATCAATTACAACGAGATGAAGATCACTCTTTATTATTTTCTAAGTACAAGACCCGTGATTATTTTCACTAGGAAGCTCCTGCAACAACCTCAGACGGAGTCATGTTTGAGTTTTAAGCAGTGTTGGGCAGTAACTAGTTACAGGAATAATATTACTTTTTGTAGTAACCAGTAGTGTAACTAATTACTAATAAGATTTCAGTAATAATATAACAGTTACCATCCATAAAACAGCTTGTTACTTAGTTACTTCTGATGCCTCAAGTAATTCCTAGAGTTATTTTCATAATTTTCACGACTCGCACAGACACATGAAGTCACCAGTGCAGCAGGAGAGCTTGAAATATGGAAAAGCTTACATTCAGCGGATGGAAATATTGCCATTACATTGATTTTGTCTGGAGAAAAGATGATCTGAACACCGTTGAAGTTTTACTCTGGCATTACATGGCTTGCCCACCCACATCCCTCTGATCCCGATGTAAATTATATTACTATTATATTACTATAATTACAAATCTTTTTGGAAAACAAAATATTTTCTTACAAACTTATGTGATTTCTTTTGATAAAATACATTATGACATAATCGTATATGGGTTAACAGAGAAATTATAGCTATAATTAGCTTCAAGCTACACAATTAATGAGATTAATACAACACTTCTACTTAAAAGCCACCATTAATCACCAATAAGTGTTTGTAATAACTTCTGACTGCGATTTAAACGATGAGGCAGAAATACGCTGTTAGTAACATTTTAGAAGAATTTTATGGGAAAGACACACAATTACAACTTCTGTGGGGCGTGAAGTAATATAACTAGTAGTGTAATTAATTACTGTTGCCAGAAAGTAATAAGTAAAGTAATAATGTTACTTTTGAAAGGAGTAACTAGTAACGAGTAATAAATTACATTTTTTGAGTAACGAGCCCAACACTGGTTTTGAGATGGTGAGAATCATCATGTTACGTCAGGAAACAGCGCACACAGCAGGAGCTTCCTGAAGGGTTTATAGACTTACAATGGATTAAATAAATGGTTTAATAAAAACTTCAAAGGTGGAAGGACATTTTGTGCTACTGTTCCTAAACTATTGAACTCACTAGTCATCATTATCCCTCACTTTGTGTAACATTTCTTCTCTGTCTACTTTCAAGACACAGCTAAAAACATATCTGTTTGATATGTATTTTCAAAAATGTGTCTGCATGTTGCCTTATGTGTGTGCAATAAATGCTTATTTATAATGTACTACGAAAAGAGACCTTGAGAAATGGAAAGATGCTATATCTTCTTCAAAAGACTTTACCTTGTAATGCAGGGACTTTTAACAAATTATGTAAATCTTATAGCCCATTGGAACATTTTCATTTTTTACTGTTAAAATCAAAGATGTGAAACGTTGATACAAACTACTCATCACAAGCAGTGGAGGCCCTGCTGTGGTCTCATTATTTAGGTCTGTACAGAGATGTGGTTTGATCTGCTGGGTATATGAACAGCTTGTGCATGAGAATGTGTCTACAGCTGGACGTTTGTAGTTTGATGTCTGTTTGTGATCGTGTCTGAGGTGTGAAAAATGCGTCTGTCAATAGTGTGTGGTTGAAGGTGTTTTTTTCCATTCTTGCTCACATGAAACCATTGACTTCTGCTCGACAGAGAAACTGCTTTAAAACATAATACTAAACTCATAAATGCTGATGTTTGACGAAACAGTTTTAAATCAAGCAGAGATATTACTGTGAAATATGAAATACCATACACTTTGTGTGCATATGCATCATGATCTTATATGCAGTGATCTAGTTTCAGGAGTTATTTCCAGATCAAGAGCTCTTTCTAAGCAGAATACCTGTTTTTCCTTATAAAGGTCATATTTTGTTTTCCCCCCCACAAATGTCTGGGTCATTTTAAGAATAAATGCAATGTATGATTTACAATTTATGATTTCTGTTTGATGGTTGTTCATAATTTACTGAACATAATTTGTTCATAAGAAACTAACTAAACACTGCAAACAAACTTGTTTTTTAGGAGCATAACAGGTCTCCTATCCATAAGTAAAATAATTCAGGTCAAAATAAAACAAAATATGGCACTGGTGGGTGTGGTCACATGTCAAAAGGTGAAATATAGAAAAACGTGACATTTAGATTTTCATTTCTTACTAAAACACTAAATATAAACTGTGCACACTATGAAAACAAAATATTAGTTCCTGTTTTGTTCATACAGTTAATAAAGAATAAAAAGCAATTAAAATGGTTTAAAACGTGTCCGTTTTTTGTAAGGTGTTTAAATATTGTTGGCCCACTTTGGCTGAATATGTTCATTAAAGTGGGGTTCATGTAAAGTGGGTGACGTTTAACCTTCAGTAATTATACTCCAATTCATTAAATAAACTTGCATTCAATGGTCATTCGGTCATTTTATTTATTAGCCTTTTTGTTGTTGAATGTGTTGTAGTTACATTTTTAACATTTTGTAGAGTTAATTTTCATCAATATTCTCAGATTCAGATTTCATCTAATTAAATGGCAACATAAAATGTTCTATCAGCTGTTTTGAATTTCACACATGAATTGAGTGAAGCCTTGGCTATATGTTTTTGGGTTTGTCAAATATGTTGTAAATCACATGTTTGTAATTGCATGTGAATCATCTGTTATAATACAATAAATGAATAGTTATGAATGTAGAAGTAGTTTTCCTCCACATTATGGTGTAGATAAATACCCCTAACAGCAGGGCTTAATTTGATATAAAGTGCTTACCGCTGCATAGAGCGCCATCTAGTGTTCGAAATGAGACTTCACATCTGGAACAATTAGCGTGCTCTCAGTGCTTGTTTATCAGTAAAAATCAGTTGGGGGGGAAGGCCCACCTCAAGTCTCTGTGATCTTCTGGCCTCTAGATATGGAGATGTTGCTCAAGTCCCTTCAATGCAAGTCTGTGGGATTTTTTTTTTCCTGTATATTGTCCAGCAAGTGAAAATGGTGTATGTAAGATGTACACAATGGATGATAGTAGTAGCCTATACTAGTGTAGCAGTACAGTTTGCATACCACAAGCTGTATGTTTAGCCTACTACAACATCATCTAGTGTTATAACCAGGAATACGCTCCACCATTTTAGCATATTAACTAAATATTTTTAAGGACTGATTTGAACAGTTGCCTTTAGTTAAAGGTCAGAAGTTGAATCCTTTGACCTTTCTAATGCATTTTTTCCTCATGTAGGCCTATGTGTGTTGTATATGGCTTAAACATTATCCACGGCACAATATACAGTACTAAATTAAGATAAAAAAAGTTTGAAGAATATCATAAAATTAAATGCTGGGTGGCTTGTGTTGATAAATGGCATGCAATTAATTTTAAAATGTATTGTATGATGGAGAAAATGCTGTATTACTGTTACTAAAAATAAAGCTGCATCTGATTATGCTATTGTAACGGTATGTGACCACAGGCAGAAGAAAGCAGGAGAAGCAGGTTTCCAACGAACTCAAAAGGTTTAATAAGAACTCAAAGGGTAGGTAACACATCCAAAACATAAGAGTGACAGGACAAAGAGTGAACAAACCAAGGAGTACTTATACAGGAACTAATGAGGGAACTAATGAGATAATAAACAAGACACACCTGAAACAAGGACACTAATCAAATGAGTAACCAAGGCAACTAACTATAGGCGGAAACAGAAAAAGGGAGACATGTGACAAAAGGTCCTGGAGATGCAACCGCACCTCTATCCCAATGACACTTCCAAAATAGCGTTCATCATCTCACAACTTCAAGGCAAGGTGCTGCAATGAGCAGACTCAAACTGGTCTCAGAAAGGTCCAGTTGTTCAATCCTATGACTCCTTCGTTACCCACTTCGGGAAGTTTTCGGCAAACCTGTCTCTGACTCTTCCATTGGGGAGAAACTCTACAATTTTAAACAAGGTTCGATGTCTGTAAATGAATATGCTTTGCAATTTAGAACGCTAACGGCGTCTAGTGGATGGAACGAGCAAGCGCTCATCACCACCTACCGGCAAGGTCTGGAACCCAGGGTGCGGTTGCATCTCGCTGCATACGAGGATTCCATCGGCCTCGAATGCTTCATCCAGCTGTCCATCCGCGTCGGCTCTCGTATGCAGTCGTGTATTGAAGAACACCAGGGCCAGCCACTGTTCACCACCCTCCTTCGTCGGTCCGAACTCGTCAGCGAACCCATACAAGTAGAAAACTCAAGACTTTCATCTGCAGAACGTCAAAGAAGGCTGACCCTGAATCTCTGTCTCTATTGTGGTACTCCTGGGCATGTCATATCTGCATGCCCCATCCGTCCTCCTCGTCCCATGGTGAGTGCCATCATTCCCTCCATTAAAAAGATGAAACCACTCACTACTGTTGTAAACCTTACTGCTGCTAATGTATCTATTCCAGTGGTGGTGCTCCTTGATTCACGGTCAGCAGGAAACTTCATCTCCGGCGCCCTCTGCAGACAACTCAAGCTCAAGACCTCGCCCTCTCCGACCATCTACCAGATCCACTCAATCACGGGCAAACCCCTGAGTCGTAGAAGGGTCAGTCGTTGTGTGGGCCCCCTTCAACTACGGATTGGAATTCTTCATCTGGAAGAAATTCACCTGCTGGTTCTGGAGGAATCCACCTCTGACATGGTTCTAGGGCGCCCGTGGTTGGAGCAGCACAACCCTACCATCTCGTGGAGAACGGGTGAGATCCTGAAGTGGGGCGATAGTTGTTTCTCTAACTGTTTCTCTGAATTTCCTGTTTCCAAGTCTCCTTGTTCCAAGAACATCTCCGTCTGTACCACCTCCATCGAAAGTCCTGTAGAGAAACTCTCTGTGGATATTCCATCATGTTACGCCCCCTTCAGTGACGTCTTCTGCCCACAAAGAGCCTCCAAGCTGCCTCCACACCGGGCATGGGACTGTGCCATCGATCTGCTACCGGGTGAGCCAGTGCCCAGGGAAGGATCTACCCCCTGTCAATACCGGAGGAGAAGGCCATGGAGGAATACATCAAAGAGGCCCTAGACCAAGGTTACATCCACCCGTCTACTTCCCCTGCTGCTTCGAGTTTCTTCTTTGTGGCAAAAAAGGACGGAGGCTTGCGGCCCTGTATTGATTACCGTGCTCTGAATAAAATCACAGTCAAGTTCCGTTATCCCCTTCCTCTCGTCCCAGCAGCTCTGGAACATCTCTGTGGTGCCACTGTGTTCACCAAGCTGGACCTCCGCAGCGCGTATAACCTCATCCGGATACGCGAGGGGGACGAGTGGAAGACCGCCTTCGTCACGCCCACCGGCCACTATGAATATCTTGTTATGCCGTATGGCCTGGTCAACGCCCCCTCCGTATTCCAGGATTTCATCCATGAGGTGCTCCGGGAGTTTCTCCACAAGTTTGTCCTGGTCTACATAGATGACATCTTGATCTACTCCCGGAGCCTGGCCGAACATCGCCACCACATTGCTGAGGTCCTCCAACGCCTGAGACAGTTCCATCTCTTCCTGAAGGCAGAAAAATGTTCATTCCACCAACCCTCTGTACATTTCCTGGGATACATCATTGATCACAGTGGCATCCGGATGGACGAGGGGAAGGTGGAAGCTATCAAGTCCTGGCCCACTCCATCTACCATAAAAGAACTCCAACGCTTCCTTGGCTTCGCAAACTTCTACCGTCGCTTCATCAAGAATTACAGCTCCATCGTTCATCCACTCACCAACCTGCTCCGGAACCAGCCCAAGTCTCTGTCCTGGACTCCAGCTGCCACCAACGCCTTCGAGGCCCTCAAAGAAGCCTTCACCACCGCTCCCCTCCTCGTCCACCCCAATCCAGACCTGCCCTTCGTAGTAGAGGTGGACGCCTCCACCACAGGAGTGGGAGCGGTTCTATCTCAGCAGCAGGGCTGCAGTGAGTGCGCCATCTCCAAGAGCCCCCGCCATCTTCCAGCCGGCAAGCTCAATCCTCTGCCCGTTCCTGATCGACCCTGGTCACACCTGGGAGTGGACTTCATCACAGACCTACCAGCATCCGATGGCCACACCTGCATCCTGGTAGTCGTAGACCGTTTCTCCAAGGCATGTTGTCTGATTCCCCTAAGAGGTCTACCTACCGCCATGGAAACTGCTGAACTCATGTTTAATCACTTATTCCGATACTATGGTATTCCCGAAGACATTGTCTCAGACAGAGGACCCCAGTTCATCTCTCGGGTATGGAAGGCCTTCCTATCCCTCCTAGGTGTGACCATCAGTCTCTCCTCCGGCTACCATCCTCAGTCGAACGGGCAGACGGAGAGGAAGATCCAGGAGATCGGTCGCTTCCTCCGTACCTTCTGTCACGACCACCAGGACTCTTGGAACCAGTATCTGGGTTGGGCCGAGTACGCACAGAATTCCCTACGTCAACCATCTACTGGACTCACTCCATTCCAGTGCGTACTCGGTTACCAACCCCCACTGTTCCCCTGGGACAGGGAACCATCTAACGTTCCGGCAGTCGACTACTGGTTCCGAGAGAGCGAGAGGGTTTGGGACTAAGCACACCATCAGCTGCAGCGAGCCCTGCGCAGACGCAGGATGATAGCGGACCTCCGTCGTTCACACGCTCCCTCCTACCAACCGGGACAGAAGGTCTGGCTGTCAACATGGGACATCAGACTGCGTCTGCCCTGCAAGAAGCTGAGTCCCAAGTTCATTGGCCCATTCACCATCACCAAGCAGATCAACCCGGTCACGTATCAACTCCAACTCCCTCCACAATATCGGATTCACCCCACTTTCCATGTTTCACTTTTAAAGCCTCACCACCCTTCTGTTTCTGTCTCCACAGAGCCTGACGTGGCAGCCGCCGAACCCCCCCTTCCACTCCTCCTGGACGACGGTGCAGCCTACGAGGTTCGTGAGATCTTGGACTCCCGGCGCCGTGGTGGTCTACTTGAATATCTGGTGGACTGGGAAGGCTACGGTCCCGAGGAGCGCTCTTGGGTCCCCAGAAATGACATCCTCAATCCCAATCTTCTTCAAACATTCCACGCCAACCATCCCGACAGACCTGCCCCACGTGGAAGAGGACGACCACCACGACGCCGGGGTCCTCGGCCCTCAGGAGCAGGCCGTGGGAGGGGGGGTACTGTCACAGACATGCCAGGCTCCACCGTCAGCCAATCACAACGCACACAGTCACCAGAGTACTGATCACCGGCACCTGCACCTCATCAGCACCTCTTCAGTCACAGTATAAAGAACACTCACACACATCACTCCATGTCTGGTCTCGTTTGCATCTAGACTTACCTGTATGCTTACCTTAAGGACTCCAAGCGATCTACTTACCTGCCTCCAGCGTCTCCTGTTCTCCTCGTGTGAATCCCCGTCTGTGTGTGAGTGTTCTCTGTCCTCTACGTCAAGATCCTCCAGCGTCATTCAAGTTCTCCACTTCTGCAACTACCAAAAGGACAGTATCACTATTCTACACTCCATTCATCATCATTGCTTTAAGTTTTATTCACATGCACTGCTGTTCAACTCAACTGGTATCAATAAACAACCCTGTTTGTGAATTCCTGTCTGCGACCCTTCTGTGTTGTAACAATTAGCAATTTATTAGCAATTTATTAGCAATTTATTAGCAATTTCTGCAATAGTTTCAAAGCCAGTTTTGTCAAAGACAGCATTAATCTGATTGATTTCAAAACACTAAACTGTATTTAAATGCAGCGAATGACTAAATTACACTTAATAATGACAGAAACACTGAAGCTCTTTATGATGCTGCTGTTGATCTGTAGTTTATAGAGTCTGTGTTTCTGGTGTTTGTGATGTTCAGAGATCCGTCTGATGATCTTCAGTCTGTAAATGTAACAAACAGCAGAAGAACATCATTCACTCCTCAAACAAACATACAAGAGACTCATGAATGATCATGAATGAACTTAATGAACATCATATAAACCCACATCATGATTTCACCTGTAATAAATCATCCCAGTAGAAATAAACAAACAAATAATAATAATAAAAAAATGTCACTGTTAAATATGATCATTGTGTTTCTGTTGTTTTTCTGTCTCTGTGTGAAACAGTTTCTCATCATGTTTCTGTAGATTAAAGTTCAAAACTGTTCATACAGAAGCAGGACAGGAAGAAACTCTTCACCTACAAACTAACACAATCACACATGATCTCAGAGCCAATTCTCTCACACATGAGATGCTTGTCCACAAAAAAAAAAGAAAGAAAAACCAACTGCAGCAGGTTTCAGTTTGACTCAGAAGCTTAAATGAGGTCTTTTAACTTTGTACTTTTTTTTAAATTGAGAACTGAATAAATATACACAATTTTAAAATCACTAGTTGAGCCATTTAATACAGTTAGAACTACTTTTCAAAAACGATGTTAAATGATAAATATATATTATCCACATTTAAAGTCTTAGTAACAGTCATAACTATATTATTATGCAGTATGCAAATGAAGCGATTGAACTAGGAGGGTCAAACTCTGTCGCTGGAGAATTCACACAGGTTTAATGTGTTCAGAGGATAGTTTTATTAGATCAGACACTGAAATGATGAAGAAAATGTTTCACATGTTTGTTTTGTTCTGTTTTTGCCTCTGGAGTCTAATTGGTAAGTTATAAATACATTTTTATGTTTAATTTTTTTAAATTACACTCTCAGAAAAAAGGTACAAAAGCTGTCTCTGGTGCGGCACACTTTCAAAACTATATGAATTTAGATACTAATATATACCTTTAAGATACTAATATGCACCCTTTAGGAATAAATAATTGCACTTTTTGAAAGGGTTCGGCCCCACTGACAGCTTTTCTTTTTTTTTCTTGTTCTTTTTTTCTGAGAGTATACTTTTCAAATTAGATTATTTTTATCTGTTATGTATTAAATGAATAATGAATATTGTGAAATCCACCTACTTTAAATTCAGTTTCTGTTCAGAATTTTAAATTGAAATTTCCAGGTCTAGAAAGGTCATGACAATAATAGAAATCTCTACAGTGACTGTAAATCTCTCTGTTTTTACTCTGCATTGAGGCTCAAGTTGGTTTCAAATATCAGGCCATTTTATCTGCTTTAAAAAAAATGAATCTACAAAAGTTATGGAAGTTTATTAGTTGAAATGCACAGAAACCCTGAGAGAATTTGAAACAGATTCAGTCTGATTCAGTCTTTAGTCAAAATATTTAATATTTAAAAAAAAAAAAAAATGTATTGAAAATATCCAGCACAGTTAAATCTGTACTTTGAATCTGCAATTATTATGTATTTGTTGTCAATAAATGATGTGACTTTAAACACTGATTGTCCTCTATAGCAGATGACTTTAAAACAAATGATTAAGGTTGTGCTGCACCAATAATGATTAAGCTTCAATTTAAATTAAATAAAGGTTTATCTAATAATTGTGTTGCAATAAACTTTAAACTTTGTTACAGACTTTTCTGGTTTTACTTTATAATAAATAAATGTAAGTGCTGCGGTAATGTTTTCTCTGTCTGCTTTTTTTCTCTCTGTAACATTAACAGCAGTTTACTATAAACATTTTCAACATTTCAACATTTCTAACATGCAAGAGCTAACTTTTCTAGACAGTCAAAATTACAATTGCAAATCCATTGTGGACAAAAATAACCGTAATTAAGTTCACATGTTAGAATTATAATCCCTGATTTTGTTCATCTGTGTTTAAAATTAAGTTTCAAATTAAGTTGCGCAACTAAATGTTTGTCTTTTCGTATTTCTCACCTTTCTTTGTGTTTCTGCGGCTGTTCAGGATGTTCTCGACTTCACATTTAAATGAGAAAATCTGCAGCAGATTTCATACTTTGTAAACCATCAGAAGCTTTCAGTGTAAATCTGTTTGTTCTCCAGGTGTGTTTGGTGATTCAGAGTCAGTGATGGAAGGAGATTCTGTCACTTTACACAATGATGTTACTGAAATACATGAACATGACGACATACTGTGGAGATATGGCTCTGAAAACTCTCTCATAGCTAAAATGAAGAAACAGAAGCAAAACTTTTTCACATACAGTGATGGCCCTGATGGGAGATTCAGAGACAGACTGAAGCTGGACGATCAAACTGGATCTCTGACCATCACAAACACCAGAACTGAACATGCTGGAGTTTATGAACTAGATATAAGTGGAGCGAAAAAATCATCAAAAACATTCAGTGTTTCTGTCTACGGTGAGTAGAGATCATCTGTCCAAACGTTCACATATTCTTGTTTTATTTTACTGGAACTATTTTCCAGTAAAATTTACGATTTAGTGTGTGAGATGACAAACAGGAATTTACAGGATTATTGAGTATTATACTAAATATACTATTAACTTAAATAAATATCATATTCATAACTGTCTGTAGATGGATCTTTCACAGTAGTGAAGAAACAAGCATTTTTATAGATTTCTATTCATCTTTTTCTCTCATGTTTTCCAGCTCGTCTGCCTGTTCCTGTCATCAGCAGTAACTCTTCACAATGTTCTTCATCATCATCATCATCATCATCAAACTGTTCATTGTTGTGTTCAGCTGTGAATGTGAGTCATGTGACTCTCTCCTGGTACAAAGGAAACAGTTTATTGTCCAGCATCAGTGTGTCTGATCTCAGCATCAGTCTCTCTCTACCTCTGGAGGTGGAATATCAGGATAAAAACACCTACAGCTGTGTGCTGAACAATCCCATCAGCAACCAGACTCAACATCTGGACATCACTCAACTCTGTCACACATGTGCAGGTATGATGATATTAATATTGATTTACTCTCAGCTATACATTGCTGATGTCTCATAGTGTTTGTTTTAGATCTAATGGCTCATTTTGTCCATTACAGATCAGATCTTACCTTTATTGTACATAGTGTTGATCTCTGCTGGATCTCTGTTGATTGTTGCTGCAGTCGCGATCTTCTGCATCTGCAAGAAATGTAGAAACAACGGTAAAGAAGGCAAGTGTTTCCTACCGCTTTTATTAACAAGTATTATAATAAATAAAACTTTAAAAATATACTCTAAATATTTAAATCAACTGACAGCCATAATTATCATTTAATCAATAATTATTGTCATTATTTTGCAGTTAACACCCTCTAGATCAATTATATGAAAATCAGCTAAACTAATATGTGTAGATATTGTATGTATTACAGTCATTTTAGATTACGTCTATTTGTTGATAATGACACTGGGTGACAGCACTCTTTACTCGTCTCACTGACAAAACAAAAAAAGAGACTCAGCATTTCTGAAACTGATGAAAACATTTAAAAAAAAAAAAAAAAAAAGAAATGCAAATCTGCATTAATTTAAAAAAAATCTTTCTCCATTTTCTGAACATAATTTTACATGTTAAGTTGCAGCTGGAGCTTAAATGAACATCTCTGTCTATTTAAGCTTAATGTCAAATTAAATTTGTTGATGCCACTTTTTATAAACTGCAGTGTTGAACATGTAATGATAATGTGTGCATTGTTGTTTTATCTCTGAAAGCCCTTTAATAACTCGTTATGATTGAGTTTTGTTGTTTTAATGTATCAATTGTTGTTGTAGAAACAGGTCAGACTCATGAGGACGAGATCACTTATGCTGATCCAGTGTTCTACAAAAGAAACGCACGTAAATCAGTAAGATTATTTATTATTAATTGATGTTGTGTGTTTGTATCATTTCAGCAGAGAGTCAGATGTAGTTTTCCTCACATGCATTTCAAATCAAACTATTATTTTTCCATTTATTAAATTAACATAAAATGAACACCTGTGGCGGTAATGATACATAAGTTGCCGAAATGAGAATTTCAGCAGAAAAATGCAATACAATACAAAAATAATTAATTCCTATGTATCAATATGATATTTGTTTATATTAGTAAATTACATGTTTTATATTTAAAATCTTCACTGTCGTGGTGTTTTAATGGTTTTGTGAGAATCACCCATCTATAAAAGATCTGTATCTATATTGAGAAACACATTACAACACTTAATGGTTTGTACGACAAGACTAGAACAAGTCAGTTTAAACAAATAATGTTTTGTTAAACTTAATAAAGTTCCTGAAACAGAACTACCCCTAACATGCAAAACCGGTTGATAACCACTGATATAGATGCTGTTTGATGTCATTCTTCAAGATGCTTAAGCTTGCATGCAGTGCTGATAAATGTTATTACAAAAACTATAACTATATAAAACTCTATATCTTGTGTTTTTACAGAAAGTTGAAGAGGAGGATCATGTGGATTATGCACCTATCACAATGAGAAGATGATCAAACTTCAGAGTTTTCCTAAGTAAAGACCCAGCTGTGAGTCTATGGTTGAGTTTTTCATGAGAATCACCACACTGCATCAGGAAATCCCAGCAGACATCGAGCAGGATCAATGTTTAAACTAGAATAATTCAAGATTAAATCACATTCTCTCCTTAAAACTTAAAACAAGCTTGCCTTTTTAACAAATGATCTAAATCTTATGGTCTATTGGAGCATTTCATGCTTGACTAAAGTTTTAAACAGACCATGTGTATAAATCTAACGAAAAAGTGCAAAATGTAGATGCAAAATACTCAAAGAGTGAAGACCCTGCTGGTCTCGTTTATTCACATCTGTACAGAAATGTGGTTTGATCTGTTGGACAGCTTGTTCATGAGAACGTGTCCAATGCGGGACGTTTGTCTTTGATGTCAGTTTTTGAGTTTGTGTCTGAGGTGTGAATGGTGCGTCTGTGAACAGCGTGTGGTTGAAGCGCTTTTTCCATTCCTGCTCACATTAAACCGTTGACTTCTGCTCTACAGAAAAACCCTTGACTACACAATACTCATCGGAGCTGACGTCTGATTAAAAACAAGGTCTAGAGTTGAGAGATATTAATGTGAATCCTACAGTTAAGCGGTGATACGCTATCAGAAAAGGTACAACAGGATTTTTTATGTTCAAGGAGTCATGATGCTTGTGTCTGAACAATTACAGACGTTTGAAAAATCTTACACATATGTTAGTACTTCAGGAATTTATAATATGAGGGTGTAATGTCAATATGCACTGCTGGATCATACAAGTTTGTTAAAATGCTCACGCCTCCTTATGATTATTATTAAGGTACTACTTTACTGTAATTCTACATTTCATGTCGTTTTCGTTTTCAAAAAAACATCATGTCACGCTTCTATATACGGAAGACAGACTGGACTTAAACCTTTTTTTCTTTTCTTTCTTTCTTTTTTTTCATTTTAGATTTTAGTTGGACATGTCCTCTTCAAGTAAAAACTGTCTCAAATCACCCTGCTCTCTCCCTTAAGGGTACATATTACCTATATAGTTGAAAAGGTTCCATCCAAGTGACAGAGTACCATTTTATCTGAAGAGTGTTTCAGCATTATTTCCAGCTCTGCCAAAAGTTGAAGAACTAACCTTGATACCTTTTTCCTTATAAGGTCATATCCTGATTTTTTTTTTTTTTTTTTTTGCAAGTGTCTGGATCATTTTAAGAATAAATGCAATGTATGATTTACAATTTAGTTTTTATGGTTGTTGATCTTTCTTTTTTTTCCCCCACCAGTTTTGAGGAGAAACCTAATGCTGCTAACAAACATTTTAGTAATGTAACAGTATTACTGTCAAAAGATAAAACAAACATGTCAAAGATGAAAGGGGGTTTCAAACAGCAAAAAAAAAAAAAAAAGAAAATGTGTAATACAGCTTTAAATATTTTTTTTTTCCCAGTACATTAGAATGTGTCCTGTTTATTTATTTTTGCCCAGAAAAATATAAAATTAATGACTATCATATATATTTTTTTACCATGATTTACAGAAAACACCCACTAAAATGTCATTCAGCGTATCAATATTTATGTATCAGAAAATCTTATTAGACATTAAGACAGGAATCATTTGATGACATATTTAATAAATCTATTTAAGTAAATATTCCTAATTTATCTGTCAAATAAATAAGATGCTAAAATTGTTATTTATGCAGTGATACTTCTAGTACAGCTTATTGCAGGTCATCAACTGGCCTCCTAGATCAAACAGTGAGCTTGACCAGTAAAGTTAATCATAATTATTGGTCCTCACTGCAGAACACGAGATCCAGGGGCGAGGTTGGATTCAGATCCAACTCCTCCCACTTTACATATCTCTAAACCTACCCGTCTCCGCCCCCTGGATCTCGTGTTCTGCAGTGAGGGGCTACTGCCCATATGTTGACATTTTATTTTCACAAACGTTATTTGAAATATTAAAGTAGACACTTTAATTGCATTTAACATGTTTTTTATTATATATAAAATTACTTTAGAGTGTGAGCTGAAGATAATTTCAGATAGAAAATCTCACCTTAGTGGTAAATCCAGGTACAAACTTATGAGTGGACTGCTCGAGATATATCTGCTCTCGCTCTGACCGCCACTTCATGATGACGAGTAAGGGAACAAAACACGGAATGCTGGGATGAATAAGTGCTAATCTAACAAATAATAAATTATTATGCCTAATTAGCAAATACGTGATTGGTGCGGTGTTCTGTCAAAGAAAGTAGAAAGTGTTCTAGATTCTAGTAACTAGATGAGGAATCAATCATTTCTGGAGCACAGGACTGAAAACAGTAAAGTTTACCCAGTAATAAGTAGTTCCATGAGCAGGACACAGTAGTTTGGTACATGCTATTCATCGCTTGACCACCAGATGGCCACAGCCAACACAGTTTGAAAATCTTCAAATGAAAACAGTTCACACAGAAATGAAAATTACATTGTTCCAACACAGTATGACTCTTTATTCAGTGGATAGAAAATAATATATTTTGAAAAACAAAATATACATTGGAAGTGCATAATTTGTAGGCTAAATGTATAGCATAATTGTCGGATAAAAACACTTCAGCACAAAAGTTTTCCCGAAACACATGATCTCTAAACGGTGACGACACAAAATATAAAAGCATCAAACTCAATCTGTAATATTGTTGCTAGAAGACTTTTGTGTTGTTGAGGAACAGTTACGAAACTATTTTCTGTTGTTTACTTCAAAACCCCACATCCAGCTTTCCCAGATAGCAACTATGTGTCGGCCCAGATCCGGCCCACATCTAGCACATGCGGAATGATGATCTGGCCCACATTTGGCAGGAATGATCAGGTAAGGTCCAGTTGTTTTATTTCTTTGCTCTTGGCTGACATGTGGCATTTCTATGGCCTGCTTGTGGCCCAGATCTCGCAAACAGGAGCGGTCTGCCCAACTGCCATCATTCCTGCCAAATGTGGGCCAGATCATCATTCCGCATGTGCCAGATGTGGGCTGGATCTGGGCTGACACACTGTTGCTATCTGGGTAACTCCATGACCTGTCGAAAAATTATTATACAGAAACGCTTGTAGGTCTTATAAAGTCTACATATTCACTCTGAGTGAATTTGAAGCAAAATACTGTCATTATAATTTTTAAAATGCTTTAAAACTGTTGCTCTTGACTGACTGTATATTTTTCCTTGCAGAAATCAAAGGTGTATGGAAATATCAACCCAAAATGCTGATCAAATATAACATCTCTGCCAGGACATTTTTCTTCTGACTGTTTTGTTTTCACTTTTTCGATTTTATCTAATGTTTTTTTTTTTCTTTTGCACATTCACACTTATAAAATATTATGTTATTAACACACAAATTTGCTAACTTTATTAAAAATTGATCCTGCACTGTTATCTGTCACTTAGTCTTCTTCTGTTCAAATAAATAGAAAATTGAACATCAGTGCATGGCTTACAGTATCTCACACGTTCTTCTGAGTATGTTGTCAAATTCAGCACAAGCACATTATCGCTCTCTAGTGTCCACAGCAGAAAGCACATCTCTCTAATAACAGCTCTACTTTTAGAGCACATAGCCGCTAGGAGGCGATGATCTCTGTGAACCCATAAACCAGTGTATATAGTCACATTTAGTGAAACATTTGTATAATAAAAAAAGTTGTAGTCTCTTATTGTTCTGATTAACCAAGCTCTTCATAAACAACTACAATTTAGCCTAGTAAAATAACACATATTATAAAGACAATTCATGTTTAATGATATTAGATGATTTGTTAACTGCATTTAGTAGATTACACCTTCAAAAAACATTTGATCTGTAAAAGCAGTTTTATGCATGTTTTTGCCTGAGTTTGTTGCACTTACACAGTTCTGACCAGCAGGGGTCACCAGCGTGTGGCGATTCGAGCGCTTCAAAACAGTGAATCGTTTTGCGGAGCAATTGGTTCAATTGATTCGAAGCTTTGAAAAGCTTCATTTCTCCCATTCTTTCTGAACACTGAAAAAACTTGAACAAATTAAAAAATAATTATAAGCCATTTTTGCAAAAAAAAAAACTACATAGGCTACAACAGGAAAGAACTGTAACTGTTTCTGCTTATCCTAAGTAGACTGAAATCATAAAGCGACATTATTCAAACAAAAAAAAAAACATCACTGATTTACACTTTTACTCATCAGAGTTAACTTTTAGACAGTTAAACATAGTTTTGTTGTTGTTTCTCTTCCTCAGTGTCAAACAGTTTTCTGTCTTGTTTTCTTCAGAAGGTTAAAGAGTCTTAAAGGGATAGTTCACTCAAAAATACAAATTCTGTCATCATTTAACCTCATGTTGTTCCAAACCTGTAAAAGTTTGTTCTGTTGAACACGGAAGAAAATATTTTGAAGAATGCTGGTAACCAGAGAGTTGATGGTAGCCACTGACTTCCATAGTATTTTTTTTTTCCTACTCTGGAAGTCAATGGCTACCGTCAACTGTTTTGTGTTCAACAGAACAAACAAACTTATACAAGTTTGAGACAGCACGAGGGTGAGTAAATGATGACAGAATTTTTATTTTCTATTTCTTTATTTTATACCTTTAAAAAATCTGCTCATAATAGCAGGACAAGAAGAAACCGTGCATCTACAAACTAAACACGCACTGAATGCCCACTCTCACCAATAAGATGTTTGCAGACCCAAGAGATCAAACCACATCTCTGTAGGAAACTGACCGCAGACACTTTCAGTTTGAACCTCAGTAAACTGGTACTGTGAGGTGGCAGACAGTTTTATTGTGTACTTTTCAAAAGGTACTAATATGTACCATGTAGGTATGATGTAAACTTTAGGCACTTTACCTTTGTGATACTCACATTAAGGGTAGGATAAGGTACAATAGTCTACATTTTGAAAGTGTGCCAACCCATGTGTAAGAACAATTACAGGATTAGTTCACCCTAAAATGAAAATTCTGTCATTAATTACTCACCCTCATGCCGTTCCACACCCATAAGACCTTCGTTCATCTTCAGAACACAAATTAAGATATTTTTGATGAAATCCGATGGCTCAGTGAGGCCTCTATTGCCAGCAAGTTAATTTACACTTTTAGTGCCCAGAAAATTACTAAAACATATTTAAAACAGTGAGTTCAGTGGTTCTATCTTAATATTATAAAGCGATGAGAATACTTTTTGTGTGCCAAAAAAACAAAATAATGACTTTTCAACAATATATGATGGCCAATTTCAAAACATTTCTTTGAATCTTTTGTTTTGAATTAGCGGATCGGATCGCGTGGCAAACTGCCAAACTGCTGAAATCATGTGACTTTGGTGCTCCGAACCACTGATTCGAAACAAATGATTTGTAAAGTTTCGAAGCTTCATGAAGCAGTGTTTCGAAATCGGCCATCACTAGATATTGTTGAAAAGTTATTTAGTTTTTTTTGCCACACAAAAAGTATTCTTGTCAATTTGTAATATTAAGGTAGAACCACTGTAGTCAGATGAACTTTCTGAACGTTTTAAATATGTTTTAGTAATTTTCTGGGCACTGAAAGTGTAAATTAACTTGCTGACCATAGAGGCCTCACTGAGCCATCGGATTTCATCAAAAACATCTTAATTTGTGTTAGATTAACGAAGGTCTTACAGGTGTAGAACGGCATGAGGGTGAGTAATAAATGACAGAATTTTCATTTTTGGATGAACTAACCCTTTAAAGTTTTAAAGGGCACCTATTATGCAAAATCCACTTTTACATGGTGTTTGAACATAAATGTGTATTGGCAGTGTGTGAACACAACCACCCTACAATGATACAATGAAATCCACCCACTCCTTTTTTAAAAAAAAAGAAAATCCCCATTAAACCAAAGCAGTCTCATCATCCATGCCATTTTCATTTTCTCAGGAATGTGAACCCTGCCCTCGGACTGACAGTCCTGCATTACCATAGTTTCCACCCTCAGCCCCTTCGTGATCCAGCTTCCTGGATAATATTTTAATGCACACTTCTTGCACTGCGTTTTATTAAGCTCTTACAGTGAATTTCTGAAGTGAAAACAGATGATTCATCTTCTGTGTGAAGTACAATAAACATCATAAAACTCATCAGTAAAGTTTTAGCCATCATTCGGACGGGGTCTGGTACAACAGGCTTGTACTAATAGTGGATAAAAGCAAGATGACAACATAATTTATAACCATAATTAAACTAAACTATACCGGTTCTGTCTCCATGCAGCATATATTTTCTGGCCCTGTAGGCATCATTGTCCGAATCCGGTTCAGAGTGAACACCCTTACTGACAGTTTCTGACATTGTTAGTGCGTCCTGACTCCTGACTAGAGGTCTGCAACCCGACCCCGAAGAACTCCCAGGTTTCGGGTCGGGTTCGGGTTAAGGTTTCATGAATAACGTCGGGTTCGGGTCGGGTTCAGGTCTGTAACTGAGAAAAAACTATATAGGCTGTTATATAAGCCTTGCGTGCCGTCTTCTGTGTTGTGCTCGAAAGAGCGCGCGAGAGTGGGAGCGCATTTATAATTCACATTTATATATTAACTGTTTTGCGCACGTGATCCCGCTCTTGCGCACTCTTTCGGTCACCGCACGACAGTCAATCCTCTAACTATGTGTGCGATAAGGCAAACAATTACTGAGGGAAAACTTATTACTGTGCCAAATGATGCAGGGAAAGCAGCACAACGAATTCTGCCGAATAACAGGTGAGCCAGGGGATAGCACAATTATACACAAGCCACTAAAATCACTACGCAATAATGTGTGTGTGTGTGTGTGTCAAGTGACTGAGAGCAGCCACAAATCAAATAGCCGCGCTGCTGTCTGTCTCAGAAATCAGAGCTGTCAAGAGTAGGTCTACTGTAAAATACTACATCATTTGACATGTGTATATTTAAATGTTTTAAGCATTGTATTATATAAATGAATAAGTGTAAACTCTGTGAATGAAATGAGCCAAGCGCGTTCGTAAATCAAGCTGCGTTTCTCTTGCGTCTCTCAGAAATCAGCTTTGTCAATAGGCTGTATCATCTAAAACACTACATCATACACATTTTGTATTATTTTATTTGATATGTGTATTTAAATGTTTAAAACATCGTACGATATGATACATGACTGAGTGTAAACTATATGAATGAAATGAAGCGCGATAGCATGTCAAATGGCCTCTGCGCGTCTTTTCTACTACTTAGCCTGATGTTTCTGTCTATTTGAATGTTGTACGATGATCTTGTCATTCAACCAATAAATAGCTGTCGTGCAGTAGGTCTTACAAAGCTGTTTTGGCTTATGATAGCAAGAATGGTACATCTCTATGGCGACGGATTTCGGGTTCAGGTCAGGTCGGGTCAAACGATCTCGGGTACGGGCCTCAGTTTAAAGCCCGTGCAGACCTCTACTCCTGACACCAGAGAATGAGCTCTTGAAGCTCCGCCCTCTTAGGCCAGGAGCAGCAGCTCATTTGCATTTAAAGAAGGGACACACACTAAAACGGCGTGTTTTTGCTCACACTCAAAAATTGGCAATTTTAAAATGCTCTATTAAAAAAAAAAAAAAAAAAAAAAACTTGGGGGTATTTTGAGCTAAAACTTCACATACACACTCTGGGGCCATCAGAGACTTATTTTAAATCTTGTAAAAAAGTGCCATAATAGGTGCCCTTTAATAACAGCCAGATGAACTATAATAGTGTATCATGCACATGCGTGTGAATAGGAGGGTCAAACTCTGTCGTGGGAGGATTCAAACTTTAACAGTTCTGCTGCATGTTTCACAGGTGGTATTATTAGTTCACACACTGAACCGCTGAAGAAAATGTTTCACATGATTGTTTTGTTCTGTTTGTGCTGGTGGAGTCTGATCGGTAAGTTATAAAAGCATTATTATGGCTTAATTTTTGTGCCATTTCAGAGTAATAAAGCTGCTGCTACTGTTCAACATGAATTATTATTTTTATTTTTACTGACCGATCCATGGAAATCTATTAGTCAGAAAAAAATCCAACACAATTATCCCTGTACTTTCAATCTGCAATAATTATCATGTATTTGTTTTTATTAAATTATGTTACTTTTTCTCTACAGCAGATAACATTAGAAGGATTTTTAAATTAAGGATGTTTTACATCATAAGGGTTAAGCGTAAATGAAGGTTTAGCTAATAAATCTGTAATGTAAGCAGACTTACATTTAAAGCATCACTTTGATCCTGGTGTTCATTTACATTTAAGATTGATTAACTTTGACACTGTTACTTTAAATTACTGAGTAAGTCTTATGACTGAAAAAGTTATTTTTATACTTTTTATTATTTATTTTTTTTGCTACATGTATTACTACACGTTGGGCCGTGTGCTTGTTTAAAACTGACATTTAAGTTATAATAATAACAGTAATAATAATACTAATAACTCTTGCATAACAATACTAGCATTAAGCTTTTTATCTTTCTTTTTTTCATAAATTCATGCTGCCCTTCATTCTAATAAATGCTGGGTTATTTCATAAAATATGGACCAACCCAGTCGTTGGGTTAAAAATGTAATTAAAAAATTTAACCCAACTGTTGTTGTGTTTGTCAATATTTTACACAATTTTGGGTTGCGTTTTTTTTTTTTTTTTTTTTTTTAGGAGTTTTACTATATTAATTGAAATTATAAATATATTTCCATGCAATCTGTTTTCTTCATCTGCTTGATTCTATCAGTCTCTCAGTAACTATAGCAGTTCACAGTAGTTTATAAAGACAGCTGACATTTTCCAAATGTTAGTGATGTACAGCTATAAGATATTATTTTAATCCTTATTGGTACAACTCACCATATATATGTGGCTCTCACACTTCTGTCTGTTAGTATCTCAGCTTTCAGTTTCTTTTGTGCTTCTGCTGCTGTTCTCAAATTTAAATGTAAATGATACAAACTACAGCTGATTTTGGTCTTTCTAAAGCATCAGAAGCTTTAATCAGTGTAAATCTGTTTATTCTCCAGGTGTGTTTGGTGATTCAGTGTCAGTAATTGAAGGAGATTCTGTCACTTTATACAATGATGTTACTGAAATACGTGAGGATGAAGACATACTGTGGAAATATGGAGCTGAAAACTCTCTCATAGCTAAAATGAAGAAACAGAAGCAAATCTTTTTCACATACAGTGATGGTCCTGATGGGAGATTCAGAGACAGACTGAAGCTGGACGACCAAACTGGATCTCTGACCATCACAGACACCAGAACTGAACATGCTGGAGTTTATAAACTAGATATAACTGAAGTGAAGAAATCATCAAAAACATTCAGTGTTTCTGTCTATGGTGAGTAGAGATGTGATTTATCCAAACAAGCACATGTTCTATTTACATACGCATATGATAAATCATTTTATAGTTTGAGATGACTGACACAATCAGTGGCCATCAACACACTAAACACACACTCAACACAAAATATATTACACCAGTTCACTATAACTCACAACACTGAAAATAGACTGATTGTTTTGTTCATATGTCTTTCAGCTCGTCTGCCTGTTCCTGTCATCAGCAGTAACTCTTCACAATGTTCTTCATCATCATCAAATTGTTCATTGGTGTGTTCAGCTGTGAATGTGAGTCATGTGACTCTCTCCTGGTACAAAGGAAACAGTTTATTGTCCAGCATCAGTGTGTCTGATCTCAGCATCAGTCTCTCTCTACCTCTGGAGGTGGAATATCAGGATAAAAACACCTACAGCTGTGTGCTGAACAATCCCATCAGCAACCAGACTCAACATCTGGACATCACTCAACTCTGTCACACATGTGCAGGTACGACAGAGCTGATATATGTGATTTTGTACACATTCACTTACACTAATGACTGTCTCTCTTTTCCTCTCCTTCAGCTCCTCCAGTCTCAGTCTCTCTGATAGTGTTGATCTCTGCTGGATCTCTGTTGATTGTAGCTGCTCTCGGGATCTTCTGCCTCTACAGGAAACATAGAAAACCTGACAGAGAAGGCAAGAGTTACTGCTTTTAAGTAATATATCAAATAATACTTTTGAAAATATGCTCTAAATCAGTCACCTGATAGCTCTATTTTATCATTTAATTAAAAATATTCTTATGATTATGTAGCTAACATCCTTAATAAGAAACCAAACTAATATGTGTAGTTATTGGGTTTAATCATTTCTGTGGATATTATCAGAATTTGATAAATGGCAAATAAAATTTGTTAATGCCATTTTAAAAGTTGTGGTGTCAAACATATATTGCTTTAAGTTTTGAAGCCCTGATAATAACATTGTGAAGAACCAGATCTAGTTCAGATTGAATTCTGCAGTATTAATGCATCTATTATTGTTGAAACAGCTGAGACTCGTGAAGAAGAGATCACTTACGCTGATCCGACATTCTACAAGAGAAACACACAGAAATCGGTAAGACAATTTATTAATTTATTGAGTGTATATGTATGTTTTCAGCAGTGAACCAAATGTTGTTTTTGTTTTTTTGTCAGTATAATATGGAATAAAAGTTTCCACCACATAAGAAAAAAAAATCATGCTCTGATAATTCCTAATTTTGACAAAAAGTCAAAATTATGAGATTAAAAATTCTAAATTATGAATTAAAAAGTCGAAAATAACACATACAAAGTTGAAATTGTGAGATTAAAAAGTTGAAGTTAATGCTGAAATCATGACATACCAATTTTGACTTAGTATGTCATAATTTAAATGTCTCAATTTTATGTCTTAATTATTATTCACCAGAGTATGTTTTTTTTCTAATGTGGCGGTAATGGACTTTCACAGTATAATGATCTATCACATAGTAAATCTCAAGATCAACAGCACCGTCAGATGTTTATAAAAGCCGTGCTACATTGAAAAATCTATCACATTACATCATGTCTATTATTATTATTATTATTATTATTATGTTGTATTATGCAGTATTTGCAGAAAGGTGAAGAGGAGGATCATGTGGATTACACACCAGTTACAATGAGATGAAGATCAATCTTTATTATTTTTCTAAGTCCAAGACCCGTGATTATTTTCACTAGGAAGCTCCTGCAACAACCTCAGATGGAGTCATGGTTGAGTTTTAAGCAGTGTTGGGCAGTAACTAGTTACAGAAATAATATTACTTTTTGCAGTAACCAGTAGTGTAACTAATTACTAATAAGATTTCAGTAATATTATAGTTACCATCCATAAAACAGCTTGTTACTTAATTACTTCTGATGCCTCAACAAACAAATCCAGTAATTCCTAGAGTTATTTTCATAATTTTCACGACTCGCACAGACACATGAAGTCACCAGTGCAGCGGGCGAGCTTGAAATATGGAAAAGCTTACATTCAGCGGATGGAAATATTGCCATTACACTGATTTTGTCTGGAGAAAAGATGATCTGAACACTGTTGAAGTTGTGGCATTACTTTACTCTGGCATTACATGGCTTGCATCCCTCTGATCCCGATGTAAATTATATTACTATTATATTACTATAATTAAAAATCTTTTTCGAAAACAAAACATTTTCTTACAAACTTATGATTTCTTTTGATAAAATACATTATGACATAATCGTATATGGGTTAACAGAGAAATTATAGCTATAATTAGCTTCAAGCTACACAATTAATGAGATTAATACAACACTTCTACTTAAAAGCCAGCATTAATCACCAATAAGTGTTTGTAATAACTTCTGACTGCGATTTAAACGATGAGGCAGAAATATGCTGTTAGTAACATTTTAGAAGAATTTTATGGGAAAGACTCACAATTACAACTTCTGTGGGGCGTGAAGTAATATAACTAGTAGTGTAATTAATTACTGTTGCCAGAAAGTAATAAGTAAAGTAATAATATTACTTTTGAAAGGAGTAACTAGAAACGAGTAATAAATTAAATTTTTTGAGTAAGGAGCCCAACACTGGTTTTGAGATGGTGAGAATCATCATGTTACGTCAGGAAACAGCACACACAGCAGGAGCTTCCTGAAGGGTTTATAGACTTACAATGGATTAAATAAATGGTTTAATAAAAACTTCAAAGGTGGAAGGATATTTTGTGCTACTGCTCCTAAACTATTGAACTCACTAGTCATTATTATCCCTCACTTTGTGTAACATTTCTTCTCTGTCTACTTTCAAGACACAGCTAAAAACATATCTGTTTGATATGTATTTTCAAAAATGTGTCTGCATGTTGCCTTATGTGTGTGCAATAAATGCTTATTTATAATGTACTATGAAAAGAAACCTTGAGAAATGGAAAGATGCTGTATCTTCTTCAAAAGACTTTACCTTGTAATGCAGGGACTTTTAACAAATTATGTAAATCTTATAGCCCATTGGAACATTTTCATTTTTCACTGTTAAAATCAAAGATGTGAAACGTTGATACAAACTACTCATCACAAGCAGTGGAGGCCCTGCTGTGGTCTCATTATTTAGGTCTGTACAGAGATGTGGTTTGATCTGCTGGGTATATGAACAGCTTGTGCATGAGAATGTGTCTACAGCTGGACGTTTGTAGTTTGATGTCTGTTTGTGATCGTGTCTGAGGTGTGAAAAGTGCGTCTGTCAATAGTGTGTGGTTGAAGGTGTTTTTTTCCATTCTTGCTCACATGAAACCATTGACTTCTGCTCGACAGAAGACAGAAAACTGCTTTAAAACATAATACTAAACTCATAAATGCTGATGTTTGACAAAACAGTATTAAGTCAAGCAGAGATATTACTGTGAAATATGAAATATCATACACTTTATGTGCATATGCATCATGATCTTATATGCAGTGATCTAGTTTCAGGAGTTATTTCCAGATCAAGAGCTCTTTCTAAGCAGAACTATTCTTGATATCTGTTTTTCCATATAAAGGTCATGTTTAAATATTGTTGGCCCACTTTGGTTGAATGTGTGCATTAAAGTGGGGTTCATGTAAAGTGGGTGACGTTTAACCTTCAGTAATTATACTCAAATTCATTAAATAAACTTGCATTCAATGGTCATTCGGTTTTATTTGTTAGCCTTTTTGTTGTTGAATGTGTTGTAGTCACATTTTTAATATTTTGTAGAGTTAATTTTCATCAATATTCTCAGTTTCAGATTTCATCTAATTAAATGCCAACATAAAATGTTCTATCAGCTGTTTTGAATTTCACACATGAATTGAGTGAAGCCTTGGCTATATGTTTTTGGGTTTGTCAAATATGTTGTTGAATAAATCACGTGTTTGTAATTGCATGTGAATCATCTGTTATAATACAATAAATGAATAGTTATGAATGTAGAAGTAGTTTTCCTCCACATAATGGTGTAGATAAATACCCCTAACAGCAGGGCTTAATTTTATATAAGGTGCTTACCGCTGCATAGAGCGCCATCTAGTGTTCGAAATGAGACATCTGGAACAATTAGTGTGCTCTCAGTGCTTGTTTATCAGTAAAAATCAGTTGGGGGGGAAGGCCCACCTCAAGTCTCTGTGATCTTCTGGCCTCTAGATATGGAGTCCCTTCAATGCAAGTCTGTGGGATTTTTTTCTCCTGTATATTGTCCAGCACGTGAAAATGGTGTGTGTAAGATGTACACAATGGATGATAGTAGTAGCCTATACTAGTGTAGCAATACAGTATGCATACCACAAGCTGTATGTTTAGCCTACTACAACATCATTTAGTGTTATAACCAGGGATACGCTCCACCATTTTAGCATATTAACTAAATATTTTTAAGGACTGATTTGAACAATTGCCTTTAGTTAAAGGTCAGAAGTTGAATCCTTTGACTTCTCTAATGCATTTTTTCCTCATGTAGGCCTATGTGTGTTGTATATGGCTTTAACTGTCACAGACACGCCAGGCTCCACCGCTCACCAATCACAACGCACTGACTCTCCAGAGTACTGATCACCCGCACCTGCACCTCATTATCACTGCAATCACCACCAGCATAAAGAGCACTCACACACACAGCCACATTGTCCGGTCTCGTTTGCATTACACCTTACCTGAATGCTTACCTCAAGGACTCCTACCGAACTACTTACCTGTCTCCAGCGTCTCCTGTTCTCCTCGTGTAATTCCCATCTGTGTGTGAGTGTTCCTGGTCTCCTGTGTCAAGTTTCTCCAGCGTCTTCCGAATCAACCTGTGTCTACAATCAACAAGGACAGTATCACTTCTCTGCACTCTCCACTTCATCCATTGCATCACTTATTATTCACCTGCACTACTGTTTGTCTCGTGCTGGTATCAATAAACATCTCTACCTGTTATATCTGCCTCGGTCCCTTCTGTATTGTAACATTAACATTATCCATGGCACAATATACAGAACTAAATAAAGACAAATAAAGTTTGAAGAATATCATAAAATTAAATGCTGGATGGCTTGTGTTGATAAATGGCATGCAATTAATTTTAAAATGTATTGTATGATGGAGAAAATGCTGTATTACTGTTACTAAAAATAAAGCTGCATCTGATTATGCTATTGTAAAGGTATGTGACCACAGGCAGAAGAAAGCAGGAGAAGCAGGTTTCCAATGAACTCAAAAGGTTTAATAAGAACTCAAAGGGTAGGTAACACATCCAAAACATAAGAGTGACAGGACAAAGAGTGAACAAACCAAGGAGTACTTGTACTTATACAGGAACTAATGAGGGAACTAATGAGATAATAATCAAGACACACCTGAAATGAGTATAATCAAATGAGTAACCAAGGCAACTAACTAAAGGCGGAAACAGAAAAAGGGAGACATGTGACAAAAGGTCCTGGAGATGCAACCGCACCTCTATCCCAATGACACTTCCAAAATAGCGTTCATCATCTCACAACTTCAAGGCAAGGTGCTGCAATGAGCAGACTCCCTCTGGTCTCAGAAAGGTCCAGTTGTTCAATCCTATGACTCCTTCGTTACCCACTTCCAGGAAGTTTTCGGCAAACCTGTCTCTGACTCTTCCATTGGGGAGAAACTCTACAATTTCGATGAGGTTCAATTCAATTTCAAAAAGGTTCGATGTCTGTAAATGAATATGCTTTGCAATTTAGAACGCTAGCGGCGTCTAGTGGATGGAACGAGCAAGCGCTCATCACCACCTACCGGCAAGGTCTGGAACCCAGGGTGCGGTTGCATCTCGCTGCATACGAGGATTCCATCGGCCTCGAACGCTTCATCCAGCTGTCCATCCGCGTCGGCTCTCGTATGCGGTCGTGTATTGAAGAACACCAGGGCCAGCCACTGTTCACCACCCTCCTTCGTCGGTCCGAACCCGTCAGCCCTCCAGAACCAGCCAGCGAACCCATGCAAGTAGAAAACTCGAGACTTTCATCTGCAGAACGTCAAAGAAGGCTGACCCTGAATCTCTGTCTCTATTGTGGTACTCCTGGGCATGTCATATCTGCATGCCCCATCCGTCCTCCTCGTCCCATGGTGAGTGCCATCATTCCCTCCATTAAAAAGATGAAACCACTCACTACTGTTGTAAACCTTACTGCTGCTAATGTATCTATTCCAGTGGTGGCGCTCCTTGATTCAGGGTCAGCAGGAAACTTCATCTCCGGCGCCCTCTGCAGACAACTCAAGCTCAAGACCTCGCCCTCTCCGACCATCTACCAGATCCACTCAATCACGGGCAAACCCCTGAGTCGTAGAAGAGTCAGTCGTTGTGTGGGCCCCTTCAACTACGGATTGGAATTCTTCATCTGGAAGAAATTCACCTGCTGGTTCTGGAGGAATCCACCTCTGACGTGGTTCTAGGGCGCCCGTGGTTGGAGCAGCACAACCCTACCATCTCGTGAAGAACGGGTGAGATCCTGAAGTGGGGCGATAGTTGTTTCTCTAACTGTTTCTCTGAATTTCCTGTTTCCAAGTCTCCTCGTTCCAAGAACATCTCCGTCTGTACCACCTCCATCGAAAGTCCTGTAGAGAAACGCTCTGTGGATATTCCATCATGTTACGCCCCTTTCAGTGACGTCTTCTGCCCACAAAGAGCCTCCAAGCTGCCTCAACACCGTCCATGGGACTGTGCCATCGATCTGCTACCGGGTGAGCCAGTGCCCAGGGGAAGGATCTACCCCCTGTCAATACCGGAGGAGAAGGCCATGGAGGAATACATCAAAGAGGCCCTAGACCAAGGTTACATCCACCCGTCTACTTCCCCTGCTGCTTCGAGTTTCTTCTTTGTGGCAAAAAAGGACGGAGGCTTGCGGCCCTGTATTGATTACCGTGCTCTGAATAAAATCACAGTCAAGTTCCGTTATCCCCTTCCTCTCGTCCCAGCAGCTCTGGAACATCTCCGTGGTGCCACTGTGTTCACCAAGCTGGACCTCCGCAGCGCGTATAACCTCATCCGGATACGCGAGGGGGACGAGTGGAAGACCGCCTTCATCATGCCCACCGGCCACTATGAATATCTTGTAATGCCGTATGGCCTGGTCAACGCCCCCTCCGTATTCCAGGATTTCATCCATGAGGTGCTCTGGGAGTTTCTCCAAAAGTTTGTCCTGGTCTACATAGATGACATCTTGATCTACTCCTGGAGCCTGGCCGAACATCTCCACCACGTTGCGGAGGTCCTCCAACGCCTGAGACAGTTCCATCTCTTCCTGAAGGCAGAAAAATGTTCATGCCACCAACCCTCTGTACATTTCCTGGGATACATCATTGATCACAGTGGCATCCGGATGGACGAGGGGAAGGTCAAGTCCTGGCCCACTCCATCTACCATAAAAGAACTCCAACGCTTCCTTGGCTTCGCAAACTTCTACCGGCTCCATCCATGCGCCTTCTTCTCCCACAAGCTCAACCCGGCAGAGGTCAACTACGACATCGGTGACCGCGAGCTCCTGGCGGTCAAGTTGGCTCTGGAGGAATGGAGGCATTGGTTGGAGGGAGCCAAATACCCCTTCCTGGTCCTCACTGACCATAAGAACTTGGAATACCTGCGAGCTGCGAAAAGACTGAATCCCGGACAAGCACGCTGGGCTATGTTCTTCTCCCGCTTTGATTTCTCTATCTCCTATCGTCCTGGCTCCAAAAATGTCAAAGCGGATGCCTTATCTCGTCTCCACGCTCCAGATGAAAATAATGAAGAACCAGAAACTATTCTCCCCGAGTCTATCTTCGTGAGCCCTATCTCCTGGTCTGAAGAGACATTACCCTCCTCCAATGCCTCCACAAACGCTCCGCCGGGTTGTCCACCAGGCTTGCATTACATTACCAGGACACGACGCACTCCACTTATCCACTCTGCCCACACGTCACTTGGCACTGGCCACCCGGGGGTCAGTGAGACCCTCTCGCTGCTGAAGGAGCGCTTCTGGTGGCCGAACATGGCAACGGACGTCAGAAGGTACGTGCAGGGCTGCAGGGAGTGCGCCATCTCCAAGAGCCCTCGCCATCTTCCAGCCGGCAAGCTCAATCCTCTGCCCGTTCCTGATCGACCCTGGTCACACCTGGGAGTGGACTTCATCACAGACCTACCAGCATCCGATGGCCACACCTGCATCCTGGTAGTCGTAGACCGTTTCTCCAAGGCATGTCGTCTGATTCCCCTGAGAGGTCTACCTACCACCATGGAAACTGCTGAACTCATGTTTAATCATGTATTCCGATACTATGGTATTCCCGAAGACATTGTCTCAGACAGAGGACCCCAGTTCATCTCTCGGGTATGGAAGGTCTTCCTATCCCTCCTAGGTGTGACCGTCAGTCTCTCCTCCGGCTACCATCCTCAGTCGAACAGGCAGACGGAGAGGAAGATCCAGGAGATCGGTCGCTTCCTCCATACCTTCTGTCACGGCCACCAGGACTCTTGGAACCAGTATCTGGGTTGGGCCGAGTATTCCCTACATCAACCATCTACTGGACTCACTCCATTCCAGTGCATACTCGGTTACCAACCCCCACTGTTCCCCTGGGACAGGGAACCATCTAACGTTCCGGCAGTCGACTACTGGTTCCGAGAGAGCGAGAGGGTTTGGGACTCAGCACACCATCAGCTGCAGCGAGCCCTGCGCAGACGCAGGATGACAGCGGACCTTCGTCGTTCCCACGCTCCCTCCTACCAACCGGGACAGAAGGTCTGGCTGTCAACACGGGACATCAGACTGTGTCTGCCCTGCAAGAAGCTGAGTCCCAAGTGCATTGGCCCATTCACCATCACCAAGCAGATCAACCCGGTCACGTATCAACTCCAACTCCAACTCGGATTCACCCCACTTTCCATGTTTCACTTTTAAAGCCTCACCACCCTTCTGTTTCTGTCACCACAGAGCCTGACGTGGCAGCCGCCGAACCCCCCCTTCCACTCCTCCTGGACGACGGTGCAGCCTACGAGGTTCGTGAGATCTTGGACTCCCGGCGCCGTGGTGGTCTACTTGAATATCTGGTGGACTGGGAAGGCTACGGTCCCGAGGAGCGCTCTTGGGTCCCCAGAAATAACATCCTCGATCCCAATCTTCTTCAAACATTCCACGCCAACCATCCCGACAGACCTGCCCCACGTGGAAGAGGACGACCACCACGACGCCGGGGTCCTCGGCCCTCAGGAGCTGGCCGTGGGAGGGGGGGTACTGTCACAGACATGCCAGGCTCCACCGTCAGCCAATCACAACGCACACAGTCACCAGAGTACTGATCACCGGCACCTGCACCTCATCAGCACCTCTTCAGTCACAGTATAAAGAACACTCACACACATCACTCCATGTCCAGTCTCGTTTGCATCTAGACTTACCTGTATGCTTACCTTAAGGACTCCAAGCGATCTACTTACCTGCCTCCAGCGTCTCCTGTTCTCCTCGTGTGAATCCCCGTCTGTGTGTGAGTGTTCTCTGTCCTCTACGTCAAGATCCTCCAGCGTCATTCAAGTTCTCCACTTCTGCAAACACCAAAAGGACAGTATCACTATTCTACACTCCATTCATCATCACTGCTTTAAGTTTTATTCACATGCACTGCTGTTCAACTCAACTGGTATCAATAAACAACCCTGTTTGTGAACTCCTGTCTGCAACCCTTCTGTGTTGTAACAATTAGCAATTTATTAGCAATTTATTAGCAATTTCTGCAATAGTTTCAAAGCCAGTTTTGTCAAAGACAGCATTAATCTGATTGATTTCAAAACACTAAACTGTATTTAAATGTAGCGAATGACTAAATTACACTTAATAATGACAGAAACACTGAAGCTCTTTATGATGCTGCTGTTGATCTGTAGTTTATAGAGTCTGT
The DNA here is from genome assembly GCF_019924925.1 of Ctenopharyngodon idella. Classification (NCBI taxonomy): domain Eukaryota; kingdom Metazoa; phylum Chordata; class Actinopteri; order Cypriniformes; family Xenocyprididae; genus Ctenopharyngodon; species Ctenopharyngodon idella. The sequence goes on from NC_067229.1 coordinate 4,356,034, forward strand.
GTTTCTGGTGTTTTTTTGATGTTCAGAGATCAGTCTGATGATCTTCAGTCTGTAAATGTAACAAACAGCAGAAGAACATCATTGATTCACACATTCACTCCTCAAACAAACATACAAGAGACTCATGAATGATCATCAACAACTTAATGAACATCATATAAACCCACATCATGATTTCACCTGTAATAAATCATCCCAGTAGAAATAAACAAACAAATAATAATAATAAAAAAATGTCACTGTTAAATATGATCATTGTGTTTCTGTTGTTTTTCTGTCTCTGTGTGAAACAGTTTCTCATCATGTTTCTGTAGATTAAAGTTCAAAACTGTTCATACAGAAGCAGGACAGGAAGAAACTCTTCACCTACAAACTAACACAATCACACATGATCTCAGAGCCAATTCTCTCACACATGAGATGCTTGTCCACAAAAAAAAGAAAGAAAAACCGACCACAGCAGGTTTCAGTTTGACTCAGAAGCTTAAATGAGGTCTTTTAACTTTGTACTTTTTTTTAAATTGAGAACTGAATAAATATACACAATTTTAAAATCACTAGTTGAGCCATTTAATATAGTTAGAACTACTTTTCAAAAACTATGTTAAATGATAAATATATATTATCCACATTTAAAGTCTTAGTAACAGTCATAACTATATTATTATGCAGTATGCAAATGAAGCGATTGAACTAGGAGGGTCAAACTCTGTCGCTGGAGAATTCACACAGGTTTAATGCGTTCAGAGGATAGTTTTATTAGATCAGACACTGAAATTATGAAGAAAATGTTTCACATGTTTGTTTTGTTCTGTTTTTGCTGCTGGAGTCTGATTGGTAAGTTATAAATACATTTTTTATGTTTAATTTTTTTAAATTACACTCTCAGAAAAAAGGTACAAAAGCTGTCTCTGGTGCGGCACACTTTCAAAACTATATGAATTTAGATACTAATATATACCTTTAAGATACTAATATGCTCCCTTTAGGAATAAATAATTGCACTTTTTGAAAGGGTTCGGCCCCACTGACAGCTTTTTTTTTTTTTTCTTGTTCTTTTTTTCTGAGAGTATACTTTTCAAATTAGATTATTTTTATCTGTTATGCATTAAATGAATAATGAATATTGTGAAATCCACCTACTTTAAATTCAGTTTCTGTTCAGAATTTTAAATTGAAATTTCCAGGTCTAGAAAGGTCATGACAATAATAGAAATCTCTACAGTGACTGTAAATCTCTCTGTTTTTACTCTGCATTGAGGCTCAAGTTGGTTTCAAATATCAGGCCATTTTTTATTCTTTTAAAAAAATGAATCTACAAAAGTTATGGAAGTTTATTAGTTGAAATGCGCAGAAACCCTGAGAGAATTTGAAACAGATTCAGTCTGATTCAGTCTTTAGTCAAAATATTTAATATTTAAAAAAAAAAAAAATGTATTGAAAATATCCAGCGCAGTTAAATCTGTACTTTGAATCTGCAATTATTATGTATTTGTTGTCAATAAATGATGTGACTTTAAACACTGATTGTCCTCTATAGCAGATGACTTTAAAACAAATGATTAAGGTTGTGTTGCACCAATAATGATTAAGCTTCAATTTAGATTAAATAAAGGTTTATCTAATAATTGTGTTGCAATAAACTTTAAACTTTGTTATAGACCTTTCTGGTTTTACTTTACATAAATAAATGTAAGTGCTGCGGTAATGTTTTCTCTGTCTGCTTTTTTCTCTCTGTAACATTAACAACAGTTTACTATAAACATTTTCAACATTTTAACATGCAAGAGCTAACTTTTCTAGACAGTCAAAATTACAATTGCAAATCCATTGTGGACAAAAATAACCGTAAATTTAAGTTCACATGTTAGAATTATAATCCCTGATTTTGTTTACCTGTGTTTAAAATTAAGTTTAAAATTAAGTTGCACAACTGAATGTTTGTCTTTTCGTATTTCTCACCTTTCTTTGTGTTTCTGCGGCTGTTCTGGGTGTTCTCGACTTCACATTTAAATGAGAAAATCTGCAGCAGATTTCATACTTTGTAAACCATCAGAAGCTTTAATCAGTGTAAATCTGTTTGTTCTCCAGGTGTGTTTGGTGATTCAGAGTCAGTGATGGAGGGAGATTCTGTCACTTTATACACTGATCTTACTGAAATACATGAAGATGAAGACATACTGTGGAAATATGGAGCTGAAAAGTCTCTCATAGCTAAAATGAAGAAAGAGAAGCAAAACTTTTTCACATACAGTGATGGTCCTGATGGGAGATTCAGAGACAGACTGAAGCTGGATGATCAAACTGGATCTCTGACCATCACAAACATCACAACTGAACATGCTGGAGTTTATCAACTAGAGATAATTGGAGCAAATCTGACATCAAAAACATTCAGTGTTTCTGTCTATGGTGAGTAGAGATCATCTGTCCAAACGTTCACATATTCTTGTTTTATTTTACTGGAACTATTTTCATTTTAAAATGATTTACGATTTTAGTGTATGAGATGACAAACAGGAATTTACAGGACTATTGAGTATTATACTAAATATACTATTAACTTAAATAAATATCATATTCATAACTGTCTGTAGATGGATCTTTCACAGTAGTGAAGAAACAAGCATTTTTATAGATTTCTATTCATCTTATTCTCTGATGTTTTTCAGCTCGTCTGCCTGTTCCTGTCATCAGCAGCAACTCTTCACAATGTTCTTCATCATCATCATCATCATGTTCATTGGTGTGTTCAGCTGTGAATGTGAGTCATGTGACTCTCTCCTGGTACAAAGGAAACAGTTTATTGTCCAGCATCAGTGTGTCTGATCTCAGCATCAGTCTCTCTCTACCTCTGGAGGTGGAATATCAGGATAAAAACACCTACAGCTGTGTGCTGAACAATCCCATCAGCCACCAGACTCAACATCTGGACATCACTCAACTCTGTCACACATGTGCAGGTACGGCAGAGCTGATATATGTAATTATTTACTGAACTGATCTCTGTCTTCTGTTGTAGATCAGACTGACTGATTCACTTACATTAATGACCGTCTCTCTTTTCCTCTCCTTCAGTTCCTCCAGTCTCAGTCTCTCTGATAGTGTTGATCTCTGCTGGATCTGTGATAATTATAACTCTATTCGGGATCTTCTGCATCTGCAGAAAATGTAGAAAAACTGATCAAGAAGGCAAGTGTTACTGCATTTAACAAGTGTTATAACAAATAATAATTATTATTATTATTACAGTAATAGTACATTTGTAAAATATACTCTGTAGCCCATATTTTAATTTAATATAATTCATGTAAGTAACTCCATTTAGTTTCTTAATAATGTGTGTTTATTGGTTTTTGCACTGATCTTCCCTGAGCAGCTCTTTTTATTCGACACACACACACACACACACACACACACAACTGATTCTTTTCATCTATTTGTTGTTCAAACAGTTCAGATTTGTGAAGATGAGAAAACTTCAGCTGTTCTGTTTCATCATCCAACGTTCTACGAAAGAAACACACATAAATCAGTAAGATCATTTATTACTAATTTATGTTGAGTGTTTTTGTCTGTATAACGATCATTAAGAGAGTAACAGATATTTTCAGCTTGTGTTATGACTATAATTTATCATAGTTAGGCCTGTGCAGCTCATGTTAATATTATTACATTTCAATATTTGATATCAATTATTTTCCAAAACCACTGATATATTTATTTTCTTGTGATCTTGTGTGTTTTCACAGAGAGCTGAAGAGTACAGTCACGTTGAGTATGTGTCTGTCAGCATGAGAAGATGATTCAATCTTTTTGTGTAATAATTTTCACTGTAAACTCCTGCATCAATCTCTGAGTCTGTAGTTGAGTTTAGGGGTTGTGAGAATCAACACAAAGAGCAACAATTCTGGAGACATGTTTTTTTTTTTTTTTTTTTTTTTTGTGCGAATAATCAGGAAATCAATATGAAAATATTGTGAATGATATTCAAGGGAATCTCTATATACTGTATAATTATTACCTTATATACTGTACATGCTTTGATATGCAGAGCTAGTTTCAATAGTTATTTCCAGCAAGAGCACAAGTTACACATAGTTATTAAGAATTATTCTTGATATCACACCATATTTTTTTTTTTTAATAAAGATCACATCCTGCCTTTATCTGTCAATGTCTGAGAGTCATTTTAATAATAAATTCAATGTATGATTCACTGTTGTAATATTTATGGCATTATGCAGATGTTCAGTGGTTGTATTTTTCATCAGTTTTGGGGAGAAACAAACTAAAGGAGAAACGCTGCTAACTTCATTTCTTATCCCTGCTGAAAACAAACAAACAAACAAATGAATCCATCACAGAAATTCTAATAGTTTCCACTAGAAAATACCATTACAAACATTACGAACTATCAACTGTTAACCATTAAAAGTTGTTTCCTGTAGTGTGTTTTGGGACATATTCCATTAGGATTTAGTGGTTTTAACAAGCCACCAATAAAAGATGACAAATTACCAGTAGAGACCAACAGTGACCATTACAGTTTCCATTAAATCCAATACAATTCCCATTATAACCAGTAAAACCATTACAAATTCTATGACGGTTTCTATTGTGTGTTTGTTTTTTTCAGCGGGGGCAACAGTGCTGTTATACAAAGGCAAAATGCAGTAACTACACATTATGCAGGTTTATTTAGTTATTGTTTAAGGTTGTGATCTGTTTTCTGAGTTGTAGGCTTGGTTCACAAAACAAATCCACCAAAATTCAATAAAAAGCATTGCTTTCTCACTCGCAGTTCTGTTTTGTCTTTGTTGGTGTGAAGTGTGACACAGTTAATGTCATGTGACTGATCAGAGATTACGTTATTTTAGCAGTGGAAAAACACAAGTCTATATTAAGAGTCTGTCACTAGTGAAACACCTGCTATATTAAAATATAAATATAATATAATGTAAAATATAAAATAAATTAATAGTTATGAATGCAGAAATTGGTATTTTCCCCACATAATGACGGTTATATCTAACAGCAGGGGGTTTTATTTGATAAAGTGTGCTCGCTGCTGCATAGAGCGCCATCTAGTATTCAAAATAAGACTTCACCTCCGGAACAATAACACTAGTGTGCTCTCTGTGTTTGTTTACCAGTCAAAAGTGAGCTCCATGTCTTCAGTAAATTGCTCTTGTCTCTCAGTTCAAGTATGTGGGATTTTTTTTTGTGAAAATGGTGCATCTCAGATCTACCCTTAGGAAAATTAACCATGGTTTTATTATAGTAAAACCATTTTTTTTTTTTTGTATTGATTACAATTTGTATAAACACAAGTTAAACTGTTTTTTGGTAAGGGTACACAATGAATGATAATTCATAGTTTCATTTCATTTCATTATTTATTTATAAAGCACATTTTAAAACAACCAAGGGTTTAGCAAAGTGCTGTACATAAAATTAAGATAATATAAAACTGGTGAACAAAATGTAAAAGATATACAAAAAAAAAAAAAAAATACAATAAAACTAGTATGCATACTACTAGAACATCATCATCTGTCATAACCAGAAATTCACCTTCCCAAGTTTAGCACCACTATGTAATAGAAGTAAATAAAAAGCTTGTACTGAGATCATATATGTGTGTGTGTGTGTGTGTGTGTGCATTAGGAGGGTCAGACTCTGTCAGCAGAAGATTCACACACAACATTTCTTCTGTTGTGTTTCTTTAGCTCAGTTGTGTTTTCATTGTCAGTATTATTAGATCAGACGTTTCTCTGAACAGCTGAAAATGTTTCACATGTTTGTTTTGTTCTGTTTGTGCTGCTGGAGTCTGATCGGTAAGTTATAAACACATTTGTGTCATTTATTCACATTTCAGAGTAATAAGTTCAAATTAGATTATTTTCATCTACTGTTCAAATCTGTCGTTGTTTTAGAAATCTTAATTTCAGTGATTACTGAATTATTGAAAATCTTCCCCAAGGAATTTCTAAAACATCATTTACATAATTTTAAATACTCCTACAGTGATTCTAAACATCTAAAAAAAAAAAAGTCATGGAAATACAATAATAACAAATGCCTTGAATATATTTAAGCTTGTACTTTCAAGCGGTAATTAATTTATCGTGAAACGTCTCAGGTTACAGATGTAACCCTGGTTCCCTGAGTAGGGAACGAGACGCTGCGTATAACGCATTGGGAACCTTCTGCGTGTTTGCGTCATTGAAGCACTCATGTATCTAACCAATCGCGTAGCGAGACGTCAGAGGCGGGTGACGTCACGGACCAGGAAACTATAAAGCATACCCGGATGCAGAGATCGCCAGCTTCTGGGATAAGTCTGAAGCAAGCACTCGCAAGTATGCTGGGGGTACGGCAGGAGACGCAGCGTCTCGTTCCCTACTCAGGGAACCAGGGTTACATCTGTAACCTGAGACGTTCCCTTTCGTGGGAACTGTCGACGCTGCGTATAACGCATTGGGAACGCAATCCCAGCTGTGCCGTAACTTCACGTACTTGCCAATGTTAGCTTGACAATATAGAAGACCCCGGAGTGGAGCCGACATCCAGGTTGTAAAACCTAATAAATGTGTGCTGGCATGACCATCCAGCTGCATCACATATGTCATCAATGGAAATTCCAGACATCAAGGCTTTTGATGCCGCCATACCCCTAGTAGAATGGGCACGGACATTCAGTGGGGAAGGCTGTCCGGCCGCTTCGTATGCAAGTGAGATGGCCTCGACCACCCACTTGCTCATCCTCTGCTTCGATGCTGGGCCCCCTTTCTTAGGGGACCCATAACAGACAAACAGTTGATCTGATTTTCGCCACAGGGCAGCTCTGTGGACGTACGCATCTAGAGCCCTCACTGGGCAGAGCAGATTCAGCTTTTCCTGATCCGAATTCCCAAAGGGAGGAGGGTAAAAGGCCTGGAGCACAATAGGGCCTGGGACATTGGTGGGGACCTTCGGCACATAGCCAGGTCTAGCATGAAGAAATGCCTTCACCATTCCTGGGGCAAATTCCAGGTAAGATGGAGCAACTGAAAGTGCTTGTAAATCTCCTATCCTTTTCAGGGAAGTGATAGCGAGTAGGAAAATAGTTTTTAGAGTGAGGAATTTTTCTGGAACCTCCTCTAATGGTTCGAAGGGAGCCTCGGCTAACCCTTGCAGTACCACGGCCAAGTCCCAGGCCGGAACCCTTGTGCGCACTGGAGGCCTCAACCTCAGTGTACCACGGAGGAAGCGTGTGACGAGGGGGTCTCGTCCAACCGAGGAATCCCCCTCAAGAGGAGCATGATAGGCTGAGATAGCCGCAACATAGACTTTTAAGGTAGAAGGGGATAAGCCTTCTGAGAATTTTTCTTGAAGGAATCTTAGCACAAAGCTTATGGAAGAGTGGACAGGGTCCGTATCATTTTGTCTACACCAAGTAGAAAATAAATTCCATTTATAGGAAAATAGCTTCCTCGTGGAGGGAGCTCTGGAGTTAAGGATGGTCTCCACAACCTCAGTTGGGAGACCAGCATCTATGAACCTGGCCCCCTCAGAGGCCAGGCCCATAGCTTCCACAGTTCTGGGCGAGGATGCGTTATCGTGCCGCCCGCTTGCGACAGGAGATCCTGTCTGAGGGGAAGCTCCATTGGGGAGCCGTCTAGTAGGGACACTAAGTCCGAAAACCATATCCTGGTTGGCCAGAACGGGGCTACCAGTATCAGGCTGGCCCCCTCCTGGCGTACTTTCTCCAGCCTCGGCCACGTCTGTACCATGGCATCCAGACCCAAAGGTGCTGGATGTGTTAGGGAGTACCAGAGTGGACACTGGGTTGACTCTCCCGATGCAAATAGGTCGACTTCTGCTTGACCGAAATTTCTCCATATGAGGTCCACCACTTCCGGGTGGAGCTTCCACTCCCCGGGCCTCGGCCCCTGTCTCGACAGGGCGTCTGCTCCCACATTTTGATACCCCGGGATGTAAGCTGCCTTTAGCAAGAGCAGCTTCCCTAGGGACCACAGGAGGATCCGACGGGCCAAGTAATATAGTTGGCGAGACCGCAGACCCCCCTGATGGTTTATGTATGAGACCACCGACATGTTGTCCGTGCGGACCAACACATGGTGGTCTCTCAGGTCTGGGAGGAAGTGTTTCAGTGCTAGAAATACCGCCATCATCTCCAGCCGATTTATGTGCCAGGAGAGCTGATGGTCCTCCCATAGACCCTGAGCTGAGCGACCACTCATGATCGCCCCCCAGCCCGTGAGGGAAGCATCTGTCGTAAGCATTACACGACGACCAGAAGTCCCCAGCACAGGTCCCTGGGACAGGAACCAGGGATTTTTCCACATGGCCAGAGCACGAAGGCATCGCCGCGTGACTTTGATCATGCGAAAAGGATTTCCCCTCGGAGAAAACCCCCTGGTCTTGAGCCACCACTGTAAGGGTCTCATGTGCAGAAGGCCAAAAGGTATCACGTTGGACGCAGCTGCCATCAGACCCAACAATTTCTGAAACTGTTTTACAGTGAGTGACTGGCCTAATTTCACCCCTTTCACGGCTGCGAGAATAATACTCACACGAGCGGGGGACAGATGCGCCCGCATCGTGGTGGAGTCCCAGACTACACCCAGATAATTGGCAGTCTGAGCCGGAACTAGCACACTCTTTTTGGCATTGAGCCTCAGCCCAAGCCTTTTCATGTGGGACAGGACAGCATCTCGATGCTGAGCTGCCAGTTGCTCTGATTGAGCTAGAATCAACCAATCGTCGATATAGTTTAGTACACGGATGCCCTGGAGTCTCAATGGAGCCAGGGCTGCATCCACGCACTTTGTGAATGTGCGGGGTGATAATGACAGGCCGAACGGAAGAACCCTGTACTGGTAGGCTTCGCCCCCGAAAGCAAACCTGAGGAACTTCCTGTGAGAAGGATGGATGGACACATGAAAGTACGCATCTTTCAGGTCTATCGCCACAAACCAGTCCTCGGACCTGATCTGTGGGATAATCTGTTTGAGTGTAAGCATCTTGAATTTTAGCTTTTGTATAGAGCGATTTAGCACACGTAAATCTATGATAGGACGTAGTCCCCCATCCTTCTTTGGAACAATGAAGTAGCGGCTGTAAAAACCTGACAGCTTGCTGGGAGGAGGAACCCTTTCTATAGCTCCTTTTTGCAAAAGTGTCACAACCTCTTGTTCCATCACCAGAGACTGCTCGGGGGTCACCACTGTGGGAAGGACCCCATTGAACCTGGGCGGGCGAGACCCGAACTGAATTCTGTAACCCCTCTCTATAATGAGCAGCACCCATTTCGATATATTCGGTAGAAGTTTCCATTCTGCCATAAAATCTACTAAGGGAACCAGTCTCTCGAGACTGGCCTCTGGTGTTTTTTGAGCACTTGGCTCGGCTCTCTGAAGCGGCGCACCGGCAACAGATAGCCGAATCAAGTGACGGCCGGCCCTCCTCGGAGGGTCGGCGGGGACCGCTGCGCCCTGACGCACACTGGATGGCAGGGTTAGCATAACGGTCCCCTGAGGGCGCCGAAGGGAAGCGGGTGCCAGATATTTTAACACCGGGCTCCCTCCGGAGGGGACCGCCCTCACTGGGTCCTGACCCACAGATGTCAGGACCGCTTCGAAGCCTTCTTGGCAATAATAACGGCCCGCAGGTCCGCTTTACCCCCAGAAGGCTTCTGCTGTGTGGACCGCCCCGACCCCCAGGTTTTCTGCGGAGGGGTACGAGTGGCCACACTAAACTTCTGTTGCGCTCTGTGGTGCGCAGAGGAGCTCGTAGACGGCCGAGGCTGCTCCCGCTCAGCAGCCCCGGGGGGAATTTTTGAGCGGCGGGGGAGGAACCTCTGGAACGCCGCAGATTGTTTTTTAGTCTCCTGGAACCTGTCGACGACTGACGTTACAGCGTCGCCAAACAGGCCCACAGGAGACAGCGGCGCGTCCATAAGGGCAGTTTTGTCTCTGTCCCTTATGTCCGAGAGGTTCAGCCACAAGTGCCTCTCCGTGGCCACCAAGGCTGCCATAGAGCGACCCACTGACTTGGCCGTCTCTTTGGTGGCACGGAGAGCCAGGTCTGTTGCTTTCCTGAGCTCCTGGATGCACTCAAACGTGGCCTCCCCGCTCTCATCGATTTCCCCCAGCAGGTCAGCTTGATATGCTTGCAGCAGCGACATCGTATGTAAGCACGCTGCTGCCTGGCCTGCTGCCGCATAAGCCTTGCCCACCAAGCCTGATGTTGTCTTTAGGGGCTTAGTGGGCAGCGTCGGGGTTTTTAGGGACGATGCAGATTCGGGCGAGAGATAGCCCGCGAGCGTCTCTTCAACCCGAGGCATCGCCCCATAGCCATGCTGTTTCAGCCCCACTATATTACTATAGATCGATGTTTGGGGGCTGAACACTCTGTATTGAACTGGCCTTCTCCACGATCTCGACACCTCGGTGTGGAGATCGGGGAAGAAAGGCAAACCCCGACGCTGGGGTAGTGACCGGGCAGGGAGAAACCGTTCATCAAGCTTACTTTTCGGTTTCGTCTCAGCTCTCTCTGCTGGCCAGTCGATTTTTAGCTTATCGACAGCCCTAGTCACTACCTCCAAGAGCTCCTCATACGCTGGGGAAGAGGATGGCGGTTCCTCCTCCCCAGCCTCGGCGCTCGCCGCATCAACCTCCTCGGAGGAAGAGAGGTGAAGCGCCGGTGTCTCTCTCCGGGGGGAAGAAACCGCAGCGCGTGCTTCCACCACCAGAGAAGAGACACTGGACCTGGCAGGTGAGGGACGAGATAAGGCTGGGCCCGTCTCCATCCCCTCTGCCAGCTCCATTTGTGAACCCCACGAATGGAGTCTGCGCTGTGCCTCAGCAGCAGCGGGACCCGATCCGCGGGGAACACCAGCCAAGGCACCCTCCTTATCAAAGAGTGCCCGGCGTGATCTTAATACCCTGAGGGTGAGCCGATCGCAATGCACACAGACAGCCCCCTCGAGAGCTGCCTGTGCGTGCTCAACCCCCAGGCAAACAACACACATTTCATGTGTATCCCCCGGTGTCAGATATCTATCGCAGGGATGTACACATTTAACAAAATGCTGCTGTTTTTCGTCCGCCATTTTTTCCCGTGTCTTTTTATATATATATATATATATGGTGCTTGTGAAAACTCTTGTCCTCAGACAAAGAGATTTTAAACAGGCTACTTTCGTTGGTAGACAAACAACACCAAATAAGACACACAAGATAACATAGAGTGCTTGCTGAAGACAACAGAAGCTGGCGATCTCTGCATCCGGGTATGCTTTATAGTTTCCTGGTCCGTGACGTCACCCGCCTCTGACGTCTCGCTACGCGATTGGTTAGATACATGAGTGCTTCAATGACGCAAACACGCAGAAGGTTCCCAATGCGTTATACGCAGCGTCGACAGTTCCCACGAAAGGGAACTTTTATTTCGCTCCACAGCAAATAACTTTAAAACACATTACAAAGCAAACTCTCTAATGTCTGTCTGTTCATATACGTGTGTGTGACTTTTCATTTTGTTTCATATCTCTGCTGCTGGTAAAGTTTACAGACTAGCTTTCTAAACCAACAAGAGTCTGAATCAGTGTAAAATCTGTCTGTTCATCAGGTGTGTTTGGTGATTCAGTGTCAGTGATGGAGGGAGATTCTGTCACTTTATACACCGATCTCACTGAAATATGCGAAGATGAAGATACTGTGGAAATATGGAGCTGAAAACTCTCTCATCGCTAAACGGAAGAAAAAGAAGCAAATCTTCTCCACATTTGATGATGTTCCTGATGGGAGATTCAGAGACAGACTGAAGCTGGACGATCAAACTGGATCTCTGACCATCACAAACATCACAACTGAACATGCTGGACTCTATGAAGTAAAGATAATCACAGCTAAACTGTCATCAAATGCATTCAATATTTCTGTCTATGGTGAGTAAAAAGGTCATTTGTCCTGTGCTTCATGTTTAATTAGCTATTACCATACTGAAATACTTAATTATGTTATAGGTTAAGATGACAGACACAATCACTGCTCATCATCAACACACTGAACCAAAAATAACACTGTTGTGTAGATTTATCAATATTTCTCTCATGTTTTCCAGCTCGTCTGCCTGTTCCTGTCATCAGCAGAGACTCTTCACAATGTTCTTCATCTTCATCATCATCATATTGTTCATTGGTGTGTTTATCTGTCAATGTGGGTCATGTGACTCTCTCCTGGTATTCATAACGGTCTGTAGATGGATCTTTCACAGTAGTGAAGAAACAAGCATTTTTATAGATTCATCTGTATTCCTTTTATTCTCTGATGTTTTACAGCTTGTCTGCCTGTTCCTGTCATCAGCAGTAACTCTTCACAATGTTCTTCATCATCATCATCAAATTGTTCATTGGTGTGTTCAGCTGTGAATGTGAGTCATGTGACTCTCTCCTGGTACAAAGGAAACAGTTTATTGTCCAGCATCAGTGTGTCTGATCTCAGCATCAGTCTCTCTCTACCTCTGGAGGTGGAATATCAGGATAAAAACACCTACAGCTGTGTGCTGAACAATCCCATCAGCAACCAGACTCAACATCTGGACATCATTCAACTCTGTCACACATGTGCAGGTATGATGATATTAATATTGATTTACTCTCAGCTATACATTGCTGATGTCTCATAGTGTTTGTTGTAGATCACACTAATGGCTTATTTTGTCCATTACAGATCAGATCCTACCCTTGTTTTACATAGTGTTGATCTCTGCTGGATCTCTGTTGATTGTTGCTGCAGTCGGGATTTTCTGGATCTGCAAGAAATGTAGAAAAAACGGTCAAGAAGGCAAGTGTTTCCTTTTCACTTTTATTAAAAAGTAAATAAAACTTTGAAAATATACTCTAAATATTTAAATCAACTGACAGGCATAATTATCATTTAATCAATAATTATTGTCATTATTTTGCGGTTAACACCCTCTAGATCATTTATATGAAAATCAACCAAACTAATATGTGTAGATATTGTATTGATTACATTCATTTTAGATTACGTCTATTTGTTTATAATGACACTGGGTGACAGCACTCTTTACTTTAGAGATTTAGCGTTTCTCAAACTACATAAACACTAAAGATACAAAAACATAAATGCAAATCTGCATTTAATTATAAAAAATTCTTTCGCCATTTTCTGAACATAATTTTACATGTTAAGTTGCAGCTGGTGCTCAAATTATAATCTCTATGTATTATGACTTTTGTTGAGCTTCAATGCTAATTAAATGCAAAGTATGCAAATAAATGATTAATGATATGTGCATATTCTGTTAGGATCTTAATGTTATTTAGGTTTAATGTCAAATTAAATTTGTTGATGCCACTTTTTATAAACTGCAGTGTTGAACATTTAATGATAATGTGTGCATTGTTGTTTTATCTCTGAAAGCCCTTTAATAACTCGTTATGATTGAGTTTTGTTATTTTAATGTATCAATTGTTGTTGTAGAAACAGGTCAGAATTATGAGGACGAGATCACTTACGCTGATCCAGCGTTCAAACACATGTAAATCAGTAAGATTATTTATTATTAATTGATGTTGTGTGTCTTTGTATCATTTCAGCAGAGAGTCAGATGTAGATCAGTGTGAACTCTTGTGTTTTTATCTGTAAGATCATCATTCAATGCAAGAAACACTTGTTGTCTTTATACTGTGTTATATGGATCACATCACAGATTGTAATTTTAGAAAGTACTTGGTCAGTTGTACTGGAAATTGCATATGTAAAGCAACTGAGGAACAATAAAAGAGTGCAGGATATCTAAATCTTGTTGATTCTCATGAAACTTGGTTTCCAAACTTTCAAACATTACATTTTTTAAAAGGTTTCCATTAACAAAATTATATTTTTAAGCTTCAGTAAGCATCAGTCGATAGATTTTCCAAAACAGTGCTTAAAATCTCATTACCGCAACAGCCCGAAAAAATCAGTACCATTAGGAAAGCTAATACATTTTTAAAAATGGATTATTAACAGTCATGTACGGTTACTTGAAACTATAAAATAATACATATTTTAAAATGAACATTTTTTTTATTTTTATTTTGACTGATTTCTCTCATTACTGCAACACCAAGTGCACAATTTACAACTTAATATTTTTTATATTTTATTGAAACCTGACATATTTTCAAAATGATGTCGCAAACCTGAAAGAACATAATGTATTTTCTTCACATGCGTTTCAAATCAAACTTCTATTTTTCCATTTATTAAATGAATATAAAATGAACACCTGTTGCGGTAATGATACATAAGTTGTGGAAATGAGAATTAATTAATATTTTTTTTTAAAGTCATATTTTAAGCCACATTCCCATCTACCTCAAAGGAATGTAATTTGGATCAGGTGGTGAGTTATCACAAGTTATCATTCTCCTGTAAAAAAACACAAAAGGTAAAAGTAATGAGGAGGATTGATGTTTCAGTCACACAAACACACAAATATATTACAGACTTTTTTTTTTTTCCTGTTGTTTGTGCAGTGGTTTTCTTTCCCTAAATATTCAACACAGTGTCTTAAACTGCATCGAACTGTCATCTTTTGTACCAAACCTGAAGTACTGCGATTTCAGTATCACATCTAAAATGCTATCTGATATACTGGTGTTTTCTATTAAGACACTTGCTTTCTGAAAAGTGTACTTTTTGTCTCTTGTTTTGACGGCCTCACCGGTGAATATCTGGGGCCAGTTGCATAAACTTAGTTACTATAAGAACTAGTTTGACCAACTAGCAGTTAACGGGTAATCAGTGTTTATTTTCCAATTCCAATTAGACCAATCTATCTTTATATGTAACAGATTTTAAAAATTAGGACCAGTCTTAAAGAAAAAAAAAAAAAAAGTCTAAAACATTTAAGACTAGTCTAAGTGGCTGATGCAACTGGCCACTGCTTCTGTAGTGTTAAAATAAAGGACAAAAAAAGATGACAATGTACATTTACACCACATTATATAGTAATAAAAATGTATTCAAACCACTGTTCTTTTAAAGGTTTTTGTGCACAGTAAATCTCATATATCTTGTTAAATGATCTGTATGGAACACTTACATTGAGTGATACTGCATCATATCTCCTGCAGCGATAGTAAATCACACCAGCAGTTACAGCTGCAACCAGCAGAACACCAACAACTATTGCTGCTACAACACCTGAAGACAGACCTGAACCTGGAACAGCTGGAGACAGACCTGAATCTGAAACAGGTAAAAACAGACAGTCATCATTACAAGAGAGTGAATGATTATACATCCAATATACCAATATCTCTGACTGATATTTACATTTTTCTACTTTGATCATCAGTTGTATGATACTGATTTAACTGATACATCCAGTGGTTTTTATTAGGAACAGCAGCTAATCACTGTGAGATCAACAAGAATTAGTAATATTTAGAATCATTAATAACATTAGTCAAAGTGTTATTGAGTCAAAGCTTCTTTAAAAAAAAAAAAAAAAAAAAAAAAACAGTCCACAACACTTATTAGGTTGGTTTAAAATTCCTCTTTGACTGACTTAATTCTGTACTCACCAGTGAGAGTAACATTGAATCTCTTCACTCTAGTGATGCTGAAGCTGCTGTTGCTGATGATCATCTGTAGTTTATATTCTCCAGAGTCTGTGTTTGTCGTGTTTGTGATGGTCAAAGATCCAGTCTGATGATCCAGCTTCAGTCTGTCTCTGAATCTCTCTTCACACTGATCATCTGTACAGATCTTACTCTGATCTCCAGTGATTTCAGTGATGAGAATCTCATTAAAATACCACGTAATCTGATCATTTGGTTTTCTTATTACATCAGAATCTAAAGTGACAGATTCTCCCTCCTTCATTTCATGTAGTTCAGAAGCAGGAACATCTGAAACACAAACCAACAGGTGCTAAAAATAAACTACAAAAAAATGAAAGAACTGTGAAGATGAAAACCTTTTCCTGACTTTCGACCTGAAAAGAAAAAGTTATGCTTGATTTGTGCTTACAAACATATTTTACATACTTATTTTATATTAAATCCTCATTTAAACAGACAATAGAAGCTGATGAGTTCTCATGATTAGCCGCTCCTTCTGAGTTCAACTGCAGCTTCTAATGAAGAAAATTAACTGTTAAAACTAAGACCCATGCACAACAATGATGATAACTATAAAGATATACCTAAAAATCGCTCTAAATAGCTATGTATAAGAGAAGAGCCGACATCATTAACGATAACAACACAGAGGAACGATATTGCTGGATTCACAGCTGATGAATGATAAAAAACATATAGCCAATCAGCCTGTCAAAGCAAATCAGAAACCATCCTGCTTTAAAGAGTTCAAGCATTTAAAGCTGCAGACGACAAAAAGTTTTTCAGGACGTTATTGTTGTTTCACGTGAATTATTGTCTGTATTCATTGTTAAAACTCAGATTTATGCATCATAAACATACATGCTGCCATGAAAATCACGATTCATTCATTGTTCACGTTGTATATTATTTTCATGGATTTGCAGAGTTATCATTTTTAATTTTCCTAGTCAGACAATTAACATTTACCTGAACTTTAGCTTAAAGTTTATTAAAACTTCACATTTTGACTGTGTGACGGACAATTATGAATCAAATCACTGAGAATCTGAAATGAATGCGGGTCCTCTAATAAAGAACAGAGGTAATGTGTAAGCAATGGCTCAACATCACCATGCAATTTCGAGAGTGAATAATGCATTTAGGTGTCAATGTCACTTCTGAAATTTTGCAGAGTGTAATTGGCCATCGGGTGTCTTAACAGCATGAAAAACAAAACTTTTATACAGTGGATTATTTATAGCCTCAAAAGCATGCAAAGACTGTTACCTTTACAATCACGATCTCGATCTCACAAAGTTCCAGTGTCTACGCTGCATAACGATTTGATATGATGACAGGATTCACGAGCAGAACAAAAACTCTGTTTTGAGTGGTGACTGGATTCTAACTTATAGGTGCAATATGTAGGATTTTCTGTCCGCTAGAGGTCTATTCAAAACAAAGGCATAGCTTGATGACGGCAAGTTCGAGCACGGAATCTTGGGACATTCAATTCAATTCAATTCAATTCACATTTATTTGTATAGCGCTTTTCACATGTGGTCTTCATCTCACAGCCGGTGGAAAATAAATGTGATAGGACCCGGGAAGAAATCATGTTCATGGATGCCATTATTAACGTTACTGTAGTCTGAAGCAGAGCAGGACCGAGTGTTGTGGGAGCTGAACGAGGCCGCTGGAGCGATTGTTAACGAGAGATGAACGCAACACACGCCGCGAGCAGCGGAACTTTTATTATGCCACAGTCGCCGGCGCCGCTTCCGCTTTTCCGGTCATGAGTATGAGGTAATGCAGCTCTGTTTATCATATTAGATACATTTGAGTGTGTTGAAAATGATGTTATAACTTATAACGTTACTCTGTGCGTTCGCTCGGTGGCTGCTGTGAGACACTTGTTGCACACTGCAGTAAACTAGATCGATTTAGGAATATCTTATTAAATGCTGGATGGCTTGTGTTGATAAATGGCATGCAATTAATTTTAAAACGTATTGTATGATGGAGAAAATGCTGTATTACTGTTACTAAAAATAAAGCTGCATCTGATTATGCTATGTTAGCTACTTCACAAAATAGTGTTTTTCTCTGAGGCATGGTAAAGCATGGTACTCGCAAAAAAATCAAGAAAATTAGATTTAAACAAGGCTAAACGTGCTGAGCTATATAACAATAATTCGTTTTCTGTCTATAAATGTAACCAAACAGTTGTTCCCTTGTCTATTAAAACATGTAATATATTAAAGCGTCTTTGGTGTTTCCATGGTTTCTACAAAATAAAACCGGAAACCGAGGGTGCTTATATTAAATTTGACTTTGTGATGTTTTTTACCCATAATTTGAATTTTAAAAAAAAAAATATATATATATATATATATATATATATGTATGTGTGTGTATATATATATATATTTGTGCTCAAACATCAATTATGTTGTGAGATAATCTGAACCTGAAAAGCAAGTTTATAAAGCTTATCTGTCTACAATAGCCTACAAAAACCAAGAAACACATTAAAAATGTATTTTAAACATATATAAACTGCATTTAAATGACTCACCAGTGACAGTAACGTTGAAGGTCTTGTCAGTGCTGCTGCTTCTGCTGATGATCTTCAGTTCATAAAGTCCAGAGTCTGTGTTTGTGGTGTTTGTGATGGTCAGAGATCCAGTCTGATGATCCAGCTTCAGTCTGTCTCTGAATCTCTCAGTACCTTCATTACACCGAACATCTGTACAGATCGTACTGAGATCTCCACTGATCTGAGCGATGCGAATGTCATTCAAATACCATTTAATAACTTCTTGTTGGTTTGTTTTAACACCAGTGTGAAAAGTGACTGAATCTCTTTCTTTCACTGAAACTTCATATGTATCCACACCAGACGCACCTGAAGAAGAAACAGAAGTCAAACAAAAATATACAATAGTGCTGTAATTTTTCCCCTTACATATCACAAAGTCTTTGAATAAAGAAATATGCCTGGATTGAAAATGACACACAATCCACATCCTGATTCAAGATTACCCCAAAAAATAAGATAATTATGTTATTTTCCACCGTATTAAGACAGATAATACAATGCCATGCTTTTCTACAAAATATTGTTAGAATCCCAATAACGTTCTGGCTACATTATAGCCTAATTTACAAGCAGAAACTTTTATCATTACATTCAAGCTACATTTGACCAGCTTATGCACTGATGCAAAATAAATTTTTACTGACTATATCAACTTTTTACAATAGTATCCAGCTGCAGAACCGCAGCTTCAGAACCGGAAGTGAGAAAGTGGGCTTAAACAGTCATAGTTGCACTACCCATACACATCATTTTCTTTTGTTTAATATAAGCTGTTTTTACATGGATTTTGATCAGATTGACGTCTACAATATTTACCAACAATACTTTTAAATAAAGATGCTTTTCTGTTCATATATGCATAAGATATGATGTACAATGAGGATTTTTAATTACCATGTTAATGGACAATACAAACTATTTTTTGTTAGTTCATACAGCATGAACTAATTTGTATAAACTAAGAACAAATCCTTTTAACCATATAATTTTGAAAATATATTAATAAATGTGTAACCATATAACATGTCTCCCTTGACTGTATGTGATAATATTATTTCTGTATGTTCATGTTGTGTACTTGTGACAAATAGTAGCCTACTTAAAGACACAGAGGTATAGGCCTACGTGTATTTAATCACTGCAAATCCTTGAACAAGTGAAACATGCATTTGAGCCAATGAGACATTTGACAACAGGTGTGTGATATTTCTGTCATGATGTGGTGAAAGAATATATATATGTATATGTATATATATGTGTGTGTGTATATATATATATATATATATATATATATATATATATATATATTACTGCTCAAAAAAAATTAAAGGAACACTTTTTAATCATAGAATAGCGTCAAGTCAGTTAAACTCCTGGGATATTGATCTGGTCAGTTAAGTAGCAAAGGGGGTTGTTAATCAGTTTCAGCTGCTTTGGTGTTTATGAAATTAACAACAGGTGCATTAGATGGGCAACAATGAGACGACCCCCAAAACAGGAATGGTTTTACAGGTGGAGGCCACTGACATTTTTTCCCTACTCATCTTTTCTGACTGTTTTTCACTAGTTTTGCATTTGGCTAGGGTCACTGTCACTACTGGTAGCATGAGGCGATACCTGGACCCTACAGACCCTCCCTGGTTGCACAGGCAGTCCAAATCCTCCAGGATTGTACATCAATACCTGCCATTGCCAGAAGCTTTGCTGTATCTCCCAGCACAGTCTCAAGAGCATGGAGGTGATTCCAGGAGACAGGCAGTTACTCTAGGAGAGCTGGACAGGGCCGTAGAAGGTCATTAACCCATCAGCAGGACCGGTACCTGCTCCTTTGTGCAAGGAGGAACAGGATGAGCACTGCCAGAGCCTTACAATATGACTTCCAGCAGGGCACTGGTGTGAATGTCTCTGACCAAACAACCAGAAACGGACTTCATGAGGGTGGCCTGAGGGCCCAACATCCTCTAGTGGGCCGTGTGCTCACTGCCCGGCACCGTGGACCTCGATTGGCACCAGAATTGGCAGGTCTGCCACTGGCGCCCTGTGCTTTTCACAGATGAGAGCAGGTTCACCCTGAGCATGTGACAGACGTGAAAGGATCTGGAGAAGCCGTGGAGAACGTTATGCTGCCTGTAACATTGTTCAGCATGACCGGTTTGGTGCTGGGTCAGTGATGGTCTGGGGAGGCATATCCATGGAGGGACGCACAGACCTCTACAGGCTAGACAATGGCACCCTGACTGCCATTAGGTATCAGGATGAAATCCTTGTACCCATTGTCAGACCCTACTCTGGTGCAGTGGGTCCTGGGTTCCTCCTGGTGCACGACAATGTCTAGCCTCATGCGGCGAGAGTGCATGCAGTTCCTGGAGGATGAAGGAATTGATACCATTGAATCGCCCCCACGCCTGACATAAATCCAACAGAACACCTCAGGGACTTTATGTTTCGGTCCATCCAACACCGCCAGGTTGCACCTCAGCCTGTCCAGGAGCTCAGTGATGCCCTGGTCCAGATCTGGGAGGAAATACCCCAGGACCCCGTCCGTTGTTTCATTAGGAGCATGCCCCGATGTTGTCAAGCATGCGTACAAGCACATAGGGGCCATACAAACATGCATCATTTTTTCACTTTGATTTTCAAGGTGTCTTTGAATTCAGCCCTCTGTAGGTTGATCATTTTCATTTCCATCAAACGATGTGGCATCCTTTAGTTCCTAACACATTACCCAGTCCATATCAGTAAAGATATCCAGCATGATATTTTTCCCCATTGAGATCTGATGTGTTTTCAGTATTCCTATATTTGTTTTTGAGCAGTATATATATTTATATTAAGTGTTTATCTGCTAAAAAATTTGAATCTGTTCACATATTTCACATTTTATCATTAAAGCTTTTTTTGCATTTGTCAAAAGATATTATTCATGTTAATATTAAATAAATATTAATTAATAAAAACATATTCATTTTGTTTTCAGGGATAAAAAGACTGGCCTTTCTGCAGAAATTAAACATCAACATTTTTGTGTTTTAAGATGATTATTTGTTGTTTGCATATTTTGATTTTTATTACGAGCCGTTTCAATATGTTTTAAACCTATTATTTTAGAAATATTTTTTAAATATCCTATTTGTTTTCATACAGAGAAACATGTTTCATTTGTTCAAGGCCTTGTATTAAATGGTTATTTTTATTTGACATTAATTATGTTATGTAATCTAAGTATTATTTGTAACAAAATGAACATGAAAGAAATTAAATATACAGTCAAATGGGAAACACTTTATGTTACACATTTATTAATATATGTTTAAAATAATTTAAAAAAAAAAAAAAAACGTGTATAGTTGTAGTATCATTGAAGTAGCCTAACAATAAACTACAGTGCTTGTATCCATTAACAATAAATCTTCTCATACTCTGTCGATAAGTATTATTTGTAACAGCATGAACGTGAAGGAAATAATATTAGTCAAATGGGGGGAAAAAACACTTTACAACAAACTTTTATTATTATTTTTTCAATAAAAACGGTGTATAGTTGCAGGCTATATCCTTTAAGTATAAACTAGCCTACTGTGTTTGTATCCATTCATTGACATTAAGCATGATCAATAGGCTATGTTTTAAAATTTTCCTCTTTGTACATCATGATATCTTATGCATATTATATGAACAGAAAAGTGTCTTTATTTAAAGGTAGTCTATTGTTGGTCAATTTTGTAGACATCGATCCTATCAAAATCCATGTGAAAACATCTCATATGTAACAAAAGAAAATTACATGTATGGGAAGCACAACTATGTTTAAGCTGTTTTTTTAACTGCAACGCCCAGGTTCTGATATGCTGCGGGCCTGTAGTGCAGTTATTTACAAGGACATCATTTTCACGCTAATGAAACTGCGTTTTATCTGCGTTAGTTTTTTTTTTTTTTTTTTTAAGGGTTAAGGGTTTTATTTTTAAAAGGAGGTCTTTTCCATAATAATCCCACCATCATTACAGCCCCTATACGATGCGCTAACAGACAGGCTTAATATCGAAAGAAAGAATGTAAAGGTCTTACCATTGTCGATGAATAAAAAGATAACTGGAAGCAAATTAAAGAGAAGTTCCATATTTCCCCTTCAGACAAACGAATGCAGATTTTTGTTTCATAAAAGAATTTATATTGTTCTATTCTACGCAGCCGCATCACTAGCTGCCTCCCTAAAGAGTACAGTGACGTGAACGCGCCTGTGGTTTTCTATATGCAAAAAAGGATTGTTCTGTTAGTAAAATATTTTTTTTACATCCTGTTTTATCGCGTTAGTATAGCCTATCACACTGGTTGTTTGTTCTTAACCCTCAGACTGGATTTTATTTTAAATACTGCTGAACAGCGGTTTTAAAGGTATAGTTCACCCAAAAATGATAATTCTGTCCTTACTCATATATAGTTCTTATATAGTGCTCACTCACATCTTAACGAGCTGGAACACAGGTCAGGTGACACTTCCAAACCTAAGAGCAACAGGGAAGCGGAGAATACACAGAGGCAAGCAATACAAAACACATACGTTCCTATGAATGCAACACAGAGTATACTTTAAAGTGTACCTTCATAAACTAAAAAATGTACCGTATTTAACTAGTAAACTACCAGTATACCTGTGAGTTCAACTACTAGTACACTGATATTAGAATACATATTACATAAAGTATACTTAAAGTCCCCCTGTAGTCAATATCCCTTAAAATTCATCTTTGATCACCAAAATGACATTTAAACGTTCTTCCAGTGAAAAAAAAATGCCTTAAAATAGTCTGAATGTAACTCAATACCCTTGCTTCATATGTGGAAACATGCATATGCAAATTCGCCCCGCCTCCACTCACATCAGCTCAGAGATCCACTCGGTAAACGCCGCATGATGGTATCACTCTTTAAAATGTTGGACACATAATGGTAATTAATATGATTAGCCTTTTGTTTGACTACTATCAAACAGCTAATAATGTGTTGCTAATGTAACACAAACCATGTTCCCGTTCACCATCTCAGAGTCAGCTGCCTTATCCTTAACCTCAGTGGAGAAAGACAGGTCATCATAATGTAATATACATAATATATGCACAATTCACCAGCTATATTGCTAAATGTACACATTATTTATCAGTAGAAAAATATATTGGGATACTAATCATTGAGACTATCATTGCAGTCAAAGTCAATGATATGCTAAATCATGCTGGTACATTGACATGATTGGTTACAAGGTAGTTTGTGATGTAAGAAACACCAGCGATTTCAAACCGTGGGTCTTTTTTTCACTGCAGTTTTAAGGAGAAAATACTCAGCGATGGTGTTGACTTATGAATTTGCACATGGTTTGTCTTAAAGCATATTAAAACACCTCATAGTCATAACAACAATGAAAACTTGATTTTCACCACAGGGATCTTTAAAATATACTTGGACTTTACTTAAGGATAGTTGATAAAATTAGCATATTTATTATAAGGAGAGCTCAGGGAAATGTTGCAGGTCCCAGTAAATGACATAGAGAGGTTGTTGTTGGTCAGTTGGTCCAAAGCATCTAGGCTATAAAAAGCATGTATCTCATGAGAGGAGACAATGAAAAGCATTACAACTACTTTACCCCTTGAACTCTTCACTTAAAAATGAATAAAGTTGGCTTTAAGTGCTGTTACAACCAGTCTGACTCAGGGCGAAGTAATAAACTGGGAGGCAACATACACTATATTGCCAAAAGTATTGGGACACCCCTCCAAATCACTGAATTCAGGTGTTCCAATCACTTCCATGGCCACAGGTGTATAAAATCAAGCACCTAGGCATGCAGACTGCTTCTACAAACATTTGTGAAAGAATGGGTCGCTCTCAGGAGCTCAGTGAATTCAAGTGTGGTACCGTGATAGGTTGCCACCTGTGCAATAAGTCCATTCAGGGAAATTTCCTCACTACTAAATATTCCACGGTCAACTGTTAGTGGTATCATAACAAAGTGGAAGCAATTGGGAACAACAGCAACTCAGCCACGAAATGGTAGGCCACGTAAAAATCACAGAGTGGGGTCAGCGCATGCTGAGGCACACAGTGCGCAGAAGTCATCAACTTTCTGCAGAGTCAATAGCTACAGACCTCCAAACTTCGTGTGACCTTCAGATTAGCTCCAGAACAGTGCGTAGAGAGCTTCATGGAATGGGTTTCCATGGCCGAGCAGCTGCATCCAAGCCTTACATCGCCAAGAGCAATGCAAAGTGTCGGATGCAGTGGTGTAAAGCACGCCGCCACTGGACTCTAGAGCAGTGGAGACGTGTTCTCTGGAGTGACGAATCACGCTTCTCTGTCTGGCAATCTGATGGACGAGTCTGGGTTTGGTGGTTGCCAGAAGAACGGTACTTGCCTGACTGCATTGTGCCAAATGTAAAGTTTGGTGGAGGGGGGATTATGGTGTGTGGTTGTTTTTTTCAGGGGTTGGGCTTGGCCCCTTACTTCCAGTGAAAGGAACTCTTAATGCTTCAGCATACCAAGACATTTTGGACAATTTCATGCTCCCAACTTTGTGGGAACAGTTTGGGGATGGCCCTTTCCTGTTCCAACATGACTGCGCTGCAGTGCACAAAGCAAGGTCCATAAAGACATGGATGAGCGAGTTTAGTGTGGAGGAACTTGA
Source organism: Ctenopharyngodon idella (assembly GCF_019924925.1). Taxonomy (NCBI): domain Eukaryota; kingdom Metazoa; phylum Chordata; class Actinopteri; order Cypriniformes; family Xenocyprididae; genus Ctenopharyngodon; species Ctenopharyngodon idella. The sequence goes on from NC_067229.1 coordinate 4,380,949, forward strand.
CTGGCCTGCACCTGATAGAACACCTTTGGGATGAATTAGAGCGGAGACTGTGAGCCAGGCCTTCACGCCAAAATCACTGCCTGACCAATGCGCTTCTAGAAGAATGTTCAAAAATTCCCATAAACACACTCCTAAACCTTGTGGAAAGCTTTCCCAGAAGAGTTGAGGCTGTTATAGCTGCAAAGGGTGGGCCAACTCCATATTAAACCCTACAGATTAAGAATGGGATGTCATTAAGTTCATGTGCACGTAAAGGCAGGCGTCCCAAAACTTTTGGCAATATAGTGTACAAACTGAATTAACACAAAAGTAAATATTTATTAAGGTAATACATAAATGAATTAAGCAAACAACATTAAACAGGAAACAAAAAAAAAAACAAAAAAAACTAATGAATACACAAAAACTCCTGGTGTTGGAGAGGCCTCCAGCAACAAACAAACTGGGAGAGAAAGAGCTTTTCATCAGTCGATAAACCACAGCACCTGCTGCTTGACTCCAGCCTGCAAAGACACAAAGAGAGAACACAACACAAAAGTCAAAAATTGCAAATAAGGGGACAGAAGGGATAACCATAACAGTAGATACTGGCAGTAGTCAAATGATATTATGATCATGAGTCAATAGGAATAGTTGAGTCATAATCCAAAACATGGGAAAAGTTACTGTACATATGTTATTTATTTAGTTGTTCTAAGTATCTGTATTTTTTTTTCAACTTATTTATGAATACTGTTGTTTAAAAGCCGGGACGCGGCAAGTCGATGTCAAAGAACTAGCGGGATGAAAGCTGACCATGTTGTCGCCTCTCATCAACTGTGTCCTGCGGCTGCATATAGGAAATAGAGGTCTGCACAGGCTCTAAACTGAAGCCCGTACCTGAGATCATTTGACCCAGGACTGTTAAAGGGGTCATGAATTGAGAAATGAAAACATGAAAACTTTTCCTTGAGCTTTTGATATATTAGAGGTCATCATACTATACGAATATCCTGTAAGTTTCAGAATTGAAAACTTCCTTGTTAGTCCAAAAACAGCTTTTATTGACACCAGGCCCATTGAACAAATCGTCCTGGAATGTGCAGATAGGTGAAACACCGTCTCCGCAGAAGAAATCAATACCTACTTCATCATTGCAACGTTAGCCCCGCCTACTGGTGTGTTAGTGAGAAGAGAGATACAGGACTAAAAATAACGTTACCTTTCAAAGGATCCTAATGCTAGGAATATGGTTATTTATTTTCAACAATGTTGAAAAAAAAAATCAATCGCATTTCGGCGCAGGCTTTGCAAACAGACTTTTACGATATGGACTCGACAGTAATGCAACAACATGTAAGTAACTGTGTTGATTCTAATGCCTGATCTCATGTACATTCAGATGTTCTTTGTCTATGTGTCTATGTGTCAACTTCACATTGTTTCTAGTAGTAGGATAAAAATAATCTGTTATATAATTAGTGATTAAATTATATTTAGAAAGCAATCAAAGAACGCTTCCTTTACAATCTCTGGAGCTGTCAATCAAACAGTGCGAGTTTATCAGTGACTGAGTTCTGCAGTTCCAAAACTCATGTTTTATTCAATGAGTCTCTTAGTTATATCGCGTTTGCACTGTTAGTTACAATGAAAGCATTCGTTAGTTTTAGTGACGAGATCACTACTCTCATGTGCTCAACAACATGTCTGTGATCGGCTACAATCTTCATCACTGCATCCTTTCGAGAGAGTAATACTTAGCTATTTCAAATGCAAAGAAGTTAGCCAATCACAGCAGTGGGCGTTTACACTGAAGTCTCACAGCAGACACGCCCCTTAAAACAGAGCGTTCAAATCAGAGGGCTGAAGGAAAAATGCCTTTTATTTCTAAATTTTGACCGTTTTTATGTAAAAACATACTAACATTATAAGTGCACCCCAGGAAACATTATAAAACAATGCAGTTCATGACCCCTTTAACCCCTTAGCATTCATAAGGTCTCTTTTGAAAGGAATGTGTACCATGAGTCATACAGTGGAACGCTAACAGGTTAAAGTTTAAGACTAAACCTGAAATCTGTCGCTCTCGAGATGTACCTGTATTCTTGCTATCATAAGCTAAGGCAGCTTTGTATGACCTTCAGTGCATGCACCTGTTGTTGCAAACGTCTAAAGACACATTTAAATATTTAAATACATATGAGAAAAGTGTATAATGTAGTGTTTTACTTGATAGTAACCTACTTTTGACAAAGAGACAGCACAAAAAGACAAACCGAAACTAGGACTGCAGATATGCAAATCATAAACAAAGCAGCTTGTGAGCCAAACAAGAACTGATGTGTCGATCACAACAAAAAAACATCCTGACAGACACACACCGACGGCCCTCAAAACATCTTACAATGGCAACAATCGATGAAAACAAGCATAATAACAGAACTGTTTTATAATCAGTTAAAACAAGAACCAGCGAAAGCACTGTATATCATGTTGACATTTTTACATTCAGAAACAATCTATCTGTGAAATCAGATAGTTACACTTCTGCAGATATTCCGAATCATGGCATGTGAGCGTCTCAACGGAAGAACGCTGTGCTGCAGAAACGCTCTAAGCTGATAATCTTTGTATGTTATCAAAAAGATGCATGATAGGTAAGAGTCTAGTTTAATCTAGGTCAGTATTGATTTGGTGTTTTTGATGGATTCTGTTTTTTTTATTTTTTTGTAAAGCTGTTTTGTGAAGGTATTAAGTGTGAGATTCATTAAAAACAGGACAGGAAAAAGCATCTTCACCTAGAAAATAAACAACACACATGCACTGAATGCACACTTTTCATCTCTGAAGAAAACCAACCACAGCAGGTTTCAGTTTGACTCAGAAGATGAGCTGATAGAGTCACAATGAGAGATGGCAGACATTTTTACCTATTTTTCAGACTTTTTGCATTGAAGACAATGTTTCCCATGATTGCTCTGTTCTGTTTGTGCTGGTGGAATTTGACTGGTAAGTTATGGCTTAATATCAGTAACATTCTTCACAGATGTTAAAAATCAAGGAAAATGATGCTATCAACTTGCCATAGTGAATGTATCTTCAACCAGTGTTTGCGGAAAACTTAGCACATTATCTTGGAATGATAAGAGCAGATTTAATTTATAGATTTGAACTGAATTGGCTGGATTCAAAGCAACTTTTGCAAATTCAGATTTAGATTCAAATAAAGTGCATTCAAATGAGCAAGAAAAAATGACTTAAAACAGTTACTGCACCACAAGTAATTTTAATGGCCGCCTGGAAGCACTTTATTTTACTGTCCTGTTCCCCATGTACTGTACACACTACGTACTTAATATAATAATTACAATAACCAGGTAATGACTAAGTACTAACCCTGAACCTACCCCTAAACCTAACCTTAACCCATGTAGTTACCTTAAATTAATTAGTACTTTTTAGGCAAGTTCACATTTTTAAAATAAAGTGCAACATTACAAGTGTACAGTAAGTAAACATAAGTTTACCTGTGGAGAATGTGAAAAATGTGACACCATAAAAAAATGCTCGGTTATTTAAACCCAAATTTGGGTAAAATATGAAGAAACCCAACCGTTGGGTCGAAGATTTGATTTAAAAATTTAACCCCAATGGTTGGGTTTGTCCACACTTTACCCATTTTTTAGAGTGTAATAATGAAAAAAAAATGGATCATAAACATTTTGACTCAGTATTTTAAAATAAGCTATCACATAACAAATGTTTACTTAAAGACCACAAAACAAATAAAAAAAGACCAAGGTCAAATGTTTACATACATATGATTCTTATATTTTGTGCCGTCACCTGGATGATCAAAAGTTGAAAACGTTCACTGATGCTCAAGGCAACATATATTCAAGACTTTTGAAACGTGATTGTTTGAAACTTTTGTTTCAAGATCTTACTTTTAGCACTGCTCTTGAGAAGCTACAGTGCATAAAACTTTTACATGTTTCAAGACAAAATAAGAACGATTTACCCTGATCATCCTGTGCAATCCCTCAATGCATCATGTTGCCCTCTTGAGCATCAGCGCATGTTTGCACCTTTTGTAATAGTTGTGTATAATAAGTTGTCCTCAGTGTAAAACAATGGATCCCAAAATCATACAGTCAATGTTGGAAATGGCTGAAATATGCAGGTGATGTTAGAAAACCAAAGAATGTGCTGGACCTGGAGGATTCTGAAGAAAAGTGGTCTAAATGGAAGAAGAGGACTAAATGAAAAGCAACATGCAATTTATGATGACCATATCAATTTATGAAAAAAATGTGTGCGTATATGTAGTTCAGTATGCTGAAAAATATTTTAGAGCTAAGCAAAACTTAGCAAAACTAGAAATATAACACATTTTATTTTATTTATTTCCATTTTTCATGGCCTGGAAATACATCCATCCTCCAAGCCACCACGGGATGCCAACCATTTTAAAATTCCTGGTTATTTCCATGTTTGTCTAGACAGTGTATCAGTGGCTTGAGCACTTTGAACAGAACTGTGTAATATAATCATTTTTATGATCCATTGTGATGCTGATGTGAATGATTCTGCACTGATGCATAAAAATCGATTGTAAAAAAATGTAATTACTAAGTATGTGGGCTAAATAAGGAACTCTCATTATGTATTAAGTTGTGTAGGCCCATGTCTAACGGAAGCAAAGCATGTGCATCTGATTTTTTGGTTTTGGTTTTGTTTTGTTTTTTCTTTTATGAAAAGAACATGCATGAATGTGAAAATAAAGCGTGGGACCTGCTTGATCTTAAACAGAGTTATTACGTGAAATAAACCATGAAAAAAATCTCACTCGCGCTGAATGACACACACAGAGAAAGATGCCTCTCAACTGCTTCTCTTTCAGTAACCAGTTCTTAAAAAGAAACATTTTCTTCTTAGTGAGCAGAACATGTTATTAATCTAAAGAACCTTTTTTCACTATAAAGAATTTTTGTGCAATGAAAAGTCTCCATTGATGTTAAAGGTTCTTCAAGGAACTATAGATGCCAATAAAGAACCTTTTTAGGGTGTTAAATAATGGCACAAATTCCAGTAAACTGACTAGTGCAAACCTTGGAAAATCATGTTGCGTGATTCATTTTAAGTGAAATTGAAAGAGAAAATGATGGCATGTGTGGGCAAGTAGGTAGCCCATACTCCAAATTTAGATACTCTCCTACTATAAATTTAGCGTCTGAAAGGGAAACTTAAATGCATATGCAATAAGGTAAGCCGCAAAAATAACTGTGTCCACACCTTTTCAGCGCTATTTTTTCACTGCGTGTCTTAAGAAAACCCTGACAGTAGTTTAACAACAAAATTTGGTTTGCGCTGGTGCAAGCTGTTAGTAAATCTGGCCCCTGATGTGTAGCATTATATTAGAGCCATGCATTTGTAACGTGTAAATCCTGTTATGTTCAGTTTTCATTTATTTCTAGTTCCTGTTCTCATTTTCTCTCTAGTCTGTTTTCATGGTTACTGATTTAAGTTACATTGTTCTGTTTCTAGTTAATTACATGTATTTAAGCTCTCAGTTTCCTGTGTTTCATTGTTCTGTATCATCTATGTAAAGCAGTTGTGTATGTTACTCTCCTGTGATCTCCTGAGTTTTCCTTGTGGATTTCATTATCGTCAGATTTGTTTCTCTACTCTTTCGTCATATGCTCTTTATAGCAGCCACTATGACAGCATTAGGGTTAGTAATAAACCTGCTGCCATATGTGACATTAATGTTAATCAAACAATAAAAGAAAAGAGGGAATCACTTGCTGTTCTTGACTGAACTACTTTTGAAGCTTTAATAATAATTTATAAGGAATACCTTATGCACTGACACTGTTTGTTATTTGCATCTTTGATCTTATTTTTAATACTAAAGATAATTTAAGATAGAGAGGTTTATTGTGATTATTAATAAAATAAATGGAGGAAAAGATGCATCATGATGCATAGAGAATCATTTCATAATCGAATCATTACCATCAAATCGTAATTGAAACGATTCATGAGGCAAGTGAAGATTCACACAATTATGAAGCAACAGAACAAATAATAAAATTCATTAGTCAAAAAGATCTACCGATCTAAATGTCCCATATTTCCAAATGTCAAAATGTGGAAAGTATGCAGGTGAATTCAAAATGTCATTGCTTCATTCATTTATTGTGCTCTAAATAGCAGATAACTTTAAAACACCATTAATAACATGTTCATACATCTCACCTTTCTTTTGCTTTTGTGTTTCTGCGGCTGTTCTGAATGGTTCAGTTACCTTTAGTTACAAACTACAGATGATTTCAGGTTTTGTAAACCTTCAGAAATCTCAGTCTGTGTAAAATCTGTTTGTTTTTCAGGTGTGTTTGGTGATTCAGTGTCAGTGATGGAGGGAGATTCTGTCACTCTAAACACTGATTTTACTGAAATACATGAAGAAGATGACATACTGTGGAAATATGGAGCTGAAAACTCTCTCATAGCTAAAATGAAGAAAAAGAACCAAATCTTCCACACATATAATGTTACTGATGGGAGATTCAGAGACAGACTGAAGCTGGACGATCAAACTGGATCTCTGACCATCACAAACATCACAACTGAACATGCTGGAGTTTATCAACTAGATATAAGTGGAGCGAAAAAATCATCAAAAACATTCAGTGTTTCTGTCTATGGTGAGTAAAGACATTTTTTTTTGTTTTGTTCACATATTCTTGATTTTTGGTTTAAACATTTTGTTGTGTGAGATGATCACACGTTAACACGCTAAACAAACACTCAGCACATTCAGCTGGAAATAAGATTGATTTATATTTTATATATGTTAATATTTCTGTTTATTCTCTTCTTTCAGCTCGTCTGCCTGTTCCTGTCATCATCAGTAACTCTTCACAGTGTTCTTCATCATCATCATCAAATTGTTCATTGTTGTGTTCAGCTGTGAATGTGAGTCATGTGACTCTCTCCTGGTACAAAGGAAACAGTTTATTGTCCAGCATCAGTGTGTCTGATCTCAGCATCAGTCTCTCTCTACCTCTGGAGGTGGAATATCAGGATAACAACACCTACAGCTGTGTGCTGAACAATCCCATCAGCAACCAGACTCAACATCTGGACATCACTCAACTCTGTCACACATGTGCAGGTACAGCAGCACTGATAATAGTATTTTTGTACACATTCACCTACATTGATGACTCTCTCTCTCTTTTACTCTGCTTCAGCTCCTCCAGACTCAGTGTCTCTGATAGTGTTGATCTCTGCTGCTGCTGGTGGTGGAGGATTTTTGTTGATTATATTTGCAGTCGGAATCTGGTGCATCTGCAGGAAATGTAAAAAAGCAGGTCAGGAGATCAAATGCACATGTTGAAATATTTATGTTTTTTAATGCACAAATTTCAATATAAGAATGAAAACTGTTATTTTAACATATATGTGTTATGTTATTGTTAAAGCAGACCAAACCCAAAAGAAACACAAAACTGATTCAGCATTGTGTAAACCAAGAAAACGAAAGAAGGTAAGATCATTTATGACTGTGTTGCAAGAAGTTGTTGCAGTCAGTTAGTGTAACTGAAGTTTGCAGCATCAGATGGTGGTCAGCCTTGTAAGGAACAGCTTGAAAAGCATATTTTATGCTATTATTACTGTTTGCACCTCAGTGTACACCTATCAGGCATAACATTATGACCACCTTCCTAATGTAGTGTTGGTCCCCCTTTTGCTGCCAAAACAGTCCTGACCCATCAAGGCATGGACTCCACTAGACCACTGAAGGTGTGCTGTGGTATCTGACACCAAGATGTTAGCAGCAGATCCTTTAAGTCCTGTAAGTTGTGAGGTGGAGCCTCCATGGATCGGACTTGTTTGTTCAGCACATCCCACAGATGCTCGATTGGTTTGAGATCTGGGGAATTTGTAGGCCAAGTCAACACCTCAAACTCGTTGTTGTTGTTCTCCTCAAACCATTCCTGAACCATTTTTGCTTTGTGGCAGGGCGCATTATCCTGCTGAAAGAGGCCTGCAGAAAAATTTCTATATTTAATACTTTATAAATGAATAATAATACGTTTCCGGCAACGGTATGCACGTCGAGTTACGGAGGAAGAGAAGCCTCTGACACGGCGCATGACGTACGAACACGGAAGCGCAGAGGATAGAGCAAAAGAAAACACTTGTCATGAATTACAAGTCTAAAATGAAAACTTTTAACCCTTGTGTACTGTTGCAGGTCCGTTTTGATTCTTGAGTTGTCGGAAATATCAGTTAACCTATGTTTTTTTTCTTGAAATTTTGTGACTTTTTATCATTTAGGGTCATGAACATGCATGCAAAGTTTCAACACGCTTATGTGTTTTGACATATACACACTAAATTTTGGTTACTTTGGTGATGTTCGCGGGTCAATTTGACCCACATATTTTAATGTTCTAAGGCAACTGTACAGACCTAAAATAATAAAATAAAATAAAATAAAAATATATATTTTGTTATTTTAGTTTTTTACTACCCTATGAAGCTAAAGCTTTTCCTAATCTGTGTCCACAGAATAATATAGGGTTCATAGACAATTGGAAAAGTTTTTGGGGCAGACCTGACCTGACCTGTTGAAAAGAGATGATATTCATCCATCCTGGGATGGTGCCGCTCTTCTCTCTAGTAAATATGGCACATAGTCTTTGAGCTGAAACATGACAAACTAGGGTCCAGGTCAGGAAGCAGACAGACTGGCTAAACCGACCGTCTGCTAGCCGTCTCACGTCACAGAAGTCAGATAAATCCCAACACATAGAGACTCTTTCACCTAGATATTATCACATAGAGACTGTGTCTGTACCCCTAATTAGTAAATACAAAAAACTCCCAAACCTATTTAAAGATAAAAATTTAATTGATGTTCAACAAATAAAAAACAGATATAATGCAGATGAACAATGATAAAGCTTGGTTTGCTTATTATTAGATCCCTTTTTTTCAAAAGCATTGATTGTAAATGATATTATCACAGACAATAATCTACTGTAGATGTGCTGTGTTTGACAGAAACCTGGTTAAAACCAGACGATTACTTTAAATGAGTCCATGCCTTAAGGTTACTATTATCAACACGAGGCAAAGGGGGAGGTGTTGCTGTTATTTATAGTAATATCTTCAGTATTACTCAAAAGTTTTTTAAATATAATTCATTCGAAGTGATGGTGCTTTATGTACGATTATGTAATGTAAGTGACAAATCCCATTTGACATTTGTGCTGGCTACTGTATACAGGCCACCAGGACACCATACAGACTTTATCAAAGAATTTGCTGATTTTCTATCAGAGTTAGTACAGTTAAAATAGTCAATTACAGGCTGATCTCGAATCTACCTTTTCTGTCAAAAATACTAGAAAAGGCAGTATCATCGCAACTATGTTCCTTCTTAGAAAGAAATGTGAAGATTTCCAGTCAGGATTTAGACCGTACCATAGTACTGAGACTGCTCTCATTAGAGTTACAAGTGATTTGCTCTTATCATCAGATCGTGGTTGTATCTCTGTATTAGTTTTACTAGATCTCAGTGCTGCTTTTGACACTGTTAACCACAATATTCTTTTGAATTGACTTGAAAATTATGTTGCCATTAGTGGAATTGCATTTGCATGGTTCAAATCATACTTATCTGACCGTTATCAGTTTGTATCAGTAAATGAAGAGATGTCATATCGATCACAAGTTCAGTATGGAGTACTGCAAGGCTCAGTACTAGGACCGTTGCTTTTCACTCTGTACATGCTACCCTTGGGAGATATCATTAGGAAGCATGGCGTTAGTTTTCACTGTTATGCTGATGATACTCAGCTCTATATTTCTTTGCGGCCTGATGAAACTTACCAATTCACAAAATGAACGGAATGCATAGCTGACATAAAAAATTGGATGACCAGTAATTTCCTACTACTAAATTCAGAAAAAACAGAGATTCTAATTTTTGGACCAAAAACCTCTGCACGTAATAACCTAGAATACTGTCTAACACTTGATGGCTGCTCTGTTAAAGATGCAATAATATTTTTGCAGTAAAATATCAAAAATCCACTAGGCCAGTGTTATATATTTTGTTCACTTGAGTACTTACAATATCCCAAATGTTTCCAACTATTTGTAAATCGTGACAAAATTGCAATTTTAACCAAGGCTCCGGGACGCGTGAGGAGTCGCCTGTCAATTGCGTCATACCCGCGTTACCCTCGGTTTCCGGTTTTATTTTGTAGAAACCATGGAAACACCAAATACGCTTTAATATATTACACTTTTTAATAGACAAGGCAACAACTGTTTTGATATATTTATAGACAGAAAACTAATTATTGTTATATAGCTCAACACATTTAGTCTTATTGTTTAAATCTAATTTTCTTGATTTTTTGCGAGTACCATGCTTTACCGTGCTAGCTAACATAGCATAATCAGATGCAGCTTTATTTTTAGTAACAGTAATACAGAATTTTCTCCATCATACAATACGTTTTAAAATGAATTGCATGCCATTTATCAACACAAGCCATCCAGCATTTAATATAATATTTAAAATCGATCTAGCTTACTGCAGTGTGTCTCAAACAAGTGTCTCACAGCAGCCACCGAGCAAACGCACAGAGTAACGTTATAACATAATTTTCTACACTCTCAAATGTATCTAATATAATAAACAGAGCTGCATTACCTCATACTCATGACCGGAAAAGCGGAAGCGGCGCCGGCGACTGTGGCATAATAAAAGTTCCGCTGCTCGCGAGGCGTGTGTTGCGCAATCGCTCCAGCGGCCTCGTTCAGCTCCCACAACACTCGGTCCTGCTCTGCTTCATACTACAATAACGTTAATAATCGCATCCATGAACATGATTTCTTCCCGAGTCCTATCCCTATTCTTTTGCACCGTCCGTTGAGGTGAAGACCACATGTCCCAAGATTCCGCGCTCAAACTTGGCATCATCAAGCTACGCCTTTGTTTTGAATAGGCCTCTAGCGGACAAAATTTTTACATATTGCACCTTTAAGTCTTCGTCGTCAGTTAGGAACCTGGGTGTGCTCTTTGATACCAATCTTTCATTTGAAAGCCACATTTCTAGCATCTGTAAAACTGCATTCTTCCATCTTAAAAATATATCTAAACTACAAAATATGCTTTCAATGACAAATGCGGAACAGTTAGCTCATGTGTTCATGATCTCAAGGCTGGATTATTGTAATGCTTTGCTGAGTGGTTGCCCTGCATGCCTAATAAACAAACTCCAGCTGGTCCAAAATGCAGCAGCTAGAGTTCTTACTAAACCAGGAAGTATGATCATATTAGCCTGGTTCTGTCAACCCTGCATTGGCTCCCTGTTAAACATCATATAGATTTTAAAATCTTGCTAATTACTTACAATGCACTAAATGGTTTAGCTCCCCGGTACCTGAGCGAGCTCTTAACGCATTATAGTCATTCACGTCTATTGCGATCTCAGAATTTAGGCCTGTTGATTCCTAGAATATCAAAATCAACTGCAGGCGGTAGATCCTTTTCCTTTTTAGCACCTAAACTTTGGAACAGTCTTCCTAGCATTGTTCGGGCAGCAGACACACTCTGTCAGTTTAAATCTAGACTAAAAACACATCTCTTTAACCTGCCATACACATAACACATTATCTACCTCTATAATTCAAATCATGTAAATTGTTAGGCCTCATAAATTAGGTCAGCCGGAACCGGGAACACTTCCCATAACACCTGATGTACTCGCTACATCATAAGAAGAATGGCGTCTACGTTTATATTAGTCTCTCTCTGTTTATCCCGAGGTTTGCCGTAGTCTGCCAGATCCAGGCCATATCCAGATGAAGGACCTGCACCTAGACACGACGACAACGCAGCCCTGAAGTATCAACTAAACTATCCCCTGCGAAGGCCTCCTTCCCTTTCCTTTCCCTATGTATAGATTAAACATTATTAAAATGATTCAAGTTCGCATAGATCTGTGGAAACGACTCATTTTTCTGTATTATGCGGGCCAGACAAGCAATTTGGCGATGTCACTTTGTAAAAAAGACTAAGCATCTGCGCACATACACATTCAAATGCGCAAACCTATAGATTAAACATGTAAATCAACGGCAAGAAAAGCATTAAAAGTCTTCTGTTTTCAGTTAAAAAGGTGTCATTTAAACAGCCCCTAAATTAATAATTAAAATTTTTTACAACGGAAGTGAACCGAATTCAATCAAAAACCTACTTTAGCTCGATAATAACTTTTTCCTAGAGCTGCTGTAAAGCCAAAACAATCTCTGTCCATTCATTTTCCTATCACTGTAAAACTGTTTTGAAACAATCTGTATTTTAAAAAGCGCTATATAAATGAAGATGACTTGACTTGACTTGATTTGACTTGACTTATTTCAATACAAAAAAATATTTTGACAGCCACATATGGTAAAAATGAGCTATCATTTCTTTTTTCAATCTATCTGAAATACTATCTAACCTACACTGTTTTTCTTGAAATTTTGTGACTTTTTCTCATTTAGGGTCATGAACATGCATGCAAGGTTTCAACATGCTGATGTGTTGTGAAATGTGCATACAGAAATGTTATGTTCTTGCTGTTCGTGGGTCAATTTGATCCATATAGACAGCCATTCAAAAGCAACTACAGACCCAAAATACAAAACACTTCTGTGTTGTATGTCAGAACTCCTCAACTCAAGTACTGAAGTGCCAGTGTCTTACTGAGTTTAATAACTTTTTATTTTCAAAGTTTGTGAAAATATAAAGTTGTTTTTTCCCGTTAATTGTCTGTCCCACTTTTTGAGCATAGATATGAAAATGACTTTCCAACTTAAATTGTTAAAATTCTTGAATACTTCAGAGCACAGACTTAAGTTTGGTATCTTTTTAAAGGGAACACTTCACAGATTATTGTAGAAGTAAAAACGTTGTAAAAGTAAAGTTTAAAAAAAGTTATAGAAGTTTATGAAAATTTAAAATATATAAAATATATATTTTACAAAACATGTTGAACTCTAAAACTTCAAGAAAATCAAAGTTAAATATCTGAACAAGTTCTGTGCCAAATTTTAGATTAATATATATATATATATATATATATAATAAAAAACAAAACTTTCAGTAAGATTCTTTGAGCACAGTACCAAACTTTCCCACTAGATGACATCCAGACTCCACCAGTGACCATATAAGGACTCTTTGATTTCCATATATGGTTTGAGTGATCTGAACCATATTTTTCCATACTTTTCAAAATATTTATGAAGTAGACATCCTAATCAGAAGAAGTTTGTGCAGTAATGTTAATATTTGATTTGAAAACTCATTTCAATCCCTAAAACACGTATAAAAACATACGGAAAGAATCAGAGCGTGTAATAGTTTGGCACCACATCACAAATGAAGAATCTATCGATATTTATCTATTGCTCTGTCATTTCTTTTGAAAATCAGTCACCAAATATGAAAACTAGAGTCTGAAAACTTTCAAATGATAGTTTGTCAAGATTACTTTAGGTTTAGACTAGGATAATTATTGTATAATGGTAAATGTCCCACGGGTGGGGGGAGGGGCAGTTATAAAAACAGTGTTAAAACATTTTTATAAATCATAAATTCAGATATTTATTCTTTGTAATGTGTGAAAAGTATTGATATTAAAAGTTAATTATTTGTACATGATTGTATGTTTGTTTGTTTTTTGTTTTTTTTTCAGTGTGATTTTTGAGGAATTGTATTGAATCCAGTTAGGGTCAATTTGACTCGGACCATACAGGCAGTCGCCAGAAATCAACAGTGCATGAGGGTTAAAGAGGAATGTTGGAGGATTTTGACATTAGAGAAGAGGAGCTTAAAGGGATAGTTCACCCAAAAATGAAAATTCTGTCATCATTTACTCACCCTCAGGTTGTTCCAAACCTGTATAAATTTCTTTGTTCTGTTGAACACATAAGGAAGAAATTTTGAAGAAAGTTTGTAAAAAGGACACTTTGGGCCACCATTGACTTCCATAGTATTTTTCATTCCTACTATGGAAGTCAATGGTGGCCCAAAGCGGCTTGGTTACAAACTTTCTTCAAAATATCATCTTTGGCATTCAGCAGTACAAAGAAATTTATATAGGTTTGGAACAACCAGAGAGTGAGTAAATTATGACAAAATTTTCATTTTGGGGTGAACTATCCCTTTAAGTTTGTTGTCCAGCAATCCTATTTGTTTGAACCATGAGAGGCGTCTTCTCTCACCTGAGCTTACGCCACTCCTACAACATGTATCGGGTCAGAGGTCACTCTACTGCCAAAAGTCATTTGCCCGAAGCTAGTTATTATAGTTTATAATGTTTTAAATATGGATATTTTTTTATTTTTGGGATTAAAAATCTCGACCCAGATTCACTACCATTATAATGCTTGGAAGAGCCAGGATATATTTTAATAAAACTCTGATTGTGTTCATCTGAAAGAAGATAGTCATATACAGCTTGAGGGTGAGTAAATCATGGGATAATTTTCATTTTTGGGTGAACTATCCCTTTAAAAGGACTTCAATTGACTTCCATAGTATTTTTACATATCAATAAGATTCTCATAGATGAATAACACTGAGTTATAGCTACACTAGCTACAAGTGGCTGATTGTCAGTGACGAAGTGACTGTACATCACTGATTTGGATAAGCTGATGACTTTTGATGGACAGTGACCGGTGACAATGCAACATGTGATCAGACTAATACAAATGGTCAGTACATTACTGTGGAAGGAACGCCTACTAAAAAATATACAGGCTATCCTCCAGATAAAAATATATACATAAACTAAAATCAATTAAAATGTTCAAATCTTTAAAACAATGACCTGTCAAAGAAATTATTTTACAGAAGCATATAAAGCATGCATATTAAATCTGAGTGAATTTGAAACAAAATTCTGTTATTATAATTTTTTAAATGTTTTAAACTGTTGCTCTTGACTGAATGTATATTTTTCCCTGCAGAATTCAAAGGAGTCCGTGTATGGAAATATCATCCCAAAACGCTGATCAAATACAACATCTCTGCCAAGATGTTTTTCTTCCTGACTGTTTTTTTTTTTTCCAGTTTAATCTGTTTTTTCTTTTTCTTTTGCAACTCTCATAAGTTGATATTGTTGTATCTGAAATTTTGTTGCTTTGTATTAAGGTAGTGATTCACAAGTGGCAAATCATCCAGAAATTAAAACTAAATGTTTTATTTTTAGCTCACACACATTGAAATGTACTATTTTTTTTTTTTTTTTTTTTAAATATTTACCCCACCCTTCACTGTTCACACACAGTCCTGTTTAAAGAGAAAACTGAATATCAATGCACAGTTGTTCACAGTATCTCACATGTTCTGCTGGATATTTTGGCAAAATCAGCACATCATCGCCCTCTAGTGTCCAAAGCAGAAAGTCACATCTCTCTAATAATATCTCTAATTTTACCCGACACAGTGCGCTATAAATAGATGCTGCAGTTCTCACAGAGGAAGAACTGAAGAACTAATATAATGAACTAGTGATGGGCGCTTTCGAAACATGGAGCTTCGACACTTTTGCAAATCATTCGTTTCTAACAGGTGATTTGGAGCGCGTATCAAACTACCAAAGTCACGTGGTTTCAGTACTGTCCAGAAATTCCAATGGTGCGCCGCTAGGGGGCGATGATCACTGAACTCACGAACTAGTCTAGTGTGTATGATTTTTACCTTCTCGGATCAGTTTTTATGCATTTGTACGCATTTACGAACACATTTGTATAAATAAAAAAGAAGAGTTTAAGTTAAAAGTCTCTTGGACTGATTAGCTCTCCATAAAACAAACAAAACAAACCCGAAAATGTAGCCTAATAAAATAGGCTTATACATATTATAAAGACACTTCATGATGCTATGTTTTGTTAATTGCATTTTTATAGATTACAAATTAAATAAACATTTACAATTGGTCTGTAAAAGGTGTTTTATGCATGTTTGGACTAAGTTTTCGCTGCTTTTACACTGTTCTGACCAGCAGGGGTCACCAGCGTGTGAATCATTTCGCGAAGCAGTTGATTCAATTGATTCGAAGCTTTGAAAAGCATAATTTCTCACATTCCTTCTGTCCGAACACTGACAAAACTTGAAGACATTAAAAAATAATTAAAACCCTCAGTGTCAAACAGTTTCTCATCTTGTTTTGTTCAGTAAATTAAAGAGTCTTATAGGGATAGTTGTAGGAGTTTCTTGTTCAGAGTTTCTGAACATAAAAGAAGATATTTTGAAGAATGTGGGTAACCATACAGCTGATGGTAGCCATTGACTTCCATAGTATTTTTTTTTTCCTACTATGGAAGTCAATGGTTACAGTAAAATGTTTTGCTACCAACATTCTTCAAAATATCTTCTTCTGTGTTCAACAGAAGAAAGAAACTCATACAGGTTTGTAACAACATGAGGGTGAGTAAATGAAGACAATATTTTCATTTTTGTGTGAACTATCTCTTTAAAAATCTGCTCACTTAGCAGAACAGGAAGAAACTGTGCATCTACAAACTGAGCACACACTGAATGCCCACTCTCATCTACAAGATGTTTGCAGACCCAAAAGATCAAACCACACCTCTGTAGAAAAACTGACCGCAGCCACTTTCAGTTTGACTCAGATGAACCTCGGAAAACTGGTACTGTGAGGTGGCAGACAATTTTATCTATGTTCTTAAGTACAAAAGCTGCCACTGGGGCGGTACCTTTTCAAAAGGTACTAATATCATTTAGGTAGCAATATGTATACTTTAGGCACTTATATGTACCTTTGTGATAATGATATACAACCTTCAGGGGTTAATAAGGTACAAAAGTATGTTTTTAAATGTGCCACCCCAGTGACAGCTTTTGTACCTTTTTTTCTTAGAGTCTACCCTACAAAAAGTAAGTTAAATGACAGTAATTAAAGAAATAAAGAATATTTCACCTATTAAGAACAGTTAAAGTTTTAATAACAGCCAGATGAACTATAATAGTGTATCATGCACATGCGTGTGAATAGGAGGGTCAAACTCTGTGGTGGGAGGATTCACACTTTAACAGTTCTGCTGCATGTTTCACAGGTGGTATTATTAGATCACACACTGAACCGCTGAAGAAAATGTTTCACATGATTGTTTTGTTCTGTTTGTGCTGGAGGCGTCTGATCGGTAAGTTATGAAAGCATTATTATGGCTTAATAATAAAGTAACAAAGCTGCTGCTATTGTGTAATTAGATTATTTCCATCTTCTCAGAAAATTTCCATATATGTATATATATATATATATATAAAGTGAAATTACTAAACCTAAACAGTCTGATAAAAATGCTCATTTTAGAAGAAAATTTCAGACGGCACTTAGAGGCTTTTGCATCTGAAGTCTTATAATTCATGGAAATACATTAGTCAAAACATTTTTAAAAAGGCACAATTAAACTTGTACTTTCGCTCTACAATAATTATCATGTATTTGTTTTTAATAAATTATGTTACTTTAAACATTGATTTGTTTGTTTTTGATAATACATATAATATTTATGATAATATAAATATTATATGTATTATTATTATGTATTATAAATATTATATGTGCAGTGTATTATTGTGTTGGGTTATGTGCTTGTTTAAATGGACATTTGTAAAAGTAATAATAATAATAGTAATACAATATATCTTTCCATATTACTCTGTTTTCCAGGTAAATCCGTAAGCGCTGCAATGTTTTCTGCTTGATTCTAACAGTCTCTCAATTACGGTAGCAGTTTATAAAGAGAGTTGACATTTGTAACACATTTATCTGTGTCAAAGGACTGTCCATATGCCAGTGATATACAGCTACAATTTAATTTAATCCTTATTGGTGCCTACTATAATCCTTATTCACTGTAAAAAGAAGTTGCTGCCTTAAAATTTTAAGTACAATAAACTTAGCTGTAGTTGACTCTTGTATAACTTAAAAAGTTGAAATTTTCTTAAATTATTTAAATGAGTTAAAGTAATGCAAAAACATATGTTGTCATAACTTATCAGTCATATCATTTTTTTTTTTTTACAGTGTTGGTACCCTAAATATTTGGCTCTCACACATCTGGCTGTTTGTATATCTTGCCTTTCTTTTGCTTTTGTGTTTTTGCTGCTATTCTGAATGCTTTTCAGTTACAAACTACAGCTGATTTCAAGCTTTGTAAACCATCAGAAGCTTTAATCAGTGTAAAATCTGTTTGTTCATCAGGTGTGTTTGGTGATTCAGTGTCAGTGATGGAGGGAGATTCTGTCACTTTATACACTGATGTTACTGAAATACATGAAGATGAAGACATACTGTGGAAATATGGAGCTGAAAACTCTCTCATAGCTAAAATGAAGAAAAAGAACCAAACCTTCAACACATATAATGGTACTGACGGGAGATTCAGAGACAGACTGAAGCTGGATGATCAAACTGGATCTCTGACCATCACAAACACCAGAACTGAACATGCTGGAGTTTATCAACTAGAGATAATTGGAGAGAAAAAATCACCAAAAACATTCAGTGTTTCTGTCTATGGTGAGTAGAGATCATTTGTTCAAATGTTTACATATTCTTATTTTATATTTACATTCACCTTTAATCATTTTATAGTTTGAGGTGACACTTACTGTCAAGACACTAAACACTCACTCAACACAAAAATTTACTATTCACAACCAATTCACAAAAAAAGACATATTTTTGTTCATATTTATCAGTATTCACTGATGTTTTTCAGCTCGTCTGCCTGTTCCTGTCATCAGCAGTAACTCTTCACAATGTTCTTCATCATCATCATCATCAAATTGTTCATTGGTGTGTTCAGCTGTGAATGTGGGTCATGTGACTCTCTCCTGGTACAAAGGAAACAGTTTATTGTCCAGCATCAGTGTGTCTGATCTCAGCATCAGTCTCTCTCTACCTCTGGAGGTGGAATATCAGGATAAAAACACCTACAGCTGTGTGCTGAACAATCCCATCAGCAACCAGACTCAACATCTGGACATCACTCAACTCTGTCACACATGTGCAGGTACGACAGGGCTAATAAAATGTGTTTATTTACTGACCTGATCTCTGTCTTCAGTTGTAGATCAGACTGACACTTACATGACTGTCTCTCTTTCAGTTCCTCCAGTCTCAGTCTCTCTGATAGTGTTGATCTGTGCTGGATCTCTGTTGTTTGTAGCTGCTGTCATCGGGATCTTCTGCATCTACAGGAAACATAGGAAAACAGACAAAGAAGGCAAGTGTTACTTACTGCTTTTAAACAAGTAATTTAACAAATAAAACTTAAATATGCTATAAATCAGTCAACTAAATTAATGTGTAGTTATTTGGTTTGACCATTTCTGTAAATTGCACTCAAATCAGAATTCGTGTCTATTTGTATATATTGATACTGAACGTCACTCTGTTGTCGCACAAAAACAGAATCTGCAGACTGCACCAACACTGAAAATGCATGAATAATGAATAAATGAATAAATGTTTATTTTTAATTCAAAATGAAAAGAAAGCTTTCTCTATTTTATGAACAAATTCATGCAGTTGGTGCTCAAATTAAAATCTATATGAATGATGATTTTTGTTGTTCCAGTTCAGCCTAAATGCTGTAAATGACATTCTCGATTCATGTGCGAAGTAGATTTGTTACAGAATTTATTCATCTTTGTTAAAGTTAGTTAAGTTGTTCATTGTTCATGTTAGTTCACAGAGCATTAACTAATTATAACAAATACAAATTCTGATTATTACAATGTATTAGAAATCTGAAATAACTAAGATTAATAAATGCTGTATTGTTCATTGTTAGTTCATGCTAACTAAAGGTGTTAAGGTAACGTTTTACAATAAGGTGCCATTACTTAACATTAGTTAACTACTTTAGTTAACATGAACTAATAATGAACTGCACTTCTACAACATTTATTATTCTTAGCTAATGTTAATATTAATATTTACTAATGCATTATTATAATTAATGCACTGTGAACTAACATGAACAATGAACAAATGTATTTTTTAACTGTTAACAAAGATTAATAAATACTCCGCCCATTGTTTGTTCATGTTAGTTAATACATTAACTAATGGTAACAAATGAGACCTTACTGTAAAGTGTTACCGTAGCTTCAGACCTTATTGTAAAGTGTTACTGTAGATTGAGTTTTGTGATTTTAATGCATCTATTATTGCTGTTGAAACAGTTGAGACTTGTGAGGAAGAGATCACTTATGCTGAAACAACGTTCAACAAAAGAAACTCACAAGAACTGGTAAGACAATCTGTTAATTTGTTGAGTAATCGTAAAAGAGTCCGATGTAGATCAGTATGCGCTTGTGATTTTGTCTGTATAATATGGAAGCCCATTTCTACCAGATACACTGTAAAAAAAAAAAAAAAGACTGATAAGTTATGACAACATGTTTTTACATTAATTTAACTCATTAAAATAAGTTAAGCAAATTTAAACTTTTTTAAAAGTTATACAAGAGTCAACTCATTTTTAAAGTCAGTTTAATGTAATTTAGATTGAAATAACTTATACAGCTAAGTTGATCGTACTTAAAAATGTAATGCAGCAACTTTTTTTACAGCGTACAAACAAATAAAAATAAAAATGACTTGAATATTCGAAATTATGACTTAAAAAGTCAAAATAATGACAAACTAATTTAGACTTAGTATGTAACAATTTCGCCAGTTTGTGTCATAATTATGATTTACCAGAACATGTTTTATTTATGTGGCAGAAATGAGTCTCCATATTATGATCTATCACATAAATCTCACACACAACCGCACCATCAAATGTTTATAAAAGCCTAGAAAATACAAACCCGATTCCAAAAAAGTTGGGACACTGTACAAATTGTGAATAAAAAAGGAATGCAATAATTTACAAATCTCATAAACTTATATTTTATTCACAATAGAATATAGATAACATATCAAATGTTGAAAGTGAGACATTTTGAAATGTCATGCCAAATATTGGCTCATTTTGGATTTCATGAGAGCTACACATTCCAAAAAAGTTGGGACAGGTAGCAATAAGAGGCCGGAAAAGTTAAATGTACATATAAGGAACAGCTGGAGGACCAATTTGCAACTTATTAGGTCAATTGGCAACATGACTGTTTAGGAGCAAATATGGGCCGAGGATCGCCAGTTTGCCGACAAATACGTGAGAAAATTATGGAAATGTTTAAAAACAATGTTCCTCAAAGAAAGATAGGAAGACATTTGCTTATTTCACCTTCAACAGTGCATAACATAATTAAAAGATTCAAGGAATGTGGATGAATTTCAGTGCGTAAAGGACAAGGGCGCAAGCCTAAGCTGAACAACTGTGATCTCCGATCCCTCAGGCGGCACTGCATCAAGAATCGCCATTCATCTATAAGCGATATCACCACATGGGCTCAGGACTACTTTGGCAAACCTTTGTCAAGTACCACAATACGATGTTACATCCACAAATGCCAGTTAAAACTGTACTGTGCCAAAAGGAAGCCCTATGTTAACAGTGTCCAGAAGCGCAGGCGTTTTCTCTGGGCTTTCTCTTTTAAAATGGACTGTGGCAAAGTGGAAAACTATTCTGTGGTCAGACGAATCAAAATTTGAAGTTCTTTTTGGAAAACTGGGACGCCATGTCATCTGGACTAAAGAGGACAAGGACAACCCAAGTTGTTATCAGCGCTCAGTTCAGAAGCCTGCATCTCTGATGGTATGGGGTTGCATGAGTGCATGTGGCATGGGCAGCTTACACATCTGGAAAGGCACCATCAATGCTGAAAGGTATATCCTAGTTCTGGACCAACATATGCTCCCATCCAGACGTCGTCTCTTTCAGGGAAGACCTTGCATTTTCCAACATGACAATGCCAGACCACATACTGCATCAATTACAACATCATGGCTGCGTAGAAGAAGGATCCGGGTACTGAAATGGCCAGCCTGCAGTCCAGATCTTTCACCCATAGAAAACATTTGGCGCATCATAAAGAGGAAGATGCGACAAAGAAGACCTAAGACAGTTGAGCAAATAGAAGCCTGTATTAGACAAGAATGGGACAACATTCCTATTCCTAAACTTGAGCAACTCGTCTCCTCAGTCCCCAGATGTTTGCAGACTGTTATAAAAAGAAGAGGGGATGCCACACAGTGGTAAACATGGCCTTGTCCCAACTTTTTTGAGATGTGTTGATGCCATGAAATTTAAAATCAACTTATTTTTCCCTTAAAATGATACATTTTCTCAATTTAAACATTTGATATGTCATCTATGTTGTATTCTGAATAAAATATTGAAATTTGAAACTTCCACATCATTGCATTCCTTTTTTATTCACAATTTGTACAGTGTCTCAACTTTTTTGGAATCGGGTTTGTATATATCACATAACATCACATTTCTTCTTATTATTGTGATCATATCTTGTGTTATGCATTTTTTACAGAAAGTTGAAGAGGAGGGTCATGTGGAATATGCACCAATCACAATAAGATGATGATCAAACTTCAGTCTTTTTCAGAGTACAAGACCAACAAGACAAGAGACTCTACTGTGGTCTCATTTATTTACGTCTGCACGCAAATGTGGTTTGATCTGTTGGACAGGCAGCTTGTGCATGAGAATGTTTCTACTGCTAGAAGTTTGTTTGATGTCTGTTTGTGATCTTATCGAGGTGTGAAAAGTGCGTCCGTGAGAAAAGCATGCAGTTTTTTCCATTCCTGCTCACATGAAACCACTTCACTTTTGTTCTATACAAAACCTACATTTTTATTTCTAACTTAAGCACTAAATATAAACTGTGCACACTGTGTAAACACTAAACATTATTGTGACAGTTCCTGTTTTGTCTGTTACTACAGTTAACAAGGAATAAAATACATCAATATACTAGACGAGTAAAGTTTGTAAACAAACATTAAGGTTGGCTTGAAAAAGCCTTGTCTGAAAGTTTGAAATAACTTTGAGAAGCTTAAAGTTTGAATTGAATTTTTGAAATTGAAGTTTGGGACAGAGAAGGAAAACACACACATTTCTAGCATGATTTATCACATTGTTAGCATGTTTAACATGTTGCTAGCATGATTTAGGCCAGTAAGAGATGATCCGCTGATCTCAAGAGGCACTCTTGTCCCTACTTGGCCACGTCACATCACTTTCACTTTCTTGATTTAAAGAGGTCATGAAGTGGATTTTTTAAAATTATTTTATGATGTTTCCTGAGGTGCACTTATAATGTTAGCATGATTTTTACATCTTAAATTGTCATAATTTAGAAATAAAAGGCATTTTTCTATCCTGATTTTAGCCCTCTGGCTTGAACACTCTGTTTGAAGGGGAGTGTCTTGCATTTGAAATATGTATTACATGTGGAACCCTTTTGGATACTGTTACTACATTTTTATGATTACAGTTGTTGAGATTAAGAAATCCTGAAGTGTTAATAATATATTTAGATCTTTTCCCATCACATAAAAGGTTGCAGTGATGAGCATGGCGCAGATGACAGTCTGTTGATCGCGTGAATGCAGTGACCTCGTTATATTGTGCAGAACAGCACCATTCATTATAACGGCAGATTTGGCAAGTGTCCAGATAAACTTGCACTGAATCAGGCCACTACATGATGACTGAATCATCAGATCAGTTTTTCTTCTCATAACTTTTGCTATAACAAATGTGCTTCAGAAACATAGTAACATCAACCAGAGAAACATTGAAGTTAAGAAGTCAAGGGTCAAGAGCCCAACTAAAGCAAGTGCTTACCTCCATAACGGTGACTTCAAACTTTATTATTTTCAATAAAACAGCACTAAGGCTTCCTGGAGGCTAAGTGAGAGCTGCCTGTGCAGGGCCAGTGCTAAGGGGCCAACGTTTTGCCAATAAGCAAATTCTCAGGGGCCCTGCGCTGGCAGCCCTAAGTGGGCCGGTAAAGGGCCAGTGCAGGCTTTAACACATCACTAGCACATTGCTAGCATAGTTCAACATGGTGCTATCATGATTTAGCACATTGCTAGCATGATTTACCATGTTGCTAGCATGATTTATCACATTGATTGCATTGGTAACATGATTTAACATGTTGCTAGCATGATTTAGCATATTGATTGCATGTTGCTAACATGGTTTAACATGTTGCTAACAGGATTTAACACGTTGCTAACAAGGTTTAACATGTTGCTAACGTGATTTAACACATTGTTAGTATGATTTAACATGTTGCTAACATGGTTTAACATGTTGCTTGCAAGATTTAGCAAGTTGCTAGTACATTGATAGCATGATTAGCATGTTGCTAACATTATTTAACATGTTGCTAGCATGATTTAACATATTGCTAACATGATTTAGCACATTGCTAGCATGTTTCTAACATAAATTAACACATTGCTAACATTTTTAGAACACATTGTTAGCATCCCTGCTGAAAAATCCAGCTAAAACCAGCCTAAGCTGGTTGGCTGGTCTTAGCTGGTCAAGCTGGTCTCCCAGCCTGGGTTAGCTGGTGTTCAGCTGGTTTAAGATGGTCTCCCAGCCTCCCAGTCTCCTAGCCAACCAAAACCCCTCTAAAACCAGCTATGACCAGGCTGGGAGACCAGCTAAAACCAGCCTGACCAGCTTAGGCTGGTTTTTGCTGGATTTTTCAGCAGGGATGTCCTAGGCTAGTTGCTTGGCTTTGCTAGTAGATAGATAGATAGATAGATTTGAATTTTACACATGAATTGAGTGAACTGAATTGCACTCACAGCCTAGGCTATATGTTTTTTGGATTTGTTAAATATGTTTGTTTGATAATTTGTGAAAATAAATCATGTGTTTAAATTGCAGGTGAAACATCTGCTGTAATACTATAAATTAACTGTTATGAATGTAGAAGTAGGTAGTTTTCCCCACATAATGTGCTTATACCACTGCATAGAGCGCCATCTAGTGTTCAAAATAAGACTTCACGTCTGGAACAATAGACCCATTTGGAGCAGACGTCACAGTTCAGTCACTTGCAGCTGCGCGCGCATAATGGTTGCAGAAAAATAGCGGTAGCAAGTGGAGGAAAATGCAAAATCCAGAGAAAAAGAGAAAAACGTTTTGTTGTGCCTCTGGATGTTGGAATCGGAATGCAAAAAATATAGTCTTCATTTTTTATAGAATATCGTCGTTGAAGACGTCCTTTGAAGCTAAACGGAGACGTTTATGTTGCAAGTCACAGACTGGACTGATGAAACCTGCAATGATTAATCTACTATTAAAGCAGGAATTTGATGTAAACAGTAAGTCTACATAATAATTCACATATGCAGTTCATAGAGGACATACATACATAGCAGTTACAGCAAGAAATAATATTTAAACCTATAACATTTTACATAGATAACTTTAAAGTTAATTTAAAGTTATGTTTAAATTTAAACATAGCCTATAATATTTTTATTTCACAATTCTGAATTTTTTCCTTGCCTTTGCGTGGTTATATCTCCCAGTTCGGACTTTATAACTCGCAATTGTGAGTTTATTTTGCAATTCTGAGGGGAAAAAAACATATCTCACAATTCTGTTTTTCCTTCTAAGAAATGTGAGATATAAACTCAAAATGAACTTTTTATTCTTTTATTCTGTTCCTTCTATAGACTGCTACTGATGTCGTTTTCTGCAACCAGGTAGGCTCCGCCCACAAAAAAACGTCATGGCTGTTTACAAGCACCAAATTGGTCTATAACACTATTGTACTCTGATGCTTGTTTATTGGCTAAAAGAGCCAATCTAGATATGGCTTCGTCGTTCAATGCAAGTATATGGGATTTTTTTTCACTAGTTTATCATCCAGCAAGTCAAAGCTTTATGAGATCTACAAAACAGATGATAACAGTATACTACTAAAGTATGCATCCTATAAGTCGTATGCATACTAGATCATCATCAGGAATCAGCCCCACCATCTAATATAAGTAGGCTATATTAAATAAAATGCTTTTACAGTTGATTACACACTGTGTTCATATTGTTAAGGACCGAGTTGAACAGCTAGTTGGCCTGCGTAAAGGTCAGAAGTTGAATCCTTTGATATTTACAATTTTATAAATTGATCATTAGTTGTATGATATTGATTGAACTGATAAATGGCCCCATCTGGTGTGTTTTTGAAGAACAGCAGCTCACTGTGAGATCAACAGAAAACAGACAGTATTATACTGCTGGTATTCTGACTGTATATGAGACCAATCTGCTACCAACACTATTTAGGCTATACTTTGGTTTAAGTCTAGGGTTAGGGTTTGGGCTTTACGCTGTAAAAAAAAAAAAAAAAGATTATTTGAAGTACGATTTCAAGTGAGGTGAACACTTTTCCCAGTCATCTCATTGGCAAAATGTGTCCCAGTCAACCTGAACCTGTTCTATTGTTTTTCTTCCTCTGTGTCAAATGCAGTTCCTCATTGTGTGCCTGTAGATTAAAGTTGGAAGCTGTTAAATATAGTATCAGGACAGGAATAAACTCTTCGCCTACCAGCTAAACACACTCTGAATATATACTTAACCTCAAGACGTTGTCCAGATCAAACCACAACACTGAAGAAAACTGACCACAGCAGGTTTCAGTTTGACTCAGAAGGTGAACGCCAGTAAAACTGGAACTGTGAGATCAGACTCCGTTTTAACTTTGTACATTCCTCATATGCTATAATTGAAAACTGAATAGACAGCCATTTTAAAATCACTAAAGTTAGGCTCCATTTTACCATGACATGTAGTTTTGATATTACCTATAAATAACGTGCATGCGCATTATGAGGGTCAAACTCTGTCGCAGGACGATTCACATTAGTTCTGTTGTATTTCTTTAGATCAGTTGTGGTAGTCTTTTACTGATAGTATTATTAGATCAGACGTTTCACTGAACAACTGAAAATGTTTCACATGTTTGTTTTGTTCTGTTTGTGCTGCTGGAGTCTGATCGGTAAGTTATAAACATATTTGTGCCATTTGTTCACATTCCAGAGTAATAAACTTCAGATTAAAAATTAATTATTTTCATCTACTGTGATGAAGTCCGTCTTGTTTTAGAAATCTTAATTTCAATGATTTTAAATCGAAAATCATTCATAAGCAATGTTTTTAAAAAAAAATATAAACAACTAAAAATGTCATGGAAATATTTGAATATACGCAGCATATTTAAACTTGCACTTTCAAGCTTTAATTAATCATTTTGCTCTACAGCAAATAATTTTAAAACAGTTTACTGATAAAATGATTGATTAATACTTGATTGATTAATCTGTCTGTTCATATATGTGACTTCAGATTGTTTTGCATTTCTGCTACTATTAAAGGATACAAACTGATTTCAGGCTTTCTAAACTAATAACAGGATTAATCAGTGTAAATCTGTCTGTTCATCAGGTGTGTTTGGTGATTCAGTGTCAGTGATGGAGGGAGATTCTGTCACTTTATACACAGATCTTACTGAAATAATGGATGATGTTCAGTGGAGCTTTGAAACTAATCACATTCTAATAGCTAAAATCAATGTACTGGCTGACAGCTTCACTGTATATGATAATGTTCTTGATGGGAGATTCAGAGACAGACTGAAGCTGGACAATCAAACTGGATCTCTGACCATCACAAACATCATAACTGAACATGATGGAGTTTATCAACTAGAGATAAGTGGATCAAAATTGACAACAAGAATATTCAGTGTTTCTGTTTATGGTGAGTAATGAGAGCATTTTTGCTCATTTTTATATGATAAAATGATTAGATTTATTCACATTTGTCTTATTCTCTGATGTTTTTCAGCTCGTCTGCCTGTTCCTGTCATCAGTAACTCTTCACAATGTTCTTCATCATCATGTTCATTGGTGTGTTCAGCTGTGAATGTGAGTCATGTGACTCTCTCCTGGTACAAAGGAAACAGTTTATTGTCCAGCATCAGTGTGTCTGATCTCAGCATCAGTCTCTCTCTACCTCTGGAGGTGGAATATCAGGATAAAAACACCTACAGCTGTGTGCTGAACAATCCCATCAGCAACCAGACTCAACATCTGGACATCACTCAACTCTGTCACACATGTGCAGGTACGACAGTGCTGATAATAGCATTTTTGTACACATTATTTTTGACTTACATTAATGACTGTCTCACTGCGACTCTCCTTCAGTCTTTCTGATAGCGTTGATCTCTGCTGCTGCTGGATCTCTGTTGTTTGTAGCTGTCTTTGGGATCTTCTGCATCTGCAGAACATATAGAGAAACAGGTCAGGAATTCAATTACTGACTTACAATTAGTGCATTTGAATCACACATACAAAATATTATATACAATTGTTGTTTTTAACTCATCATGTGACTATTGTCAATGCAGTTCAGACCCAGGAGGAAGACAAAACTGATTCAGCAGTGTGTAAACCAACAACACGAAAGAAGGTAAGATAATTTATGACTGTGTTGCAAGAAGTTGTTGCAGTGACTGAAGTTTGCAGCGGTCAGTGAACAGACGTGTAAATAACGGCCCAACCGTCATTATTATTACCTTCAGTTAGTAACAGAACAGTTTAAGCATGTTTTTAAATCCAAAAATGAAAATTCTGTCATTAATTATTCACTCTCATATCGTTCCAAACCTGTAAGACCTTCGTTCATCATTGGAACACAAATTAAGATATTTTTGATGAGCTTTCTGTCCCTCTATTGGGAGCTACGCAACTTACACATTCAAACCCCAGAAAGGCAGGAAATACATCATTAAAGTAATCCATGTGACTCCAGTGGTTTAACCTCAAATTTATGAAGGGATACGAAGGGATTATTAACAAAATAATATCATCCAAAGCACATTCACGGAGCAATTCAGTCTCACATATGTCGTGGTGCTCCCCCCACTGGATTGCAAGGCAAGATTTTCCTAAGTAAAGTGTTTTTTTTTGTTTTTTTTGTGCGAACAAAGCACTTGCGCAGCTTAATAAAACAGAAGTTAAACCACTGGATTACTTTAATGATCTCTTTCTATCTTCATTGCTCCCAATGGAGGGACAGAAAGCTCGGATTTCATCAAAAATATTTTAATTTCTGTTCTGAAGATGAACGAAGGTCTTACAGGTGTGGAACAACATGAGGGTGAGAAATAAATGACAGAATTTCTGGATGAACTAACCCTTTATGTTTATGTACTGTTTGCACCTCAGTGCAATGTAGAACTAAAGAAGTTATTTAGCCACAACTGAAATTTATTAGCTCAGAAAAGTATTGCATTTTTCTTTTCCCAATCCTTTGTCCATTTTTGACATAATCCACATATCTGCGTTACTTCTGAAGGACAAATGGATTTGCAACAATCACTTTGTCACAACCGGTGTAGACTCAGTGTCTCTAAAAACCCAACAGATTTTGTGTTTGTGGAAGAATTTTCTTTCCTTATTATTTCTTTGGTCATATGCTATGGTCATGCATCACTTCATCCATCGCAGGTTTAAACTAAAATTTTTAATTGTGATAAATCACACTTTTTTGTGATGTTTGCAGTGTATCATCATTTTGACTGCTGGATTGTTGCCATTTTTCTAAGTAGAGTGGTGTAGTTGCATTGTGACGTGTAGACTAGAAATATTCAGTTAAATTATAATTTAACAGTTTGTATTTCTATTCTGAGTGAATTCAAAGCAAAACTCCTATGTTTTATCTATCGCATCAGCAGGTTCCTGATTGAGTTTGTTTCCTTTCAGAAGTCAAAGACGGAGGCTGTGCTTGAAAATGCTCCCAAAAAACAGCGCCTATCCATGCGTTTTTCTTATTTTTAGGTCTTGGTTTTCAAGCGTTTGTTTCTTGAACAGATAAAAAATAAAATGCAATGTCCATATCTTTGAAAATAAAGTTGCATATTCTCATTCTTTTATTGTGTTTCTTTGGTCAACAATAAACATAAGAAAAGACACGGCACTTTACAAAATGACCCTTTCAGGTCCAACTCTGTTAAAGGGATAGTTCACCCCAAATTGAAAATTATCCCATGATTAGCAATCCTAAATGTATATGACTATCTTCTTTCAGACAAACACAATTTGAGAATGGGGTTTGAGATTTTGAAGCCCGAAAAATGCATCCATCCATCATAAAAGTAATCCATACAGCTCCATGGGGTTAACAAAGGCCTTCTGAAGTGATGGGGTTTTGTAAGAACAATATACATATTTTATATTATAAATATATATATACATTATAAACTATAATAACTGGTTTCAAACAGCCATACACAAGTCAAGTTTTGGCAGAAGAGTAAACTCTGACCCGATGGATGACGTATTGACAAACGCGGAAGCACGGAGGATAAAGCAAAATAAAACAAATTTAAAACAAGAATTTTTGAAGGGAAATGTCGGAGGACTTTGATATCTAAGAGAAGAGCAGCTTGAGTTGTTGCCCATGTCTGATCCACGTCTACCTATAAGAATATGGCACCTATCACAACCTCCTCATATAAGGCCCATTCAGTATTATCAACATATTGCGTTCCTCAGGAGCTGATTGCCCTCCTCCATCCAACGGGTTATTCATTAAATGATCCTCATTAAGAACATTAATGATATCTGTAATACATTTATGTTGGTCCTGTTGCGTTTAACCTAAGAGGGTTATCTCTGCGCTCTCTGCTCTTTATCTTGCTAGGCAGCATGGATGGGTGTGGAGTTCTAACCCAGAATCGAACCGTACAGCCAAACTAAACTCTATTTTTTACTTGTCAATCATCCTTGATTATAGTAATCCTGAAGGGTTATGCATTGCTAAACCATACAGCAACTGGCCATATTCATACTTTCCCAAAATAGTTGCTGCAATTATTGTTCCTATTGATCTATAAAAACATGCTTTAAAATTAGATCTTCTTTAAAGAGTGCATTTTTTTTGAGTGTCTACCACATTATCAGTTTTACTATAGTAACAGTAATTACAGTAACAGTAACTGTTGGTGAAAGTTGAGGGCACCAGTGTTAAAATCATAACTCAATGATTTAAAATACTAAGTCCACAATTATTTCACACTACATAACGCACACAAAATATTTTAGAGACACAGATTCCAGCCATTATAAGTGAATCATATGTTTTTAATATATATATAACATAAACATACAAAGTTCTATCCAGTCCCTCGCCTTCTTTCAGAAAAGAAAACAACGTTTATGTAGGTTTTAGTTCACTTTTTTCCTTGTCTGTTAAGGAAAACAAAAAAGAAAATGTCTAAAAAATTACTTTTGCCACAGTGCAAGGAACACAATATTGGTCATACTTACACCTTACTAAAAATCTTTAGTGTTAGGAAAGCTAATACATTTTTGTATTAGCTTTCAAAAATGTAAAAAAAAAAATAATATGTACAGGCTTTAGTATGGAAACTTGTTTCCATACTAAAAAAAAAAAGAAAGAAAAAAAAGAAAGAGGTCGAGATTTTTTTATCTCACAATTCTGAAAAAAAACCATTGAGTGTTGTAAAGTAAGAATAAAAAGATATAAACAATTCTGAGAAAAAAGTCAGTCTTTTTTTTCCCTCATAATTTGACACTATAACTTGTAATTGCAAGTTTATATCTCACAACTCTGAGAAAAGTCAGAATTGAGATATATAAATTCGCAATTGCAGACTTTCTCACAACAGCCAGTTTTTATCATGCAATTTGAACTTTGTAACTTGTAATTTTGAGTTTATATCTCGCAATGCTGAGAAAAAAAAAAGTCAGAATTGTAAGATAAAAAGTCACAATTACCTTTATTATTTATTCCATGGTGGGAACAAGGTTCTATACTTCTTTTTTTTTAAGAACTTGTATATTAGCTTTGACACTGAAATGACTTTTCTTAAAACATTTACCTGACATGAATAAACATCAAGATACAGATCTACATAATGAGCACCAGATGAAAGACAAATCCAAAAACAGAAACAAGAAAACAAGAGTGCTGCCAAAAGAAAGGTAACAAAGGTAACATTTGATGGTAACAAAACAGTTGACAGTAGCCACTGACTTCCATAGTATGAAAAAAAAAATACTATGGCAGTCAATAGCTACTAATCGTCAACTGTCTGCTTACCAACATTCTTCAAAATATCTTCTTTTGTGTTCAACAGAAGAAAGAAACTCATACAGATTTGGAACAACTTGAGGGTGAGTACATGATGACAGAATTTTCATTTTTGGGTGAGCTATCACTCTAAGAGAAGGCAATTGTCTCTATCAAACAGTAATAATCTACAGGACAAACTCATTAAAACTGAAACAGACATGAAAAAATTAGAACTTGGCAGTGAGAAACTAAGCAGCTCATAAAAAGTAACAGATGAAAACTTCAGGTAAGAAGACGTCTCATTTTTTGCACATTTCAACAATGAAGATAAAGATGTATCTAGCAAATGTGTGAAGATTTATTATAATTTAAAAAAAAAAATGCATGTGTTTTCTACACATTTGTGTGGGCATAGCACTGTAATATTTCCTCCTGACAAACATCACATCACTATGGAAGCTTGTTTCCGCCATGCACAGAATAAAATAATAATAATTGCGACATTATCTCAAAAATCTTAATTTTTTTCTCGCAATTGTAACTTTATAACACGCAATTCTGACTTTGTATCACACAATGAGCTTGTCTCACAATTCTGACTTTATTTCACACAATTCTGACTTTATTTCATGCAATCATGAGTTTGTCTCACAAATCCAACTTTATAACAAGCTTCCATACATCACACCAAAGTATCATCATTTAACACAGCATGTATAATTTATTCATCTTGCAAGCACTAAACAGAATAATCTCAGCACAGTGTTTCACTAACGTTAAAATTTAAACAACAGATTTCCAAACTTATTAAGGCTGGGTTTGGTTCCTGTGTTTTCTAATAAAGTGTCTAAGACATACACATTAGTGATATAATGACAGTAGTAACAACATCAGTAAAAACAGCTACAGCATCAGTAGTGCAGACTGCGAAGAGCACTTGTGGCCTCCAGTATGAGATTGTGCATGAGGAGCAAAATCTTGGTCATAATACGCTTCTTGGTGAGGTATTTGTGAAAAAGCAGTCAGTTCTATCAGTTATAAGAGGATATGACAAGCAGGACACAATAACTGATATGTGAAAACAGATTAGCATTATTATGTCTTAAAGTGCAAAAGCCTAGAAACAGATGATGTCTGGATCACTGTAGCAGCTCACTATAAACCTCTATATACTGAAAAATATCAAACATTCACTGATCTATTGCTGGTAACGCATTGCTTTGTTTCTTGCTCATGTACTGTTTAAGGCTAAATGTAATATGTTTACATTATTATTATAATACACTGTTCATAATGCAATAATTTTCTTAAAACTTAATAAAATCTTGAGCTCAAAATGTAACAATTTTAACATTATGAGAAATTTATTACATTATGAACTCACCAAAAACATGTCATATTTTTATAATTGTAATAGCTTTTAAAACATAAAAAACATTAGTATTCCCTGACAGTACATTTTTACAAATATAACTCCAGTCTTACAACCTGCAAAATTCAACATTTAAATAGTCATGCAATTATTATTATTCTCATATTTTTATCAAACATAAAGCACTCATTTACAGTAAATTTTAAAAATCTAAATCCAGTCTTAACCTGCCTACAAAATCCACCAGATTACTGATACTACTACTACTACTACTACTACTACTACTACTTATTATTATTATTATTACAACTACTACTACCACTACTACTTCTACATCTTGTATACATACTGTTAAATGACAATGTTAAATACTACTATTATTATTATTATTATTATTATTATAACAACTACTACCACTACTACTTCTACATCTTGTATACATACTGTTAAATGACAATGTTAAATACCAACATTTTACACAATGTTGTAAACCCCCACAGTATCAATATAGCAATGATGTATGTGTGTGTGGGGGGGGGGGGGGGGGGGGGGGTGTTTAAGACAGGATTTAGATTTGTAAAAATGTACTGTAAGGGATGTTACGACCGCTAGGGGTCAGCCGTAACAGAAAGGAAGCGAGTCTCAATACCAGAGAGATATCAAAATCAATACAAAGTTTATTTACAATGAAAATAAGGGTTTCAACGTCAGGGGCAGACACGGCCAAATCAATAAACAAAACAATCTTCTTTTAGAAACTAAATTACCTCATATCTCAAATAAAGAAAACAAAATACAACTTAACTTACCTATCTCCCTTAACCATAAACAAAGTGAAATTAAGATACAAATAAATTGGCGTCAAACCCCCTACGTCCCTTAAAGTGAAAATATTATTTACAAGAGTTTTTACAGCAGTATATACAGGGTTTGGGGCAAACAAATCAGATTCGGATTTCAATTAGCGTAGTCAAACAGGCAGAGATCAAATAAACCGGGTAATCAAAAGTATTAACAATAAACAAACACTCACATCCTCCTTATACACTCACAATCTCTCTGGCACGACACTCTCAAACAAACGATGATGAAACGAACAGTATTATCAAAAGTGAAAGTAAGTGAAGAACGATGGCGATAGCACAAAGTCAACAAGGCAAAGGCTGAGTGTTTGGGGCGGTCCTTAAGTACAGGTCAGGTGCTTAGCTGGACCAATCAGTGTTTCCCGAACAGTAAATGGAAACCACGCCCACCTGAAACACAAGTCCCTTTAAGACAAGTCATTTCACTCGGCGGCCATCTTTGAAACACCTCTCAGGCATGCAAGTTCAACTCCTATCTCTTTGAATGGGGAAACATCAAATTCTCCAAAGCTGTTTGCCAAGCTTAAATTTCATATTTGAAAACACCAATGAAATCTGACAACTGTCTCATAAGTTTTTTTTTTCCAAACGCTCGAATCATGACAAAAAAACCCCCAAAAACTATTTTTTAGGCTGGATCAAGCTAATGCGCATGCGCAGACCTAAATGCGCGTCTCTTGTGCCTCGTTTCGGAGGCGCGCGTCTGACTGTTTCTATAGAAACCGGTTCTTCTAACGGCCGCTGCAGTGACGCGATGACTTTACAGGTCGGCGATTGGCTCTTATTTTGAAGGCGGGACTTATTCCACCATATTGCGCGTTACACTTTCTCCCATTCAAAACAATACGAGTGACACGTCTTGTGTTATTCTATAGTCTTTGACTATACACACAGAGAAAGAGAGTATACAATGACAGATGAAAACAGACAATATATCTTAGGGTCTTAACAGGGAATACTAATTTTTTTTTATGTTTTAAAAGCACATGTTTTTGGTGAGTTTATAATGTAATACATTTCTCATAATGTAAAAATTGTTATTACATTATGAGCTCAAAATTTTATTATGTTGTTTTATTACAATAATAATGTAATACTTATTACATTATGTGCAGTTATTACATTATGAGGTGCTACATCATGTAATTCATTAGAAGCAAATTCTAACAAATCAGTTTTTAAAGTGACATTTAAATCTAAAATTTAAATTTAAATCTTGGAATCGTGGCACAATTACTCTGAAGAGAGACCTACTTCTCTCCATCATTTGAATCATTTCCATCATTTCAATGAAAGCCCGATGTTACATCATTTTATTGGCAGTCTTGGGTCAAATCTGATTTAAGGACATCCCGTGTCCCTCAAAGGAATGCCTTTTGGATCAGGCGGCGAATGATTAGCATTATTCTCCTGTAAGAAAATACAGATTCACAAAAGGTAAAAGTAATGAGAAGAGCTGATGTTTCAGTTACACAAACACAAAAATACTACACACTTGGAAATTTGTTTGTTTCTGTTTGTACAGAGATTTTCATTTCCTACATAACACAATTCTTTTAAACCGTCATGTTCTAGAATACAGCGATACAAAATTTAAGTACTTTGATTTCAATATCACATCTAAAATGCTTGAATTGTTGTATTGTTGTATTTTCCAATAAGATGCTTGATGTCTGAAAAAAAAGTTACACTTTATTATTTATATTAATTATTTAGCTTATTAGGAAGTTGTGTTTTTGATTGTTTTGACAATGGTTCACCAGTGAATATCTGCTTAGTTAAAAATAAAGTACAAAAAAGATGACTATTCACAGTTTACATTTATGTACGTTAAAAAAAGAATTATAATTATGTAACAGTAATAAGTTTCAAGCAGCAATTATTGGGGTTCAAGCGCTTTAAGGCCTTTAAAGCAAAGCAAGTACTGTGTTTTCTTTAGCAAGATTGTAAACACTTACGGCTCGTTTCCACCGTGCGGTACGGTTCAGTACCCAATTTTTGCCGTTTCCATTGTCAGAAATTGTGAAAGGTACCCTAATTCCGTACCGTACCACATTTTTGGGACCCTTCCGTTGGGGTACCTAGTGCTATAGTACCGGTTCCAAAAGGGTGGAGCTACACTCACTGCAGAACGTTGATTGGTTGACAGAGAATCGGCACTTGCGTGTGCTACAAGGGGAATGACAACATAATACCATTGCAACACAAGCAGGATCAGGGTTTACTGTCCCGAATTGTACTGTACTGTACTGAACTGAACCGTACCGCTCGGTGGAAACGAGCCATTACATCACAGAGGGAAAACAGCCAATACAGGCAGTTTACAAAGGAAATGTATGTTTTAATGCTTTTTAACAGTTATCAAGTTTGGGCTAAAAACCTAGGACTAGTTTGCTAAAGTTGGTTTATGAAATAATCTCCAATATTCGACAAACGATTCAATTGACAGCGGCTTCATTGGTCGCGTTTTTCGAGATACACACATGTCCTCAAAGGCAGTCTTGCCATCTTGGACAAACACACCAACCGCATGCCAAGTTTCAAATCAATCAGACTTCAGGTTTACTAGTTATAGCCTTTTGTAAGTGTTTTAAAGTACACATGAAATTAAAATTGACCTTATTTATTTTGTTAGCTCAAATTGCTAGTTTTGTGGTGAACAATTCATCTGTGCAAGTCAATCCACACAAAAAAAATTGTTTGGCTTCGTAATATTTAATCAAAATCTGAAAATGCTCCTCCCCTCTGCAACGGTGCCCCTTCTCTAATGACATCAGTTTGACGGCTTGGGTTGAAAACGCTTAAACCACTCCCCTCCGACTGTTAGTCTGCTATGAGCGAGAGACGGAGAGGAGGAGCACTAAAATAAAACCCTATATCAATATTCCGTTTCACTTGGAAATACGTCACAACACTGGAGAAAAGTCGTTTGCAACTTCTGGTTCATGGGGACTTTAAGTGTTTTTTCCATGTTATAGTACCACCAATTGGCCAGTCACCGCATCCTTTTTCATGTGACCACAGAATGGTGAAAATCTCTCATTCTGTTTAGTAAAAGTGGCTCCACCCATTTCAACGTTTTGGCACCCCTTAGAAACTGTGAACTGACTTTTTTTGATAATTATTGACAATCTTGCTGCACTGTTTTGGTTCCGATTGGGCCAAAGACCAAAACTAGTTCACAAAAGTAGTTTTTTCAAAAATCCAAAATACCCGAAAATTTCATTGAATCCATCTTGAGCCAATAATTCGAGCGATATAAGATACTTGAGCCTACGCCTAACGGTTTAGGAGTTAAAAGCAATTTCATACTTTTTCACCGCTGTAGCGCCCCCGTCAGGCCGATCGGGGTGAGCCTTAGTGATGTTGTAAATGGTGGGAGTACTACCAACCTTCAAAGTTTCAAGTCTTTACAACTTACGGTTTGGTGTGCCCAATCACTTTTAGGGGAGAATGCTGATCCTTTGAAATTTTAACATTTACAATAGGATTTCAGAGCTATGCACTTGAACCAGTAAAAAGTATTCATACCATTATTCATTTAAAGGTGTTTTGCACATTAAATCTAATGTATCTTGTTAATCAGCTGTATGTAATACTTACATCCGTTTGTACTGGAGCATATCTCCTGCGGCGACAGTAAATCACACCAGCAGTTACAACTGCAACCAAAAGCAGAACAACAACTATACCTGCTACAGCACCTGAAGACAGACCTGAATCTGGAACAGATACAGAGAAACAGTCATTTTTACTACACAGTGGATGATAATCCACTCAGTATTCATCTTTGACTGACATTTACAGCTTTCTACTTTGGTCAGCAAGCATCAGCACTGTGGGATCAGCAGGAAACAATGTTCACAGGAAAACTGATATAATCGAGGAAAGGAAATGCATGGAATATCTGAATTCTCTACTCACCAGTGACAGAAACATTGAATCTCTTCACTCTGCTGATGTTGAAGCTGCTGCTTTTGCTGTTGATCAGTAGTTTATATTCTCCAGAGTCTGTGTTTCTGGTGTTTGTGATGGTCAGAGATCCAGTCTGTTGATCCAGCTTCAGTCTGTCTCTGAACCTCTCATTACACTGAACATCTGTACAGATCTTACTCTGATCTCCAGTGATTTCAGTGATGAGAATCTCATTAAAATACCACATCATTGAATCATCTGGTTTTCTTATTTCACCAGCATCTAAAGTGACAACTTCTCCCTGATTTTTCTTTACTTCATCTTGTTCAGCAGCAGAAACACCTGAAACACAAACCAACAGCTGCTAAAACTACACACAACATGAAAAAACTGAAGATGAACGAGACAAGCCCTTTCTTGACTTTTGATCTAAAAACGATCAAAGGTTTGTGCTTATAAACACATTTTACATATTATATAACAAATTCTCATTTAAACGGATAATAATAAAGGGATAGTCCACACAACAATGAAAACTGTGTCATTTATTACTCACCCTCATATCGTGCCACACCCGTAAGACCTTTGTTCTTTGGAACACAGATAAAGATATTGTAGGGCTGAGCGAATGTGGGTAGAACTCTTTACTACCCTAGTACTTCAGAAATCCCATTAAAGGTATACATGTGAATTAAATGTGGCACAATGGCCTTCATCATCACAGTATGCTAATGCCTATCCAGTGGGAGGGATTCATCAATATGCTGATTGAGGACTGTTGGGACACTCCAGGCACAGGACAATTCTGTCTGGGGGAGACAGAGTCGTTTACACCTCAATGACTCATCTGTACTATTTGCTTTACATGACATATAAGCTTTCAACTACATACATCTAGTGTTTTCCAACTAACTATGTCATGTTTGGTCTCATCTGACAGCTTATAAACTGAACTGAATGGTAGTGTACTTAATGGAGACATTAAAGTATCCTAATGTACAAGCTAGGTATTGCTTAAACAAGCATTGAGGAGAATATGTTAATGTACTTCTGCCCCTCTTGATCACTGCCCATTTGCCACATATTTTGGTTTCCTGTTAGTTGGTTTGGGTTTGTGTGTTTGGGTGTTGGTATTCCACTCATGTATAACAATGCTTTGCTCAGGGTATAAGAAGGAAAAGTAACTGTTGTTCTGAGAGAAAGGCTTTAACCCTGCCACTCCCGCACACTGTTGCATAACCTTATACTACAAGAAAGGCTCTTACAGCCTCTTCTGCACAGCAGTGCATTATTTGTTACAACAAAGTTTTTCTATATGTTGTTCCATTCTACTGTCTGTATATTTAAACATGTAACTTAATAAATAACTTTGTCTGTTTTAAAGGTTTTGAGAATCTTTCCTTTTATCACTGATAATGTTGAAATCTAAAGTGACTGTAACTTTCGTTAGAAGTGAAATAACTTATGTAAGTGAAACAAAAAAAAAAAAAGTTATAGAAGTTTAAGTTTATGAAAATGTAAAATGTAAAAATATAATATATTTTATATAATATATATATATATATATATATATATATATATATATATATATATATATTACAAAACAAGTTTTACTCTAAAACTGCAAGGAAATCAAAGCCAAAAATCTGAACAAGTTGTGTTCCAAATTTCAGGTTGATATCTCAAAAAATGAGCTTTCAGTAAGATTTTGTTTGGGCGCAGTACCACACTTTTTCACTAGATGACAACCAAGCTCCATTACTGACCATATAAGGGCACCTTCATTTCCATATATGGTTTGAGTGATCTGAACCATATATTTCCATTATTTTCATACAATTTATGAAGTAGACATCCTATAAAGAAGTAGTATAGGAAGTTTGGCAGAATTTGATATGAATTCAGCCTCTAATAAACAAAAAACAACATGTATGTGGCTTACAGATCGCCACCACAATCAGAAATGTATTTTTTTTTTTCTATTAAAAACATTTTTAGACCTTTTTTCCTCAAAAAATTGAATGGATGTTATCTTTTGAACTCTTGGCATGAAAACAAACATGTTTCAACCAATCTTTAATGATTTTTCATGTTTGTCGCTATTTCAAAATAAAGGTCTGAACATGCCTTATGAGTATGAAAATATGCTTGTTGCAAATTGATAAATTACTGCTCCTCTGTAATTTATTTTGAAAACCAAATATGAAAACTAGAGATTCTAAGCTTTCAAATGATATACAGTTTGTCAAGATTAGTTTAGGTTTATATAGGATATTACTTTTTTAAATATGTGATGGCTGTGGGCCCACCGGTGGGCCAGTGACAGTTCACAGGTTAAAGAATAAGAGGATAAAGAATAACAACAACTTTAATGGAGTCAAATAACTGAATTATGCACATCATCCTTCAACTGCTTTTTGTTTCCGATTATTGGTTCAATATAGCAGAGTAAGTTTTCAGCCTTACAATATTTTTAATAAAATCCGATGGCTTGCATTGACAGCAAGAAAATTAACACTTTCAATGCCTAGAAAGTTACTAAAGATGTATTTAAAACAGTTAAGTGGTTCAACTTTAATGTTATGAAGTGACAAGAATACTTTTTGTGTGCCAAAAAACAAAATAATGACTTTATTCAACAATATCTAGTGATGGCCGATTTCAAAACACTGCTTCATGAAGCTTTGAAGATTTACGAATAATCTGTTTCGAATCAATGGTTCGGAGCGCATATCAAAGTCACGAAAACTACTGAAATTTTGAAACACTTATGACGTAATGAAGCCTCTTTTACTGAAATCATGTGATTTTGGAGCTGATTCGAAGCAAAAGATTCATAAAGCTTCGAAGCTTCATGAAGCAGTGTTTTGAAATCGCCCATCACTAGATATTGTTGAATGAATTCGCTATTTTTTTGGCGCACAAAAAGTATTCTCGTCGCTTTATAATATTAAGGTTGAACCACTGTTGTCACATGAAGTGTTTTAAATATAACTTTAGTACGCTTATAAGAATTGGTTAAGGAAATGATCTTGCTGGCAATGCAGGCCTCACTGAGCCATCAGATTTTATTAAAAATATCTTAATTTGTGTTCTGAAGATGAACGAAGGTCTTACAGGTATAGAACGACATGAGGGTGAGTAATAAATGACAGAATTTTCATTTTCGGGTGAACTAACCTCTTAACAGCAAAAACACCTGTTTTTCTATGTGAACCAGATCATCTACAAACTATATTTGAATTAACAGAAATTACTCTGAATATAATTGTTTAAAAAATAAATAAATAAATATGTATGTTAAACCAGGGGTTTTGGGGTCCAAGGAAAAACTGTAGAAATATAAAAATAAATGTAAATTAGATTAAATAAATGTGGAGAAGTCTAGAGAAAAAAAAAAAAAAAAAAAAAAAAAAAAAACAGTACACAAATAAATAAATGTATTATTTAAAAAAACAAAACAAAAAAACAACTTGAAACTAATTATCATTAAATAAAAATTAAAATAAATAAATTAGAATAAACAGAAAAGTTTAGAGGAAAACTGTAAAAAATAAAACAGTAACAACAAATGAGATTGAACTAAGTATATAAATTAGATTAAGATAATTTAATAAAAATGTGATTAAAAAGGTATTAATCTATTAAATGAATAATATAAAAATATTTAAATAAATACATTTAACAGTACATTAATAAGTAAAGAAAATAGCCTATATAATGTAATCTAATAGAAACTAATTTAAGATTTATAACATGAATTTTTCAGTGTATAAATGAGGTGTTTAGAATGTAAAAGATAGATAGCTCTTAAGTTTTAGGATGGGGTCCCTCACATAAGGATGATCATATTTGGGGGTCTGACTCTGCAGCATCCAAAATATTGAAAAGCATTGTAAACATTTATTAATGACTCACCACTGAGAGTAACACTGAAGATCTTGTCACTGCTGATCCTGCTCCTGATGATCTTCAGGTCATAAAGTCCAGAGTGTGTGTTTGTGATGTTTGTGATGGTCAGAGATCCAGTCTGATGATCCAGCTTCAGTCTGTCTTTGAATCTCTCAGTGTCATTATTACACTGAACATCTGTACAGATATAACTGAGATCTCCACTGATCTGTGCAATGCGAGTGTCATTAAAATACCATTTAATCTCTTCTTGTTGGTTTGTTTCAACACTAGTTTGTAGAGTGACTGAATCTCCCTTATTCACAGACACTCCCTCTGTATCAACACCAGACACACCTGAAG
Source organism: Ctenopharyngodon idella (assembly GCF_019924925.1). Classification (NCBI taxonomy): domain Eukaryota; kingdom Metazoa; phylum Chordata; class Actinopteri; order Cypriniformes; family Xenocyprididae; genus Ctenopharyngodon; species Ctenopharyngodon idella. The sequence goes on from NC_067229.1 coordinate 4,423,507, forward strand.
AAAAAAACAAACAAACCAAAGCAAAATATAGGCTACAACATAGCTGTGAAATACATACATTTGCACATTCATTTAATCAAACATAGGCAACTGTTAGAATCTTATCGTATTTAGGCTATATTTAATCACTTTATGCACTGAGGTAAAACATACCAACATTTATTCACGGCATGACGCCATGTTGTTTTCATGCCAAGTTACCACCTGAACACCATTTTCACGCCACTGAAACTGATCTAGGCTGCGTTTCAACTGCGGTAGGTTCTGGTTTTTAGGGCTAACAGGTGTTTCACCGATTTCTGTGACTGTGGTAGGCACTGTGGTCACCTTAACCATCAACACTACTCCTAGTATTCGTATTCAGAAGCAAGACTGTAAGTTATTACCGTTGTCGAGTAAAAACAAGATCCATGCAAGCCAATACAAGTGAAGCTTCATTTTCACCACGATGCCCCTCAGAAAATAAACGCAGATTCTGTTTCATATAAGCGTCTTGTTCTTCTGCTTTAAAATGCGACGCAGTTCTTGCAATGAAAAGTAAGTTTAAGACGTAATAATCTGGGAGCCTTCCTCGTGAAGTTAGAGCGTGTTCCAGAGTATAATACAGATCAGTTCTCGCACAAGTTGGTACATGTGGGAGAGCGAGAGGGCGTGCTGGAATTCATGGCTGGAAGCTATGCCAGAGAAAAGTTTAAGGCATAAAGATTTATTGGAGTTATTTATAGAGTTATTTACTACACGAAACTTAAAGGGTTAGTTCACCCAAAAATGAAAATAATGTCATTTATTACTCATCCTCATAGCGTTCCACACCTGTAAGATCGTTACTCTTCGGAACACAAATTGAGATATTTTTGTTGAAATCCGATGGCTCCGTGAGGCTCTTGGGTAAAGATGGTTTTATATTCGCACATTCGGACTTCCGCGTTTAAGAACGTTCTAATAATGTGCAATAAAGTTAATGTTTGCAAATTCTAAACAGCGACGTATTTACAACCAACGATTGTAAACCTACAACATTTTTCACAATCGATCAAAATGGGCAAGTATTATTTTAATGGCATACTTACTTGCAAATGTCCAATGTAGTGTAAAGTTATTGTAGCCTAGCGGAAGTCCGAATGTGCGAATATAAAACCAAATTTACCCAAGTCCGTGAGGCCTCCATAGGCAGCAATGACATTTCCTCTCTCAAGATCCATAAAGGTACTAAAAACATATTTAAATCAGTTCATGTGAGTACAGTGGTTCAATATTAATATTATAAAGCGACGAGAATATTTTTGGTGCACCAAAAAAATAAAAAAAAATAACGACTTGTATAGTGATGGCCGATTTCAAAACACTGCTTCAGGAAGCTTCGGAGCATAATGAATCAGCGGTTCGGAGCGCCAAAGTCACGTGATTTCAGCAGTTTGACACGCGATCCGAATCATAATTCGGTACGCTGATTCATTTAAAGAAAAAAAAAAAAAAAAGAAAAAAAGCAGTTTTTACAGAGACCGTCACTTTATCTACAAAATTTGTGCCCTTATGTCCTGCAAAACCTTTTTAAATCCTGCAATACCTTTTCATATGGTATTTTTGTACAAGGTTATATATTCATCTAAAAAAAAAAAAAATGTAACCTGCAATAGGCTATGCACTTTAAACTAAATGGAAAAACGAATAAACAAGCCGTCTTTTCATTTCTCGTTATTCCATTCAAAATAGGAAATGAAATGATCAAATGATCAACGGATTTGATTCACATCACTGTTTATAATTCTGTGTGCTTAACCAAATTAAAGTGGCAAAGTCTTTTTTGCTTTTAATATTATTTAAAGTAGCACCGTATCGTTTAATTTCTTTTATAAAATGTTCACAATTTGGCTTAACTTTAGCCCATTTCTTTATATGAATATGAAATTTTCCAAGTAGAATTTTCCAAGTAGAATAATTAGTTGTATAAGAAAAGAAATTGTAGCTACTTTTAGAGGTTTGACTGACAGTTTTAGCGGATACAAAAAGATTTTGTCACAAGCTCTTTCTAATACCTTTAATTGGCTAAATATATTTGTAAATCAGACAGACGTAAAGGGTAACCAATAGCATTGATTTATTGAAGAAAATAGATAAATAAAATAAAACACCTCTAAAAAAAGGGCACTTCGGAGTATAAGGACAAAAAGAGCATGTGCTCTGCACAGGCTGAGCCCTACCTGTGCACGTGCCTGGCATCATGACACAACACGTTCACGTTTTAACAAATTTTCCGTAAACTTCATATGAATGCTTCTTGTTTTCTGATTGGCAGCAGTTTGTGATAACCCTTACGGTTTTCTTTCTGTGGCTTTCAGGTTTTACCAGTTATGATAAGAATGGTAATGACTATTATATGCACATGACGCTGATATTATGCATTTTAATGAATATAGAGAAAATGAATAATTTAATTATTGTTATGTATGTTGTTTAATGAAAATAAAAAATTAAGTATTTTTTCTATCACTGCCAGGTTAGTTGTGTTGTAATGATTTATGACTCTGCTGTGTAAAACAATAATGTTAAGCTCTACAACAGGGGTCAGCAATTAAGTTTGGCATCGGGCCAAAAAAAAAAATTCGCCACTAGATGGCGGGCCAGAACATAGTCAAAGGATAATTAAAATTAATTGATGAAAAATGCAACTAGAATTGCCTGTGACAGACTGTTACAGTGTCTTTTGTAACTGGTATTGAGCTGTTACTCTGTGTTAAATCCTGTAGTAGGAAAATCATTAACAAAAAGCCACATTTGTGTAGGTGTAGTGACCTGGCAAGTATCTTCATTCACCAACTTGCAACACAGACCGCCTTGCTCAAACACACATATGTGGGAGATGAGGAATGCATAAAAATAACTTGAATAACCCCATTAATGGCTGTTTGAGTCATGCTTGAGTTATTTCCTCTTTCCATATTGTGAATAATACGCTAAATGTGTCTCATTTTAATTTGCTTGTTACACAATGGAGCCTAACTTATTGTAATAATTATTTGACGTAGCCTACTTTATTCCTTGGCATCCTCACGTAAACTGCATTTTTGTGTGTGTGTGTGTGTGTGTGTGTGTGTGTGCTGGAGGTAGGCCTACGCTATTACATCATGTGCAGAGTTATGTTAACATTTAAGCTAGCTGGTGAGAGAACATGGCACTATCAAAGAGTCTAAAGAGGAATGCTGACAGCGAAAACAGGGCATACAAAGAAGAATGGAAAGACAACTATGCGTTCATCCTACCTAGTTTTGTGAATGCAAAGCCGGTGTCTTATCTGCAACGAAGTTGTCGCTGTTTTCAAAGAATATAACACCGTGTCTACACCGGACGCGAGCGGTGCGATGCGACGCGTCAAAAGATAATAGAACCCATTGTAATCAGTCATATAGACTACACTGGATGCGGCGCGGTGCGACGCGAGTCATGCGACACAACACATTCCCGACAGTGAACGGATCCCCTGTTCTGTTTCTGACATAGGGCTTTGCAACAGTCGGTTTGTCGAGTTCAGTGTAGACAGCTTTTAGCTGTTGCGTTGCGCTGCGAAAAAAGTCGCGTCTGGTGTAGATACGGTGATAATATTAGACGGCACCATGAGACGAATATCTTTTTCAGAACCAGCCGCTATCAAAATAATCTGGTTGCGGGCGCGGGCCAGATATTATTGCTGGCGGGCCAGTTTTGGCCCGCGGGCCACCTATTGCCGACCACTGCTATTTAGGCTACTTTTATGCAGGATTTTGCGGGCGGGAGCAGGACAAGATAACATTTTTTGCGGGAGCGGGCGGGCGCGAGACTGAAAAACCCGTCCCGCGCAGGTCTCTAGTTTACAGTGAATTTATAACAGCTAAGGGGCACTAACCCCCTTAGCTTTTATACATTCATTGTAAACCACAGCTTTACAGGGCTTATTGCTTTTATAAAACGGTTACCACACAATACAAATATTAAAGCCAAAAAAATATGTATCAATGCAACTTTCATGATGCAAAATCACTAAAATCCTTCCTTCCGCTGGAAAAACTAGTCCCTGACTGTGACCAGCAAAAGAAGTTGCATTATTACGCCATTAGATGGCGGCAAAGACTGTCTTTATGAGTGAGTCAGTAGCGAAGATTTTTACATTGAAAGGACGAAAACTTGTGCACTGAACAAGAAGCAAATGACAAATGCTTTGTCTAGCGCTGTCAGTGTCAGGGCACGGGGAAATCCATTAACTGTTAAAAGACAAGATATCGCAGCTGACATTTAAAGAATTTTTTTATTACGAACACAGGACTGACATGAGGAAACCCGCAGGTACAGTCGCTCACTTGATCTCTCTCTATACAGTATAAGCTTCAATGAACAATATCAATGAGAACAAACAAATATTTGAAAAAGTTGCTAAGAGTTGTTTTATCGTGAATAAAACACAGCTATTGATCACCCAGATAGCAAGCAATGATAGAAATAACGTTAAATCGATGTTAATGTGTCAACTTTAACCGCATTGAAACAATATCACTTTTGCACCCGCAATTAATGTTGAAAAAATGTTGACATTTCAACAAAAAATCAGTGGTAATGGCATTGAATCAGTGTTTGAACTCTCAGAAAATGAAACACAACTACAACTTAAAGCCACACAGCCTGAAATCAACTGAAGATAAAAGAAGACAATAAATCTCTCAAGATTTCAGCAGAAGTTCTTTTTGAGAATTAACAGAGGTTTAGATGTTGGCTTTTTGTGTGAGTGTGTGGTCTTTGTAACAGTGTTTAACAAAACATGTAATTTATTGCAAAAAAAACAGAAACAATGATGATCAGGTGATATAGTTTTCAGCCTCGTAAAGCAGAGTAGTTTACTAATCTTGTTCCTGACCAAAAGTGGTTATTTGTTATTAAAATGTTATATTTACCAATAATACTTTCTTGCCACAGATCAGACATTCTGAATCTTGACTTTTAAAGTGCAAATAGAAAAAAAAATCTTTAGACATGCAGACATCAAGAATCAGTATATGAATCTCAACAATGGTGACGTCCTTCATGCCACAATGCATGCTGGGAGTCATGAGTTGTATACTATGGTGGCTCCCAGCATGCATTGCGGCATGAAGGATGTCACCATTGTTGAAATTCATATGCTGATTCTTGATGTCTGTGTGTGTCAAAATATGTTTTTCCCATAATGTATTTAAAAAAAATCAGAATATGATCTGTGGCAAGAAAGTACTGTTGGTAAATATAATATTTTAATAACAAATAACCACTTTTGGTCAGGAGCAAGATTAGTATGATGATGATGATGATGAAAACTATATCACTCAATCATTTTGTTTCTGGTTTTCTTTGCAACAAATGATGTGTTTTGGTAAACACTGTTACAAAGACCACAAACTCACACAAAAAGCCAAGAGTCAAACTGCCCAACTAAATGAAACACTGATCACCATAATGGTGATCGAACATTTTCAATAAAACATCAACATCTACACCTCTGTTAATTCTCAAAAAGAACTTCTGCTGAGATCTTGAGAGATTTATTGTCTTCTTTTATCTTCAGTTGATTTCAGGCTGTGTGGCTTTAAGTCAGTTGTAGTTGTGTTTCATTTTCTGAGAGTGCAAACATGATGTTGAACCAACATAACATTGACACATTAACATTGATTTAACATTATTTCGATCATTGCTTGCTATCTGGGCAATCAGGACTAGAACTAGCCATTTTATAAAGTTAGTTTTAGGCCCTGCTGGTAATGTTACATCAAGTTTTTATTATGTGTGTGTGTGTGTGTGTGTGTGTTAAATACTCACTACTGTGTGTTAGTGCACAAATTCCAAGGGACACTATACTTGGCTACATGTCACGTCACATCACTTCCACTTTCTGTGAGAACATCAACTGTGAGGCTCATAAAAAGCAAGACAGGAATAAACTCTTCATCTACAAACTAAACATAGATGCATTGAATCCCCACTCACACCTTCAAGATGTTTGCCAATCCAACAGAACAAACCACATCTCAGAATAAACCTGACAACAGCAGGTTTCAGTTTGACTCAGAAGATGAGCTGAGCTGATAGTGAGACGGCATATGGTAAACATTTTTTTTTTTACGTACACAATAACTCATTTATCTTCTAATTTTTCATATTTAACACAGTATGGTAACTACTTTAGAAAAATGACCACTGTTGAATGATAGAATGTTTTCTAGTCAGTCAAGTGTTTATACGTAACCATGTATCATAAAGAGCCTGTGCATTTCACCCAATAGGAGGGTCAAACTCCGTTGTAGGAGGATTCACACGTCTTATTATTAGCTCAGACTTTTCACAGAGCAAATGAACATGGTGTTTCATGTGTTGGTTCTGTTCTGTTTGTGCTGGTGGAGTCTGGCTGGTAAGTTATAAATATATATTTTGGCTTAATATCAGAAACTTTTTTCACTTGCTTCTACTATTGGAAACTCAGAAAGTGAGGCACTTTCAAAATCTCTTCAAAATCTCAGCTGATTTCAGGCCGTCAGAGGCTTTAATCAGTGTAAAATCTGTTTGTTCTCCAGGTGTGTTTGGTGATTCAGTGTCAGTGATGGAGGGAGATTCTGTCACTTTATACATTGATCTTACTAAAATACATGAAGATGATGATATACTGTGGACATTTGAAGTTGAAAAGTCTCTCATAGCTAAAATTAAATTAAAGAAGCAAACCTTCAACACATTTGATGATGTTCCTGATGGGAGATTCAGAAACAGACTGAAGCTGGACAATCAAACTGGATATCTGACCATCACAAACATCACAACTGAACATGCTGGAGTTTATCAACTTGAGATAAGTGGAGCGAAAAAATCAATAAAAAAATTCAGTGTTTCTGTCTATGGTGAGTAGAGATCATTTATCTAAATATTCAAATATTCTTGCTTCATTAAAGGAATTTTCAGTTCAAGTTGAGCTCAGTTAACAGCATTTGGACATAATGGCCATTACCAAATATAAATACTTCCCTTTTTTTTTTTTTTTTTTTTTTTTTTTATAAGCAAAACTCAATGTTATTTTGGGAGACTTATGTCAATGGAATTTTTAAAAGCAGAAATGTGAAGCTTATATTTTTATTAAGGCACTTGCATAAAATCTAAAAATCTTTATCCTTGTATATCACTTGAGCTGTAAACTGTTTAAAAGAGTTGCAATGTCATGGAAAAATGTGGATAAAATGTTTTATTTATTTATTTATTTATTTACACAATTCATTTTAACACTCATATTGTTTAACCACTGTGCCTTTTACATTCATTGTCAGTTTCTCACTGTAATGGAAATTAATTGCTGTCAAATGTTCAGATGGTACTAACACTGGAATATTTTTGCAACTATTTACATATTGAAGTGTTCAACCATTTTGTATTTTTAGACGATGGAAAAGCTCACTGACCATCAACGCACTACACTGAAAATATGATTGTTGTCTAGATTTACCCAGGTTACCTCTTATTCTCTGATGTTTTCCAGCTCGTCTGCCTGTTCCTGTCATGAGCAGCAACTCTTCACAATGTTCTTCATCATCATGTTCATTGGTGTGTTCAGCTGTGAATGTGAGTCATGTGACTCTCTCCTGGTACAAAGGAAACAGTTTATTGTCCAGCATCAGTGTGTCTAATCTCAGCATCAGTCTCTCTCTACCTCTGGAGGTGGAATATCAGGATAACAACACCTACAGCTGTGTGCTGAACAATACCATCAGCAACCAGACTCAACATCTGGACATCACTCAACTCTGTCACACATGTGCAGGTACGGCAGCGCTGATATATGTGATTATTCCCTGAGCTGATCTCTGTCTTCTGTTGTAGATCAGACTGACAGTCACTTACATTAATGACCATCTCTCTTTTACTCTTCTTCAGTTTCTCCAGTCTCTCTGATAGTGCTGATCTCTGCTGCTGCTGCTGGATCTCTTCTAATAGTCGCTCTAGTCGTGATCTGCTGCCTCTGCAAGAAAAGTAGAAAAAGAGGTCAGTACAGCAAGTAATTAATGTTGAAATATTTATCTTTTATAAGGCACAGATTTCAATTTAAGATTGAAAGGTTTGTTGTTTTCACACATCTGTGATTATTGTTAATGCAGTCGTGATCCGGGAGAACCACAGAACTGATTCATTCATTAGACCAAAAAGACAAAAAAAGGTAAGACACTTCATGACTGTGTTGTTGCAGTCACTCTGAAGTTTTTGTGCAATATGCATCAGGCGGTCAGTGAACAGATGCCAGATTTTAAGCTGTACTGTTTGCACCTGATTGTTAATACACTATATCCATAAATTAATTTGCTCAAAGCAAATTTTATTAGCTCTAGTAATTAGTATTGTACTTTTTCTCAAAAAAAAATTATTATTATTGAAAAAATTATTAACTTATTTTATGTCAGCCACAGTCACTATTCACTTTCATTACATCTTTTTTCCATACAATGAGAGTGAACTGTATCCGTCAGTCCCTAACTTTCTGCCTACCACCACCTTTTGTGTTTCCTGTAAAAAAAAAAAAAAAAAAAAAAAAAAAAAAAAAATCTCCATCTCCATAGCGAGTTATAACCATAGACTGTAAAAAAATATGGACGTAATGTCCGTGACGTTGCCTGTAGATTTCTGAAGAGCATTTTTGAAGCGAAAAAGTGGCCATTGCCATTTTGGCTGCACGTCATCGCGCATCACTCCCGGATGACTGAAAATGGGCAAAGAGGCGGGATGTGGTTGGAACTGAGGTGCCTGGTTACTGAAACCACGCCCACCTAGCAGACGTGATCATGTTAGCAGGCTAAAGAAGCTATCTATCTATCTTAGATACTATCTAAAATATTAATAAAGATAAGTTATATAATTTGAAAGTTCTAAATGTTTACTGTCAATATTTTTTACGATATAGATGCTCTAGCACCAGAAATTGTAATTTGACAACACGCAAAATCAAAACGGGGCTTCATACATTTGTAATGAAATGGCGATCGCGAGATGAATCCAATCTGTCGCACTTGGGTAAAATGTCCATGAGCGTCCATTAAAAAACAAACAGTACTTTTTGTCCACAAAAGCGTTACATTTATGAAATATTGATATATTATCCATTGTTTGCATCACATTTCTTCTGAATGATCTGCTCTCCATTATTGTCCTTCTAGAAATTTTGCAACATGAGCACTGTTTATGTTGTAAAACTGTATATGATCATATACATTGGACTCTCACAAACAAATGAGCCCGTATCCAAAGTATAATTTTTCAAAATAGTGCAGCAGTTTTAGTTATAATATCCAAGCAGTGCTGTCAGAGTTTGTGATGTCTTGAGAGGCATACTCTCCAGCCATTGTCATTGTAAATCTCACAAACAAAACTTTTTTTTTTTTTTTTCTTCTGTAAAGTTAGGCATTTTAACATGGGGGTCAATGAGATTCTGCTCTCTTTTGGAGCCTGTCCCTAGCGGCCAGTCGATGAATTGCAGTTTGAGTCACATATTGGCTTCAAGAGAAACTGGGGGAGGTTGCTGCTTGGTTATAACAGTATGGGAAGTAGCTAAAACTCGTCACTAAATGTCACTAGATGATGTCATAATGAGTCCACATGAATAAAAATATAGATCAGTGGGCGAGTCTCAGAATATAGATAAGATCTGACCAAGAAGTTGCTAGATTTGTTGTTAAGCTTTTGAAAAAAAGTCTTAAAAAGATCTAGTGACAAAATCGCTAAATTGAAGTATCATTGTGCTCTTGTGAATGGGTGAATTCTGTAAATAAATTGGTAAATATTTTTTTTTGCACAAATAAAGCACTCATGTCTCTTCATAAAACTGAGGATAAACCGCTGGAGTCACGTGGATTATAATAATGATGTCTTTCCTACCATTCTGGACCTTGAAAGTGGTAGTTGCGTAGACTTTCAATGGAGTGACAGCTCTCAGATTTCATTAAAAATATCTTCATTTGTCTTTTAATTATGAAAAAAAGTTTTACAGGGCTGAGGCTGAGTAATGGCAATTTTCATTTTTGAGTGAACTAACCAAAAACTCCAATAAAGACATCATGGAATTCGAACGCATCCAATAATTTAATCAATGCGACTGTGCAGGCGGTCGACACATGCCCTGGAAAGTTCCATCCTGTTAGGGTAGGTGTAGGGAGGGAAAGACCGGGGCCTAGTGACCAGTCAAAGAAATTATTTTACAGAAACTTTATTAAGGTCTTGTAAAGGTTGGACTCAAGTTAGTGAATTTGAAGTAAAATTGTATTAAACGTCTATACTTTTTAAACTGTTGCATCAGCAGGTTCCTGATTGAATGTTTTTCCTTCCAGAAATCAAAGGAGGAGACCGTGTATGAAAACCGCATGACAATACAGCGATTCAATGCTGCATCTGCTGGAATAAATGTTCAAGCTCACTGACTCACACCTCTTAGTTCATATTTATTTTCTGCCAGTATATTTACTTCTGTCATTTGATTTTGCTTTTTGTATCACATCATGTAATTTCATGTTTTGTTTTTTTTGTTGTTGTTTTTGTTTTTTTTTCATAAAGTGATACTGTTATGTCTGAAATGTTTCTCTGTGTTTAATTTTGTGGTGCACAAATGGTGTAGAATATGTCAGTGCGCTAACCACTAGGCTATCGGCGCCAACATATTCAATATCAGTGCATAGTGCCATACACTTGGACAGTGGTTCTCAAACCTGTCCTGGAGTACCACCAGCACTGCACATTTTTATGTCTCCCTCATCTGTCACACCTGATTCAACTCATGAGCTCATTATTAAAGACTGGATGTGTCAGATATAGAGAGACATAAAAAAATGTACAGGGCTGGAGCTCCTCCAGATACCCTAGACCAGGCTATCTTCTGATCATTCGTTTTTTAATTTAATATTGAAATCAGAAAAATGAAAAAAGGTGTCTTTTTTCATTTTTTGTTTTCAAACAAAAAAAAGAAGAAATCAGCTTAATTTTAGCATCATGCTAGTAATGTGTTAAAGTAACATCTAAGCAATGTACAAATCATGCAACATACCAAATCATGCAACATACCAAATCATGCTAACAGTGTGTTAAATCATGCTAGCAACATGGTAAATCATCCAATGTGCTAAATCATGTTAATACGTTAAATCATGTTAGCAACATGCTAACAACATATTAGCAACGTGCATCCTAGCAATGTGTTAAATCATGGTAACATGTTAGCAACATGCTAGCAACATGGTAAATAACACTAGAAACATTCTACCCATGTTAATAACAAAGTTGCATTGACAACATACTAAATCATGCTAACATGCCATCAATGTGTTAAATCTTACTCACAATGTACTAAATCATGTTAGCACACTGCAAAAAAACTTTTCTTATTTAGTATTTTTGTTGCGTTTCCAGTCTAAATATCTAAAAATTCTTAAATCCAGATGCTGAACAAGATTATTTTTCTTACCCCATTGGCAGATATTTTTGCTTGTTTTAAGCAAAAACTCACTTCATTTTGATTTTGAAATATCTGTCATTTTAAGAAGACATAATATATTAAGTAAGAAAGGCATTTTTTGCAGTGCAACATGCCAAATCATGCTATCAACATGAAATAAATATGCAAACAATTTCATAAATCTGGATTGATTTCAAAATACTAAATTGTATTTTAACGTTCTGTAAGACTGAAAATATCTTAAGATATTTTAAAACGAACAAAGACATTTGCTTTACTGTTTCAACCCCCTCTCTCTTGCTACAAGGGCCATTTGGAAGGCACAAAGGTGTTGAAGGTGATCAAGGCCTGTGGGCCAAAATGTATATACATCGGGGGTCTACAAATGGTCACACCTTTAGTACAGTGGGGGAAGTTTTAATTTCCTGATTGGTCTGTTTGAATGTCTCATATTTTGGTTTCAGTCACATGGATTGTAACTGTTGCTCTGTCTCTTTGATTCTTGGCTTTTCTTGGTCTCTCTCTCTCTCTCTCTCTCTTTCTCTTTCACTCTCTCTCTCTATCTCTCAGGTAACTTTTGACATACATGCTGGGTACGATTAATGGTATATGATTTTATCATCTCATACATCTATTTTGTAATTATTTTAAGTGTAACCATAATCAGATATTGTCATTAAACCCTTTCTATTACAAATGATGAGCTAACTAGTTTTGATTTAGTATTAACATTAATACTAACATTAACAATATTGTATTAACAATACAATATTGTCACTGTAGCAACGCTCTCCCACATATTTTGCTATTATAACTGCGCTTATTTCCGTCGTTGGTATAAGTTGCAGTGGGTGGTTATAGACAAGAAATGTACAGTTTTCTGCCATCTTGCTCATAATGTTTCTTTAGTCGCTCAGCAACCCTACAGCCTGAACCCCTGTAGGAGCTCCACCCTTACAGTTCCTTAAAAGGAATATGCAGGGGAATACTAGAGGGGAGTGACTGGTGGTTAGCTGTTTTGCTCAAGGGCACCTCAGTTGTGGGTAATGAGTGAAAGAGACCGCTGTTCATTCACTCCCCCACCTACAGTATATAGTCTACATATTTTCATTGCTTTAGGAAAGTAAGGTTTTCATAGCACAAACTCATTATACGCTGAGACGTCTGGAACACAAAGGCAGATTTGTCCACCTTTTGACCACATGTCTTAGTGTGCACCATGTTGAAAAGCTAAAATAAACCGTTTTTCACCACAATTTCAAACACTTCAGAAAGCCTCGGTTTCCACTGACTACTAGCAACAGAAACACTGAAGCTGTTATGATTCTGCTGCTGTTGGTCTGTTTATAGAGTCCAGAATCTGTGGTTCTGATTTTCGTGATGTGGTGGTTGTGCTTTTTTTTTTTTAGATTTTTCCCTCTTAGGTGAAGGGAACCAAGGCTATAGGTTTGATGAATCTGCAGGAATGGAGAGAACATGGTGATTTTTATTTTCTTGATTCAAAATATTACAAACATTTAGAAGTTGTCTTATGATATGTGTTATGTGTTATGTTATAAACAAGAGTAATCAATGGGACCAAAGGTTAGATGGCATTATTTTCCAATAAATGTAATTTTTTTTTTTGGTAGCTTGATAAATGTATCAATTTCAAAAACAAAACAGCAAAAAACTTTTACAAGCTAAACTTGTGAATGGGAGTATTAAATATTATCATCGTTTCTATTTTTTTTCTCCCGCTGTCAAACACAGTTTTCATGTTTATTTCTCTGCAGATTAAAGAGTCTTAAAAACTCTTTATAGTAACAGCCCATCAACTCTTCACCTAACAAAACACAAATTCACCAAAAGCCCCTTCTCAAAACCCCAAAACCCACAGCAGGTTTCAGTTTGAAAAAAAAAAAAAAAGGCAGGCAGTTTGTACTTTGCATGCACTTTTCAACCTACATACTTGAGAACTGAATAAATATAAACAACAATTTTAATATCACACAAGAGTTACTCTCCATTTTACCATGAAATGTAGTTAATCCAATATTCAGACAATATTCTTCTATATTTACATATGCAACACAGTGAGGCAACTAGCTTTTAAAAAATATCAATGTTAATTTTTAAAAATGAAGAATGTTTTCCACCATCAAAAGTTAAATTCTAACTAAGAGGCAGAATGTTTTTATATTATATTTGTAACTATACATCACACACACATGTGTGAAGGGAGGATTCAGACAGGCTGTCTTATTAGATCGGACGTTTCACTAAACAACATAAGAAAATGTTTCACATGCTTGTTTTGTTCTGTTTGTGCTGCTGGCATCTGAACGGTAAGTTATAAACATAATTGTGTCATTTATTCACATTTCTGATTATTTTAATCTATTGTGTTCAAATCTGTATTGCTATTTTAGAAATTCAGAGATGCAAATCGTACCCAAACAAATTTCTAAAAATAATCATTTTAAATACTTCTGCAGTAATCATAAACAACAGCAAATTTTATAGAAATTCAATAATAAAAATAGACTAGTATAATTTTACAACACATTACAGATCAAATTATTGATTCACTGACATCTGTTCATATATGTGACTCTTCATTTTGTTACGTGCCTCTGCTGCTGCTCTTCAATTTTATAAGCCATCAAAAGCTTTAATCAGTATAAAATGTGTTCTCCAGGTGTGTTTGGTGATTCAGTGTCAGTGATGGAGGGAGATTCTGTCACTTTATACACTGATCTTACTGAAATACATGAAGATGACGACATACTGTGGAAATATGGAGCTGAAAACTCTTCTCCACATATGATGGTACTGATGGGAGATTCAGAGACAGACTGAAGCTGGACGATCAAACTGGATCTCTGACCATCACAAACACCAGAACTGAACATACTGGAGTTTATGAAGTAAAGATAAGTGGACTGAAACTGACATCAAAAACATTCAGTGTTTCTGTCTATGGTGAAAGCCTTTTCTTCTCTGAATATTATGTTGTGTTGCTCTCAAATAATTGCTCTTGTTCTTACTTAAGCTTTACTGTTCATTCAGGTGAAAGCTTCAGGTTAATCAATAAAACTATAGGCTTTCATTCTTTTGGCAAGGCTTCATAATTAGATTTTTTACTATTTTTACAAAATGGCACCATTTTTTCAGGTTTGGCTTCTAATACTCGCTTTTTCCTGTTTTCTGCATCTGCTGCATTATAAGGCAAGTCAATACATTTTGCAAATATAAGTGTGTTGGACAGGTGGTATGGATTCAGAGTATGGTTTGTGTGTACTGTGTGTGTGTGTGTGTGTGTGTGTGTGTAATGTTTGAGAGAGAGAATTTATACTGTACTGCAAATCACAAATCCCACATCTGTGTACCAGCAGAGTACCGTCTTTATTAAAGGGATAGTTCACCCAAAAATAAAAAATTCTGTCATCATTTACTCACCCCCAAGTTGTTCCAAATCTGTATAAATTTCTTTGTTCTGTTGAACACAAAGGAAGATATTTTGAAGAAAGTTTGTAACCAGGCTGCGTTGGGGCACCACTGACTTCAATAGTAGGAAAAAAAAAATACTATGGAAGTCAATGGTGCCCCAGAGCTGTTCAGTTTCCCACATTCTTCAAAATATCTTCCTTTGTGTTCAACAGAACAAAGAAATTTATACAGATTTGGAACAACCTGAGGGTGAGTAAATGATGACAGAATTTTATTTTTGGGTGAACGATCCCTTTAATCTTGATTTCGCACAACTTGTGTGTTTTTATGGGCAAGTCAGAATGAACTGTGGCGATAAAGAGACTCACACAAATGTGCCAAGGTCAGAATTTTCATTAAATTTCATATCATATACCCCCAGAACACTGGGAATATACGACATTTGACCGATGTAACAGAATGAAAGGCATATGATATGGCATTAGAACAACAGTGAGTAAATAATAACTTTAATTTTAGGGTGAATTATCCATTTAGAATAGAATAGAATAGAAACATATTGTCATTATAAAAATATAATGAAATTTGTTTAGTAGCTCTCAGAGACCAGCAGCCTCGGAAAAACAAAAAGTAGAATCCACATAGTATAAATAACTACAAAATAATATCACAGTATGCAAAGTAATATATATACAGTGGGATTAAATAATGCAAACAACACAGTGCAAACAAGTTTAACCAAGTATCAGTACATCAGCAGCAACGCATAAGTGTGTAACGGTTCAGTTCCATTCTGCCACAGCTATGTGTGTGTGTGTCTATGTATGGGAAACAGGTGTGATACATGCTACAGCTCTACGGAAAAAAAACTATTCGTCAGCCTGTTTGTGCGTGTTCTAATTGCTCTGTATCTTTTCCCTGATGGAAGTGGTTCAAACTGTCTATGACCAGGGTGAGTTGAATCCTTGATGATGTTGCTAGCCCTCTTATGCAGACGGCTAGCATAAACTGTGTCCAGACTGGGAAGCTGGATTCCCACAATCCTTTGTGCAGTCTTGACTATCCGGGCCAAATCTCTTCAAGTCTGTGTAGTGCAGCTGGTAAACCACACTGTCACACAGTGGCAAAGAATGCTTTCTATTGTACTCCTGTAGAAATTTACCAAAAGCTGAGAAGGTACTTTGGCTTTCTTGAATTTTCTCAGGAAGAAAAGCCTCTGCTGAGCTTTCTTTATTACATACCAGATGTTACGACCCTTCCTTAGCTGTAATTTATCTATAGGGAAGAAGGGGAACATTAGGCCAGTCGAGACCGCTGTCACTTTAAAACACCGGGAAGTGAAATGAGAGATAAACGGAGACGGCAGAGCGAAATACAAGTGAACTTGTAATTTATTATAAATTATACATAAAGTATTAAAGTTGAAATTATTTACAGAGAAAGAGAAAAAAAAAAGGAGGTAAACAATTTCTACAGAGCAAAACAAAACACCAGCTAACTTACAATATTTAAGAACTGAGGAGAAACAAAGGGAAACTAGACCGTGCCAAATGAAAGAAAGCAATAAAACAAAAAGTAATCTTTCTAATCCATTTATAAACTAAACCTAACTAATACAAAAGAAATAAAGAAAGAAAAATCTTCAACGCCCGAGACGTCGTATCTTTTCAAACTAGCAAGCCCAAAAATACAACGGGTGGCACAGATCCCTAACCTAATGTGTCTAAACAAAAATCAAACTGAGTGTGTGCACCATGTATGTCACGTGACATGCTTACCTAACCCTTCTCCTCCATTCAGTTCAACACGTTTTTTTGTAAAGAACCTTGTAAAGCTTTCAAACGTTCACAAATGGGGAAACATAGGGGAATTCAGAAAATAAACGTTCACATGGTAAACAAAGCACACTAACAAAATTAACTCTAGAAGGAAAAAACAACCAAAAGGTAAATAAAAAAAAAAAAAAAAATGCGAAGAACAAAGAGTTCAAGTCTGTGCACTGGCGTTTCCCTTATATAGCCTCCCTCCCCTGTCGCACAGCGTACCGATTGGAGCACATCCTGACGTCATCACATTCAATCCGTTTTGTCCCGGATGATTGGCAGCCAAGACAACCAATCAGCTTGCATCTGCACAAGTGAAAGAGAGCGACAGAAAGGGGAAAAAAACAGGGGAGAGAAAAAAACAAAAAAACACCCTATGCCACAACTAAACCACCCCCCGGTCTGTGAATGCCACTACATAAGGGCGTAACACCGGGTGTTAACAGTCTATGTTAGATCATTTGTGATAAACAGGCCCAGAAATTTGATGTTGGTAACTTTTCCAACTTCCTCTCCATAGAGAGGGGAAGGTGTCGTTTTCCTGGTTTTCCTGTAGTCGATTTTCTTTGTTTTGGTGGTGTTCAAAACCAGGTCACTATCCGAACACCACTCGACTAGATGTTGAACCTCTTCTCTATTTCTAATCAACATGATGACCGTTTATGACTGTGATCAGATGGTTAGCTTTAGATAAAGTTCAAAAGATTAATCTTTTGATATTTATACCTTTCTACAATGATCATCAGTTGATATTGATTGAACTTATAAATGGCTCCATCTGGTGTGTTTGTGAAGAACAGCAGCTCAAACAACTTCATCACTGTGAGATCAACAGAAAACAGACAGTATTATACTGCTGGTGGTCTGACTGTATATGAGACCAGTCTGCTACTAACACTATATATACATGGTTTAAGGCTAGAGTTATGGTTTACACTTTGATTTACATTTGTATGTTTTACAATTCAAAATTTCATATTAAATTCAATGTGTGAAATTTACTAGCATTTTTGAGTGAAAAAATGCAGCATTAATATGCATCACTTGTCTCAAGATGCACACCTGTAATTTTTTTTCTAGTGTACAATTATAAATGCTACTTAAATATCCTATTTGAACTAAAGCCTAATCCTGGCTTAGGCTAAGCCTTAAAGTGCGCTGGTTTCTTTCCGCGTTCTGAGCTGGTGTGCGAGTTTCATCAACAATAAACGCAAGCTCATCAGCTGCATCCAGTGCATTTACATTAAATGTGATTAATAGTGAACATAGGCATAATTTATGGGTGGGACATATGGGACATGTCCCCACCAATTTTTTTACCAGGGTTAATAGCGAATACAAATATCTAGTTGACTAGCAGAGCATTAATTCCATTGGTTTGTTAAATAATAGGCGATCTTGTTTTTGAAATCATGCTGTGTGCTCTTTGCGCTGATATCAGTGGCACGGCGGCTCATGCACACACAGACAAGCACTTCAATCTATCTGTTAACGCCATTGCGGAGGCTCTAATCGCTCCGCTGATATCACAATGCACACAAACATGTCCCTGCTCTTGATATGCAACCACTGACGAACATATTCTGTTTTGATGAGGACAAAAAAACTATACGAGGGCGGATTATAACCTTGAACCTCTGACATGCTTATCAAAAGTTCTACCACTAGACCATTAAAGCATGCAAGCAAGTATTGTGGAACTATATGTTTAATCATGTTAAAAATCTGGGCACTAACTGTATATTATTAGTAGATGTAAGGATGAAACTACATTTTGTTTTGTGTCTCTCCTGCTGTCCTCAGTTTTATAAACCATCAGAAGCTTTAATCAGTTTAAAATCTGTTTGTGATTCAGTGTCAGTGATGGAGGGAGATTCTGTCACTTTATACACTGATCTTACTGAAGATGAAGACATACTGTGGGGATTTGGAACTGAAAACTCTCTCATAGCAAAAATTAAGAAAAAGAAGCAAATCTTTTCCACATACAGGGATGTTCCTGATAAGAGATTCAGAGACAGACTGAAGACCAAACACCAGAGCTAAACATGCTGGAGTTTATCAACTAGAGATAACTGGAGCGAAAAAATCATCAAAAACATCCAGTGTTACTGTATATTGTGTGTAGAGACATAATTTGTGCAAAAATTATTTTAAGATTTTAGTGTGAGAGATGACAACACCTTTACAGCTAGTGGTGTTTTCCATCATATTAGGACTCAAATAATAGCATTTCATGTTTTAATCTAAAGTATTGCATTTGTTTTTAAATTTACGGTTTGTATCTCCCAGGATTATGTGAACGATATCGATGTCTTTGATTTTGCATTCATTTAATGCTGTGTAATGAGTGAATCATGCAATCATAATTTCAAAAAGGTACAGACTAATTTAATAAAATGAGGGCGTGTTTATGTATGACTGTATGATATTTTTTCCTCTGAATATTATGTTGGGATGCACTCAAAAAAAAAAAAAAAAAGAATTCTTAGGGCTGCAGCACAGTCCGTAAGTTTTGCCTCTTTATATATTGTTGAGTATATTGTTACTGTATAGAAACAATCACTATAATAACCGTTGGCAGTGTTAGAATTCAATGATTCAATATTAGCTTAATTATTTCTGATAATACACCAAAATTTTAGAGACACACAGATTCCAGCCATTATAAATGAATCAAGTTTTTAATAACTTTTATCACATAAACATACAATGATTTTTCAAGTTTATTGCCTTATTTCTGAAAACAAAACTGATTATGTGGGTTTTACTTCAAGGCACATTTCCACTTGGCTGATATAAAAGGTAAGGAAGACAGAAAGACAAATGTCTAAAAATATTCTACCCAGAGTGGCAAAAGAAAAAAAACCCCACAATATTTGTCTTAAACAGCTTATAATAATAATAATAATAAAAAAATAATTAGTAAAAAGAAACCTTTGGTGCAGGCTTTTAGCATATATTAGTTTTGACACATTTGACTTCTTTTAAAACATTTACCTAACATAAACTTCATGATACACATCTATTGAGGCTATTTATATATTTATAATGAGCACCAGATGAAATATAAACCCAAAAATATGAGCATGGAAAACCATAAGTCTAACTAGAAGGCCAAACAGAGTATTTAAGTGAAGGCAATCGTCTCCATCAAACAGAGATAATATTCTGCAAGACAAACACAATCACCAAAATACAAAAACGCCACAGTTTAAAAAAGATAACAGCTGAACACTAAAAGAGACACAAGATGGGGAAAAAATACAAATGACATGACAGGTCTTTATCTCCTCAAATGTCAACAAATAAAACTAATAAGCACCTCATAAAATGTCACAGATTTGTTCACAACTTCTGGTAAAAAGACTAATGTTGCAATTTCCCTGTGAGTTATTTTTGCACATTTCAGCAGCAGATAAAAATATATCTAACAAACATATTAAGAACCACTATAAATTAATTGCATTGTTTTATCAAGTATAAACCCATTTGTGTGTTTAATTTGCTGGAACATTCCTCCATCAAGTGTTTTTCAGTTTTAACAGCAGAGTAACAACATTTAACACAGCGCGTATCACGTATGTAACAGAATACTCTCATCAAACTTGTCAAGGCAGGTTTTGTTTGGAGAGTGTTTTCTGATGAAGTTGGATGACTAGTGTTGGTGGTTAAAACAAACTTTAGTATGAGTAGTGGCACAGTATGATCACAGTATGAGAAGTGCAGACTGTCCTTCAATATAAAACTGTGTTGAGGAGTAAAGTCTGGGTCATAATGCCCGTCTTGGTGAGGTATCAGTTATACGAGGATGTAAACAGACTGAAATGTCAAAGCAGATTATAGTGCACTGATTTGACACTGTTTCTGTCTGGATCACTTCAGTACCTATAATAAACTTCTATAGACTGAAAAACATCAAGCATTTGCTTTCGCCGCTGGTAATGTGTTGCTATATTTCGTGACACTTTACTCTGTGAGTGACCTCTTCTCTCCAACATTTCCTAATTCTCTTCAGTGTCCCTTCAGTGTCATTTACATTTTATCATTTATTTTTATCATTTAGTAATTTATTTGTAATAAACACTTTAAGTGGGCTATAGAAAGTGTTATGTGTTGATTTTTTGTAAACACTCAGAACATGATTTCATTTTGTGACCTTTGTAGTCTGCATAGAAAGAATTTGTCTGCTCTACTCGTGAGCACAAGTCCACTTTTGGTGTTCTGAAAGGTAGAGACCTGCACTTCTGGGGGACCCGACGCAATAGAGTGCAGCGCGGGACAAGATTTAACGGGCGAGTGCAGGTGTGGGGCGGTAAGACACTCGAATGTGTGGGTTGTGGGAGAATAAGGCCCTGTCCCAAACAGCACACTTCATATGCATTTACAGTCTGGTGGATTTACAATGGCTGCTGCATGCATGTGTCATTTAA
The DNA here is from genome assembly GCF_019924925.1 of Ctenopharyngodon idella. Lineage (NCBI taxonomy): Eukaryota > Metazoa > Chordata > Actinopteri > Cypriniformes > Xenocyprididae > Ctenopharyngodon > Ctenopharyngodon idella. The sequence goes on from NC_067229.1 coordinate 4,444,665, forward strand.
GTCCACAAGACTGTAGGGTGTCTCATTTGTCGTTTCAGGTTTCAAAAGGGTACTCGTGAGTGTCCCTTTGTATAATTATCCTGAGCCCACACTGGCACTAGCTTCGCAGCAGACTTCTTCCCGACAGTCAAAGCAGCGTATCGTCACGAAAGTGCGAGGAAGACCGCAAGAGTTTAGGATGCCATTTGGGACAGGGCCTAAAATGATTCTCGGGGCACGAGCATAGGCAGAGTTTCTGTGTATAACACGTTTTTGCGGCGTTGAGCAATGTAGCCAATAACAGACATATCTGTTGATTTTTTGGCCAATCAGATGTGTTTAGGTTAGAACCTACTCACTGCTCAAAACGCCAGAGTTTTTGTTCAGTGCTGAATAATTATCATGCTGGCAAATCCTCTGATTATAACAAAGTGTAGATGTTATTAAAGATTCGTAGTGCAGTCAGTGGAGCTTTTTGAGATCACAATGAAATGAGATGTCAACTTTTTAGAGATTATAAAGGGAGCACTTTGCTTATCAGCATTTATGCAATGATTTGTAGCTTGTAGCTAGGAGACATGTAACTTTAAACTACAGGCATACTTAAAAAAATCTTTTTATACTTTACATTTGTTTAAAGGAGTTTAAATGAGCATTCTTGCCTATATGCTTGTTGTGTTTCACAGAGTTTTGACATGTTTTATAGACTCAGTATTGTTTCTTAATCATTTCTTAGTCAAATCCTCACCTACTCCTCCCCCTGCCCGTTCAACGGAATCTGCTCCCTGCCAGAACCATCAACATCATTCTCCTGTAGGAAAATACAGATTCACAGAATGTTTAAATGAGGTGAATTGATACTAGAGAATTAGAATTGTGTTTTTTTCCTGTTGTTTGTGGAGTTTTTCTTTTACTTAATATTAAATGTAACACTTTGTATTAAACAGCATCAAACTGTCATCTTCTATAATACAGTCATAGAAAATTGAAGTGTTACAATTTCAATATCGCATCTAAAATTCTTGAACCATTTTATTGCTGTTTTCCAATAAGACACTTGCTCTCTGAAAGAAGTTGCATTGTTTTTATATTAATTGTTAGGGAGTTATTTGTTTTTGATTGTTATGACACTGCCTCACCTGTGAACTCTGCTTTTGTTGTTAATATTGTTAAAATAAAGGATCAAATAAAGGACAGTATACATTTGTTACATCCAACATTTTGTAATTAATCATAATTATTTAAAAATTTAAAAATGTATTCATATTGCTGTTTTTTTTTTTTAAGTATTTTTGCACAGTAAACCTATACTTACATTCTGTGCTGCTGGTGTATTGTTCTTGCTGCGGCAACGGTAAATCACACCAGCAGTTACAGCTACAACCACCAGCAGAACACCAACAACAACTATTGCTGCTATAACACCTGAAGACAGATCTGAATCTGGAACAGCTGAAGACAGACAGTCATCATTACTAGAGAGTGAATCCATCCAGTAGGCTACTTAACAATATTGACTTGTACATCTTTTTACACTGATCATCAGTTATATGATATTGGTTTAACTAATAAATGGCGCCATCTGGTGTTGTTAGCAACAGCAGCTAAAATAGCATGGCAGCACTGTGAGATCAACAGGAAACAGCAGTCAGTGCACACTGGAAAACTGACTGTACACATTTTTTCATGTCAACATTAGTCAAAGTGTTATTAACCCTCTGGTGTTGTTCGGTCATTTTGGACTGGAGAAAAAATGCTACTTCATCAGAATGGTACAAACCTCTGTGACACTTGTGGCAGTCGCTATGTGATCACAAAAATAAATCATGGGCTTGATTCAAAAAAGCTAAATGGCTGTAAGAAAATAGTTGCATTCGTGTTGTTCATGGTTTTCCATAGGAAATTGTGAATGGGAAACAGGAAAAAATACGAAAATACAAAGAATCTACAAATCAGTGTACAAATCTACAAATCAGCCATGATGCAGAAAAAGTGTGCAGCAAATGAAGGGGGGACGATCTAAAATATATCAAATAGACCCCCCCCCCACAGAATTTACAAGCCTCTTTATATAGAGCTATATTGTAATCTACATTACAGGTTTTTCTTTTTAACTCCCACCAGATGGCGCTAATCTGACTTAAAAGGCCTTGTCTCAATTTTAACATGAAAAACAGTTTTAATTGAAAAAAAAATATTCCACTGGAAATATTATTGCATAAACATTTATTATCACTATAAACCTCAAAATACTAAATAAAAACAGAAAAAAAATTATTGAGCAAACATATAACCTTTATTTTACTGAAAATGAAAAGCCCGTATCAGCCAACATATCAGAAAATATCATATCAGAACATATCAGAAATTATCAGCCCATAACCCAACATGTATTGGGTTGATTTAAAAATATTGAACTGTCTTTTATTTCTCCTCAAAGGAAATGCATTGAATGGCTAAATAGTACACTCACCAGTGACAGTAAGATTGAATCTCTTCACTGTAGTGATGCTGAAGCTGCTGTTGTTGATGATGATCTGTAGTTTATAAAGTCCTTCATCTGCGGTTCTGGTGTTTGTGATGGTCAGAGATCCAGTCAGATGATCCAGCTTCAGTCTGTCTCTGAATCTCTCATCACACTGATCATCTGTACAGATCTTACTCTGATCTCCAGTGATTTCAGCAATGAGAATGTCATTAAAATACCATATAATTGAATCATTCAGGTTTTTAGCTACAACAGGATCTAAAGTGACAGATTCTCCCTCCTTCACTGTCTTTCTCTTCATTTTATCTCGTTCAGCAGCAGAAACACCTGAAACACAAACCAACAGATGCTTTAGGATCTTTTGCTGAAAACAAACAAAAACTGTAAGAACTGTGAAGATGAATGCGACTGCACAAGCCCTTCTGAAAAGAACCATTTAAACATGCTCAATACTCAAACACATTTTACATATGATTTATTATCCTAATTTAAACAGATCATCAGAGATGGAATGATTAGATGCTGTCAACTCAATCTGAGCTCAACAGCAGCTTCTAATGAAAAATAGATAAATAAATAAATAAATACAACTCTTAAAACTATAAACTGGCCAAAACTAACACTTGCACAGCAGGTTTGTTAAGACATTATAACTGTTTGTGAATTCATATACAGTCAGGTACTGCATTCATTAATGGCTCACCACGGACAGTAACATTGAAGATCTTTTCACTGTTGCTGGTCTCGCTGATGATCTGTAGTTTATATTCTCCAGAGTCTGTGTTTGTGATGTTCATGATGGTCAGAGATCCAGTCTGATGATCCAGCTTCAGTCTGTCTCTGAATCTCTCAGTACCATTTTTACACTGAACATCTGTACAGATCTTACTCTGATCTCCATTGATTTCAGCGATGCGAATGCCATTAAAAAACCATTTAATCTTTTCTTGTTGGTTTGTTTCAACACCAGTGTGTAGAGTGACTGAATCTCCCTCCATCACAGACACTGTATCAACACCAAACACACCTGAAGAAAAAACATAAACCAAAAAATATATACAATATTGCTGTAAAAATGCTAATGCAAACAAACAGCAGAAGAACATCACTGATTTACGCCGCTGACCCGGAAGAGAGACTGTAACAAATAAATGTCTTACCATGTTCGAGCAAAAAGATCACTGAGAAGACATGAATGAAAAGCTTCATTTTCACCAGGAAAATGAGTGCAAATTCTGATCCATAAAAAAGTTCTGTTCTTCTGCTTCAATGGCGACGGAGTTGTTTCAAGTTAAAGTCAAATATGCAAAACTCCCAAGGAGCGTGAGATGAAGAAGAGAAGGGGTGTGACGCTTTCTTTCGCAGGCAGGCTTTTCGCTGTGTTCTGTTTGTACAGTGCCATTAGTGCTGATGCTTATTCATAGTGTGGATTTTATTGTAAGTCTTTTTGGGAGAAACAACCCTACACTAAATAATAACCAAATGACAGCCCGGCTTATAGACCCAGCCCAAAAAATTATGCATCATAAATTTGCAGGCTACTCTGTACAAAAATATGTTGCCTCGTAAATGTAAACTTACCTGTTGACCCAGATTCCAACACTAGTATCTGTGATGATGTTTACATAAGGAATGAGGAAGAACAGAAACACAGAGAGATAGTTCATCAACAGTCACACAACAGCTTGGGCTAAGTGATCAGTCTGTCTGTCTATCTTCATTATAAGTAATTAAACCCCCGGTTTCACAGACAAGGCTTAAGCTAGTCCTAGACTAAAATGCATGTTTGAGCTGTTTTAACTGAAAGTAACTTGTATTGACATATCTTAAGATGTCAGTGCCACTGTTTTGTCTCAAGATTCACACCAGTAATGTTTTTAGTGTACGTTTATAAATGTTACTTAAATGTCCTAATTGAACTAAGGCCTAATCATGACTTTAGGTGCGTCCCAATTCGAGTACTTGTGCACTATTCTATGATGTTTTTAAGTATAAATAGTGCAAGTAGTGCGTTCACACTGAAAATTCCAAAAAGAAAAAGTACACTTTAAATACCCGGATGATGCACTAAAATAACGGAAAAAACGAAGTGTGGAATGTTGGACACTTCATGCACTCAACTGTCGCAGCTTTAATTGGAGGGGGAGAGAGTATCAGACCTTATACAATTCACGCACTACATGGATGAGTACATAGTGCATAAGTACATAGTGTATAAGTGCATAGTGTATAGTGCGTCATTTGGGACGCACCTTTAGACTAAGCCCTGTCTGTGAAACCGGGCCTATATGCTTATATCTCAAGTTTTGTATCGCATTCATTTTTGTGTGGGATTCGAATGCAATGATTTATTACAAAACAAATAATAATGATAATAATAAATATTTAGTCCAGTGTCCAACTGTGTAAAAAGCTGCAACACAGTCAGTCAAGGTGCCCAGAGAGGATGTAAACCTTAGGCCTCAGAGGAGTCACTAGGGCTGGTTGAGAGGCTAACTTGTCCAAATGTCAAAGAAATATACCCCAGAAGAAAGCAGAGATTTTTTTTAATCCTCAGGAATCTGAGTCTTTCCATTTGTGTAACAGAGACTATGTCTGAAATCCACATACAGGAAAGGGGTGAGGGTGACTTGCCGTTCTTAAGCACAAGCCTCTTAGCCACAATCTGCTGAAAGAGGTGCACTGTGAGAAAGCAAAGATGTTCTGCATCTGGTGGAAGAGGCCTGTTGTAAGCCTTACAGTACCAGTCAACAATGCTTGACAAAAAAGTGCAAAACCAGAAAGCATGAGAAGTTGTATCCTCTGCCACCTTGCACGGTCACACATTGGTGAAACAGAGGGGAAAATTTTATGCAGTTTGGTTTCAGTTTTAATGCAAGAGTTGAACAACCATGATTTGATCAGCTGGTGTCTGCTGTTTACCGAGGCCGAGCAGCCAAACACTTCTCACCAGCCAGACAAATGTTTAGGTCAAGTGTATTACTGTTTGTTTTTTGTTTTTTTTAACTTTTAATATGTGTATGTTATCAAGAGACAGTTTGACATGCATCTCTGATTTGACTGTTTTTGAAACATTATTTCATTGTAAAGCTGTTCTTTGAGGGGGCCAACTGCAAGACAGGAAGAAGCCATTGACCTACAAACTAAACCCACACGCACTCAATAGAAATTCTCACATTCAAGATGTTCATCTACTCAACAAGTCCAACCACATTTCTGAAGAAATCACCACTGCAGGTTTCAGTTTGACTCAGATGAGCTGCCAGTGTCACACATCAATGTGAGATGGCAGACTGTTTCAGCTTTATTTGTTTGTTTCCATACATGATAATTGATAAGTGAATTATAAAGACATTTCAAAATCAGTTTTAAAATAAGCTCTAAGCATGAAATTAAGGAAGATTTTAGATTTTTGTCATCATTTACTCACCCTCATGTTGTTCCAAACCTGTATTAATTCCTACATTACAGCTGACAGTAGTCAATGACATATTACTTTTTTCCTACTATGGAAGTCAATGGCTAAAATCAACTGTCTGGTTACCAATTTTCTTTCATCTTCTTTTTTGTTCAGCAGAAGAAATAAACATATTTTAGATAAAATTTAATAAACAATAAACAGTTTAGAACAACATGAGGATTATCATTTTATGGGTCAACTATCACTTTAAGAGCCAGAACAACATTTATGTTATACATAACACAATTTCAGTGAGTGTGGGTATGTGAAGGAGGGTCAAACTCTGTGGTGGGAGGATTCACATGCAACATTAATAGGTTGAATGTTATCAGCATTATCAGATCAGACTTTTCACTGAGTCGTTGAAGAAAATGTTTCACATGCTTGTTTTGTTCAGTTCTGTTTTTTTCTGTTGGTGGCGTCTGATTGGTAAGTTATATATTATTGCCTTAATAAGAGTAGCGTTCTTCACAGATGTTAAAAATCATAGAAAATGATGAAAATTGCTATAGTAGTCTCAACTAACGAATCCTCCATTGAGATACTTTCAAATCTCCATCAGTCAAATCACCATTTGTTTATATATATATATATATAATTTTTTTTTTTTTTTCAAGAATTAGGAATGCAAACACTCTCTCCAGCCATCTCTAAAAATGATAATCATGACCAACACCAAAAGTAATATAAAACTCAAATTTAATCAAAAGACATGTTTTATGTACGTATCTAAATGAAGACTTCAAATGCAAAAGCCTCTCTGTCAAAAATGAGATAATGATATTGTGCGAATGCTCTTCACACATAGTATTCGTTCATCAAATACTTTAGCTTCAAACCCGTTAAATCCCAGCCTCGGCCCATACAGAAGAAGTGATAAAAAAATTCAGAGGGGCTTAGAGGCTTTTGCATCTGAAGTCTTCAAATGTTTACATGCATAAAAATATCAATGTGTTGAAAATATCTGGATAAATTAAGCCTTTCATGTTGTAACTGACTTTGTAGCTTAATACTTATTTCGCTCTAGAGCAGATTACTTTATAGCACTATATTAGTTCACACACACCTCTCCATTGATGTATTTACCTTTAGCTTGCTTTTGTTTCTTTGCTGCTGTTGTGATCATTTTTTTTAGTTTACATTTGGAAACTACTGCTGATTTCAGGCTTTGTAGACCAGCAGAAGACGCACATTGTGTAATTACTGTCCCTGTTCATCAGGTGTGTTTGGAGATTCAGTGTCAGTGATGGAGGGAGATTCTGTCACTTTATACACTGATCTTACTGAAATACATGAAGATGAAGACATACTGTGGAATTTTGGAGCAGAAAAGTCTCAAATAGCTAAAATGAAGAAACAGAAGCAAATCTTTTTCACATACAGTGATGGTCCTGATGGGAGATTCAGAGACAGACTGAAGCTGGACGATCAAACTGGATCTCTGACCATCACAGACACCAGAACTGAACATGCTGGACTCTATGAAGTAAAGATAAGTGGAGGAACAATTACATCAAAAACATTTAGTGTTTCTGTATATGGTGAGTAAAAAGCTAATTTGTTCAGTCCATCAAATTTTCTTGGTCTGTTAAAGGAATATTTGGTACAAATTAGGCTTAATCAATAATGTACAGAAACAATCAAAATCATCAGAATCATATTTTTTTTAAAAGCAGAAATGTAAAGCTTATAGTTTTATGAAAGCACTTAACATTTATTCGGGTTTATGACATTATGATACTAAGGCAACAGAGCTGTTAAATCATGTTCACATGATTTTGTCTTGTAGCTGTACTATTGAAACAGTATTTTAGCGATTACGGATCGGCCCCATTCACTTCCATTTGAAGTGGCTCACAGAAACAGATTTTTGCATCTTTTTTTTAAACAAAAGTGGGGATGAATGGAAATTATGTTTTGTGGTAATTAATATTATGCCACAAATGCTGTAGATTGAGCTTAACTTGTACTGAAACCAGACTGTTTCAAAATAAGACACCATGAAAATGAGACTGCTGACTAGATTTACCCAGACTGTTTATTCTCTGCTGTTTCTCAGCTCGTCTGCCTGTTCCTGTCATCAGCAGTAACTCTTCACAATGTTCATCATCATCATCATCAAATTGTTCATTGTTGTGTTCAGCTGTGAATGTGAGTCATGTGACTCTCTCCTGGTACAAAGGAAACAGTTTATTGTCCAGCATCAGTGTGTCTGATCTCAGCATCAGTCTCTCTCTACCTCTGGAGGTGGAATATCAGGATAAAAACACCTACAGCTGTGTGCTGAACAATCCCATCAGCAACCAGACTCAACATCTGGACATCACTCAACTCTGTCACACATGTGCAGGTAGGTCTACGTTTGTGGTGGTATTATTTTATTTTTATTTATTGATCTTAGCTCAATAGTCTTCTGTTGTAGATCAGAGTGATACATTCACTTACATTAATGACTGTCTCTCTTTTACTCTCTTTCATCTCCTCCAGACTCTATATATGATAGAGATAGCATCTCTCTGATAGTGTTGATCTCTGCTGCTGCTGCCGGATCTCTGTTGATTGTAGTTGCATTGAGCATCTTCTGCATCTGCAGGAAGTGTAGAAAAGGTCAGGAGAGCGATCAATAATGCATATGTTGATATATTTATCTTTATTAAAGCACAAATTGTGATACAAGATTAAAAACGTTTCCATGTTAACCCAACTGTGATTATTAATACAGTCCAGAAACGAAAGGAAAACAGAATTGATTCAGCACTTTGTAAAGCACGAAAAATGGTAAGTCAGTCTGTCTGGATGACATTTGCAGATTGAAGTTTTGCTTGCAATCAGACAGTCAGTGTGCAGATGTGGGTGACCAGTCTTGGGTCTTTATTATTACCGAAAAAAAATACTGTTTGCACCTGTAAATTAATTTGCACAAATCAAAATGTATTAGCACTCAGAAACATACTGTATCTTTTTCCATGAAGAAAAAAAAAATATTATTGATAAATTATTACATTAAATGATTAGTCCATTAAAAAAAACTGCCATAATTTACTCACCCTACTCAATGCCACATAAGTTTCTTCTGCAGAATGATAAGTTTTAGTCACCATTCACTTTCACTGCATCTTTTTTTCCATACAATAACTATATACTTACTATCATTCCATACATTCTAAACTGTGTTCCCCGGAAGAAAGAGAGTTTAATCTAGAAACGGGTTTAAAAGGTAGACGAGACTGTGTTTGATGTGGTCAGGGAGCAAAAAAAACAGCATTTGTTGGTTAGGTTTTGCATGTTTTAAAGCATGGCAGCTGGTTTAATTTGGTCCTTAGTTGGTCCTTAGCTGGTTTAAGTTGGTCAAGTGCATGTCCTAAGCTGGTCCTAAGCTGATCCTAAGCAACTAGCTCCAGCTCAGGACCAGCTTATAACCAGCTCGTGACCAACTAAGGACCGGCATAAACCAGCTACCATGCTTCAAAACATTCTTTACCAGCACATGCTGTTTTTTTTTTTTTTTTTTTTTTTCAACAGAGAAGCCAGAGGAGCAGAGTCGTGATGGGCTCGTCCTTCTTTAATCACACTCTTTTATTTACCACCACACTGAACAGAGGAAAAGGAGGAACTTAAATACACAGATGTTTAACTCAAATGATGAACAGCTGTGATGATTAGCTAGTGTCCATGGTGACTGATGAGTGGCGGGAAAATAGAACAAAGAAACACATGTGATGAATGAAAAACAAACTGAATGTCCATGATAATGAAACTAAACTGAACTGAACAGACATGTGACAGCATTATATTACCTTTGCATGAAATTACAAAATAAATAAATAAAAATATACAATAAAAATATCTTTATTAAGAAAATGATCAATTATGCTCAAATCTGTCATGGAAAATATGTATAAACATTAATTAAAAAATTTAATAATCAATAAAAAAGGAATTCATACCTGTATTCTATTATGCTGTAAGCCATGGTCCAGCAGTTTGTAAAATGAAATCTTCCTTGTCTGTTCTTCTGGTCTCTCACAGTGCATTATGGGTACTCTCTAGCTATTGAGTGTACATCAGTCGTACATCCATTTTTGCCTGATGCAGTTACAGCAACACAGGCTATAGTTCTTCATCTTTGCTATTATAAGCTAAAAAGTATTTTACAGACACTTTAATAAGGTATCATTTTAAAGGTTGTTCTGCAGTTAATTTTCATTGTGGTCGCATCAGCAGATTACTGACTGAGTTTGTGTTTCCTTGCAGAAATCGAAGAAGGAGCCTGTGTATGAAAATATCCAAAAAAAACGATGATGAAATAGACCTGTTGTATCTATACGGGTCCTGACTCAAACTTTTTTGTTCACAAATTTATTCTCTAGCAGGATCTGTTTTGCTTTCACATTGTTTGATCACATCTATTTTTTTTTAAGTTATGATGTCTGAAATTTTGTTGCTCTGTATTAGTACTTTTTAGTTTAACATGGAAATTTACAAACTTTATTAAATGAACCCACTATGCTCTTTCATCTCTCTCTTCTTTTTACATAAATAAAAAATGTAATATCAAATGTGTTGTATAGTGGTGTACACTAAGTAGCCTCAATATATTCTTCTGGACATGTTGACAAATGCAGCACAAACACATCGTCGCTCTCTAGTGTCCAAGGCAGAAATTGCATTTCTACTTTTGTGCTATAAATAGATGCTGTAGTTCTTACAGAGGAAGAGCTAAAATACAAATAATAATAATAATAATAATAAGTCACCATAAGGCTAATGCCTGTTCATATTGTTTATCGGTGTGTATAGTGTTGTGACTCTCTCCTGGTACAAAGGAAACAGTTTATTGTCCAGCATCAGTGTGTCTGATCTCAGCATCAGTCTCTCTCTACCTCTGGAGGTGGAATATCAGGATAAAAACACCTACAGCTGTGTGCTGAACAATCCCATCAACAACCAGACTCAACATCTGGACATCACTCAACTCTGTCACACATGTGCAGGTACGACAAAGCTGATATATGTGATTATTTACTGACCTGATCTCTGTCTTCTGTTGTAGATCAGACCAACAGATTCACTCACATTAATGACTGTCTCTCTTTTCCTCTCCTTCATCTCCTCCAGACTCTATATATGATAGAGATAGCATCTCTCTGATAGTGTTGATCTCTGCTGGATCTGTGATAATTATAACTCTGTTTGGGATCTTCTGCATCTGCAGGAAAAATAAAAAACTGATCAAGAAAGCAAGCGTTACCTACGGCTTTTAACATGTTATAACAAATAATAATTATAGTAAAAATAATAGCACACTTAAAAAATCTACTCTATTAATGACCCATTTTATGATTTAATATAATTTAAGTAGATAACGCATTTAGTACCTAAATAATGTGAGTGGTTATTGTTTTTTGCATTGATCTACTCTGAGCAGCTCTTTATCTGTCTCACACACACAAAAACTGATTCTGTATTATATTTTATTCTGTTAGTAGTGGGTGTGTGAAAAAAGTTATAATGTCAGATTCAGTTTGGTTATTTCATTTTAAAACTGCAGAATCAGTCATATTTAATTGTGTTCAGTAACACTTCAACTTTGACAGCACTAATAAAACACATATGTTGTAAAAGATCTAGTTGAGTTTTGTGGTTTAATCTCTTCCTGTTGTTCAAGCAGTTCAGATTTGTGAAGATAAGAAAACTTCAGCTGTTCTGTTTCATCATTCAACACTCTACGAAAGAAACACACATAAATCGTTTATTACTAATTTATATTGAGTGTTTGTATCATTTCAGCGGTGAGTCAGATGTAGATCAGTGTGTGATTGTGTTTTTGTCTGTATAATGATCATCACATAGTATATTTGAACGTGCGAAATTTCATTGGATGCTGCAATTGTTGTGATATGACGTCACGGTCTACAGCGTCTTTTTTATAAACATGAATTCAACATATAACATATAGTAATGCATTCAAAATGTAAAAATATACAACCTACTCGACTTTACTGCAAAAATATAATTCTTTTAATTCAGCCAAGAGGTCATGCCGTGACGAATCAATCTTCTACTGGTATTCTACTTCTACTTCTACTATCTTCATGTGTCTAATAAAACACAAAATATATTAAAGCGTCTTTGGTGTTTTCATCGTTTCTACAAAATAAAACCGGAAATCGAGGGTAACACAGTTATGATAGGCAACGCACAGACACGGTGCTGGTTAAAACTGCTTATTTCTCTGGATTTAAACATTCTTGAAAACATCTGGGATAAGTACAAGTCAACAAAATATATAACAATGTTGTAGTGGTTTTTTGGAAATTTGTGCCTTTAATCATTGTTTTTCTGTCTCTGTGTCAAATGTTGTTTCTCATGATGTTTCTGTGGATTAAAGTTCGAAGCTGTTCAGAAACTCTACGCCTACAAACTAACACTGTCACACCTGCTCTCAATACACACTCACACACACGCTATCCACCCACCCAACAGATCAAACCACATTTAGAAAGAAAGAAAGAAAACAACAGCAGCAGGTTTCACTCAGAAGCTTGAATGAGATCATGCACAGTTTTAACTTTGTGCATTGTTTTTGTCCTTCATTACTAAAACTGAGAACTGAATAAACATACACAACAACTTTAAAATCATACAGATATGCTTTTAGCAATTTAACACACTACTTTTCAAAAACTGCTAAATGATAAAGATATAGAATATTTTCACTCATTAAGAACAGACTTAATAACAGAAGAATTATAACATTATATTCAAATGCAGCGAGTGAACAGGAGGGTCCAACTCTGTCGTGGGAGGATTCACAACAGCTTGAGTTTTTTCAGAGGATAGTTTCATGAGACCACACACTGAACCGCTGTAGAAAATGCTTCACATGTTGGTTTTGCTCTGTCTGTGCTGCTGGAGTCTGACTGGTAAGTTATAAAAGCATTTTTTATGGTTTATTTTTTCCATTTCACAGTGGCTGCTGCACACTCAAAAAGTAAAGGTACAAAAGCTGTCACTGGGGCGGCACACTTTCAAAGTGTACTTATGTGTACCATTCACAGACTAATACATACAATTTAGGTACTAATATATACCTTTAAGATATTAATATGCACCGTTTATGAATAAATATTGCATAAGGTGTACTTTTTGAAAGGGTTCGGCCCCACTGAACCTTATTTGAACCTTATTTTATGACAGTATACTGTTTAAATTAGATTTTTTTCATCTGCTGTTATGCATTAAATGAACCATGAATACAGTGAAATCCACTAACTTTAAATTCAGTGTCTGTTCAGAATTTTAAATTGAAATTTACAGATCTGGAAAGGTCATGAAGCTCATTGAGACAAATCAGAAGTCAAAACCTTCCAGTTGCTTTCAAAAATCAGGCCATTTTTATATTTGCTCAAAAATAAACTATATATACTTCTGAGAGATCTACAAAAGTTATGAAAAAGTATTTAGTTGAAATGCGCAGAGACTCTGAGATCATTAGAGACGGATTCAGTCTGTTCCATCTACTGATCTAAAGCTCTGATCAGATCACTTTAAAACAAGTTAGAGTTTAGGGATGTATTGTATCAGTAACGATTAATCTTAAATCTAGATTAAATTGAGGTTTATTTAATAATAATGCTGCACCAAACTTTATTTAAAAATTGCAGACTTACATTATAACAATCATTTTGATCCTCATTTTACTTTAAGATTTGTTTATTTATTTAGTAAATTATATAAGAATTATTTATTATTTATGTATATATTCTTTACAAATACGATATTTTCAGGCGATCCTGCAATGTTTTCTTTGCTTGAATTAATTCTCTCTCTGTAACAGTAGCGGTTTATAAAGACATTTAGCATTTTTCATATTTATTTTCTTTAGTTTAGCAAGAGCTACTGATGTCAGAGAGAAACTTTCTGGTAGTCAGTCAAAAAGTAATATTAACATTGTTGCTTTTTAATTACAATTGCGAATCTATGGTGGACAAAATGAGCCGTAGATTAAAATTTTAGTAACAGGTTAGAATTATAATCCCAGATTTGTTAATCTGTGTTGGATTTCTGATGTTAATAAATGAAAAACAGGGGAGGGGGGTCTGTGTGTATGTCTCACCTTTCTTTTTGTCTTGTGTCTGTGCTGCTGTTCTTCAATTCTGTAAACTGTCAGAAGCTTTAACCTGTATAAAATGTGTTTGTTCATCAGGTGTGTTTGGTGATTCAGTGTCAGTGATGGAGGGAGATTCTGTCACTTTATACACTGATCCTACTGAAATACATGAAGATGACTACATACTGTGGACATTTGGAGCTGAAAACTCTCTCATAGCTAAAATAAAGAAAAAGAATCAAACCTTCAACACATATAATGGTACTGATGAGAGATTCAGAGACAGACTGAAGCTGGACGATCAAACTGGATCTCTGACCATCACAAACATCACAACTGAACATACTGGAGTTTATAAACTACAGATAATTGGAGTGAAACAATCATCAAAAACATTCAGTGTTTCTGTCTATGGTGAGTAGAGATCATCTGTCCAAACGTTCACATATTCTTGTTTTATTTTACTGGAACTATTTTAATTTTAAAATGATTTACGATTTTAGTGTGTGAGATGACAAACAGGAATTTACAGGATTAAAGAGTATTATTTTACAATTAATTACTGTAATCAGAAATGTACTGTGACATCAAAGCACGATGGATCATTTTCTTACAAATGACTGTGAATCCACAGCAGAACAATGCTCTTGATTCACTGTGAATTCACATTATAAAGTTATCTTTAACCATGAAACTGTAAGAAATTATGCTGTTTACCAAACTCTAAAATCTTTAGTATGAATATAAAGATTTGTTTTAGCATTAAGCATGAAAATGTACCAATAACTTATCTCATATTCATAACTGTCTGTAGATGCATCTTTCACAGTAGTGAAGAAACAAGCATTTTTATTAGATCAGTTTGTATTCGTCTATTTCTCTGATGTCTTTCAGCTCGTCTGCCTGTTCCTGTCATCAGCAGTAACTCTTCACAATGTTCTTCTTCATCATTATCTTCAAATTGTTCATTGGTGTGTTCAGCTGTGAATGTGAGTCATGTGACTCTCTCCTGGTACAAAGGAAACAGTTTATTGTCCAGCATCAGTGTGTCTGATCTCAGCATCAGTCTCTCTCTACCTCTGGAGGTGGAATATCAGGATAACAACACCTACAGCTGTGTGCTGAACAATCCCATCAGCAACCAGACTCAACATCTGGACATCACTCAACTCTGTCACACATGTGCAGGTACAACAGCGCTGATATAATGATCTCTGTCTTCTGTTGTAGATCAAACTGACAGATTCACTTACATTAATGACTGTCTCTCTTTTCCTCTCCTTCAGTTCCTCCAGTCTCAGTGTCTCTGATAGTGTTGATCTCTGCTGGATCTCTGTTGATTATATCTCTGTTCGGGATCTTCTGCATCTGCGGAAAATGTAGAAAAACAGACCAACTAGGCAAGTGTTACTGCTTTTTACCAAATAATACAAATAAATAATAATAATAATTGTTATTATAGAACACATTAATAATCTATAGTAAATACATGATTCAGGTTATATTATAATGTAATATAATTCAAGTAATGCCATTTAGTTCCTAAATAATGTGTGTGGTTGTTGGTTTTTGGTCTTTTCTTGTCTCACACACAAAAACTTCAGTATAATGATTTAGTATTTACTGTTTTACTCTGCTAGTAGTGAGTAAGAAAAAAGTAATAATGCCATATTAAATTTGTTAATGCCACTTTTTAAAACTACAGCATCAAATATATTTAACTGTGTGCAGTAACACTTCAACTTTGACAGAGCTAATAATAATGTTTTGTGGTTTAATCTCTTCCTGTTGTTCAAACAGTTCAGATTTGTGAAGATGAGAAAACTTCAGCCGTTCTGTTTCATCATTCAACGCTCTACGAAAGAAACATACATAAATCAGTAAGATTTATTTACAAGAAAAATCACAATAAAGACATAATATTACAAAAGTTTCTATTTCAGATAAATGCTGTTCATTTGAACTTTCTATTCATCAAAGAACCCTAAAAAATGTACAAAAAATGTACTGTTTTCAACATTGATAATAATCAGAAATCTTTGTTGAGCAGCAAATCATCATATCAGAATGATTTCTGAAGGATCATGTGACACTGAAGACTGGAGGAATGATGCTGAAAATTCAGCTTTGATCACAGGAATAAATAATATTTTACAATATATTCACATAGAAAACAGGTATTTTAAATAGTAAAAAAAATACAATATTATTGTTTTTGTGTGTCTTTGAGCAAATAAACGCAGCCTTGGTGAGTAGAAAAGGCTTGTTTTAAAAACATTAAAAATTTTGCCATTCTAAAACTTATGGTAGCGTAGAGTATATGGTAGTGTATATAAAACTTGTGGTAGATTTTATTTTATTTATACAGTAATTATTGAAATCTGAATTGTTTAAGAGATCTACAGTAAATCTGATTGTTATTGTTTTGAATAAGCGACCTCTAGTGACAAAACTTGCATACTGTACCTTTAAGTCTGCACAGTTCATGCTAATATTACTAGTTTAATATTTGATCATATTTTTTTGCAAAAACCACTGAATGTTTTTTCCATTTAAAATATTTGACTATCTCTTGTGTGATGTTTTAACAGAGAGCTGAAGAGTACAGTCACGTGGAGTATGTCTGTCAGCATGAGAAGATGATTCAGTCTTTACCAGATCCATCTGTGACCATTTTATAGTAAACTCCTGCAGTCTATAGTATTAATATTGAGATTGATATTAAGATCATCTCAAGACCTTGTTTTTGTCTTTTTAATATATTCATTGTATAAATTTAGTCATTTTAAGAATAAATCAATGTATGATTCACTGTTGTAATATTTGTGACATCATGCATTTGTTTGATGGTTAAAAAATTTCTTTAGTTTTCATCAGTTTTGGTGTGTAAAAAAAGGGAGAAACGCTGCTAACAGACAATTTTTTCAGTATTAACAGCACTGTTATCCAAAACTGAGTAACAACACATTTTGTCCAAGGCTGTGATCTGTTCTGTGACAAGTGGGACTGGTTCATGAAACAAATACTTCAAAATTCAATAAAAAGTGCTATCTTCTTGATGCAAAAACTGATCCAATGAGATCCAGGTAGTCCAGCAATGATTATGTCAGAGATCAAATTTGAATAAGGAATAACAAATTTAGTAAGTAAAAATGTAAAATTATAGAGACAAACAAATTAATCAAGTAAATAATAGTTTATAAGAAAATCCAAAGTATTGTATAACAGATGAAGAGTGAAGATCAGAGCATAGAGAAAGGAAGAACGAAAGAAGATCTCCGCAGAATGAAAGGAGAAGAGGTAGAAGGAGAAGCAAAATGCATTAAGTAGAAAGGAAGTGAAGAGCAAAATAAGAGCAACGACTGCAGGAAACGTACTTACACCCCCTTAAACTTATGTTTTGGTATAATAAGAAAAGGTCAAACAGACTTATATCATATGTCATAGTTAACGGCTAGGTCAGAGTGACTGGTCAAATGTCAAAAGATAGATGAGATTAGATACAGAAGGTCTTGTTTTGACACCTTTAAGAGATCTTGCATTATTCAAAGGTACATCAAGTTCAAATGAGCAACAAATTCTGAAAACTTCATTGCTTCTGCAGTTTTTGGAAGGCATCCAATATAGCCACAAATGTGCCAATATAACTTGTCCCGCTGAAACACTTGAAGAACAATTGAATATAGCAAGCATACTCTTAAAGATAAAAGAAGATACAATGAAGAATAACCATAAATGAGCACAATAAAGAGTAAATACTTGAAAATATGATGAGGATTAATATATGGAGTAGGAGTACCTGAATATATGAAATCAAAGATAATGTGATAATCATAAGCCATAAATGATTAACATGAAATCTGAATAAAAATGTATAAATATTGACCATTTTGGATCCACCACTTCTCAATCGCAGTTTTTACTTAGTTTGGTCTTTGTTGTGGTGAAGCTTGACCAAAGAGAAGCTAAGAGGCCAACTCTGATGCTTTTTTGGTAACAGCCACTAGGAGGCGCTTCGGTAGAGCGGCCGCCATTTTGGGGTGAAATGCCAAATGAACAACAGATACACATGACAAAATGACATTAATATAAGACAACACTGCAAAAACAGTTTACTATCAAGTTATATTCCTTGTACTATATATATATATATTTGTCCATTTTTCTGATGCATGTCCCTAATTTCATATATTGGTATTAATTCAGTAATTCGAAGAATTTTAACCCAAACTGACATTGTTTCTAGAGAGCAAAGGTGTTGTGAAAAAAAGTGGTAAACTTAAAGTCTGTAAAATAAACTGTTAAAAGAATTTGATGATCACTAGTCTAGTGATTTACATATGAAAAACACATAGTCCATATTAAAAGCCTCCACAAAAGTGTCACTGGTGAAACATAACACTGGTAGGTCTACAACACTACAGCTGAATAGTTACAAATGTAGAAACAATCAATTTTCCTCTACATAATGGTGTAGTTGAATCTAACAGCAGGGGTTAATTCAATTGAAAAAGTGCTAGTGAGCGCCATCTAGTGTTTAAAATAAGACTTCACTTCTTTTGGAATATTAAAGTGTTAGTTCACCCAAAAATGAAAATTCTGTCATTAATTACTCACCCTTGTGCCGTTTTACACCCGTAAGACCTTCGTTGATCTTCGGAACGCAAATTGAGATATTTTTGTTTAAATCCGATGGCTCCATGAGGCCTACATAGGGAGCAATGGCATTTCCTCTCTCAAGATCCATAAAGGTACTAAAAACATATTTAAATCAGTTCATGTGAGTACAGTGGTTCAATATTAATATTATAAAGCGACGAGAATATTTTTGGTGTGCCAAAAAAAACAAAATAATGAATTATTTAGTGATGGCCGATTTCAAAACACTGCTTCAGGAAGATTCGGAGCGTAATGAATAAAATGAGTTTTTAAAATATTACAACATTTTCCATGTTTTATAGCGGTTGTACCGAATGACCTGATGTTTTGGGACATGCGTATGAGCAAGTGAAAACATGAATTTTTCAAGTAGTTAAGAGAGAGTTAGTTACTTTGCTTCACAACCATGTGGTCCTTTGCAGGTGTCTGAATGATGTCACATCCTGTCACATGATATTGAACGCATGACTTGATCCAAAACGGTCCCTTTATATTGGTTACTCTGAATGACATCAATGAAATTCATTTTTCCGGATATTCTCTCTCATAGCAAAGCAACGACTTCTACACATAATTTTAATACCATTTCGCACTATGTTAATATATGATGTTATAAAATCATGCCAGAATAAAAAATACATACATTTATTACATTTTAAGATATTTTAATCACTAATGAAATGGCTGTATTGGCCTTTGGACGGTTAAACCGAATGACCTTTTGACACTTCAAAATCTTTTAAAATACCTTTATATGTAGCAAAATATAATTAAAACCTTTTGGATTCAATAAAAGAGATCTTGTTGCACTACCTTACATACTTTGGATGTCATATCTTTGTTCTTTATTATTATTAAGGCCTTTGGACAAAAACTGACCTGTCATGTCATTGACCCATATATTAACTTAAAAAACAAAATAATAATAATAACTTTCAGATTAAACTT
Source organism: Ctenopharyngodon idella (assembly GCF_019924925.1). Taxonomy (NCBI): domain Eukaryota; kingdom Metazoa; phylum Chordata; class Actinopteri; order Cypriniformes; family Xenocyprididae; genus Ctenopharyngodon; species Ctenopharyngodon idella. The sequence continues at coordinate 4,464,312 of NC_067229.1, forward strand.
GTGAATGTCAGTGTTAAATATGATGATTGTGTTTCTGTCTCTGTGTCAAATGCAGTTTCTCATGTTTCAGTTCAAAGAATCAGGAAGAAACTCATCACCTACAACCCGAACACAGTCACACCTGATCTGAATACACTATCTCTTCAAGATGTTCGTCCAGCTCAAACCACATTTCTGAAGAAAAACCACCGCAGCAGGTTTCAGTTTGACTGAACGACACTAAAACTAGCACAGAGAGATCAGACACGATTTGAACTTTGTACTTTTTTTTCAAAGACTAAAACTGAGAACTGAATAAATATACACAATTTTAAAATCACAATGGTTTATTTACATATGTGACTTGAAGGAAACCAAAAGTAATCAGATTACATTACTTTCATATTGTGGTGCTTGGATTACGTCACTGGATACTTTTTTAAGTAAGTGTGCAAATGCAGCGAGTGAACAGGAGGGTCAAACTCTTGTGGGAGGATTCACACCAGCTTGAATGATTTCAGCAGATAGTTTTATTAAAGCAGATGCTGAACGAATGAAGAAAATGCTTCACATGTTTGTTTTGTTCTGTTTGTACTGGATGAGCCTGACTGGTAAGTTAAAATATTTTTCCATTTTAGCGCAATACAGTAACTGCAGTCACAAAAAAAAAAAAAAAAAAAGGTCCAAAACCTGTCACCGGGGCAGCACACTTTCTAATAGTACTATATGAATTTAGGTACTAATACGTACACTTTAAATATTAATATACCTTAATTAATATACCTTCAAGTACTAATATGCACCTTTAAGGGTAAATAAGGTACCCAATAGCACCTTTTGAAACTGCTCCCATTTTTACCTTATTTTCTGATGAATCATGAATATTGTGAAATCCACTAACTTTAAATTCAGTCTCTCTTTAGATTTTTTAATTGAAATTTCCAGGTCTGGAAATCAATGGAAATCTCTACAGTGAATGTAAATGTTTCTGTTTTTGCTCTGCATTGAGGCTTAGAAAGTCAAAACCATTAAGTTGTTTTAAAATATCAGGCCATTTTTATATTCTTTAAAAAAAAAATACATATGCTTTTGCAGTAATCACAAACATCTATAAAAGTTATGGAAATGTATTAGTCAAAATGCGCATAAACCCTGAATCTGCCTAATTCAGTCTTCAGTAGAAATGTCTTTTTTATTTATTGAAAATATCCAACACAATAAGACTTGTACTTTCAATCACAAAGTATTTGTTAACTATGTAATTTTAAACACTACAGCAGATAACTTTAAAACAAATATTTTATATATTCTTTACACATAAGAAACATTTACATTAAGTGCTGCTGCAATGTTACATTAATATTATCTCTCTGTAACAGTAGCAGTTTATAAAGACAGTTGATATTTTACACATTTATCTCATTTATCTCCTTTATTACACATTTAGCTGCTTTTCCGGCTCTTCTGGAAATTTTCCGGTTGTCAGTCAAAAAGGAAATTTAATATTAACATTATTGATGTTTAATTACAATTGTAAATCCATGGTGGCCAAAATGAATCATAGATGAGACTTATAATTAATCAAAAGTAAGAATTATAACCCCTGATATGTTGATTTGTGCTTAAAATGAAGTGATGCAACCAGATCTAAGTGTTTGTCTGTTCATATATCTCAACTTTCATTTAGTTTGTGTTTCTGTTGCTATTCTGGATGTTCTCAACTTCACATGTAAACACAATCTACAGCTGATTTCAGGCTTTGTAAACCATCAGATGTATTAATCTGTGTAAAATCTGTTCTCCAGGTGTGTTTGCTGCTGAAACAAATAAAATACTGTCAGTAATGGAGGGAGATTCTGTCACTTTATACATTGATGATACTGAAATACAGAAAGGCGACAATATACTGTGGAAATATGGAGCTGAAAAGCATGTTATAGCTGAAATCAGTAGAAATTATGGATTGTTCATCACATATAACGGCACTGATGGGAGATTCAGAGACAGACTGAAGCTAGACGATCAAACTGGATCTCTGACCATCACAAACACCAGAGCTGAACATGCTGGAGTTTATCAACTAGAGATAAGGGGAGTGGATCTGACATCAAAAACATTCAATGTTTCTGTCTATGGTGAGTAGAGATCATAAATTAATTTTAAAGTAATTTAAGATTTTGGTACAGATGACAAACACTCACAAACGGTCATTATATAACAGTCCACTGGACCAAATGTATGCTGGATCATTTTCTTTCAAATGACCATTAATCAACAGCAGAACACTGCTAATATTACAGTAGTTAACTGCTCTTGTTTTATAATAATAATAATAAACTTTATTTTCTATGGCGCCTTTAAAAAGTAGCATCTCAAAGCGCTTCACAAAAAGATTAAACAAAACATACAATTATACAGGCAATACTTTAAAATAACTGAGGAACGTCCACGGGGCTCATGCTGAGTTGGTGATTATACAGCACAACGATACCCCACCTCTACCAGAGGATCGCGGGAGATCAAATGATCCATATCCAGCAGGAGTAAGTTCATTAAAGAGAAGACCATCGGACTCTTTGTGCTAGGTTTCCATTAAACACACAAGGTCCAATTTTTCTTCTGTAATAATGTCAGATAACATCACAGCCTCGTTATTGACAAAGAGCGCGTTGAAAAGTGCTGATTTCAACATACGAGGAGCAGCTGATGAAACCGGAGGAACCCCCACTTGCTTTAGAGCCGATAGGTTGTTAAAATTAATCTGTGAAGAGAACGGGGCACCAAAGGCAACTTGCCAATTCTGGTGCCAATCGAGCTGCACGGCGTTGAACAGTGAGCACAGGTCCCACTAGAGGACGTCAGGCCCTCATGCCACCCTCATGAAGTCCATTTCTGACTGTTTGGTCAGAAATGTGTACACCAGTATCCTGCTTGAGGTCATTTTGTAGGGCTCTGGCAGTGCTCCTCCTGTTCCTCCTCACACAAAGGAGCAGATACCGGTCCTGCTGCTGGGTTATTGCCCTTCTACGTCCCTGTCCAGCTCTCCTCGTGTAACGGTCTGTCTCCTGGTATCTCCTCTATGCTGTTGAAACTGTGCTGAGAGACACAGCAAACCTGTTTGCGACGGCACGTATGGATGTGCCATCCTGGAGGAGCGGGACTGCCTGTGCAACCTGATTGTGTTGCAGGTACTGCCTCATGCTACAGACAGTGACAAGGACCCTAACAAAACACAAAACTAAAGACAAATCAGTGAGGAAGAACAAGGAGAGAACAGTTGTCTATGGCCTCCACCTGCAAAATCATTCCCTTTTTGTGGGTTGTCTTGCTGTTGCATCTCCTATTCTCACTTTCATTTGCACCAAAGCAGGTGAAACTTATGTTAAACCGGTCAGCAAGGTAGCCAAGGCACACATAGATAGTAAAACATGCAGTCCCATTATATACTGTAATTTTACAGCAACTCAGTGCATTAAACCAAGCATTTTTTTTATGATTTATCTGTATTCCTTTTATTTTCTGATGTCTTTCAGCTCGTCTGCCTGTTCCTGTCATCAGCAGTAACTCTTCACAATGTTCTTCATCATCAAATTGTTCATTGGTGTGTTCAGCTGTGAATGTGAGTCATGTGACTCTCTCCTGGTACAAAGGAAACAGTTTATTGTCCAGCATCAGTGCGTCTGATCTCAGCATTAGTCTCTCTCTACCTCTGGAGGTGGAATATCAGGATAAAAACACCTACAGCTGTGTGCTGAACAATTCATTCACTAACCAAACAAGACATCTGGACATCACTCAACATCACACATGTGCAGGTACGACAGAGCTGATATATGTGATTATTTACTGACCTGATCTCTGTCTTCTGTTCTAGATCAGACTGATTCAACCACATTAATGACTCTTTTCCTCTCTCCTTCAGTTCCTCCAGTCTCAGTCTCTCTGATAGTGTTGATCTCTGCTGGATCTCTGTTGATTATAACTCTGTTCAGGATCTTCTGTATCTGCGGAAAATGTAGAAAAACAGACCAACCAGGCAAGTGTTATTGCTTTTAACCATATAATACAAATAAATAATAATAATAATAATTATTATTATTATTATTTTTATAGAACACGTTAATAATCTACAGTAAATGCATGAATCAGTTGATAGGTTATATTATAATGTAACATAATTCATGTAGGTAATGCCATTTAGTTCCTAACTAATGTGTGTGGTTGTTGGTTTTTGGTCTTTTCTCGTCTCACACACAAAATCAGATTTAGTATTTACTGTTTTACTCTGCTAGTAGTGAGTAAGAAAAAAAGTAATAATGCCATATTAAATTTGTTAATGCCACTTTTTCAAACTACAGCATCAAATATATTTAACTGTGTGCAGTAACACTTCAACTTTGACAGCGCTAATAATAATGTTTTGTGGTTTAATCTCTTCCTGTTGTTCAAACAGTTCAGATTTGTGAAGATGAGAAAACTTCAGCCGTTCTGTTTCATAATCCAATGCTCTACGAAAGAAACACACATAAATTGGTGAGATTTATAAGAAAAATCACAATAAAGACATAATATTACCAAAGTTTCTATTTCAGATAAATGCTGTTCATTTGAACTTTCTATTCATCAAAGAACCCTAAAAAATGTACAAAAAAATTACTGTTTTCAACATTGATAATAATCAGAAATCTTTGTTGAGCATCAAATCATCATATCAGAATGATTTCTGAAGGATCATGCGACACTGAAGACTGGAGGAATGATGCTGAAAATTCAGCTTTGATCACAGAAATAAATTATATTTTACAATATATTCACATAGAAAACAGGTATTTTAAATAGTAAAAAAAATACAATATTATTGTTTTTGTGTGTCTTTGAGCAAATAAACGCAGCCTTGGTGAGTAGAAAAGGCTTGTTTTAAAAACATTAAAAATTTTGCCATTCTAAAACTTATGGTAGCGTAGAGTATATGGTAGTGTATATAAAACTTGCGGTAGATTTTATTTTATTTATGCAGTAATTACTGAAATCTGAATTTAAAACTTGACTCTTCTGTAGTTACATCGTGACCAACGGTCTTAGTACACGATGTAACTACAGAAGAGTCGAGTTTTAAATAGGAAAAATATTGAAACTCTTTGGTCATTTTTTTAACGATATGCTAACGGTCTAATCAGATTCAATGAACTATGCTAAGCTATGCTAAAAGTGGTTCCGCCAGACCCGGAGATTGGCTGAATGGATTCGAAAACCGTAAAACTCAACTGTTTAACTCTAGGGGAGTTGGAAAATGAGCCTATTTTCAAAAAAAGTGGAGTGTTCCTTTAAGAGATCTACAGTAAATCTGATTGTTATTGTTTTGAATAAGCGACCTCTAGTTACAAAACTTGCATACTGTACCTTTAAGTCTGCACAGTTCATGCTAATATTACTAGTTTAATAATTGATCATATTTTTTTCCGAAAACCACTGAATGTTTTTTCCATTTAAAATATTTGACTATCTCTTGTGTGTTTTAACAGAGAGCTGAAGAGTACAGTCGTGTGGAGTATATGTCTGTCAGCATGAGAAGATGATTCAGTCTTTACCAGATCCATCTGTGATCATTTTATAGTAAACTCCTGCAGTCTATAGTATTAATATTGAGATTGATATTAAGATCATCTCAAGACCTTGTTTTTGTTATTTTTAAAATATATCCAATGTATAAATTTGGTCATTTTAAGAATAAGTCAATGTGTATTCCCTGTTGTAATATTTGTAACATCATGCAATTGTTTGATGGTTATAGATTTCTTTCGTTTTCATCAGTTTTGATGAGTAAAAAAAGGGAGAAACGCTGCTAACAGACGTATTTTTTTTCAGTATTATAACAGCGCTGTTATAACTGAGTAACAACACATTTTGTTCCAAGGCTGTGATCTATTCTGTGACAAATGGGATTGGTTCATGAAACAAATCCTTCAAAATTCAATAAAAAGTGCTATCTTCTCAATCACATTTCTTACTTAGTTTGGTCTGTTGGGGTGAAGCTTGACCAAAGAGAAGCCAAGATGCTGATGCTTTTTTGGGTAACAGCCACCAGGTGGTGCTTCGGTAGCGCGGTCGCCATTTTGGTGTGAAAATGCCAAATGGACCACAGCACAGATACACAGAAACAGACAGAATGACAACGAAAGATAGGCTAAGTCACCCAAAATCGGCGAATCTCACAGCCAGATCAGAAGCGCAATAGAAAATTTCTCAAATTAAGTCATCAGTAAATTTTTCATGACATCTACAGTAAATGTTGTATTGTCTTGTGTTTTATGTTATCAGTTGTGGAATCCAACCATTAAAGGGGTAGTTCACCCAAAAATGAAAATTATCCCATTATTTACTCACCCTCAAGCCATCCTATGTGTATATGACCATCTTCTTTCAGATGAACACAATCGGAGATATATTTAAAAATATTCTTAGTCCCCCAAGGTTTATAATGGTTGTGAATGGGGGGCCAAATTCTGAAGACAGAAGAAATACATCCATCAATAAAAAAATGAATCCATACGACTCCAGAGGGATAATAAAGGCCTTTTGAAGCAAAGGGATGCGCTTTTGTAAGAAAAATATCCATATTTAAAACTTTATAAATTCAAATAACGAGCTTCTGGCGGATGACCGTACGCATACTGCGCACTTCAATTTGGGCGGAAGAGAAACCTTTGACCTGACATGATGACGCAATGATGAACACGGAGGAGCAGAGGAGAAAGCAAAACAAAACACTAGTCACGAATTAGAAGTTTAAAACAAGAAATTTTAAAGAGAAATGTCAGAGGATTTCGATATAAGAGGAGCTTGGTTTGTTGCCCAGCCGTATTTGTTTGAACCGCGAGAGGCGTCTAAGCTTTCACTACTCCTACATTCTGCGTCATACATCGCGTCATTTGGCGCAAGGCGACTTGCGCATTCTGTTTGAATATATAATGTTTTAAATATGGATATTTTTCATACAAAAACACATTCCTTCGCTTCAAAAGGCCTTTATTCTCCCTCTGGAGTCGTATGGATTCATTTTTTTTTTTATGGATGGATGCATTTTTTCTGTCTTCAGAATTTGGCCCCCCATTCACAACCATTATAAACTTTGGAGGACTAAGAATATTTTTAAATATATCTTGGATTGTGTTCGTCTGAAAGAAGATCATATACACATAGGATGGCTTGAGGGTGAGTAAATCTTGGAATAATTTTCATTTTTGGGTGAACTGTCCCTTTAAGCACAGAGTTGAGGTAGTTTCAGCCTACTTTATTATTTCTATAAACTTAAATTATAGCTTTACACATTTACAATTACTATTACTAGTTACTATTACTCCGGTCTGAAATATAGGCCTATATTGTACGTTTTAATCCCCTGGATCACGCTACAAAAATGATCTTATAGAACATGATGCATTGCTGTGTCTGTTATCCCATAATTGCCACTTTTGGACACAATGGCTGTTTTTTTTTCTCCATAGTCTTGCTTTAACGGACATTTATATAAGACAACACTGCAAAAACAGTTTACTGTCAAGTTATATTCCTGTTATTTATTTATTTATTGTCATTTTTTCTGATGCATGTCCCTAATTTCATATATTGGTATTAATTCAGTGTTTATAATGCTAATACTTGAACTTCAAAGAATTTCAACCCAAACTGACATGGTTTCTAGAGAGCAAACGTTTTGTGAAAAAAAGTGGTAGACTTAAAGTCTGTAAAATAAACTTTTAGAAGAATTTTATGATCATTAGTCTAGATCACAAGCCTCCAATAAAAGTGTCACTGGTGAAACATAACACTGGTAGGCCTATAACACTACAACTGAATAGTTACAAATGTGAAACAGCATTCAATTTTCCTCTACATAATGGTGGTTAAATCTAACAGCAGGGGTTAATTTAAAGGTTCCATGGCATGAAAAATTCACTTTATGAGGTTTGTTAACATTAATATGAGTTCCCTTAGCCTGCCTATGGTGGCTAGAAAAGGCGATAGGTGTAAACCGAGCCCTGGGTATCCTGCTTCCGAATGACGATATTTTCAAACAATGCTAACAGGCTGATAGCTAGCTAGCTAGTTAGATTGCTAGCTAGCTAGCAAATGACAATCAAACATTTTATATTTAGTACAAGTTTTTAAAATATTGCAACATTTTCCATGTTTTATAGCGGTTGTACCGAATGACCTGATGTTTTGGGACATGGGTATGAGCAAGTGAAAATGAATTTTTCAAATAGTTAAGAGAGAGTTAGTTACTTTGCTTCACGACCACGTGGTCCTTTGCAGGTATCTGAATGATGTCACATCCGGTCACATGATATTGAACGCATGACTTGATCCAAAATGGTCCCTTTATATTGGTTACTCCGAATGACATCAATGAAATTCATTTTTCCGGATATTCTCTCTCATAACAAAGAAACGACTTCTACACATAATTTTAATACCCTTTCGCACTATGTTAATATATGATGTTATAAAATCATGCCAGAATAAAAAATATATACATTTATTACATTTTAAGATATTTTAATCACTAATGAAATGGCTGTATTGGCCTTTGGACGGTTAAACCGAATGACCTTTTGACACTTCAAAATCTTTAAAATACCTTTTATATGTAGCAAAATATAATTAAAACCTTTTGGATTCAATAAAAGAGATCTTGTTGCACTACCTTACATACTTTGGATGTCATATCTTTGTTTTTTATTATTTTTAAGGCCTTTGGACAAAAACTGACCTGTCACGTCATTGACCCATATATTAACTTAAAAAACAAAATAATAATAATAACAACTTTCAGATTAAACTTGTGAATGTCAGTGTTAAATATGATGATTGTGTTTCTGTCTCTGTGTCAAATGCAGTTTCTCATGTTTCAGTTCAAAGAAGCAGGAAGAAACTCATCACCTACAAACGAACACTGTCACACCTGATCTGAATACACTATCTCTTCAAGATGTTCGTCCAGCTCAAACCACATTTCTGAAGAAAAACCACCGCAGCAGGTTTCAGTTTGACTGAACGACACTAAAACTAGCACAGAGAGATCAGACACGATTTGAACTTTGTACTTTTTTTCAGACTAAAATTGAGAACTGAATAAATATACACAATTTTAAAATCACAATGGTTTATTTACATATGTGACTTGAAGGAAACCAAAAGTAATCAGATTACATTACTTTCATATTGTGGTGCTTGGATTACGTTACTGGATACTTTTTTAAGTAAGTGTGCAAATGCAGCGAGTGAACAGGAGGGTCAAATTCTTGTGGGAGGATTCATATACGCTTGAATGATTTCAGCAGATAGTTTTATTAAAGCAGATGCTGAACGAATGAAGAAAATGCTTCACATGTTTGTTTTGTTCTGTTTGTATTGGATGAGTCTGACTGGTAAGTTAAAATTTTTTTATGGTTTAATTTTTTTTCCATTTTAGAGCAATACAGTAACTGTCACAAAAAAAAGGTACAAAAGCTGTCACCGGGGCGGCACACTTTCAAATAGTGCTATATGAATTTAGGTACTAATACGTACACTTTAGATATTAATATACCTTCAAGTACTAATATGCACCTTTAAGGGTAAATAAGGTACCCAATAGCACCTTTTGAAACTGCTCCCATTTTTACCTTATTTTCTGATGAATCATGAATATTGTGAAATCCACTGACTTTAAATTCAGTCTCTCTTCAGATTTTTTAATTAAAAAATTTCCAGGTCTGGAAATCAATGGAAATCTCTACAGTGAATGTAAATGTTTCTGTTTTTGCTCTGCATTGAGGCTCAGAAAGTCAAAACCTTTAAGTTGTTTTAAAATATCAGGCCATTTTTATATTCTTTAAAAAAAAAAAATACATATGCTTTTGCAGTAATCACAAACATCTATAAAAGTTATGGAAATGTATTAGTCAAAATGTGCATAAACCCTGAATCTGCCTAATTCAGTCTTCAGTAGAAATGTCTTTTTTATTTATTGAAAATATCCAACACAATAAGACTTGTACTTTCAATCACAAAGTATTTGTTAACTATGTAATTTTAAACACTACAGCAGGTAACTTTAAAACAAATATTTTATATGTTCTTTACACATAAGAAACATTTACATTAAGTGCTGCTGCAATGTTACATTAATGTTATCTCTCTGTAACAGTAGCAGTTTATAAAGACAGTTGATATTTTACACATTTATCTTATTTATCTCCTTTATTTATTACACATTTAGCTGCTTTTCCGGCTCTTCCGGAAATTTTCCGGTACTCAGTCAAAAAGGAAATTTAATATTAACATTATTGATGTTTAATTACAATTGTAAACCCATGGTGGCCAAAATGAATCATAGATGAGACTTATAATTAATCAAAAGTAAGAATTATAACCCCTGATATGTTGATTTGTGCTTAAAATGAAGTGATGCAACCAGATCTAAGTGTTTGTCTGTTCATATATCTCAACTTTCATTTAGTTTGTGTTTCTGTTGCTATTCTGGATGTTCTCAACTTCACATGTAAACACAATCTACAGCTGATTTCAGGCTTTGTAAACCATCAGATGTATTAATCTGTGTAAAATCTGTTCTTCAGGTGTGTTTGCTGCTGAAACAACTGAAACACAGTCAGTGCCAGTGATGGAGGGAGATTCTGTCACTTTACACATTGATGCTGCTGAAATACAGAAAGGCGACAATATACTGTGGAAATATGGAGCTGAAAAGCATGTTATAGCTGAAATCAGTAGAAATTATAAATTGTTCTACACATATAATGGTCCTGATGGGAGATTCAGAGACAGACTGAAGCTGGACAATCAAACTGGATCTCTGACCATCACAAACACCAGAGCTGAACATGCTGGAGTTTATCAACTAGAGATAAGGGGAGTGGATCTGACATCAAAAACATTCAATATTTCTGTCTATGGTGAGTAGAGATCATAAATTAATTTTAAAGTAATTTAAGATTTTGGTACAGATGACAAACACTCACAAACGGTCATTATATAACAGTCCACTGGACCAAATGTATGCTGGATCATTTTCTTTCAAATGACCATTAATCAACAGCAGAACACTGCTAATATTACAGTAGTTAACTGCTCTTGTTTTATAATAATAATAATAAACTTTATTTTCTATGGCACCTTTAAAAAGTAGCATCTCAAAGTGCTTCACAAAAAGATTAAACAAAACATACAATTATACAGGCAATACTTTAAAATAACTGAGGAACGTCCACGGGGCTCATGCTGAGTTGGTGATTATACAGCACAACGATACCCCACCTCTACCAGAGGATCGCGGGAGATCAAATGATCCATATCCAGCAGGAGTAAGTTCATTAAAGAGAAGACCATCGGACTCTTTGTGCTAGGTTTCCATTAAACACACAAGGTCCAATTTTTCTTCTGTAATAATGTCAGATAACATCACAGCCTCGTTATTGACAAAGAGCGCATTGAAAAGTGCTGATTTCAACATACGAGGAGCAGCTGATGAAACCGGAGGAACCCCCACTTGCTTTAGAGCCGATAGGTTGTTAAAATTAATCTGCGAAGAGAACGGGGCACCAAAGGCAACTTGCCAATTCTGGTGCCAATCGAGCTGCACGGCGTTGAACAGTGAGCACAGGTCCCACTAGAGGACGTCAGGCCCTCATGCCACCCTCATGAAGTCCATTTCTGACTGTTTGGTCAGAAATGTGTACACCAGTATCCTGCTGGTGGTCATTTTGTAGGGCTCTGGCAGTGCTCCTCCTGTTCCTCCTCACACAAAGGAGCAGATACCGGTCCTGCTGCTGGGTTATTGCCCTTCTACGTCCCTGTCCAGCTCTCCTCGTGTAACGGTCTGTCTCCTGGTATCTCCTCTATGCTGTTGAAACTGTGCTGAGAGACACAGCAAACCTGTTTGCGACGGCACGTATGGATGTGCCATCCTGGAGGAGCGGGACTGCCTGTGCAACCTGATTGTGTCGCAGGTACTGCCTCATGCTACAGACAGTGACAAGGACCCTAACAAAACACAAAACTAAAGACAAATCAGTGAGGAAGAACAAGGAGAGAACAGTTGTCTATGGCCTCCACCTGCAAAATCATTCCCTTTTAGGGGGTTGTCTTGCTGTTGCATCTCCTATTCTCACTTTCATTTGCACCAAAGCAGGTGAAACTTATGTTAAACCGGTCAGCAAGTTAGCCAAGGCACACATAGATAGTAAAACATGCGGTCCCATTATATACTGTAATTTTACAGCAACTCAGTGCATTAAACCAAGCATTTTTTTTATGATTTATCTGTATTCCTTTTATTCTCTGATGTCTTTCAGCTCGTCTGCCTGTTCCTGTCATCAGCAGTAACTCTTCACAATGTTCTTCATCATCATCATCAAATTGTTCATTGGTGTGTTCAGCTGTGAGTGTGAGTCATGTGACTCTCTCCTGGTACAGAGGAAACAGTTTATTGTCCAGCATCAGTGCGTCTGATCTCAGCATCAGTCTCTCTCTACCTCTGGAGGTGGAATATCAGGATAAAAACACCTACAGCTGTGTACTCAACAATTCATTCACTAACCAAACAAGACATCTGGACATCACTCAACTCTGTCACACATGTGCAGGTACAACCTCAGTGATATATGTGATTATTTACTGACCTGATCACTGTCTTCTTGTTGTAGATCAAAATGTCACATTCACTTACATTAACGTTTATCATTACAGTCCCAGTCTCTCTGATAGAGCTGTTCTCTGCTGTTTCTGCTGGATCTCTGGTCATTATGGCTGGATTTGGGATCTTCTGCATCTACAGGAAACTCAGAAAAACTGAACAACAAGGCAAGTGTTACAGACTGACTTTAACATGAATTTTTGTAGTTAACACCTCTATCTTCTCCTTCTATTTATGAAAAGAACCAAAATAATGTGTAGTTATTGTGTTTGGCCATTTCTTTAGATTTCACTAATAAATAGTGTTGGGGGTAACACCAATGTCTTTGCTGCTTCTTTAATTGAAAGGTTTGGTTGAGCTGCGCTGTCTACTGTACTGATATGAATTTACATTTCCTTCAGCCTCAGACTTATTCACTTTTGGCATGAAAGGGCTTTTACATTTGACAAAAAACAGAACTTTTTATATTAAATACAACATAGCAAGCTCAGACTAATTGTAGTTAGTAACGTAATCCATTACATTACATATTTAAGGTAATATAATCAGACTACTTTTGGACTTATTTTTTGGAATTGCTTATAGATTACGTTTGACCTAACTTGTTTATCACATTGATTTGAGTAGAATAATCTTGTACCATATTAATAAAAATACAAAGAGAAAGAAAATTCTTTAGCAACATGAAGTGCATTAAATATTACATTGCATCAGGGTTTCCCAGGCTGGGGTTCATGATCAGACTGCAGGAGGTTCCTGAATTTAATGAAAAGCTATTACGTAATTAAATCATCATCATTTTTTGCAAATAAATAATTTAAAAATAAAAACAATAAAGCTAAACACTACTAGATTTAAAAATACATATTTTATTTGTTTGCCTGAATGTCATGTGACCATTAACCGACATCAGAGAACTATGAATTTAATTTTATTATTGACATAACTTACAAATTAAAATCTCAGGGGGTACATCAAGTAAATATATTAGGTCAAATACATTTCAGCTGAAATCCCTGCATTGCATGTAAATATGAAATGATGTGAATTTGTACATTTTAATGTGTTTGAAAGGCAAAAGCCTTCCAAAGATTAAATAACTGAAACAGTGATAATTCCATTTGACTCCATTTGATGTTTCCCTAATTAAAAATCATAAAAATCATTTCCAATTTTTTTCCAATTTTCAAAACATTGTTCTCTTCACCTCAGTGGCATAAGATTTTGTAACTTTTGCTACATTATCTATCTAAACACACACAAAAGTCAACAATTTTTACATTTGGTTCATTGAAATAAAAATGAAATAAATATTTTGTAAATACAATCTGAGTCTTAAGTAGTTTTCAGTGGCATTTTAGTTATTTTTGCACATTTAAATGCAATTATTGCAAAAATAGACACTTCAGAACTCCCCATTAACCAAAAGAAATGCTAAACGTTCACAAAAATACTTAATGTATTTTGTTGTTTTTAATATATTTTGTTAAAATATATATTTAAAATAAATTGTTGTATGATGTAAGATGCTTGAATTAAAATATCTATTATTGGTTACTTTTGTTGAACTTGTTCAACCTTTGGTGTTGTTCGGTCATTTTTGACTGAAACATTTTATGTTTAGTTTTTATAGATTTTTTTCTTTATCGGAATGGTATGGAACTTGGTAAAGATTTTGGCAAAAAACAAACAAACAAAAAAATCTTACTGAAAGCTTATTTTTTGAGATATCAGCCTCAAATTTGAAACACAAGTTAGATGTATGGCTTTTTGGCAAATATATATTATGTAAAATTTGAAAATGGTATTTTTGTGCATTTTTCATGACGAACGTAACATTTTAGAACTTTTTTTGTTACAATAATAAACTGCCAAGTGTTGTCTTTAGAAAGAGACCAAACTTAAGTTGTGTTCCAAAGCATTCAACATTCATTCAAGTTGAAATGCTTTGACATAATAGCATATTGTGAGGAACTAGATCTAGTTAGGATTGAGTTTTGTTGTTTTAACACATCTATTGTTGTTGTTGAAACAGTTCAGACTCACGAAGATGAGATCATTTACACTGAGCCAACGTTCAACAAAAGAAACGCACATAAATCAGTAAGGCAATTAATTAATGTTTTGATTGTCTATGTATAATTTCAGCAGTCAATCAGACGGCCATCACACACATAACAGCACCATATCAGATATTTATAAACACCATAAGAGCATCATTCTATGCCAGAAAAAAAAACTATATATCACATTACAGTCTTCAGGATGAACCTGCCACATGTATTATTATTATTTTCTTATGTTATGCATTTTTTTTTTTACAGAAAGCTGAAGAGGACGATCATGTGGATTATGCACCAATCACAAAGAGAAGATGATCAAACTTCAGTGTTTTAGCTGTGACCTGCGACAGCCTTTGAGTCTGAGTCTATGGTGGGAATCAGTTGTGGGAATCAGTCATCCTGAGGGGTTTAAAGTGTGAAATGGTCTCGTAAAAACTTCAAAAGCACTTAGGACTTTTAACCAATTATAATTCATTTGCAGCAATTTTGTTCAGCCCTTAAATGTGTGAAAATCTCATGAAAATAGTGTAAAATGTAGATGCTAATTACTCATCAAAAAGAGTGAAGAATCTGCTATTGTCATATTTATGTACATCTCTTCACAAATGTGGTTTGATCTGTTAGACAGCTTGTTCATGAGAATGTGTCTAATGTTAGAAGCTTGTGGTTGATGTCCGTTTGTGAGTGTGTCTCTGAGGTGTGGAAAGTGTCTGTGAGAGAAGCGTGCGGTTGAAGGGCTTTTTCCATTCCTGTTCGCATGAAACCATATTTCCATTCTGCTCTACACAAAACCTGCTTTACTATACTCAACTTATCAATGCTGTTGTTCGACAAAAATGTCTTAAATTATACAGAGTATTTACTGTGGAATATGAAAATATATATTTTGTGTGCATATGCATCTTGATCTTTTTAAGAATTAAAAATAATTGTAACGTGTGATTTACAGTTTATGATTGATGGTTGTTAATAATTCATTTAAATCAGCTTTAAGGTGAAACGAACTAAAAGTAGTAATGCTGATTATAATCTTTTATTTTCAGCAGCATAACAGTGCTGCTGTCCAAAATGTAAATTGTCAATTTATAGTGAAATAAATTTTAAATCAAATTACCATTAATTAATCAGATTTTTTTCTTGATTTCCAGTGTTGGTGGGGTTTAGGTTACTGTTTTTTGTCTTTTTAGGCATGTAGAAACACACCTGATCCATAATGGCATGTGATGATCACTCTTTGTCAGACAGGGGGAAAAAAACAACACACACACACACTTTTACATTGTTTCAAGCCTTCACAATGTCACTAGTGAAACATCTACAACACCAAAACAAATGTCAATCAACGTAGAAAGATTATTATATATATTATATATATATAAATTGTTTTTTCATTTTATTAGAAAAATGAAATAATTTGATAAATGAATAGGCCTTCTGTTTTTAGATATTATTACAGTGTTGTGGTGGATATTAGTGTTTTTAAGAGCACATGTGGTTGCTGTTACTGGTCAAAAGCCCACATCTCTGTGATATTCTGGTCTGTAGAATGTAGGTATGGCTTGGGTCTCGTGCTTCCGAGAGACTTTTCATCTGATTTATCATCCAGAAGGTAAAAATCATAAAATCAGCACGTCTCCTCAACAACACACAGTCATATGATGTCCGCAGCACAGGACTGAAACTGTGCAGGAACGTTTACACACAGATAAGTAGGCCTACGTCTTTCAACTCAACTCAGAAAGTCACTATTTCCAGCCTTAGAGAAAAGCGACATAACGCCACTTAAAGGGTTAGTTCATCCAAAAATGAAAATTCTGTCATTTATTACTCACGCTCATGCCGTTCCATCTTCGGAACGCAAATTGAGATATTTTTGTTGAAATCCGATGGCTCCATGAGGCCTACATAGGGAGCAATGTCATTTCCTCTCTCAAGATCCATAAAGGTACTAAAAACATATTTAAATCAGTTCATGTGAGTACAGTGGTTCAATATTAATATTATAAAGCGACGAGAATATTTTTGGTGCGCCAAAAAAAAAAAAAAACGAATTATATAGTGATGGCCGATTTCAAAACACTGCTTCAGGAAGCTTCGCGGTTCGGAGCGCCAAAGTCACGTGATTTCAGCAGTTTGGCGGTTTGACACGCAATCCGAATCATGATTCGACACGCTGATTCATTACGATCCGAATCTTCCTGAAGCAGTGTTTTGAAATCGGCCATCACTATTCGTTATTAGTCGTATATAAAAATATTCTCGTCGCTTTATAATATTGATATTGAACCACTGTACTCACATGAACTGATTTTAATATATTTTTCGGTATCCTTTATGGATCTTGAGAGAGGAAATGTCATTGTTCCCTATGTAGGCCTCACGGATTTAAACAAAAATATCTTAATTTGTGTTCCGAAGATCAACGAAGGTCTTAAAACGGCACGTTTTTTGGGTGAACTAACCCTTTAACGTCAGATGTAAGCTTACAACTCCGGCGGAAGTCAACTTCTCTGCCGCCCGCCGAGTTTACGACGTCACGCGAAGATCATGTAGGCTACCAGATCATGTACACATAAATGTAGCCGGCGAGGTGATTACGACTATTAAAGGGCGTGGCCAAGTAGGTAATTGGTGGGTTTTTAAGCAGGCACCTAGAAGGGTACCTGGAGATGGGGTCCGATCTTTTGTGTGGAAGCGTGTTGCCTCGTAGTGGTGTTTGTGCACGGATATGGTCTGAATGAGTAGATGTAAACATTGTGCTGCCTGGTACCGCTTCCGTGTTGGTTTATGTATGGACACTGTTTGGGGGAATAGGTGTAAACATCATGGATTTAGCAGCTGCTGGTCACGCCCGTCCTCGTTTGATCTCGGATATTAGTCCGTGGTTCGTGGCTGTGTTGCAGGTAATCAGAGAGGGTATTTATAATATTTAAGTGGTTTGATTTTATTATTTTTAATATTAAAGAAAAATGTGATTATGTGCAGTATTGTTAATTGTGTTTTTGTTTATTTTCATATTAGGTTTAGTTGATCGCTGTTCCTCCTAGGTTTGTTTTTGTTTTGTTTTTCTCGCTAGCCCGTCCTTGCGTGTGCGCGCTGTATGCCTCCAGCGCAATTAAAGTTTATGATTCTTGTATGAACTGGACTGGCTAGCGGGGTTTTTTTTTTTGTATTATTATTATTATTATTATTATTATTATTATTATTTTTTTTTTTTTTTTTTTTTTTTTTCTCTTTGTTTGTATCACTTCCCAGCCTCGTGTTGCCAGCCAACCTTTATATTCCCTAAATCAGATTGATGCTCTACAACACATGAACTATTCTTTTGCATGAGGTTTATGTTTGCAGTGTAATTATTTGAGTGTTTTTTTGAGTGTTGTATTTATTTAATATGATTTTTGGAGTTTATGTAATTTACTTTATTCTTTCTTTCAAATCGTTCTGTGTAAGGAAGCTGGTTTGTGTTGGGATCCAGAGAGGGTTGGCTGGTTAGTAATATCTTTTTTGCGGGGGGAAGGAACTTTTGTCACATGTATCTTGTTGTATTCATTGCTTCATTTGTATAAATAAATGATCTTTTTTGTGATTTTATGAAGTTTTTCTTCTCCCTGATTATATTAGTTTGTTTTTTTGGTCACCCTTGTTGGAAGTAAGAGTGGACTAGTTACATAAACATTAAGTTTTAATCAAATAAAGTGGATAGTGTAACGTTCTTACGCTACATAATATCATACTATTACTACTTTTACCAAATCTTTCTAAAGCAGAATAACAGTAGGCCTGTGCGATTCCAAATTCAGCGTTAGGCTATTTTGTGCTGATGGACACCTGCAAGCGGCGTATTGAGCCTATGTACACATAAATTATATTAGCTATCCGGCAACATAATTATTTGTATTTCCACCTAATGCTTCCATCTTTGGACAATCTCAAAGATTCTGGCAGTTCAGCGAGCCGTTGCTTTCAACTTCTAGAGAAAACTGAAATAAACTCCCCAGAAATGAAACTACATCATTTGACCACTAGAGGGACCAGACTCATATTCCCACAGGATAAATGCATTTGCTTTGTCAAACATGCTTATTATATTTCGGTAAATAAACAAATAAATAGACAGATGCATTGCTAAACCATAAAGCAATCGACCATGATAATTATATTTCTCATTACTGTTCCCACAAAAATCATAATTTGAGATCTTAAAAAAGTGTAAATACAAATTTTGTCATTTCTTTTTTTATGCAGTTGTACTTCAGTAACAATCATTATAATAACTTAATGTTTGTCGGCTGTTTCCCTATTTATTATTATTAAATATTATTTTTTTATGCAAGAACAGCAACCCACACAGTGTGCCCTTGTTATAAATTGCCTGATATTTCATTAATACATCAAACTAAAGTGTGCACTACAAACAGTATGTATATTCTGCATTAGCGCGCCATCTAGTGTCGTTACTCAACATTCAAAGAATCCAGTTATTATGAATCAGATGTTTTTAATGCTATTTATCACATGAACATACATATATCTTTCAAGTTATTTTTTGCTTGTTTCAGAAAGAAAATGATATGTATAAAGGCTGATGCAAAGTTACAGGTGAAAAACAGATGTTATTGCATACGCAACATAGGCTGTTTTGTTTTTTAATGCTGTGTAACAACCGAATCAAAAAGGTACAGACTGATTCAGTAAAACATTCAGAAAACATGACTCGCTCCAGACAGACTCCATACAATGCCTTTGAATTTGGCCAGGAGGATTTTAAACCAGTTTCAGAGAGAATCCCCCAACATTTTCCTGACAAAGACCCATTACATAATTTTTCTCTAATATGATTGGTTCTCCGTGTGTAATTCAGCAAACACTCTGTTACGAAGTAAAAGCAAATCTGGATTTCTTGATTACTTCAGCTTTTTACTCAAATCATGAGGTTTATATATTTATGTTTTAAGATGGCTGTCTAGTTTTCTTTCCTCTTCCTCTTATATCTTACACACTAACTTTGGCCCAAGTGTCACATACACAATCTTTGAAGTTCCTTGTTTCAGAACAGAAAATACTGTTGTGAGTTTTACTTTAAGACACTTGAAGTTAACAGAAAATAAAAGAAAATGAGCACCAGATGGAAGAAAAACCCTAAAATTGGAACAAAGAAACAAGAATGCTGCTAAAAGAACAGCCTGGAGCTGAAGGTTTGACTGGCTGAGCAGAGTTCTTTAATAAAGGTAATCATCTTTATCAAACAGTGATAATATTATACAAGACAAACATATCAGCAAAATACAAAAATTAAAATACACTTGACAATCACAGCTGAACAGAACTGAAAGAGACGTGAGATGGAAGACAGGTGACAACAGTCTTCATCTCCTCACATACCAACAAATAACATGAAAAGAACTAATCAGCACAACATAAAATGTCACAGATGTTTTGTTCGATGAAAATAAATATCTTTCAAATGTATGAAGACTTAAAACAGTCTCACTATTATAGTAAATACACTCTCAAAAATGCTGGGTTGTTTCAACCGAAATTTGGGTCAAATATGGACAAACCCAAGAGTTGGGTTAAAAATTTAATCCAACTGTTGAAATAACCCAGTATTTTTGAGAGTTTATACGCATATGTAAAAATTCTGCTGTAACATTCCTCCAGACAAACAATACATTAAGTATTTCTCAGGTTTAATGCCAAAGTTGGTCTTTTGCACTTTTTTGACCATTCTGTCTGTGTTAACTGTGACTGCATATATTTTGGCAGAAGTGTGTATTTTTATTGAAATGTTTCATTCTGTTGGCAAGGCTTCAAAATAGAAATTATTATTTTTCATAAAATCTGAGACGAGTGTGACGAATCTTGAAGAGTGTTTCAGCTGATCCTCTTTTCTCTATCACTTACTAATTCTCTTTAGTGTCCCTTTGGATCAAAGTATCAAAATTATAAATGATGTTACATTGTTTTACTAGCAGTCTCGGCCTGAGGCTGATTTAAGGATGTGTCCTTCTTCAAAGGAATGTCATTTGGATCAGGTGGCGAGTAACCATCATCATCCTCCTGTAAGAAAACACATTCACAAAAGTTAAAAGTAGTGAGGAGGATTGATGTTTAAGTTACACACAGAAAAATAAACTCAGCAAAAAAAGAAAATGTACATTTTTCACAAGAATGCATTTTAAAGATAATTTTGTAAAATCCAAATAAGCTACACCCTTTCATGGAAACAGTATTTCCTTTGGTGGCTATGGCCTCTTTCAGCAGGATAATGCTCCTGCCACAAAGCAAAAATGGTTCAGGAATGGTTTGAGGAGCACAACGAGTTTGAGGTGTTGACTTGGCCTCCAAATTCCCCAGATCTCAATCCAATCAAGCATCTGTGGGATGTGCTGAACAAACAAGACCGATCCATGGAGGTTCCACCTCGTAACTTACAGGACTTAAAGGATCTGCTGCTAACATCTTGGTGCCAGATACCACAGCACACCTTCAGGGGTCTAGTGGAGTCCATGCTTTGACGGGTCAGGACTGTTTTGGCAGCCAACACAATATTAGGAAGGTGGTCATAATGTTATGCCTGATTGGTGTACCATATATATATATATATATATATATATATATATATATATATATATATATATATATACACACACACACACACACACACACAACTGCAAAGCATTCGGTGTGTAAACAATATGATTTACACATATAAACTCCAGCACAACCTGCATATTTTTAAACACTCAAGACAGACATCACTACCTGAACCTCACAGCAACTGGCTGTCGCTCAAGTTTTTCATTTGATATTTGCATAAAGTCAAGATGTGCCCAAAATTTTTGATGCTCTCTGCTGCTCTCAACAGTTTTTCCGCTCCGCTGACAATCCCAAAATACACCACATGAGTGTGAAGCTCAATTTCCATAGGAATGAACTAAAACACACCCTAACACTTACAGCAGCTGCTGACTGCCTCGCTCTTTTTACTGTATGTTGATACAAATATTTAGACAATAAGAAATTTGCTGGGAAAGCAGTTGGAAGAGGAAGGACATTTTTTTTTTTTTTTGCTGAGTTTACTAGAGACTTGGAATTGTGTTTTTTTTCCTGTTGTTTGAACAGAGGTATTCTTTCCATAAATATTTAACATGACTCCTTCAACTGCATCAAACTGTCATCTTCTTTAATATAAACATGAAGTATTGTTATTTCAATTTCACATCTAAAATTGTTTTCACATCTAAAATAAAAAAAGTAAAATAATGTATTGGTCTTTTCTATTAAAACAATTGCTTTGTGACAAAAGATGCACTTTATGTTTTATATGAATTATATAATAATAAGAAGAAGAATAAGAATAATATACAAAATGTATTCATACCACTGTTCTTTTAAAGGTTTTGTGTGCACAGTAAATCTCATATCTTGTTAAATGATCTGTAATACTTACAGTCTGTGGTACTGGTGTATGGATCCTGCGGCGACAGTAAACCACAGTAACAGTTACAGCTACAACCAGCAGAACAACAGCAACAACTATTGCTGCTACAGCAGCTGGAGACAGACCTGAATCTGGAACAGATAAAGTGAGACAGTTATTATTACTGGAGAGTGAATGATTATACATCCAGTACTACACAAGTGTTATTTTCCACAACCCAACACATATTGGGTTGATTTAAAATATTGAAATGTTTTGTAAATTCCTCAAAGGAAAATGCATTGAATGACTGAATTATATACTCACCAGTGACAGTAACATTGAATCTCTTCACTGTGCTGATGCTGAAGCTGCTGTTGTTGATGATGATCTGTAGTTTATATTCTCCAGAGTCTGTGTTTCTGGTGTTTGTGATGGTCAGAGATCCAGTCTGATGATCCAGCTTCAGTCTGTCTCTGAATCTCTCATCACACTGATCATCTGTACAGATCTTACTCTGATTTCCAGTGATTTCAGCAATGAGAATGTCATTAAAATACCATCTCATCAAATCATTTGGGTTTTTTATTACACTAGGATCTAAAGTGGCAGATTCTCCCTCCTTCACTTCATCTCGTTCAGCAGAAGAAACACCTGAAACATAAACCAACAGATGCTGGAGGATGGTTTTGTGGTTAAACAAAAAAAAAAAAAAAAAAAACCTACACAACATGAAAGAACTGTGAACACGACTGCCACAGAACAAGCCCTTGACACTGTCACCTCTGTCACAACAGTGTGCCAATATAATTTATTTAGTTTTAAATCAAAATGAACTGTTTAATGATGTAAAGTGAGATGATTCTACAAACTTAACAGTAAAGAGACTATCTATACTGTAAACAAATTAATATACAGGAAAAGAAAACTCTGAATATCATTGTAAAAAAAAAAAAAAAAAAACCACACATTGACAATGTGCTTTAAACATACATAAACTAAACATTCATTAATTACTCACCATAGACAGTGATAACAAAGATCTTTTCACTGCTGCTGCTGCTGCTGCTGCTTATGATCTTTAGTTTATAATCTCCAGAGTCTGTGTTTGAGATGTCTGTGATGGTCAGAGATCCAGTCTGATGATCCAGCTTCAGTCTGTCTCTGAATCTCTCAGTACCGTCATTACACTGAACATCTGTACAGATCGTACTGAGATCTCCACTGATTTGTGCGATGCGAATGTCATTAAGATACCATTTAATCTCTTCTTGTTGGTTTGTTTGAACACCAGTGTGTAGAGTGACTGAATCTCCCTCCTTCACAGACACTTTATCTGAACCAACACCAGAAGCACCTAAGCAAAATATACAATAATGTGGTGAAAATGTTTTTCTACAGATCATAAAGATTGTAGGTAGTGAAATATGTCTGGATTCTTAATGAAACACATGCAAACAAACGGCATAAGAACATCACTGATTTACATTCACTCAACAGAAAAACATACATGAGTCTCATGAAAGGATTAGTTCACTCAAATGAAAATTAGCCCAAGCTTTACCCTCAAGCCATCCTAGGTGTATATGACTTTCTTGTTCCTGATGAACATAAGCGAAGAAATATTAATAAATATCCTGACACATCCGAGCTTTATAATGGCAGTGAATGGGGTCAGTGAGTATGAGTTGAAGAAAAAGCTTCCATCCACATCCATCCATCATAAATTTGTGCTCCACATGGCTCCAGGGAGTTAATAAAGGCCTTCTGAACCGAAACGATGCGTTTGGGTAAAAAATATCCATATTTAAACAAGTTATGAATATCAAGCTTCCGCCAGACCACCTTCCTTATTCAACATACACAGAAAGTGTAAAACTCTCACAGTTCACAAAGCTCGCGCTACGTCATGTGCCTTCCTTATTAAACATACAGAAAAGGTGTAATTGAAGCGACGTCAGTTTACACTTTCTTTATGATGGATGGATGGATGTGGTTGGAAGCTTTTTCTTCAACTCATACTCATTGATCCCTATCACTGCCTTTATAAAGCTCGGATGCGTCAGGATATTTATTAATATTTCTTCGATTATGTTCATCAGGAACAAGAAAGTCATATACACCTAGGATGGTTTGAGGGTGAGTAAAGCTTGGGTTAATTTTCATTTGAAAGTGAACTAATCCTTTTATGATCTCATAGGCCTACAACACAAAATCTACATCCTGATTCATATTTTTGACCCCCTTTCCCTATACAAATATTTACACATTATAATCAAACATTTTGATAAACTCATAATAAACATTACATATGTGAATAACCATAAAAATACTTAAGAGAATTATTTTCCTATGCCGTGTTTTAATAAATATATTTTAGTTCTACACAACTCGCGTAAATAAGGTGTTTAGGCCTACATTTTATGTATTTGGCAGAAGCTTTTACCTAAAGCTACATTGGATCAGTTTATGCACGTGACCTATATAAAAGGCAATTTTATCCCTTTAAACTGAGTTAGAAGCGTTTTTTTTTTTAATCATTAAAATGTGTTTTACCGATCATCGATTGTGTGACATTGTTGTTCTCAACTTAACATTATCCCTAGTCCAACTATCACCACAGCGCCAAAAATGCGGATATGCCTAATAGGGCACATAAATCGACTCAACACCGGAAAGAGATCTTACACACGGAAAAGATCTTACCGTGTCCGAGTAAAAAAAAAATCACTACAAAAATATTAAATAAAAGCTTCATTCTTTCAGTTCCCACTAAAGTGAAAGTAACTGTGAGTCTCCCGATCATGGCCGGATTGGTCATCCGGGAACCTCAGGCAAATATCAAAAGGGCCGGACCACTCTTTAAAAGAGGGGTGGGGGCCGCTGATCCTGGAGGGCCATTGTCCTGCAGAGTTTAGCTCCAACCCTGAAAAAAACTCTCACCTGGCTGTAACTTTAGTTATCCTGAAGACCTTGATTAGCTTCAGGTGTGTTTAATTAGGGTTGGATCTGAACTCTGCAGTACAATGGCCCTACATGAGCGACGTTCCACCCCTGCTTTAAAATGTGAGCTGGACCGGTCAGTTTGATTTTATATTTCATTTTCTAACTGTGCGTTTACACCGCCGGCGGTGGACAGGAAGTCATCAATTTTCAATGCGAGCCAGTGGCGAGCGGCGGCGCGGCGCGATTTGGACTGTGTGGGCGTCAAGGTGACTTGAAGCCAAGAACTTTTACTGACTCTTTGGTTGAAGTCAGGTCAGCTTTATGGTAATGAGCTATGACGTGGTTCGGCGGCAACCAATCGGAATTTAGAGGTCCTCCGCTTGAGAGGATTCCAGAGAACGCAGTTGTGTAAACTTTGGTTCCGACCAAACATTAGTTCCCAAGCAAAATGGAGGAGAGGTGAATAATTGCCGTGGCGGGTTTCTCAATAATATACGACGCATATACTATTTGCGTACAGGGGTATAAATAAGGAAAATGATGCGTGGAGCAAGGTGTCTGACATTATTGTTTGCATGCTA